>NW_026294595.1:68078961-68683247 GCF_007827085.1 Peromyscus californicus insignis
ACAATGTGGGAAAGTAGTCTTGATAGTCTTAGGTTGTTTCTATGGCCCCAACATCACATGAGACTCCTGACTTCTGAGCAGAAGAATTTCTTTTGTTTACCTTCTCCAGCATGCTTTTCCCTCCTATCACATTCCTTTGGTTTCTTAGTATAAAGTTATTGTTTCTAGTTCTTCTAGCTCTGCTGTGGAGCAGGCTGGACAGTTTCCTCCCCTCCTTGGGCTGAGACATAACTACCATTCTTTTCCTTCAAAGACAGTATTACTGTAGTGCTTAATATACCAGATCAACGAGAACTCCCAGGTTCCTGGTGTACAGAAGACTTGTCTCTAAAGATCTGAGTGGGAGTACCCTGTCTCAGGGTCAGTTAAGTATCTCTGGAAGCCTGAGAATCCTGAACATTGGAAATGTGGGCTTCGAGACTTCTGTAAATGCTCTTGTGCCTATGATGGCTCTGACAATGGAGGCAGGAGGTAAGTTAAATGCTCTGGTTTTCGGTCAGTCACTAGAATTAAAAAAATGACCTAACTGTATTTTGGGCCCCCAAGCAGCATTGAAACGACATGCCACCTGCTGACCTAATCCATTTCATTTCTGGTACTAGGATTGCCAAAGCAATTTGCTCAATTTGCAATTGACTATTTGCTCTTGAAAACAACAATGATTAGATCTAGTGTTAGAAATCATCCACTTTATCACAAATTAAAACTTTGAAGGATACAGTTAATCCTTTTGGAAAAGAAGTCATTTAAGTATATGATATGCATCCCTCAGAGACTAACTGCACTTTTAGAAAACCACCCTTCACTGCTCTTCCAGGAAGGACAGACTGCTGATGAGATCCAAGACAGCAGAAACTAAGTGCAGCAGAGAACTAGGCACTGTATTTAGCTTTAGGTAAAATTTGCAATTTACTAGGAAAAAAAAAATCTGTGTACCATGCAAGAGATGAACTCACGTTAATCAGCGGCTGCTTATCTGGTGAATGGAAGAGAGGGTGTATGCTGTTGCAGTCCTGTGCACTGAGGTTTGGGACATACTACCCTCGATTCAGAGTGTGCCACCCTTCCTTCTCCTTCAGTTTCAGTAAAACCATTTTTCTCTTCATCAAAATGAAACAGGACAATTCAAACTTGAAAATTGCAGTTGCAGAACTGGGACATTGTTGCTAACAGTCACCTATAGAACTGCAGCCGACATGGTAGTTGTAGAAGCACCAGCTTCCCACTCGTCCCAGAGACCCTGACCTCAGGAAGTACCGAGCTGGCAGAAGGAAGGTGTCTGCTTCCAGTTCCACCTCTTCTAGTTCTCCTGGCTCTTGTCATTCTCCAACTATGGAATTTGCTTTCCCTGCATGGGCTGCTCAGAAGCCAGCTCTCCTGCTCTGCTCAACACGCTCACAGTCAGCAGAACAGGAAATCACACTGATCAGTACACCACTCTGTTGATCAAAGGAAGTCAACCACTTTTCTTCAACAAGACCCAGCGGTGTTAGTCACTACGCCTTCTCCTGCCGAGAGCAAGGCCGCTGGAAAGCTGCTGGCAGCGTGAGTCTGTGTGTAGAGAGCATGGATGTTCCCTTTGCCTTGCCTGTGGCCAGGACAAGACAAGGGGGTGAGCAAAGGAGTGAAACACAGTAATGACCAGACTCTTTTCCTTTCTGAAGCTGGGGGTGATGGGTTTCTTTTCGGTGGCAGTCCCTGGTGGCAGTTCTTAACTTTCCTGGGGAAAAAAACTGAATAATTTTTTTAATTATAGAAGAGCAGAGCCCCTCAGCAAATTGAGTGTGTGGTGACTACATGAAATATATGATAGAATATGATTTTACTTTGATTGAGTTAATCACAGGTCTGACAAATTATAAAATTTAAGCGAGCTACATAGTTTTTAATATTTAATCTTGTGTTACATTTCTTTTTACAGTTTGCTAGGTAGTCTTGTTATTTTTTTAGGGAACCTGCAGGTCTCAGTGCTAATTTGTAGGATATAGTCAATAGTGTGCTATTTGTGGCTCTTTCCTGTATGTAATTCCCTTCTTTGTAAGCTGTTGGCATTTTAGTACAGTTTATAATATGGAACATGGAAGGGACCCCCTGAGTAGGACAGTGGCTGCTCTTTGTCACTTGCAGCTGTGTTTGCAAGGGAGCATGCTGGCAGGCAGCAAGGGGAGTGCTGTGACAGGTGGGAAGAGCAGGAGCAGAAATACACTTGCCTTTCTCTTGCCCTCTCTAGTCCCTCCTCCACCCTCCTCTACCTGACCTCCTGTTTTTCGGTTTTTTTTCCTTTCCCTGCTAAAGGCCATCTGTTATTCCCCCCACATTCTGTTTGGCTTGTCAGAGCTACTATACAGGAATGCACTGGAAGCTAGCCTGTGCTTGACCTGTACTTGACCATAGGTATTGGGTCTGGGCTCAGTCTGATGTGTCAACTGAAAGGTGAGGGCCTATCATAGAAGATTTCATATAGCAGTTTGGGACAGCACAGTTTACTGTCTGGATCTGAGGAATAATAGAGAACTTTTAAATTCTGGCACTGCAAAATCTGTAGTACTTTGTGTTAGAGGTGGAAGTAAGGTTATTCTGTGTATAAAGAAAGCTGCTTCTTTGCCTTGGTCTAGGCTTGAGTATAAGGGAGCAGGGAGAAAAGGAGGAAAATGCCCCATCAGTCAGTATCTCCTTTCTAAAAGTGAAGCTTTGCCCTCCCTGCTGTGAGTAATGCACATTGTCACTGACACAGCTTGTCATCTGGCTGAACTAGTTGAGCTATTCCCTGCACAGGCATCCAGCTAAGGATTTCCTTTCTATGGTCTCCCTTCAGTTATCTTCTCCTCGGGCATTGCTGGTGGGAATATAAAACGGTACAGTCACTTGAAAGACAACAGTCTGGCAAGTTTCTCAAAATGCTAAGCATGGAGTTGCCATGTGATTCACAGTCTCACTTGTAGTTAGTTGTGTACCCAAGAGAAATAAGGCAGATGTTAAGGCAGAAGCTCCAACATGAAGGTTGATGTCCTCATTGTTCATGATAGCTCAGAAGTACTAAGGGAAGCACATCAGATGATGAATGGCTAAAGAAAATGTGGTGTATCCAAGGAAGGGAATGTTATTTAACAGTTCAAAGGAATGAAGTACTGATGTATGCTACAGTGTTCATGAATCTTGGAAATTTTAGGCCAAGCATAAGAAACCAGTCACAGAAGGCTACACATTAAATGATTCCATTTATATTAGATGCCTTAAACATACAGATTCATGGTGATGGTGATGGAAAGTTGATCAGTGTTGCCCAGGGGCTATTGGGGTTCTAGGAGTGTCTGCTGATGCATTCAGGGTTTCTTTTTGGGGTGATGAAAATCTTTCTAAGTCTGTTGTGGTTGTGATCACACCACTCTGTGAAGGTGCCTGAATTGTATACTTTAAATGAGTGGATTTAGTACATGTGAGTTATCTCATAAAGCTGTTAACTATTTTGCCTTTCATCTGAGCGAAGACACTGAACTATCTTTCTTAAGGTAGCAGTGTTAGAAGCCACATTCTCAAGATGCCAAGATAGTAACAAACGTGACTTACTTGTTAGCGTGTCATTGTTGGCCGTTCTCACATGCTTTATCCAGTTTGATCCTGGTCAGACCCCATTATGCAAAGGAAATTGACACGCATAAGAAAAAATGGTGGAACAAGTGTTCATTCTCGGGCTTTGTGCACAGTAGCCACTGCCCTCCTAAGGTATGCTGCAAAGAGGAATGACTCGGGTACTTCTCAGACTGATTGTCCTTAACCATTTTGCTTCTTTAATGGAACTAAAAAAGTCACTTTTGGTCTCTGCATTGCTTTCCTTATCTAGAAATGGAGATGATGATACTTTTCACTCCAAAAGTCATTTTCTTCTTCTGGTTTCTGTATATAGAAATGGGAGTTGGGGTGTTCCCTGTCCTGGGGTCATATGTATATGTATATACACACTGCTAGAAGACAGCTAAAACCTCTGCCTGACTGGACAAGTGCTTCACAGTAAACCACTGAGGAGCATTGTTTCTCTTCTGTTTTATGCTTTTCAATTGTACAACCTCAGCAGGATTAATAATAACCACTTATGTCCCTGTTCCCTGAGGAGCAGAGTGCTGTACCGACATCATCCTATCAGCCCCTCATCTTTGCAAGCTACGTGGGAACTGATGTCCCAGGAGCTGGAGTGGAGTAACTTGCCTGAAGCTCTGTCTCAGGCTGGCTCTGTACTGTACCAATTGCTCATTTATTTGTCCCTAGTGGTATTTGTTTGGCCAATTACATCTATTTCTATGGGTTTGTTACTTGTTAAACATGAAAAAAGGCTGGAATGGTGTCACTAGGTGAGCTTAACTCTATTGTAAGTAAAGCTGTTTGTTTTGACCTGGCTGTGTCATCCTTGATCCAGGCTACAGAGCAATACAGAACTTCTGAATGTAACTTTAGTGCGAGCATTCACTCTGAGGAGCAATGCTAACCTACAGTGTGCCCTGCTGTACAGACAGGAAAGGTGCCTAATGAATGGAAATGGTTCTCATCTGTACAGACACTTGTCACACAGAGAAGGCTGACCTCCAAGGCCTCGAGCTTTTCATTGTATTTACATGTAGAAAGTTCATTTCCCATGATTGCCATCATCCCTCTGCCAGGCTTTTTGACAGAGCATGTTTATGAGGGGACCCAAGGTTGATGAGAAGGACCTCTGTGAGACTGTCTGAGAGCAGTTGCTCATAGCCTACCAGAAAGCAAGGAGACACTGGGAACGTGGGGTTCTGGCTTTCTGCAGCCTGGTGTGCAGAGGCACTAGTTTGATGAGGCGGCTCTGCATGCTTTTGTTGTTGCTGTCGAGTGTGTTTCGGTTTTCTCGTTTTCTTGTTTGACCTCTCTACCCCAGAATGGAGTTCTCCCTGCAGAATAGCCTTGTTGGTGTGTTGCCCCACTGGAGAGAGGGCCCCGCTGCTGCTGGCACTGTCCTGTGTACAGTTAATTAAACTGCCTGCTGCAGGCCTGGATTGCTGCTGCTGCTGCTGCTGCTGCTCACTGATGTGTGCGGACTGAGTGAAGCGCATGTATGTAAGCTTGGGAGCACACATGGAAACAAACCCTGAAAACCATAAAAGATGGGAATTGGGGTAAAGCCTTCAGCTTTTAAATAAGCTTGGTAATCTGGCTAGCTGAATGCCAAGCTCACAAAGCTGAGAATTGCATTTCTGAAGATAAGATAGGCCCTTTTTGTATTTTTATCTTTTCCTCCCAAAATGTATTGAGTTTTAATATGGTGCTTTATCTCTGTAAGCAAGGAAACAGAGCCAGTGGTGAATTCATGGGCTGCTAAGTCCAACTCAATAAGGAGTTTCTTTGCCTTTCTCTGATGACCACATCCCAAGAAGCTAGTCCTTGTACAGATTGCTCCTCCTAAAACACCTGGCTGTCATTCCCACACTGCAGCATGAGCTGTGGCTTAGGGGCTCACAAAGGGCAAGGAGTGCTTTCAAAAGTCTGGTACATGCCCTGTGTAGTGACGCACGCCTTTAATCATAGCATTCGGGTGGCAGAGGCTGGTGGGCATCTGTGAGTTCAAGGCCAGCTTGCTCTACAAAGTAAGTTCTAGGACAGCCAGGGCTACACAGAGAAACCCTGTCTTGAAAAACCCAAACCCAGACCAAACAAAACAAAACAAAAGTGTGGTGCAGGGAGGCTGAGCTGGCTCAGCAGGTAAACGTGCTTGTTGTGAAAGTCTGTAGACGTGAGTTGATCCCCAGAGCCCATGTGGAGGTATAGGGAGAGAGAGATGTGGTGGCACACACCTTTAATCCCCCCATTGGGGAGGCAGGGGCAGCTGGATCTCTGTGAGTTCGAGACCAGCCTGGTCTACTTAATGAGTTTCAAGACAGCCAGGGTTACATAGAGAGACTGTGTCTCAATTTAAAAAAAAAGTGTAGGGAGAGAATGGATTCTACAAAGTTCTCTCTGACCTCCATACCATGGCATGCACACTTGCTTGCCTTACTAATAGTATAATGATGCTGATGATGTCTGGTACTTACATGTTTTAGAGAACAGATAGTGATTTAAAGTTTGACTCCTGCCTTTTTTTTTCACTGAACTCAATGTTTAGAGAAAGAATCCTTTTGTCTAGCACCCCTCTTTTGAAACATTTTGTGGTACTTTGAGCCCTTCTTGTGATTCTGTCTATTAAGACTGAGATACAAGCTGCTTATTTAAGGGACTCTGAGTCATTTTCTTTTACTTTCCAACTTGCTTACTTGGGTAAATCATACTAGGGAGTCATAGTAGAGTCTTAAAAATGTATCAGTGACTGAACAGACCACTCACCGCATGATAAAGGTAGCATGTTCGCAGAGAAGAACAGACTGCTGTTAGCATGTGCTGGGCAAAACAGTAGAGCTGACCCTGTCGATATGAGTGAGGGGAACCTGGATCTGAGGGTCTGCGAGCAGGACAACTGGCCTCGCTCCTTGCTGTAGGCTGTATTGGGTGAGCTAGCTGAGGCAGTGCTAGAGAGCTCGCCTGGGTAGTGATGATGAGGGAAAGCTAATGAACTGACCAACCCACCTACCACCCAAGCCCAGAACCAGGACTAAGAATTGGCCCACTCCAACATCCACTTCATCTGTGAACTGTTGGGGCATGTGAAGGGGACGAACCTACAGATCCAAAACAGCAGGATCTAAATGACACGGGACAACAACAGGATATCCAAGATTAGCCCCAGTGAGATTGGAGTGCATGATGTGAAATCCACAAAGAATCAATAAAAGGGGGAAAAAAGAGTTAGCCTGTGCACAAAGAACAGATCACTGTGTGGTAAAGAATTAGTGTGTGCACAAAGAACAGATTACTGTGTGGTAAAGAGTTAGTGTGTGCACAAAGAACAGATCACTGTGTGGTAAAGAGTTAGTGTGTGCACAAAGAACAGATCACTGTGTGGTAAAGAGTTAGTGTGTGCACAGAAAAGAACAGCTATGGTAAGGAGTCAGCATGTGTGCAGTGGAGAAGGCTTGAGAACCCAGGTGGGAAAGAAGGGAGAGAGGTGTATATAGCCCAGATTTTCCTCAAACTCCTGATCATCTTGCTTCTTCCTCCCAAGTGCTAGGATTGCAAGCACGTGGTCCTATGCCCAGCTCAATTGATGGCAATAATCATGTGAACCAAGATGGACAGACACAAACATGATATTGAATACACATGAAACCCTCAGTTTTCCTTTAAAGTGTTGATTAAGAAAATAGACTCGCACAATTATTGCAGGGCCCCCTTGCTTGGACAGCATGGAGCCTCTACCTCTAACTCGACTTGTTTGAAGGGTTTGATCAGTGCCTGTTGCTTAAGTGGGGTTCTTTAACATCTGGCAGGTAGATAAAGCTTGTATTTTGAGGAAATAAGGCTTCATTGGCCTTTATAAATTCAGGGAATTAAATCAGTTCATCCTAGACAGATGTCAGATCTATAGTTAAGAGAGAGCAAGAAATTTTTTCCTTACAAATGGAATCTTGTTTCCTTAATTGTGGGATCTTGGACTATTTGCCTACAAATAAAGTGTTTAAGAATATAAGCCCAGAGCCATGCATGGTTGTGCACACCTTCAATCCCAGCACTGGAGATGACTTTGAGGCTAGCCTGCTCTACCTAGCATGTTCCATGGCTATAGCAGTGAGCTTCTGTAGATTTGGACAAGATCAGCTGATCCTAAAATTCCTAGTTGCATCTTTTACCTTAGTATAGATTTTCTGATAGTTATTTTTATATTAGTTAAAGGCACATTTGGGTTTTGTGTGTGTGTGTGTGTGTGTGTGTGTGTGTGTGTGTGTGTGTGTGTGTACGTACACATGTGCAGGAGTGCATTCTACAATGTTTGTGTAGGTCAAAGGACAATGCAAGAGTCAGTTGTCATTTTTTGCCTTGTGGGTCCCAGGGATCTAGCTCGGGTAGCCAGGTTGGTGGCAGGCACCATCACTTGCTGAGCCATCTCACCAGCCCCACATTTTGATTTAATAATTGTGTTCTCAATGAAACCTCAAGTCACCTCTAACTATACTGAATAGTGGCTTGTCAGTTGGTGTCCCTGTATCTTGTTTTAGATGCTGTTACTTGTCCCATTTAAATATTAGTACTTGTGTTTAAACTTGATTCTAGTCAATTTTATTATGATAGGTTTATCATCTTCTCAAGTGCAGCACACCTGATGCATTGTTACTATATGATGAAGGTAAAAACCAATTTACAGCTGTTAACCAAAGTCCTAACCTTTCCTCCGTTTGCTTGATTTACTACAAATTAATTATGTTACGCCCAATGAAAATCATTAATTACATAATTGAAAGCAGTTGCAGTGGTCCGTCTTTTGCCCTTACAGCCAAATGTAGAACTTCCAGTGTGAAAGGTAGAGACGTGGTTAGAAAACCTCCTTCTGGAATCCTAAGTGAGCACTCACTTCCATGTTGGTGGGTTAGGTTGGGTTCTTGGAGCCCATAGCCAGCAATGCACACCCTACATTCAGGCTGGAGTGTTCAATCCTTGATTCATTTGCCTGATTTAAATATTCATGCTTCATCAGAAGGAAAAGCTGCTGACTTCTAAAAGTGGGCCAGGTTTTGTTTTTGTTTTTGTTTTTTAAATGGCCCGTTTGGCACTCTGTACTGTGTTAATACTGCCTTAGAGAAGGGGATAGTTTGGCAGGACTCACTCTATCACTTCAGGGGCTGATGGAGGGGGAGGGCATTGTAGATATTAATAACTAATGGACTGTGATAGGATTTTCTTTGCTTTATCTGCTTGCTTTTCTGGGCGTGGGCTATTGTATGTTGGCCAGAAAGCATTTATTTGATGTGTATATGGGGGATAAAGGTGATGGTGGAGGTAGGTCAGCTGTATCTTCAGATACATGATGTTCCAGAACAGGCTGCACAATCGTATACATTTGTTTTATTTTTCTGTCTGGATGTGGGAACTTTTGAAAGCCATCTTTCTGTTCATTGTTTTGTTATGAATCTCATTCCTACATTAATCATTTCAGCTTAGGGACTAGAGTGTACTTTTTAAAATTTTTAAAATTTATTTTATTTTATGTGTGTATGCCTGTGTGAGTATGTGAACCATGTGCATGGAGGCCAGTATTAGATCACTTGGAACTGGGGTTAGAAGTGAATCACCCGATGTGGGTGCTAAGAACTGAACCTCAGTCCTCTGCAGGAGCAGCAAGCACTCTTAACTGCTGAGCTGTCTCTGCAGCCCCATAAAATGTACTTTATATTGATTTGACTTCTTACATCTAAGAGACCATATGGAATTTAAACATTCACGTGTCATGTTTTAATCATTACAGAATTAAAAATTTTCATGTCTTTTATGAAGAGTAAGATTGAAGATGTGAGGAAAGAGGAGGTGACAGCAGTCTGAGGTACTGAGGGGAGGGGATCTGGAGATCCTGACTACCATGTGTCTTGGTGCATGGGACTGCTACAGCAAAGCATCTCAGTATGCATAGTCTGCAGATCACAGCCCCACAGGCTGGGAATCCAAGATCAAGATGCCAAAAGATTTAGTATCTGATGAGAGCTTGTTATTTGTGTCCTCACACGGCAGAGGGACAGACCAGCTGCATCAGGCCTCTTCTAAGGGCATGAATCCATTTGTGAGGATGGGCCCTTACGATCTCTACCTCCTAAAAGCCCCATCTCTTGATATTGTGAAATTGGAGATTGAGTTTCAACAAATGAATCTGGGGGATAACTACTTAAAACATAGCCTTATTCCTTAGTCATGGGACTTAGATGAGACTGAGAGAGCTGTCCAGATGAAATGTTACCTATTTCATCATTCTCTTCAGTTTCCCAGTGTTTACAGAAAACATTCAGTAGGTTCAGGGCAACCTTACAGAGTGTTCTTGGCCCATCCTGTACCGTTGGTTCAACTCAGGTGGTAAGGAACTCTTCCAGAGTTTGTTAATCACATGGCTCCTTCTAGTACATACTTTATTATGGTCAAGTCCTATCTCTCAGTTTAAAATGGCCAAAGACCCGTCTAGTGGTCTTAACCTGACTCCAGTATCCAATCTGTTGAAGAATATGATTCGTTATGTAACTTCCCACAGTTCCATTTTTTTTTTTATATGAACATAATGAACTACATTAAGTGCCTGGAACCCTGAAAAATAACCAGAATATTGTGAAACGGTACTTTTGAGGAATTATTTGTTTGCATTCATTTAGACATTAGTTGTGAAGATTATTTTGTAAAATAATGTTAAATATAGCAGGAAAGTTACATTCTAGGGACTGGGGATTTGATTTGGTTGGTAAAATGCTTGCCATATAGGCATAAAGACCAAATTTGGATCCCTAGCACCTATATACAGTCTGGACATGGTGGCACATTCTTCTACCCGGTGTTGGGGAGGAAAAGATAAAAGGATCCTTAGGGCTTGCTGCCAGGCAGTCTAACCAATAGGTAAGCTCTAGGTTCAGTGGGAGACTCTGTCTCAAAAAATGAGGTGGGCATGATGAAAAAGACACCTCCACACACATGCATCCACACATGCACACCAGCCTAAACACACATGTACATTTTTCACATTATTTTACAGTCCTGGAAATTGGATCCATGGCTTTGCACTGAATCACAACCCAGCATAGAAATCACTATTTTTTAACGGATAAGCAGACATCAAGAATTTTAGAAATATGTTAGATGAATCTTGTTTTCTAGGATCACAGAGTGCAGGATTTTAAGGAATTCAGGGCCACAGCTTTGTTGTAAGGCACAGAATCCTTTTGTAATAAGAATATTTCCTGATGAGGGTTTAAGAACTAAATGTTGCCGGGCGGCAGTGACACATGCCTTTAATCCTAGCACTTGGGAGGCAGAGCCAGGTGGATTTCTGTGAGTTCGAGGTCAGCCTGGTCTACAGAGCAAGATCCAGGACAGGAACCAAAACTATACGTAGAAACCCTGTCTTGAAAAACCAAAAAAAAAAAAAAAAAAAAAAGAACTAAATGTCATAAGTTCAAATGAAAGCTGTACTGGTCATGAAGGGTGGAAATATATAGAGAGAGATACAGATATAGATCGATATAGAGATAGATAGAATATAGGTTCATCACAAAGTTCACTGTACTGTTCTTTGAATTTTTCTATATGTTTGAAGTCTTACAGAGAATCATCAAAGTCAGATTGCTTACTAGTTTAAGTTGGAGTCTTTGTGTACTGGGTGTGCTGTAAAGTAACAAGCCAGGCAGTACCTGTACCTTGGGAATCACGTCTTTGCATGCATCCTTCTCCGGGTAGATCATGCCATCCAGAAAGACATAAGAACCTGGGTAGTTGAAGCTAAGGGAAGCAACTCTGAGTTTGGGATTGACATAGCATGAATATGACCTGGATGATGAAAAATAATCTATTTTTAATGTATGTAATAGTGCAGTAGAAATTGTTCCTGCTCAGGAGAAATGAGCACAGTGCTTGGATCATTATTGACACAGCTGTTTCCCTGAGTCTCATAATGAAGCCATCCTCTGACTTTCTTTTCTGGTCATATGACTATGTATTCCAAATAGTGTTTATATGGAATGAGAGGATTCAGTTTTTAAGAAGATAACAATTTTTGCTTCTGTAATGTGTTGTAGGCTTTTGAAAAAGAGAAAGTTGAACTTTAATACATGTTTTTTGAAAAGAAAAAGAAGTATTTGTATTTCAGGCTTGCCACACTATCTTCGCTATGGAAAGTTGGTGAGGGAATCCTGTTTATTATGATGGCATGGTCACCACTGGTGCCTTAATGCAGGTGGAATCAACCTCGAACTCTTGACTGAATCTATCAAGAATGTGTGTGTATGTGTGTGTGTGTGTGTGTGTGTGTGTGTGTGTGTGTCATCGCGCACGCACGCATGCAGTCTTCTATTTTGAGCTCCAAGACTGTAGTTCTTTGAGTGAATAGATTTATATTTAACTAAAAGGGAAGGAGGAGCTATTCCTGGACTGTTGCTGTTTAAATCTTCAATTCATGAGAGAGAGTCTGGGATATAATGAAAAATTGCAGTGATGTTTAAACTTGAATCCTCTACTCTAGCACAGTACACAGTTTTGTGTAAGGTAGTTCAGGATTGAGCAGGCATTTGTTAGCAGCAAGACTCTTGATACAGTCACACATAATTTTCAGTGTGTTGGGCTGTGGTAACTACCGAGCTCTGAGTTTCTAATATATAAGAATGAGTCACCCACTTTCTCTTTTCAGACACTCACTTTGGCTTGAACAAGAGCAACAGAGCTCTAAGCCCTTAACCCCGACCCCACCTTCCTACAGTCGTTATGTAATCACGGTCTCTTCTCTTTATAGTTATCTTGCTCTTCTTTTAGAATTAGAGAGTGCTTTAAACACTTTATTGTCTACGTAATGTACTACTTTTCTTTGTTTATTATTGCCAGTAATGTCATCATTGTAGTGTAGGGATTTTGGTCCACCTCTATCCTACTTGACCTCTGTTTTTCCTCCATCCTTTACTGAGGTAGGACTACTATGTTTGATGAAATTCCATTTCTTTGTGATTTGTGTTATATTATTTCTGTTTGCATAAATCCAGTAGTGGAATGATAACTGCCAAAGGTTGTTCCGTTTTCTGGCATGTTTCATACTCAGAAACTAGCACAGAGAGACGTGGCAGGTTAAATTTTGGTACTGTGGCAGTTTTGCACCGTTAAAAAGGCTATAGAAAGTCTACCCCTCACCGATGCCATTTTCACTGTCTACAGCAAACTCATTTGAGGACTTTTTCATCATTTTAACCATAGGAAAAATTTCAAGTTATTTCTGATGTTAGTCGGGCTGGGGGAGCTGTGGGCTCTAGTTTGGGCCACGAACCTGACAGGGATCTGAAGTTTTAGTTTTCTCTTTGTAGTTTTGCCCTTTTGTGTTTACTATTAGAAAGGTGGAGTACTGAATTTAATTCTGTCATGTTAGAACTAGAAGTGAGCCTGTGCCTATCCTGAGTTTTGAGATCTTTTTTTTTTTTTTTTTTTTTTTTTTTTTGGTTTTTCGAGACAGGGTTTCTCTGTGTAGCTTTGCACCTCTCCTGGAACTCACTTGGTAGCCCAGGCTGGCCTCGAACTCACAGAGATCCGCCTGGCTCTGCCTCCCGAGTGCTGGGATTAAAGGCGTGCGCCACCACTGCCCGGCTAAGATCTTTTTTATTCATAGAAAGAATAGACTATTAGAGAAAGGAGCTCTAGGTTTGAGTCGGTCTTTCCCATACTGATGCCTACAAGCTCCTGAGAGTTAACAGTGCAGTAGGAAAGATTATGCCGAACTGCCTCCTTCAGGATTGTGTCTGCCACCTTTCCCAGAGTGTACTTTGCGGTCATTATCCCAAGGCAAAACCTTCTGTTTTTCATATGTAATTGACTAAGCTAAACCTTTATTTCTAACTCTAGGCGGGCAGGAAAAAGTTTCAAGTTAGGAAGAAATGCTGCAGGTTGGACCTGGGGGAATAAAGCTTAAGAGTCAATCCCCACTTCTACCCCCTCTCCACTGAAACAGCTACCCAAGAAAGCAGGAGCTAGCTTCTCACGTTTTCATTCTTTCTCCTGGTGACATTGAGACTGCATTTCTTCAGTGAATACACACAGGCTGCTCTCCTTACCCTCAGAAGATCCCCTCTGGGTCCTTCCTGCCCTATCCCCCTTTCCCTCTCCTCCAGTCACTCTCGGCTCCTGATCCTCCTACAGCTACAGGCCTGCTTTCACCTTAGAACTTTGTATCACATTCTTAAACAATGTAATTACATTTATTTATGTGAGAAGTGGAGTGCACACACACCATGTCTTATGTATAATGTCAGAGGACAATCTGAGGAATCAGTTCTCTCCTTCTATCATGTGAGTCCCGGATGTTGAACTAAGGTCATCAAGCTTGGTGGTAAGTGATCTTTCCTGCTGACCCAGCTCTTGGGTGGTTGGTCGCACAACTAACTCCTTCACTTCTTTTTTTTTTTTCCACGTTTTTTTAAAATTTATTTTTCTATTATCAGCTCGATACAGTATAAATTCTTATCCTAATTGTGAAATGTTTCATTGAGGCTTGCCCAGTGATTGAGTAAAACCAAAACTTATTATAAGCCACAGTCATCCTAGGGTCCCCTCCTGCTATATAGCCTCCCTGGTTCTGTGGGTTGCAGTCTGATTGTTCTTTGCTTTATATCTAGAATCCACTTATGAGTGAGTACATACCATGTTTGTCCTTCTGGGTTTGGGTTACCTCCCTCAGGATGATATTTTCTAGTTCCATCCATTTGCCTGCAAATTTCATGCTGTCATTGTTTTTCTCTGCTGAGTAGTACTCCATTGTGTATATGTACCACATTTTCTTAATCCATTCTTCAGTTGACAGGTATCTAGGTTGTTTCCAAATTCTGGCTATTACAAATAGTGCTGCTATGAACATAGTTGAGCTTGTATCTTTGTGGTATGATTGAGCATTCCTTGGGTATATGCCCAAGAGTAGTATGGCTGGGTCTTGAGATAGATCGATTCCTAATTTTCTGAGAAACCGCCATACTGATTTCCACAGTGGTTGTACAAGTTTGCATTCTAAACTTAATAGAAGGGAAAGTAGGAAATACTCTTGAACACATTGGCACAGGAGATCACTTCCTAAATATAACACCAGCAGCACAGACACTGAGCACAACAATTAATAAATGGGACCTCTTGAAATGAGATGCTTTTGTAGGGCAAAAGACACGGTCAGTAAGACAAAAAGACAGCCTACAGAATGGGAAAAGACCTTCACCAACCCCACATCTGACAGAGGACTGATCTCCAAAGTATATAAAGAACTCAAGAAACTAGACATCGAAATACTGAACAATCCAATTAAAAAATGGGCTGAAGAGCTAAACAGAATTCTCAAAAGAAGAATAACAAATGGCTGAAAGACATTTAAAGAAATGCTCAACATCTTTAATCATCAGAGAAATGCAAATCAAAATGTCTCTGAGATACCACCTTACACCTGTCAGAATGGCTGTGATCAGAAACACTAATAACAGTCAGTGTTGGAGAGGATGCGGAGCAAAGGGAACACTCCTCCACTGTTGGTAGGAATGCAAACTCCTTTACCTCTTTAAAGAACCTAAAACAGGCCGGGCGGTGGTGGTGCACGCCTTTAATCCCAGCACTCAGGAGGCAGAGGCAGGTGGATCTCTGTGAGTTCGAGGCCAGCCTGGTCTACAGAGCTAGATCCAGGACAGGCACCAAAAACTACACGGAGAAACCCTGTCTCAAAAACAAAACAAAACAAAACCCTAAAACAGTATCTGGCACATCAATAAATGGTTTTGGAGGATTGGGGGTGTATCTCCAAGGTAGAATGCTTGCCTAGTGTTCACAAGGCACTTGATTTGACCCTCAGCACCATCCCAAGAAACCAAGCCAAACAACAGTAATAAGAGTATATATATTAAATACAGCATGGGTGGATAACAGACTAGACTTGGTGTGACTTAAGTTAGTAAAGTAGAAGAAATCTGATGTGGCACAGGGTCAGAGATGGAAAGTAAGTGAGAGGTAAGGAACATGGAAACTGGAGTTAAGATTTAGCCTCTAGAGAATAAGTGTTTCAGAAGACAGGTGCCCATGAAGCTACCGATGAAAAACGGTTGACTCAGAGAAGTCAGCATTTGAGAAAGTTCGTGTCAATCAAGGTTCTTTGGGGGCAAGAGAGACTCATCCTGTTGCTTAAAATGTTAAATTCTCAAGTAAATAGAATGCACCCTAGATTTCTCCTCAGTCCAGGACAAGAGCAGCTGAAAAGAGTTACTTATAGAAGAATGTGAGCTGGGCGGTGGTGGCGCACGCCTTTAATCCCAGCACTCGGGAGGCAGAGTCAGGCGGATCTCTGTGAGTTTGAGGCCAGTCTGGGCTACAGAGTGAGTTCCAGGACAGGCACCAAAGCTACACAGAGAAACTCTGTCTCGAAAAACCAAAAAAAAAAAAAAAAAAAAAAAAAAGGAAGAAGAATGTGAATCAGTTCTATAGTATATTATTTTCTGCACTCCCTCTGAAGATAGAAGAAGAAAGCAGGAGAGTGTGACCCAAGAGCTCTGGACTTCTTAGGGAAAGAATCTTCATGGTGTGAGGATAAAAGACCGACAGTTCTAGATTGCAAAGTATGCTATGAACACAGCCATCCTGAAACATTTTGCAGAAGGATCTTTCCAGCCAAAGTAGTCAGAGAATCAGGGACAGTAAACAAAACCGTCAATTATTTGAAAAGATCATCAAATTTAACAAACTTTTAGCTATCTGAGCTGGAAAGATGGCTCAGCAGTTAAGAGCACTTCCTGCTCTTCCGGAGGACCCCAGTTCAATTCCCAGCACCCACATGGCAGCTCACAACTGTCTGTAACTCCAATTCCAGGGGATCCAACACCTTCACACCGACATAAATTCAGGCAAAACACCAACACACCTGAAATAAAAGTAAATTAAAAAAATTAAAAAAGAAACAAATAAACCTGTAGCTATCTAACCGAGGGCAAAGAGAGAGGATTGTTTTGGATAGTCTCCCTATTGCAGACAAGGTACTGAAAGCTGCTTTCAGCCATTGTTTGCGGGTGACATGCTTGTCTACTTAAGAGAAGAGGAGATTTGGGGTATGTGCTACAACTAGTAGTGGTGAGGTTTCACATAAGGTGAAATCAGACCAAAGCTTTTATTTACTGAGAAAGGAATCCCTGTAACAATTAGCCAAGTCATTGGAGTTAGAGACGTAGCCAATGGTAAGGTACCTGCTTGTCCTGGGTTCAATACTCTGCAGTGGAAAAAAGTTCAGTCACAAAAGAAATATGGTAAAAGCTCTAGGTAAATGTAACTAGGAATGTGCAATACCTGTCCCTTTTCTCAAGATTCACTTTCTCTTCTGGCCTCTCAGTGTTCTGTTTTCTCTCTTCTATTCCAGGCTCCAGCCATTGCCGAGCTTTTTCTCAGTAACTAAATAGACACCATTCTTTCTGAGCCTTCACACTTACTAGTCTCCCTTCTGAGGTACTCTTTCTAACATCTTGGCAGAGGCTTGCACATCCTCAGGCCTTAGTGTGAAAACCACTTCCTTGACCTCTTGACTAGCTTAGGTCTGAATGTTCTTTGAATATATTCTTGTCTTTTTTACCTAACTGTCTTTCTCTGCTTCTAGTTTTAAACTCCACGAGAGTCAGGACTTGGTGTACTTATTCAAGGGGGTAGTCTCTATATATGACATAATGTAATATACTCAGTAAATACACGTAGTCAATGAATCAATTGCTAGAACCAAAACATACTAAAAAGTGGTTGGTGAAATAGTACATTGTTGGTAAGGAACAAACTGATGAGCTAAATAAAACACACTCAGCAGTCAAACTTTCATATCAGTTGGAATTTTATGCATAATAGTAATAGTTCAGGTCAGTACAGAAAGAGGTATTATTTAATTAAACCATCTAAGACCAGTTAGTTTATATATTTTAGAATGAATAGCAAGTGAGTCTCTGGGTTGTGACTTTCAATTACAAATTACGAACTCAACTCAAACTACCCTTAGCCAGAAAGGGTTGTTTATTGAAGGCTGTGAAAGGAAAGCTGTAGTCTCCCCTCCAGAATTCAAGAAGTAGCAAGGCTCTCAGTCTTCAACTGATTAGCGAGCTATGGAGATACTCTCTTGTGCTGTGTTCTGTTTCATTTTCTAGTGTGGCAGAGAATGTAGCCTTCGGGCTTTGTTACCTTTGGAAGAAAAGCAAACTGTCCAGCTCTCTGTGTTGAAAATCCCTGGGGAGGTACTTTGATTCATGTGACTTGGGTCATACGCCCACCCTCCCAATCTACAGCTTAGAACAAGCCCTGTGTCCAAGGAGACCGGGCAGTGTGAAGAGTCGAGTGCGAACTGCAGTGTGGGCTCTGGGAGTCTATATGTGCGTGTGTCTCAGGGTGATGGGATAAAGAAAGCCTTTCTCAAACAAGATAGGGAGTGTAGCTGCCATCTGAGGTGATTTGTGATGGTTTTCGGTTGGTCACTCTGATTGTTTTTGTCCTCTCGTAACCTCTGTTTAGTGTCATATGCAAAAATAAAGTGGATTAGAATTTTATATAAAATCAAAAAATATTAAGAACTGAAAGAAAATGGGATTTTTATTCTTTTTACTGTAGTGGTGGAAGATCTTCGTTAGCATATGAAAGCCAGAAACCAGGAAAAGAGTTAATAACATAAGAGGATAAAAGGGGGAAAAAACTCTTCTTTATGGTAAAGGCAGTAAAATAAAAATTATAAGAATGATAAAATGTCTCAAACTATTTTCACACATCTGACAAAGGGTCATCAGATTTATATGTTAAAGAGTGCTTAACCCAAAAGGATGAGCTCCCAAGGGCAACAAGAGCAGTAATAGGCAACTCACACACAAAAAAGTAAAAATGTTAGTCTGTGTCACAAGAGGAAAACAGTAAGTATACGAGCAATGAGCAGCCTTATACAATGGAAGAAGTACGATTTAAAACCTCGTCTGTGAGCTGTCAATGGTTCAGTGGGTAAAGTCGCTTGCAGCCAAGTCTAATGACCTAGTGTTGGATCCCTAGGACCCACATGGTGGGACAGGAAACTGACCCTATAAGTTGTCCTCTCTTCCTCCATTAAAATGCCGTGTGTCCTCTACCCATAAATAAATTAAAACAAAACAGAAAACCTGTAGCCTGGCTTGTTGGTGCAGGAATATAATCCTTGCTACTTGAGAGACTATAACAGGAGGATCATAAATTCAAAGTCTGTCTGGGCTATGTACAGATTGAATTCAAGGCCAGCCTGTACAGATTATTGAAACCTTGTCTCAAAATAAAAAATTTAAAAGGATCCAAGGGCTGGGTGTAGTGGCACATGTCCTTAATCCAGCACCCAGGAGACAGAGGCAGGTGGATCTCTGTGAGTTCCAGGCCAACCTGGACTACATATTGAGTTCCAGGAGTTCCAGGCCAGCCAGAGTTACATAATGAGATCTGTTTCAAAAAATAAAAATAAACAAATTAATAAAGGTCTGGGGATGTAGCTTAGTGATAGGCTGCCTACCTAGCGTGTGCAATGCTCCAGGTTCAGCTCTTAGTGCCATAATGCTATACATATGCACATATACATACACATAAAACCATGAGATATTGTTTTGACACATTGGCAAAAATTAATGTACACAGTGTCAACAATGGTTACTGGTATAGAGTTGAGAATCTTGTGTACTGCTGGCTGGCTTACCGCAATGAGAAACAAGGTTTGTATTTTGTAGCAGATCTCAAGTGTGCATCTATATGTCCCACCAGTTTTTCTCCTAGATGTATATTCTACAGCATCCTTGTCTAGTGTGGCTACTACAAATGTAAAGTAGCATGTTATAGTCCCTGCATTACAAGAAATAAGCAGAATTAATTTTATTTATGATCATCAGTTTTAGTTATGCATTTTGTAAAATGTACTATTTCACTATAAATTTTAAAGTATTTGGATTAAAATCTGAAATACTTCAACATATGATTAACATTGTAAATTTCCAGTGAGCTATTTTACACTTTTTCCCTACAAAATCTTTGAGTCTGATGTTTGTATTTTCCACCTGCAGCACATCTCATCTGCCATAGCCATGTTTCTATGTTCAGTAGCCACATATGGCTAACAGATACTGTATTGGACAGTGTAGCTGTAGAGATGCCCTTACTGGCGCACAGAGGGACTTGCTCTAGAATATTTATATTGGCCTTTTTCATAATAGCTGAAAAAATTCATAACAGAATCAATCTGAACATCTAAATTGTGGTACATTCTTACAGTGAAATACTATACTTCAGTTACAAAGAAAAATGAACTACAGATTTGTTAATCAATAGGAGAATTTCACAATATTGGAGGAAAATGAAGGTTACAGAAGATACTTGAGAGCTAACAACATATAATTGGGGACTGTGTAGTTGAGTAGTGGAGAACTTGGCTAACGTGAGGATGTGAGGACCTGGGTTAAATCCCTAGTAACACAAGCACGCACACAAACATACATACATACACACACACACACACACACACACACACACACACACACACACACACAGAGACAGAGTTACAAATGGGCAAATGCATATGTAGTAAAATTACAAAGAAAAAAGTGAGTGAAAATTGAGACTAGTACTTGCCTCTTAAGTCAGAGATGGTTACAGCTGGAGAGAAACAGCTTGTAGATACTCAAGATACTGTTGCTAGCCTGTCCATTAGATGAACACACACACACATGCACTCATGCACAACCTGTTCATTACAGATGAACACACACACTCAGCCTGTCCCTTAGAGATAAATGTGCAAGTACATATACACATGTCATTAATGCTCAGTATACAGTTGATGTTCAGTTTCACTAATCAAAGGATAATAAGATAATAATGGAGTGGGGTTTTTTGCCCATGAAATTGGTTTAAAATGTGAAGGTGTCAGGCTGATATGCTTACCACTGATCCCAGGACTTAGGTAATTTAAGTCCAGAAGTTTGAGCATTTTAGGCCATCTGTGCTACATAGCAAGTGGTAGATAGAGAGATACTGTCTCCAACGAAGCAACAATGTGAAGTTCATGTACTTAGAGAGCAGCAGTGCTCATAGATTGAGACTCTGCAGCCTTTTGGATAGTAGAAATACAAATTTTAAATTGGTCTCTGTGCGTGTACACACACATGTGTTTTTGTGTTTATTTTAATTTAGGGTTGGGAATATGGCATACTGGAATTCATGCATGTCTGGTGTGTGTAAGACACCTCAGTCCTCAGCACCAAAAGAAAAAAATTAAATGAAAATACATTTTTGTTTTTCTTGGGAGATGGACATCATTTTATGTAGCTGGGGTTACACTAAGGACGCTGGATGTTGCTCTAGACTTACTAAGTTAGACTCTGGTGCCAGCCTGTCCATGTTTGAGAAATTGATAGAGATTGGCACAGTTCCCACTCTTCTTGCTTCGAAGTGTTGGGATTAAATCTAGACTCCCATGCACATTATAGAGTGTTCAAACACTGAGCTGTGTCCCTAGCCCCAAACATTTCTCTTTAGACCAGCATTTACGATTGGGTTTTGACTGATTTGGCTAACAATAAATAAAACCGTGGTTTTCATTTTGGTATAGAAAAGAACAAAAGGTTGTGCATTTGGGGAAATTGGACAGCTATGTGACCCCAGTACAATCTAGACCTTGAACCTGCTGCTGGCTTAATCAGGCATTCATGTCTCATTCTGATTGAGAGTCACTTCTGAGTATTTAGGGATACTTTCACTTTGAATAGAGTGCTAATAAAGTCTCTGGAAGAGAAAAAAGCATTGAGTTCTTTTCTGAACACTATTTGGCCTCAGAGTTAAACACAGAGGAAAAATGCTTTTGATTTGACCTGCCTCTGTGCCTGTTAAGATTAACAATCTGCCGAGAGCCTGCTAACCGAGCAGTGGAGGTACACATAGACTTCTGCATTTTCGCTTTTCAGGAAGAGTGAATCTGTGCTGCTTCTCCCTCTTTAGAGGATAGTTCCCACTGGCTTTCCCTTCCTCTTGAAGCACATGTCCTTTAGGGCCCAGGAGGATATGATTCTTTTTGGTTCTTTGTTTTTGCCAAGGAAGTGACATAATCCAAACTTTGGTTTCTTTTTTTCTTTTTCTCTGTGTAGTCCTGGCTGTCCTGGAACTCACTCTGTAGACCAGGCTGGCCTCGAACTCACAGAGAACCACCTGCCTCTGCCTCGAGTGCTGGGATTAAAGGCGTGCGCCAACACGCCTGGCTCCAAACTTTGGTTTCTTGATTGTGAACTTGGCAGGCCCGTGTGAAAGGTAGGTAGTTCCAGTCATTTACTGCAGTTGAGGACTGAAAAACCATTTCTGACACAGACAGGAAGCAGAAGGCTTGGGGAGGAGTGGTTGGAATGGACATGTTGCAGAACGAAAAATAGGGATTAGGCATTGACTGAAATGGCCATATGACAGGAAGAAGTAATTCTGCCGTTTTGAGCTGGGTGGTTAAAATGTGCTGCTCAAGAAGAACACTGAGCACTCAAGTCCTCCCTGACGTGTTGGGCCTCAGGGAAGTTTCCTCCCTGGAGCTCCTCATGAGTCCTCCTTGTTTGCTGTGCAGAACAGAGAAAGACCTGAGAACCAATATGGATGAGTCAGCATTCTCTGATCAGTTAACTCTCGACTCCTCTTGGAAATACACACTCTTTCTCTTCCTCCTACCCCCTCTCCTCTCCTTCCCTCTATTGTTTGGAAGAAATAATATTCAAGTTCTTAAAAATCTGAATTTAAAAAGACTTAAAAATAGTTGAAGGAGACAAAAATACTTGAACACTTTCTTTCTTTCTTTTTTTTTTTTTTGAGATAGGGTTTCACTTTGTAGTTCTGGCTGTCCAGGAACTCACTCTGTAGACCAGGCTGTCCTTGAATTTACAGAGGACAGATTACAATAATCCACCTGCCTCAGCCTCCCAAGTGCTGGGATTAAAAGGCATGCACCACTACATCCATCTTGAATACAAAATTTGAGATTTAGTGAAAATTGGTTTTGTTCTCTATGCTACAATTGTTTTAAAATGTTAAATTTTTATTTTTGATTTTGTGTTCAAGATTGTTTAAAATTATTTTTAGGTACATTCAGAGAGTAGACTATGATAAATATATAACAATAGAAAATGAAAACGTGGCTGGGGTTTGAGACACATCCAAGGTACAAAGGAGCAAATATGTTGAGTGAGGTGTTAACAGTTCTTTATATATAGTGAGCACTATAGTTAATAATTGTAGTGTATACAGGATTGTTTGATAAATAAGTTGATTACAACTGTTCTTAGGAGGGTGGCTAGTAACTTAAATGATGGATATGTTCATTTGTTTCACTATTATAACCATTTTATTGCATACATGTGTTTTATATTATGTGTCTTAAATGTACACAGTAAAATTTGTGTTTTTTTTTTTTAAAAAAGTAGGTCAGTGAGATGGCTCAGCTGATAAAGGCCCTTGCTGTGCCAGCCTTATGATCTGAGTTTGGTCCCTGGAACCCATGTAAAGGTGGAGGGAGAGAATTGGATCCATAGAGCTCTTCTTCGGCTCCGCATGCGGATGTGTCATGAATGTACCCATCATCACCATCATAAATAAAATTAAGTTTAATAAAAGTAGAATAAGGAAAAGTATTTCTACATCTCAGCCTAAGAAAGAACACTTTTCTTATTGTGTATATTTAGATTTCTTTTAACAGATGCTAGTATTGAAATCAGGTGTTAATCTCCACAGCTTTAGAGAAGAACTCTTAATGAAAATATTAAGCAAATCATATGGCTAGAAGAAAGATAATGCCATGTCCTCATACAGTAAAGAAATAATTTTTGATTGAAGTAGGAGTTCTAGAGATCAAACATAATTTTTGGTTGTTTTGACACTTGCTTAAAAAAATTGGAGACTAGAGGCCAACAATGTACCTTGGTCATAGTCCCCACAGAGGGTGGGATTCTAAGGCTGCAGTAGCTTTGAGTGTCTTAGCGAGGTGCTGTTCAGATACAGTCAGCAGTTTGCTCTATTGTTTAGTATTTATTCTTTGTCCCAAAAGCTGTAATGTACAACACCACCCTCCTCTGTTAGCTGGGTATGCCAGGGCTTCCTTTTCTTTTTCTTTCTTTCTTTCTTTCTTTCTTTCTTTCTTTCTTTCTTTCTTTCTTTCTTTCTTTCTTTCTTTCTTCAAAGGGTAGTGCGTTACTTTCAGTTTTAAGAATGCATTTCCATGAGAAGAATAATTATCAAATCAAGTTATAAACACCATCCAAAGAATAAGTCTTTGAAACACCTTCAGAAATAAAAAGTATTTCACCTCCCTCTTCCTACCATTATTAACTTTCTTCTTGGCCTATGTTGTTATTTTTACTAACTACAAAACAGCTGGGGGGGAATTTAAAATAATTCTTAACTAAATTGTTACTTTGCATCTGGGTGTGCTACTGGAGATGATGTGGAATAGATTATATTTAAGGAAAATTCGAGGATGAGTACAGCACAGAAGAAGTGTTTGAATCTTAAACTCGGAAGGAAGTGTAGGATAATCACTAGGCTGTTTTCAGAATGGTCACTTAGTTGGGGCTCTAGAAAAGAGGAGGATGTTGTTTGGAGGGAGCTTTTATGTGAGGGAAATTTCAAGTCGAGAAACTATTAGACTTGATGAAAGTCAGTATCAAGTAGTGTCAACTGGTCAAAGAGCATCTTCAGCTGCCAAGTGCAAAAATACATCATCATTAACTTCTCCAGTCAACCCCTTAACTCCTCACTTTCCTGTCATGAGAGCCAGGGCTCTTTCACAACTACACTGTGTTTTAAAACACAAAGGTAGATAAATAAAGCATGATTACATGGGTGTGAGATTTGGGTCTCAATTTGGAGATCCTCCAGGATTGAAAGTACATCTGACGGTCTGTTCTCTTTGGGCTCATGTAGTCCTTCATGGGTGCAGAAAGACTTGTTAAAGTAAAAGAGGAGGTAAAAACACCTTGAAAGGCAAGCTTTTCCAATGGGAAGGAGCTCTTCCACATAAACAGCAAGGTGAGAATTATAGCTGAATCAGGAAGCCGCAGAGGAAGAAAATTTTTCTTAAAATGCAGTAGATATAATTGTTATTTTAATTATGAAGCAATGTATATTTATTGTAAAGTCCCCTGCCAAGTCACCAAGGCAGAAATTGCCTTCAAGCTCACCACTGTGCACATTTTGATACTCAGTGTGTTTCATTTCCATTGGAATTAATGTGAGATTGTTCTAGAAGAACCAAGAGGGATAACTGTGTTCAATGCTTAAAAATTGAAATGATTTTGCAAACTGATACCAAATAAACTCTGGGAAGTTGAAGTTTGGGTGGATAGTTAAGAACACAGAGTCTGGAGAGATGGCTGAGCAGTTGAGAGCATAGAATGAGTACTCTTGCAGAAGACCCCAATTCTGATTCCAGCATCCCTATGGGGTGGCTCACAACTGCCTGTAACTCCAGCTTCGGGGACTCCCAACTCCCTGTTTTGGCCTCCTTGAGCACTATAATCAGGTTCACAAACCCACACCCATACAACCTTTTTTTTAAAGAATACAAATAAAGTTTTGGGTTTTTTTCAATTCTTTTTGTGTTGTATTTTCCAAATTCATTTAAAGAAAAATTTTTTTATGCCCCAACTACTTCTGGCTCAGGCCTTTTGTTAGAGTGCCATCTGTTAAATCATTCTAACTCTAGTAAATGTTAGCCTGTTTGTATTAATAGGCTGATGTGAAATGGTAGTTGACTGACACCACTTTTACCTCGGCACAATGAAGGTTGTATGTTGCATCAGGAGTTTCTGTGACGGCCAAATAAAAATTCTTAATGTACTTAATACAAATAGGAAAGCAAAATATTGGCAACTTTGCCCGTTACCTTCCCCATGTGAATTACATGCCAAAAGCAGGATGGAGAATATGAGATTGTATCCTCAACACTGACTTCTGGGAAGGAAGCGTTCACTCAGGAACAAAGGCATCTCCTCATGGCCTTGGCAGTTAGCCCTGTTGTGCTGGGAGGTGAATAGGGAATGTCTTTTGCACTTGGGTGTTTTAAAGTTCTTAAGCATTACATTTAGTTGATTGGTTTGCTACTTTCTTGAGAAGGAGTTGTATGCGTTAAAGACTTAATCAAATTGCATTGTATTTTGTGTGTTTCCTGTGCAAGCGTCTGCATTCAGGTGTAGGTAGCACTGTTTGCCAAGCCCAGAAAGGGCAGGGTGCTCAGTTGCCTTTATAAAGGTAATTTCTTGGTTGACTGCGATTGAGTGCAGAATTATAATACTGAGAGCTTAATTTATAACAGAAAATGCAGGAGTGCAAACCTGTTAAAGCCCTTCTACATGTATAAATAAGGTAAACAATGGCAGATTAGCATGGAATATTGGTTGATGTGAGTAATCTTAAAAACAAATTTCCTTGGCCTCTGCCTGTCATACCTGTTAGCGTAGAGAAAACTTGTAGGAATCAGGGCATCATCTTTGAAATACAAAATCAGAGTGGAAAAGCAGAATGATATGAGACAGCTGCTGCCTGGATTGGCAGCCTATTTATAATCCGGGAGGCTTGTCGCTAGATTGCCGTGCTGTGTGCTGTGCGCCTGCATCAGATAGGAATGATGATTTGCCTGTGTGTGTGCATGCGCACGGGTGTTCCTGCTCCCAGACTTCTAATTTTTCAGCAAAGGATCCCCTAACCTGCATAGCAATGGAGCATGCCAACCAAAGCAGATTTTAGAGTTGCAAACACTCAACAGTCTCTCCTCAGGACCTGGGCATTCTTGCGTTGCTGGGGAAGAGCTCTGGTGGGCCAGGCATTTAAAGACGCCAGGCCTTCCCTGCATTCTTCTCCAGGCTGCTTCTGCTGAGTGAGTCATGTGGGGCAGGATGTCGCATTTCAGTACCTTTTGGCTATCTGTGCACGTTAGACAATAACCATTGCCAAGCCAACGAGTCTCAGTTTTTTTAATTACGGATTTAAATGCCCACAGGAGCTCTGCTCATATGTTAATTCCACTGTTTGATTTTAAAGGATTTTTTTTTTATATTTTCTAATTCAGATTATAAAAGGCAGTCAGCCACATAAACTTGTTTTGGAGGCAAGCAGGGTAGGAAAAGGTAGCTGAAGCCTTTTAACATTTTCAGTTTGAGAAGGGAATCAACCTTCCTCCTAAGGTTTATTTTCAAGTGTGTTAATAGACAGCCCCTCGACACTTGTTTTCACAAGAACCCTGAAGCACTGGAATGGTCCTCAGCCCCAGCTCCTGTCAGCTCTGTACTCTGTGTGGTGCCTCCTGGTGTCTACGTCATAGATTCTCTGCAACTGAGTTTTCCTCCCAGGCAGTTTCCCCTAAGGCACATTTTACCTCAAAAAACATCCTGTGCTGCTGTGCTGAGGTGTTTCAAAGCACTCTTGTGGAATTTTAATTTTTAAAAATACCAAAAAATTTAAAGCCAAATATAACAGAGTCTGGGGTATCCTGGTATTTTGGTTTATCCTTAGCCCAGATCTCTCACATATATGATTTGTTACATATATTAGTTTCCTCTGATGATCTGTCAGAGACATATAGAAGCCAGAATGTATTTACTAAGAAGGTATGAGCTGGGATTCTCTTTTGCTTAAAGGACATTATTGGGATGTTGGCAAAATCTGAAGAAGGACTATAGATAATATCCCTCTATCAGTGTTGAATTTCTCCTTCCCTCAACACTGTATTTTAAAAAAATTAAGCCGGGCGGTGGTGACGCACGCCTTTAATCCCAGCACTCGGGAGGCAGAGGCAGGCGGATCTCTGTGAGTTCGAGGCCAGCCTGGGCTACCAAGTGAGTCCCAGGAAAGGCGCAAAACTACACAGAGAAACCCTGTCTCGAAAAAAAAAAAAATTAAGCCGGGCGGTGGTGACGCACGCCTTTAATCCCAGCACTTGGGAGGCAGAGCCAGGCGGATCTCTGTGAGTTCGAGGCCAGCCTGGTTTACAGAGTGAGATCCAGGAAAGGCGCAAAGCTACACAGAGAAACCCTGTCTCAAAAAACCAAAAAAAAAAAAAAAAAAAAAAAAAAAATTAAATGTCCAACAAAAGTTGGAAGGGCCTGCAGTGAGCACCCAAGCAGCTGTGGGCCCATTACCAATACATGCATCGTCACACATCTGTTCTCAAAACAGCCTGGCTTGGTTTGTTTTTGTTTTTGTTTGTTTGTTTTCCGAATGGAAGCAAAGGGATATTATTTCTGTAACTTGGAAGAGTCCAGAAAATAGTGGGCAGGGGGTGGAGGAGAGAGGCAGGGCAAGCCTAATAGGACAGAGCACAGGCTTAACACCTGGGGAACTGGGTGAGAAGCACATGGGGACTTCTGTCATCGCAACTTTTCTATAAGCCTGAAATTATGGTAAAATGGCCTTTTGTTGATTTGAGCAGGGTCTCATGGAGCCACACTGGCCCCTCTAAGGGTAGCCTTGACATCTTGGGTTGCTGGAGTTACTTGTGTGTACTATCACATCCATCTCAAAATGGATTTTTAAAACTTATAAATGGTGAAAAATTAATTGTATTAGAATATTGTCAAGATTCTAGAGAATCATCCCTCAGATTGAAGGAATCTTTTATAGCCAGAACAGCAGCTGAGTAGGATTTTATTATGATCTCATCAACAGGACACCTCTGCGAACTTAATCCACTGCTGTGGAAGGTCCAGACTTGGTGCTGAAAGGGTATACATGCTTCATCAGAAGTCACCTAGAAAGTAATGCAGCCTTCCCTTGCCTGTCAGGCCCGTATGGGTAAAAAGGACACAGGGTACTTTAACAGAGAAGAAATTCTGTGGTGGTGGTGAGGCATGAGAAGACTGCCATCCCCTTTTCTTTCGAGAGTACCCATACCCTAATGGAAGAAAAAGGGTTTTAAAAATAAAGTTCACAGGGGCTGGAGAGGGCTCATGGTTAAGAGTATTTGGTGTACAGTCATGAGGACTGGAGTTTGGATCGCTGCACATACAGAACAAGCCAGGCATCCTGTGCAGACCTGTAACTCCAGTTCCAAAAGAGGCAGAAACAGGAGAATTGCAAGCCTTGCACACTTCCAGCCTAGCCAACAAAATATAGGTCCCCCATCACCAAGGTCCATAGAAAGACCCTGTCTTAAAGGAATAGGCAGAGCATGATGGGAGGAAGACATCTGATGCCCTTTTCTGACCTCCGCACACTTGCACAGATGTGCACACCCACATGTGTATGTGTGCATACATTCACATAGACATATACATACAAATATATGTTAGCCTTTAAAAATATACCTGTGGGCCGGGCAGTGGTGGCGCACACCTTTAATCCTAGCACTTGAGAGGCAGAGGCAGGCAGATCTCTGTGATTTTGAGGCAAGCCTGGTCTACAGAGCAGGATCCAGGACAGCTGGGGCCACACAAAGAAACCCTGTCTTTGTGGGGGGTATAGATCTGTGTTTTAGTTAGGATTACTATTGCTGTGGTGAAACACCATGACCTAAAACAAGTTGGGGAGAAAAGGGTTTATTTAACTTACACTTCCATATCCTAGCCCATCACTGAAGGAAGTCAGGACAGAAACTCAAACAGGGCCAGAACATAGAGGCAGGAGATGATGCAGAGGCTATGGAGGAATGCTGCTTACTGACTTGCTCAGCCTGCTTTTTTATAGAACCCAGAACCTCCAGCCCATGAGTGGCACCACCCATAATGGGCTGGGCCCTCCTCCATCAATCACTAATTAGGAAAACGCCCTACAGGCTTGTCTGCAGCTAGATCTTATGGCGGCATTTTTTTAACCGAGGTTCCCTCCTCTCAGAATATTTTAGTTTGTGTCAAATTGACATAAAACTGTCCAGCACAGCTGGGCAGTGATGGCACATGTCTTTAATCCTAGCACTTGGGAGGCAGAGACAGGTGGATCTCTGTGAGTTCGAGGCCAACCTGATCTACAGAGCTAGTTTCAGAAAAGCCAGGTGTGAGCAGAGAAACCAGTCTCAAAAAACAAAACAAAAACAACAACAAAACTACCCAGCACATTATGTATACATACACTTTAATAAAAATAAAAGGTATGGGGCTGGAGAGATGGCTCAGAGGTTAAGAGCACTGACTGCTCTTCCAGAGGTCCTGAGTTCAATTCCCAGCAACCACATGGTGGCTCACAACCATCTGTAATGAGATCTGGTGCCCTCTTCTGGCCTGCAGTCATACATGCTGTATACCTAATAAATAAATAAATCTTAAAAAAAAAAAAAAAAAAAAAAGGTATAACTTATATGCCTGAGAGAAAATTCTTCCTCTTTCCTGTGATCTGCCAGTTACATCTTTTAAGGAAAATTCTTTGTGGGTAGGCAGTGTATATTTTCTTTCTCTTTGTGACTGGGGAGTCAGTTTTGTGCTGCTAAAATAGAATACCATAGACTGGGTATGATGAGGAGCAATAGAAATCTACTTGACTTGTGGTTCTGAAAGGTGGGTAGTACAAGATCAAGGGGCCACAACTTGTAAGGGCTGCCTTGCTACTCATAACATGGCAGGGAATATCACATGGAATGAGCGGGGTAGGGGAGAGAGGGACAGAAAGAGAGAAAGGGGGAGAGAGGGTTGTGTGACTTCCTGGGGAGATATAATAATCTAGTCACCCCAAGTAGAGAGGTCCCCAACAGACCAAAGAAAGGATCCTCTCCATCTTGGTCACCCATCAAGGTTATTGGGGCTTCTTACAGGTTCTACACCACAGGGAATTCCCTTCAGTCAGTTGTTCACCTCTTATGCAATGGCTGCTGGAATCTCAGGGAGGTGACATTTGAGGAGGGTCTTCTGTCTCTTGAGTCCCCCTCTCTCCATGAGTGAGTGTTAATATGCCAGATATCCTGAATGTCTCGTCTGGGTTATCACAGCTGCTGTACTGCCGCACAGCCAGAGTCAGTTCAACTCAGAGGTATGCATGGGTTGAATAACTGCACGTACGGATGAGGGCAGAGACTCTCCTCGTGACCCAGTCACCACTTAAAGGTCCCACCTCTCAACATTTATATTGGAGATGAACCTCTAGGGGACAGCATTCAAACGTAAGAAATAAATCATTGATAGGATCAAGAAGCAAGTGAAACAGCATAACAAAGTGTTGTCTTGAGTACAGCCCTTTGTGGAGTTATTCATTTGAAAGAGTGTTTAGTAACAAGGGCTAATAACCATCTAGACTAGTCTGGAAAGAGGGGGTCACTGTGGTAGAGGAAGGAAAAGAGGAATTGAAGAATATGATTGGCTTTGAGGTAGGGTCTCACTCTGTAGGCCAACGTGGTCCTGAACTCATGCTCTCCCTGCCTTAATCTCCTTAGTGCAGGTGAGCTCTACCATGCCCATTGCAAGCATTGTTTTAGTGGGAGGAAGATATCATTGCTTAAAACAAGTGGACAACAACAGAAAGGAGGGCATTACCAAGAAAATGAACCAAAAGGGGAGAACGGGAACAGAGGAGGCTAACTTCTTATAGTTGAGGTATGAGTAGGAGAATTAGAAAAGTCATGAGAGGTACTAATTTAGTGGGAAGTAACTTTACACCTAGAAAAGACTCTTGTGATGAGAAGAAAAGGAGGAAGACTAGTGACCTGGTTGGTCACAAAGCTGAGAAACATCCCCATATACCACCTGCCCTTTGCTTGGTGCCACAGGAGGCAGGTGTCCCTTTGAGTCTGGCAGTGCCAGCATGTTGCAGGCATTCTGTGAGAAAAGCATCTTGTGATTAGAAAACCTTTAGATGTGCCATTGGGTGTTTCTTCATGTAAGACATTGAACTTGGTGTCTGGTGGACTCTGCAGTCTCCTTCCCAGAACATACCTCGTATCTCAAGGGACATCAGTATTCCTCGCAGCACCCTCTTTAGAAAGAGCAGTTTTCCCTCCTAGTTTCCATACATGGTTTTGGAAATGGATTTTGATACTTCCTGAATGTTGTCTGTCTTCCGACATGTTGCCTAATTCCATCTAATTAATAAGCTCTCTTGTTGAGCACAGAATAGTCCAGTTCAAGGCAGACTCATGGACCGTTCAGAGCAGAGGGGCCTACGTGACTATCCATCAGTTAGTTGTCCCTTTGCACCTTCCAAAGTCCTGGCTTCTTTTCCAGCCCAGAGAATACAAATTCTTTAACTGTTGCTTTTTTTTTTTTTTAATTTTCAATTTTTTCTTTCTCTGAACTACCTCCTTATCATACAAGGCATAAAGCTTCACTCTATGTACTGTAATGGAAATCAACACTGTTTTATTCTATGATAGAAAAATGAAATAGTCATGTGTATATGTGATTAACTTTACTTCTTTTATGCTCTGTTCTTTTCATTTGCTTGGCTTTAGAGATGGGGTCTCATTGTGTAACTCATACAATCCTCCTGCCTCAGCCTCCTGGATCTAGTAATTGCAGGTGTCCAGGATCATGCTGTTATTTGTTTCTCTCATATGTCTCATGAAAGAAAGTATTTGTGGGCCAGCAAGATGGCCAGTAGAGTTGCCTACCTTCAAGCTTGATGATCTGTGTTGAATCCCTGGGGCCCACATAATGGAAGGAGAGGACCAACTCCTTCAGGATGTCTTTGACTGCTACACATATACCATGGCACACATGAACCTTCACACACATATATATACACACACGTGTAGGCACACACAAAATAAATTCAATGAACATATTGTTGACATGCGCCTTCCACAGGCAGACTTTTCTCTGTTCAGTCTTTTAATGCCTGCCTTTTCTGTTGTCCTTTTTTCCCTTCCAAAGTGAATTATTCTGCTTTCCCTCAGGAATTCCCAAAATATGAATAATAGAGAGAGAGAGAGAGAGAGAGAGAGAGAGAGAGAGAGAGAGAGAGAGAGAAAATGGCTTTGTCTTTTGACTGCTTTCCATGGTACATTCTGTGATGCCCTTGGCCCAGTGAGAGTACTACTCTGCACTGACAGTATTGTGGTAGTGGTGGGTGTGTACTTCATAGTTTAGAATTCAGTGTGTTTTTAAAATATGCCTAATGATCCCTTTCATATATCTGACATGCCTAAAGAGTTTTTCCACTATGCCTGTTATAGTTTTATCATGTCAGCATTAAGTTCAAATTGTGCAATATTTGAGAAAATTCATGATGTACAGACTGAAGAGGATAACATTTCATATATGAGGTCTCCCAATGGTATGAGAGACGAGGGGAGAGAAAAGATAAAAGGGGGAGTAGGTAATATCCAGGGCCTGCTTCAGAAGACAGGACAGTCATGGACACATACATAGCACTGTACCTGCCGTGGAGTGCTGCCGCCATTGCCTGTGCATAAGGTTCTTCCCTCCTCCCACTGGACCCAGGCCAAGCAGACTGCCAGAGCAGGCTCTCCTGTTCCTTGGTGGCAGTTTCAGTGAAAAATTGGTTTGCTGCAGGACACTAGCAGCTACTTCTGGGAATTCCAGTGAGATCCCCAGACATGTCACGGGGTGTTTGCTCTACAGCCCCAGCATGTATAAATGAAGTGCCATGTTGGGAATGTCGGAGAGGAACAGAAGACACTAGGAGATGGCATGACTGGTGCCACAAAGTAGGGTCCTTACCCAAGAAAAGTGATCATAGTCCCTGTCAGCATGCTCCTAAGTGGCTGCCCATTCTCTTGTGATCAGTAGTGGAGAGGAACCCCTGATTCATGAGGGTGTTTCTGCCTCTCAGTTAGTCTAGGTTCCTAACATTCATATCAAGTGGCCCTTTTCAAAATGGTGGCCACAGAGGCAGTTGGAAAGTATAGACTAGTGAAACATGCTTTTGAACAGTGTGGTTTGGGGTGGCATCACCAGTGACCTCAGTTATTAGTAACCTTGAGCTTCTTGTGTCGTGTGGTTCTTTCTGCAGAGGTTACAGAACATGCAGGTGTGATGTGTCTCTCCTCCTGTGTAGTGTTGACTTAGACCAAAGCTTAACTTAACTGGAGCAGGATGAAAAATCAAAGGAGCCAGCCAAATCTCACTAGAGAATAAAGAGGCTAAATTTCTCTGGTAAGACTGGAATGTAGCCTGATTGCTGAAGTTAACACAGAAGGTCTTGACAGACATATTTGCAAGTGGACATGGTGCAGTCCATAGCATCAACAAGAACAGGAAACTCCATCATGCCAACACTAGAGCCAGTGTTGGGCCATGGTGGAGTATTTTTAACAAAATTCCTCTTGGCCCTACTTTGAATAGACTTTGTCTAGACTGATCATATCCATGTACTGTATGGGCTTGATTCTATCCACAGAAGTTTTAATAAGGTCTGTAAGTTTAAGAGGCTCAGAATTTTTTTTAATAGAAGCCATCTGTGATGGCACACATTTCTAATCCCAGAACTAAGGAGGCAGAGGCAGGTGGATCTGAGTTTGAGGCTACTAGTCTACAGAATGAGTTCCAGAACAGTCAAGGCGATACAGAGAAACCTGTCTCAAAAAACCAAAAACCAACCAAACAAACAGACAAAAGAAAATAGATTAGACTTACAGTAACTGTGAAGCTTATATTATTATCCTTCTTTTGTTTGTCTATTTATTTTGCCCATGTTTTGACGAGATGAGTTTGCCTTTCCTTGTAACTGGCTTCTATGTGGCTTGTGTGTGCTTACTGCCGACAGTGACAAGATGTGAGTTCTGTGTGGTGCCCTGGGCCGTGCTGCATTCCTCTGAGATGCTGTCTTAGGAATTAGTGATGTGCACCTGTGACAGTACATCATGGTATGCAGTAGGCGGTGTCATTAAGTGAGCATCACATCTGCTCCCACCTGGATTCCTTCTTCAGAGAACGTCGTTGTTGTTTTGGTCTTCCTGAATTTATCAAAAGATTCAGTGTCCATGTCAAAATTCTGTTCATATTTGCTAAACTGTCCTTTGCCAAGTCATGTAATATATACTTGTACTTATAGCTCCTGTAAGAAGTTGAGTCACATAGATAGTGGGATTTAAAAGGAATTCAAATAGACATATAAATTAAATTATTCACAGACAGCTACTTTAGGATAACTATTTCTCTGTATTGACAAGAGATGAGGTCCTTAGACAGTTTTTTTTTCAGTTTTATCAAAATTTTGTATTTTCCTCCATAGATTTGCTCAGCTGGCCATATATACCAGAGCTGAAATTTGAACACTGTACAGTAGAAAAGATGGTACTGAGTAGGGGAGATGGCACCCAGGTCTCAGGATATTCTGGAGGCTTCTGTAAGGTAGTGTAGGAAGCATGGGAATGCCCACAGATAGCTGGGGGAAAGAATCTAACAAATCAGCACCTTTCTCTGTATGTGCCAATTGAGACCCTAAAGGTAGGGAACTTAGAAAGATAGCATGCACTGTGGACAGCTGCTGGCATTTTCCTTCTCTTTGATGCTGTGTTACGTCACTTTCCATTGTTGTAGTTTATCTGAAATCGTTGATGTAAGCTCAGAGTTCCAGAAGGGTTAGCACATAGTCCTTGGTCCATTTGATCCCAAGTCCCTGGTGAGGCAAAACCCCATAATGCCAGGACCTTGTTGCAGAGACTTACCTCATGGTGTGCAGAAAGCAGAGAGTGAGGAAGGACCAGGTTCAGCCTTTAAAGATACCATACCACAGTGACCACCTTCTACCCACAAGGCTGTGCTCCCAAAGTTGACACCATCTCCCCTAACAGCACCCCCAGCTGAGGACCGAGCTCTTGGGTTGAGTTGCATCCAAGAACAGATAGTTTTTTTCAGTTGAACCTGGGTTTATTTGTAAAAGAAAGATGAGTTGTTTGTTTTTTTATGTCAGTCTATATATTTATCATAGTTTTCAGGGACAAAGCTATGTCTTTTGAAGCAAAATTGAAGTTTCCTAAATAATAAAAGTACAGGGTTTATACTTCAGTGCAGTAGGGGAGAGGGGGAGGGAGAGAGACACACAGAGATAGACAGACAGACAGACAGACAGATGACCTAAGAAAAAGTAGTAAGAAGTGTGGCTTCTGGCTTCTCAAGAAGGAGTCACTACTGTTTGCTTTTGGGCTTGTGTAATCTTTATGTTGTAGTATCTAGGGAAACAACATCATGAGCAAGGATAATGGCCCCTTTTCCCAGTTTGTTTTGTTTGAAGAGCAAATCTAGGTGCTCTGTGAATCTAGAAGAGAGAGAAATTAATCTGATAGGGAAGCTTTGTGTGAGAAATGATGTTTTATCTGGATCTTTAAGAATAGATAGGGTTTAATTCCTGGGTTTTACCCAAAACCCCCAAGCACACATCTCACAGAGATACTTGTACATTCATGTTTATGGCAATGCTCTTCACAATAGCTAAGCTGTGGAGTCAGTCTAGGTGTCCAACAGCAGAGAAGTGGGTGAGATGTGGTATGTGTACACAACGGAATTTTTCCATCCATAAAGTAGAACCAAGTTATGGTGTTTGTAGGGAAATGGTGCAAGTAGAGATAATCATATTAAGTGACTTCTGCTGTTGAAGAAGAACAACTCTTATGTGCATTCTCTCATGTGTGGTTCCTAGACTCGAATACAGAGTCGTTTATACAGCATTAAAGTGGGAGTGAGACTCTCTGGGGAAACAGAGGGACTGGTGGATGTCAGCACTCAATGTACACTGGTATAAAACCTAAAACGTCAATCACGGGGGCCAGGGAGATGGCTCAATGGTAAAGGTATCTGCTGCTAACCTGTGTTTGCTCCCCAGAACACACAAGGTAGAAGGAGAGAACCAGCTCCTCAAGGTTGTCTTCTGACCTCCACACACATGCCGTGGCATTTGTCCACACAGGTGAACACACACAATCAATGTTTTTTAAAAACAAATTTTAAAAGCTGGATGTGCTGGCACACGCCTTTAATTTTAGCACTTGGGAGGCAGAGGCAGGCAAATCTCTGAATTCTGTGGTCTACATAATGAGTTCTGGGACAGCCGTGACTGTGTGGAGAGACCCTGTCTCAAAAACCAAAACAAACTAACTAGTTATTTAAAAAGAAAAAAGAGCCAAGCAGTGGTGGTGCACGCCTTTAATCCCAGCACTTGGCAGGTAGAGGCAGGTGGATCTCTGTGAGTTTGAGGCCAGCCTGGTCTACAGAGTGAGTTCCAGGAAAGGTGCAGCTACACAGAGAAACCCTGTCTCAAAAAATAAAAATAAATAAATAAATAAATAAAAAAGGAGAATGAGCACCTAGAGATATAGCTTTGAAGTGAAAAACTCTTGCTGCTTTTTGCAAAAGATCCAGACTGGGTTCCCAGTGTCTACATAATGACTTACAATTGTCTGTAACTCTAATTCCAGGGGATCTGATGCCCTCTTCTGGCCTCTGAGGGTACCATGCACACACTTGGTGCATATGCATATATTTTTACAAACATTTATGCACAAAATAAAATAAATGAATCTTTTAAAAAAGAATATGTAAGGTTTAGATGGGAGAGGTGTTTTAGTGGTAGATAAGGAGTATTTTAAACAAGGGTACAGGTCAGGGACAAACATTTCATATTCTGGGTGTATGAGATATTTAAATAAGTGCTTGAAGACATGGACATTTGGGGAGACGAGGTACAGTTGTGAGGGCTTTAAACATCTTACCCATGAGTTTAGGCTTTATTTCATTACTAAGGATATGCTGGGAAATCTTAAGCAGAGAATGACATGGTGAGGTCTCTTTAAGAAGGATTGTTCTGCCCCCAACTGGATCAGGCCCTCTGGATAAGTGAGACAGTTGATGAGCTTGATCTGTTTGGGAGGCCCCCAGGCAGTGGGACTGGGACCTGTCCTTAGTGCATGAGCTGGCTGTTTGGAACCTGGGGCTTATGCAGGGACTCTGCGCTTAGCCTGGGAGGAGGGGACTGGACCTGCCTGGACTGAATCTACCAGGTTGAGCTGAATCCCCAGGGAAGTCTCTGCTCTGGAGGAGATGGGAATGAGGGGTGGGCTGGGAGCGGGGAGGACAGGGGAATCCATGGCTGATATGTAAAATTAAAATAAATTATAAAATAAAAAAAAAAGGATTGTTCTGCCAGCAAAACATCTGACTGCCCTTTGTGGGGAGATGTCAGTTAGGGACTTAGAAACTGTCTCAATGTAGAGCCTGAATTGTGGTGGGTCAGAAGTACAAGGCAGTGCCAGGACTATGAGCTGTATCTGAGTGAGGATGAGGAGGTGAATATGCCTAGGATTTTCAGCTTGAGCACCTGCAATGTCGTTAAGATGGGCAATTTTAAGAGGTCCCGAGAAGGCCAGGTTGGAGGTGTTGATGGGACAGTATGGTAGGAATGTGAGTAGAGTGCGGGAGAGGCAAGGCTGGAGGTGCAGACTTGGGCTCTGCAAAGTTCTTGGTCCCGTGCTCCCCTCCGTGTACTTCCTCCTCTCGAATTTGGATACTTCTACAGTTGAGCACTCCAATTTGAAAACCCCAAATCCAAACATTCCAGAATCTGAAACTTGAGGAGCAGTGTGGCAATAGAGAGCTTTAGATTTTAAGTTTTTCAGATTAGAGATATTCATCAAGTAAAGTCTATGCACATATTCCAAAATACCCAAACTCTGACATGTGAAGTATCTCTGATACCAAGTATTTTAGATAAAAGATCCTCAACTTGTGTCTGCATTTAAGAAGTGTGTAGGGAGCAGGGCAGAGGTGGTGAATGCCCTTAATCCCAGCACTAGGGAGGCAGCCTGGTCTACACAGTAAGTTCCAGGACAGCCAGGGCTACAAAGAGAAACCCTAAGTCTTAAAACACCAAAAAAAAAAAAAAATAAAAATAAAAAAAAGAAAAGAACGAAAAAAGAAATGGATAGGGGCTGAAGAGATGGCTCAGCAGTTAAGGGCACTTATTATTCTTACAGAGGACTGGGTTCAATTCCCAGCACCCACGAGGCAGCTCACAACTGTCTGAAACTCCAGTTCCAGAGGATCTGATGCCCTCTTCTGGCCTCTGTAGATGGGAATGTGATATATGTACATTTAGACAAAATCTCATGCACATAAAATAAAATTTTAAAAAAGTCAGTAACTTTTTTATAAATAAAGTTAAATAATTGTCTGAGCCCATACAGCCAGTCACAAGTGCAGAATCTTATCCAAGTTATGTCCTCTTCCATAGTCCATGTTGAAAATAACTATAGAATTTATTATAGTTACCCTGGGAGTGAGAAGATGGATGGGGCAGGGGAGGTGAGAACAGAAACTTGAAAAGCATCTGGTTTGAATGTCTCCAAGGGAAATTCACAAATGAGCACATAAGGGTGGAAAGGAGGATGAAGATGGAGGAGTCTGTGGCTGAAGATCAGGGATTCTTTCCGGCAGTGACAGGTGACTCAGGAGTGGGGATTGTCCAGTCAAAAGGAAGGCATGTGAGGGAGAGCATGGTAGTTTGCCTCAGGTACCACTTGGACAGGGAAGCTGTGAGTAGGTGATGGAGTGAAAGATCTGGAGTGGGCGTTTGTTTCTGCTTCTTGTACATAGTATTCTAAAATTATTATAGCTAATTTATAAGAAGCTCTTCTTGTTCCCTTTTGGTATTTGCATATGCAATTTTAAAATTAAATAAAGCAAGGCAGGATTTAAGAGACATTGCTTTGTAGTTAGTAAATAAAAACTGCTCCTGAGATAGGGATGTAGCTTGCGTATGAAGCACTTGCTTAGAGTGTTGAAGGCTCAGTCTCTATCACCCAAACCACGACCACCCTAAGGCTGTCCCTACCTCTCCTCCACAGGGGTCAGAGAGCAGTCCTCAGCCAGACCTCATGAATTCAGAGAGGAAAGGCTCTGATTGGTACCAAGTGGAGCTGTCTTGAAATCATAAAGTTCTGGAGCCAAAAGATACCTTAGAAATTGCCATTCTTATTTCAACACTTGAGCTGTTGAAGTCTTAAAAACATCCTACCATTCACCAGACTCAGAACTTAAGTTACCATTAGAAAAGTTGAATTTTGTCCTCCAGGAGCCCACATGCTAGAACAATGGCTCTCAAACTTAGGGTTGCGACCCCTTTGGGGCCAACAACCCTTTCACAGGGGTCACGTCACCTAAGATCATTGGAAAACACAGATAGTTACATTACGATTCACAACAGTAACAAAATTACAGTTATGAAGTAGCAATAAAAATAATCTTATGGTTGGGGTTGCCGCAATGTGAGGAACTATATTAAAGGGTCGCAGCACTAGGAAGGTTGAGAACCACTGCCCTCAAGGCAAGATCAAAGCTCTGATTCTTTGAGGAAGACAGAAAAGGGGGAAGAACGCTGTGGGTCTGCATTTGTTTTTCTTGCTGTCTGACTTCTGGGCCAAGGCTTTGTACACCAAAGTAAGAAACCTGCTATATTTCCAAAGCTAAGAAGAGTACTCAGAATTCTGTGTTGTGATTGTTGTTGACTTGTACTATTATGAATTATTGGGAGATGAGACCCCCAAATACACTCAGATATGTCCATACCAATATTCCCAACAGAGCAAGGCAGAAGAGTGTGGGCATTCAAAGTAGGAAACAAAGATTTGTGTCCTGGTTCTGCCATTTACCCAAGTCACTAATCTATGTGAGCTTCGCTTTACCCTTCTGCAAAGTAAATCTCTCCACAGGATTCTTACAAGGCATAAGTAATGTAATGTATCAAAGAAATGCTCTGTACACTGTAATGTCAGTTGTATTTATAGAATGCTGACATTTGAAAAATAGTTGTATGTCTTAGACTAATGCTACACCTGTTCCCAGGTGACTTAATCATTGAATTATTAAACTTCCATTATTAATTCTTAGAAATGCTCAAGAGACTTTATGAGTATGGGATAGGAGAGAGCTTTTAGTTTTTGTCTTTGAGTGATCTTCTTCAGTTAATTCTCAAACTAGGATATTCCTCTACTCAGTTTCCTTCCTTCCTTCTTTCTTTCTTTTCTTTTTTTTTTTTTTTTTTTTTGTGTGTGTGTGTGGGGGGTGGGGGTGGGGGGGGATGGGGAGGCAGGGTTTCTATGTAGACCAGGCTGGCTTCGAACTCACAGTGTTGGGATTAAAGGCATGCACCACCACGCCACTTGTTTTCTTTTAGGGTGATAGTGTTAAGTGACTCTGTAAGTGTTTCTTAGACTTCTCAAAAGTTTTTGATTCTGGGCTAGAAGCAGGAATAATCTCTGTCTAGAAGCTGAATAAATTGGGATATTTATTTAATAATTAGAAACTGTAAGTGACCAATAGCGTGTCCACTTCTTTAAAAATTGATTTTTAATTTATTCTTTGAGAATTTCATAGGTGTATACAATGTATTATGATGATATCCATTCCCACGTCTCCCCTACCAACTTCCTGTAAACTCTTAACTCATCACCCTTCCAACTTCCTGTCCTCTTTCTTTTTTTTTTTACATCCCCTCCAGTTAGAGTTGTTCATATGTACATGGACATAGGGTAATCCAAAGGACCATGAGCATCCTAGGAGAGGCTACATCCCTGAAGAAAACGTGTGCTCTTCAACTGCCAATAGCTCTCAGCTAGGGTTGGGGCCTCATGAACCCTCCCCCATCCACATTGGAATGTTGACTAGCTTGATCTTGTGTAGGTAACAACAGTGGCTATGCGTTCATAAATGCAACAGCCCTGGCATCCCAAGGGTAGCATTTCACAACACCCCTCATCTTCCATTGCTTACAGTCACTCTCTGTTCTACAATGTTCTCTGAGACTAGGATGTGTATGTGTAATATAGATAGATGTCCCATTAAGGCTGAATGCTCACAAACACTGATTCTCAGCACCTTGACCAGTTGTGAATCTCTGTATTAACTACTGCTCACTGCACAACATTTTTCTGATAAAGGTTAAATACAGTACAGCTCTATGGAAATAAACATAAATATTTAGAAGACAGTTTGACAACATGATCATTTAGCAAAATAACAACAGTAGGTTTCTACCTCAGGTTCAAGACCTTCCTTGCATGGGCTTTTGAACAGGATCACTGTACTAGGCATGAATTTCCACCTGTGGAACAGGTCTCAAATCAAATTAGAAAGTAATTGATTACTCCATAACAGTTATGACACTATTGCATATGAGCACATCTTCTTTGGCAGGTTGTATTATAGCATGCAGGGTCCAGCAATAGCTAAGACCATTGATGTCTTCTTTCCCCTAGTGGTTCTACATAGCACCTTCAGGCACTGTGAAAGCTAGCCATCAGGAAGTAAGGTTACTAGTCAGTTTAAGATAGATTTCTCTGTCATGCAACCAAAATGTTTTCAGCAATAGGCTCTTACCATCTAATTGTGTAGGCACAGAGGGAAGGGGTGGAAGAGGATGGGGAAACAAAAGGGTAAGGGAGGAGGGTAAACTAAAATGAAGAGCGTGAAAAATCCATATTTATACCTACTGTCTTGCAACCCAATTAAATAATTGGAGGGGATAGTAGGATGCACATGCAATGAAAGGACAGGGGAATGTTCAGGGTTAAAGATTTAAGTTAGGAGGGGCGAGGAGAAAGAAGAAAATATAAGGATAGGTTAACCAAAACCAAGGATACATGAAAAACCCTTATGGAAACCTACTAGTTTGTAAACTCATTTCAAAATACAACTTTTTAAGTGGAGGAAGTTTGAACAGAGGTAACCCGCCTAGGTGTACAGTACTACTTCAAAAGATACGGGTTATTAAATGACAGTCTCAGTGTCGGGTGTAGGATACCTTCCCACATGTTACTAGTCAAGGAGACGGCAGAGGTTGGCAAAACAACAAAGGCCATTGTCATTGCTCTTGGCGCCCTTCTCTCTACTTTTTATGGAAATGTTATATAGGCCAGAAAAAATGCAAGATGATGTGAAATGACCTTGAAGTTTATATATTCTAGGTTCAAAGATAAACAGTATATATCAACATTGAACTAACAGAACTTATGTTGCAGGGTGGATTTTGGGATTATGATTATGGCCTCTGGAGCCAGATCTCATGGTCAGAACTGTACCCCTCTGCTGTGTCCTACCTTTGGGCCCTGGAAAGTCCCTGTTCTGGCTTTAGCTTCTTTTGCAAATTAATAGTATCTGTCTCTTTAGATTGCTTAGAATATTCAATTATGTAATATACACTGTACTTAGAGTGGTATCTGCCACCATACTATAATAACTAGAGCTGCTGTTATTATCACATATTTAGATACTACTGTATAGTTCAGACATTTGATGTAATAAAGTTTCACACAGCATAGGCTGGTAGTCAAGAAAAACTTTGTAGAGAATTGGAACTTATCAGAGCCCTCAAGGATACATGGACAAATAGAGTTGAGAGAAAGACATGTACTCCAGGATGAGCATCAATAACAAAGCTTAAATGTGGGAATCAGTGTGCTGTTTAAAGAGCAGGGAAGGAGGTGGGGGGATCCCAGTTGGTACAGTACTTGCCTAGCAGCTTGAAATTCTGGCTTTAATCCCCAGCAGCACATAAACTGTGTATAGTGGTGCACCATGTAATCCCAGCTGGGGATGTGAAGGCAGGAGGAACAGTTCAGGGTCACCCTCTGCTACATAGCAAAGTTGAGGCCAGACTACATGAGACCCTGTCTCAAAATAAAATAAAATGAAGAATAAATAAGTACAGAAATAGCTTTATTTTTTTCAAGATAAAAAGACCAGGGAAGAGACTGGTCTGATTGTAGGTTCTGATTAAGAGGTAGGATGATTATTGGTCAGATCAGTCATGGGATGGAAGTAAATAAGGATGATGAAAAGTTTGTTAGGCTGGAAATAGCATTCTTCACTTGCAGAATTTGCTTATGTCTAACAAAAATTACTTTATTCAATGGATTTATTTATATGAGTATATAAATGTAATTTTCCCATTTTTTTCAAATAAATGAACTATTCTAGCTACTTTTATGTCAACTTGACATAAGATAAAATTGTCTGAGAGGAGGGAACCTCAGTTGAGAAAATGACCTCCATAAGATCAGGCTGTATGAAAGCATTTTCTTAATTGTTGATTGATGGGGAAGGGCCTAGCCCATTGTGGGTGTTTCTGTTGCTGGGTTGGTAGTCCTAGGTTCTGTAAGAAAAAAGGTTGAACATGCCATGAAGAGCAAGCCAGTAAGCAGTACCCACCCGCCACACACACACACACACACACACACACACACACACACACACACACACACACACACACACACACCCATAGCCTGTGCGTCAGCTCCTAACTCCAGGTTCTGGCCCTATTTGAGTTCCTGTCCTGACTTCCTTTGATGATGAGCAGTGATATGCTGAATAAACCCTTTCCTCCCCAAGTTCCTTTGGTCATGGTGTTTTATCACAGCAATGGAAAACCTAACTAAGACAAGAACTCAGAGAGGTGTGACTTGCCCAGAGAACTAGCATTAGGTTTGCGTGCGTGCGTGTGTGCATGTCTGTCTGTCTATCTGTCTGTCTGTCTGTCTGTCATGGCCCATGTGTGAGATCAAAGGACAACATTTAGGAAACAGTTTTTTCCTTCAACTATGGGACCTGGGGACTGAACTCGGGTCGCGAGGCTTGTGTGACAAGTGCTTTCACATGCGGAATGGCACTGTGCTTTTGTGCTTCAGTTTCAGTCCCGTTCCCACTGTTCTTGCTGTTTCTCTTTCTTTTCTAGTACACAGGGAGACTGGATGTTCAACCCAGCAACCAAAATATACACTGTCCTAGTCTTCTACCATTGACCCATGGAATAGCTGTTAGGATTGACATTCTCTAGTGACACAGATCTGGGTCAAGATGTGATGTATGCCACATGTTTTCTGACTCCTGGGGAAACAAGAAGGAAATTTTTATGAAGTTTTAGCTAATCTCAGAACCCAGTCATAGTGGCCTGAATAGGTCCGCAATGGAGAACTTTACATTTTCTTTAATAAAGGTACCTACACATAGGAAAATTTCAGTTGAAGATCACACAAATATTACAAAGTTTTATTGGATTAGCATCTGAACATTGCGTGTTATTATTGTGTGTGTGTGTGTGTGTGCGCGCGCGCACACACATGCGCACACACACATGCGCACGCGTACACACACACACACACACACACACACACACACACACACACACACACACACACACACACTGTATAAGAAGACACTAAAACATTTCAAGAAAGGTACCTGGGACTGGAATTCACTGGCAGAGCACTTGATTCTCCAGCTGTACCATGGAGACAGAACAGAGCCAGAAGAGACAGAATGGAGTAGACTCTGGTCACTTTCTGCTCATCATTCTGTGTTCATTTCTACCTGCCAGTCCATGAATAGGAAAACAATGAATAAGTCTTACTCAGAGCTCCTCTTATTTCAGGCATGGTAAGCCCAAGAAATACAAAGAGAAAAAGTGGAAGCCAATAGATATGCTGTTAGGAACGTAAGTGACGTAAGGGAGATTGTTGTGATAGATCCTTGTGCATTCTTAGCAAAATGGCAGAGCCTGTTATCCCAAGCCTTGAAAATGATTAAAATAAATCCTACTCATTAAAATGTTAAAGAATGTACATTGTTATGTTATATAAAGGGTACATGTCTTTCTCATCAATTTTTGCCTAAAATCAATATAACTGATTAAAATAAAAACCATGGTGGATCCGATATTCATGTTAGCAGCTTATTCTTGATATGAATAAAATTTAAAGTAGGATTTTTGCATATCTACTGTAAAGAGCCACCAGTTGCTGGTGCTTGGGCTTCTTAAAGGCCGTGTGGCCATTCCTCTCTTAACCCCACTACTGTTTTGTGTATTGTTGGGCACATGGTATGTATGCACTGACCTAGTTTGGTAGATAGAACACTCACATCATGTTGGAAGTAAGAAAGGTCAGTATGGCTGGAGAAGTGGCTCAGCGGTTTAGAGCATTTACTGCTCTTGCAAAGGACTGGAGTTAAATTCCTAGCACCCATGGTGGATGGCTCACAGTGGCTATAATTCCAGCTCCAGGGGTATCTGATGCATCTGGCTTCAACAGGCACTTGCACTCATGTGCATATGCCCCCACACAGACACATACACTTATTTAAAAATAATAAAAATCTTTTTTGAAAAAAGAAGAAATGCCATCATTTTGATTAGTTGTTTTTAAATTTTTTTCCCATAGGGAATCATCTGTGTGATGCCAAAGTACCTTTAGGATTAAAACTCCAAATATCTGGCATAGACAACACACTTAATAAATAATAAATAACTGCTTTTGTTATTGGTATTGTAATGCTTTCATTGACTGCTGTTTTGATTTTTGAAATACTCTGTACTCCTCAAATGTACATATTGTTGGTATGCATTGATTTCTACTCTGTGCATTTGAAGAAAAGGATAGAATGCTGTTCCCTTATGTGTGGGAACTGCTAGTTTTAAAATATTTTGTACCATTTTTTAATGTAGGAGTGTTTGTTACATTAGTGTAGTTCTTTGATTAATACCAGGGAGTTGGTTGAAATCAGATATTTGACCACATGAAGAGATGGAGTAGGTTCAACTGAAATTTCACTGCCCCCGCTAGATGGCGTTAACTCATTAAGTGAAAACTTCATCCTGCTGCCCAGGCAGCCCGTACACAGTTGATTTGAATATCTGGAAGGTGAGTGGCAGCGGCACCTTCTGTTGAGTGGCCTGTGGTTTTCATAAAAGTTTGGTCTTATTGATTCAAACTAAAATGCTCCAGTATATATACTACAGTATTTTGTTAGGTGAATATTAAGTCTGGCTTTGATTTAAGCTTTTCCCTAATTTTATACCCTTCATAAACTTGATGTTTTTTCTTAGTTTATTACCATATTATCATAATTATTACTTGGGTTTCTGGGAATGCTCGAAAACAAATGAAACTGGGAAGCAGAGTTAAAGCAAGTAGGTCGTGCCAGAGAACTAGATCAACAGGACAGAGAAACAGTTGTTGCAGTTCTCTCTCGTTGAGCTAAAGGCAGTTATCATCTACAGAGACATTCCACATTAGATAAACCCATTTTCAGTTTGAAGTTATGCTTTCAGACTTCTTTTTTTTTTTGTAGGTTCTAAATAAGCCATTTTTGTTTTTTGTTTTGTTTTTTTTTCCACTGTTTTTATGAGTTATAGAGTTGAAGTTTTTAATAATATTTATTATTTTTTAAATTCTTATTACATCATTTCCCCCTTCCCTTCCCTCCCTAAAATCCCTCCCATGAATTTCCTTGCTCTCTGTCAAATTCATAGCCTTTATCTTTAATTGTTGTTACATACATAGAGTGCTTTCCATGTGCAAAAAAGTTGCCACAGTTCATTCGAAGTGTTTTTTTTTCCCTCCCTTGATGATCAGACTCACACATCTAGAGCAAATTGTTTTAGAGTTGATAAGATGCTCATCTTGAGCAATGGAGACTTAATTGTGCTAGGGAAATTATTATTGTAGTCATTGCTCATGGGAAGTAAGTGGTTGATGCTGGTGACTTCCTTCTTGTTTGCTGTGCTATTTCAGTGAAAGGCAGTTCAGATTTCTTACTAAAAAGATCAGTTCACTTACTTGCATATAATAAAAATCTGTGAAGAATCAGGAGCTTTTGCCAGTACAGTCAAAATAACTGATTTTATAGTCTAAATAGAAAGGTCTGCATCCTGTTAATCAGAATGTCTTAAAGGAGGGGTTTGCTTTTACTATATCTTTGGATGAGAAAACCAAAAGTTGCTTCTTTTCAACCAGAAGTTTAATACATAAAAGGAATATTGTGACTTATACACATACATCTGACCACAGCAGTGCACACTAATGCTTATGGGTCTGTGTCATGTGTTCAAATATAACTGACGGGGGGGAGAGCAGGTATAGGAGGAGTTGGAGAAAGCATGATGGTGAACATGATAAAAAAATGTATTATATGGATGAAATTCTCAAAAAATTAATAAAAGATTATACTAAAAGTTGAGTTGGATAATCTCAATTTCCATAGAGAAGTCTGCACAGCAGAACTGGTGTTGTAAGGGACAGAGTTATTGATGCACAGCACTCAAGTTCATTCCCTGTGGGTTTGTTTAGGTTTTGTAGGCAGTAAATGGAAGAAAGAACATGAATAAATTTTGAATGACTACAGGTATATGTATGTGTGAATGAGAGAGTGGGAGGGAAGGAAAGGGTAGGGTGTGGTCTCAGAAGGTAGTAGCTGTTTTACAAGCAGATCTTAAAGTATGAGTCCCGTAGTCTGTGGAAACAGTTTAGTGGAGAGAGCTACCCAGTCTTGGTGGGATCTAGTATGCATCCATGGCGAAATATAAGACTGTAACAAAGTAAATACTTCTTCCTTTACAAAAGTTTTATGTAGCTCAGGCATTTCTTCATAGGATATGTAGCCAAGGTTAACCTTGGTCCCCTTGCCTCCACTTCTGTATGCTGTGATCACGGGTGTGTACCCACTTGATGAGGTTCTGGGGATTGAACCCCAGGGCTTACATATAGGCAAGCATTTTGCCAACTTAGCTTCAAAAGTAAATACTTGTGTGCTGTGCAAAATAACATAAAGAAAAGTGAGTTTGTGTTGGATAAATCAATGAACACAGTTCTCTAAAACCCATTGAAAAGAAGCACATTCGATATTCTCTTATAATTATTAATCAGATTGTTTAAGAAATATCAACACTGAACTAGCCAGATGGCTCAGCCAGTAAAGGTTCTTGACACCAAAACCGATGACCTAAGTTTGATGCCCAGTACTTAGATAGTAAGGAGAAAATTGACTCTCCCAAGTTGTCCTCTGGCCTCTACTCACACACTGTGTTCCATTTGCTTGTGTGTGTGTGCTTGTATGTACACACACACACACACACACACAAATAAATGTAATAAAACATTTTAAAGAAATAACATAAGTCGCATAATCTCAGAACAATGTCTCCCCCTAGGATCTCATTTCTTATCTATTAAAAGTAAGAAGATTGTTTTCCTTTGGTAATATGCATCCATGTGTTACTGGGTCCAAGATATATCGGATTGATTCGCCTTGTTATACAGAAACACCATCTATTAGGTCAGATCATTTCTTAGAAAACTGTTGTAGTCAAATGTGGTGGTGCACACCTCTAATCCCAGCGCTTGGGAGGCTGAGGCAAGAAGATTCTGAGTTCCAGGCTAGCCTAGGCTACTTAGCAAGGCTCTATCGTTCATAAATAAATGAACAGAGAGAATATTGACTATAAAGTTCCTCAGTATTGTTTAGTTTTTATGAAAGAGTAAAAATGAATAATCTTACCAGTATATGTAGCTGGATTAAAAATATTTTTAATTAAAACATAAAAAAGACATATGGGCCACAATGTGTTGTTTCAGTACACCTGTACCTTGTGTGATATTCAAATCAGGACAACATAGCTATCTCTTGGAAGAAACGTTTTTCATTTCTTTGTGGCAAGAATAAAGTCCATTCTTCTGGTTTTTGTGACATGTTTAGTTTATCAACATTAGCTAACTTCGGAATGTAGTACCAGAACTTCTCCAACACTTAGTATCCATTGTTCAAACTTGACCACCCCTCATACCCCAGCTACTCTTCCAGCCTCTCAAATTATTTTACATAAACCAGAGCAAAAAAAAAGAGGGAAAATATTTATTCATTGGTATATCTTTTTAATTTTTTTACTTTATGACTCCACTTAAAAAACCAACTGTAATTTTGAAGCAAAGATTCTGAAATTACCACTTTTCTAAAAATACTACTTAAGGCTGAAACTTAATATATCGAAGCATTTTTGTTCTGGAAATGGTACATGTTTTCATAAAGATGTATTTCTAAATGGAAACAGCACCAGGCTCTGAAATAGGGAACCTTTCCAAAACAGACTGTAGTTGGCTGGGTGAAGAATATTAGGTTGCAACACTCAAAAAGGAAATCCTGGTATAGGAAACAGTTGATAAAGGGCAAATGTCTGCATAGTCTAATGAAGCTCTTCAGTGTATTCTCCTGTGCCTGTGTGCAGAATCTTGCCAGGACCTCCAACGTGAACTAACCTCGGCTCTGTTGAGTGCTGGGCCTTGCTCAGTGCTCACTTTGCTGCTGTTGTACATAACCTGTTGTTCTTGCTGTGAGTGTCCTCTCATCCTGGTGAGACCTCCAACCTTGTCTCACTCTGCCCTTGTGAGATGTCGTCATCGCACTGGGTCAGGGCCAGGTTTGGGTTGCTTTACAAGTCTAGGTCGTTGGTATTTTCAAACTATCCATTTATTATTTACTGTCATTGTTAGTTCTCTGGAGATTGAATGTATCAACTTTTTAATTTTATAAAGGTTTTATTTTAGAAGCCGTGGCAGGTTGGCTATCATCCCACTTTCACTGTGGAAACTACCAATAAAGGAAGGCCTAGTGATGACTGCATTCACACAGGTGGTATGGAAAGAAAGGATCCTATTTGGGTCAAACAAATTTTGTTTGTTTCCTTTAGCCCAAACTCTTTCCTCTAAGTAATACGCAGAACTATCTTGGTTCTCTGTTTAAACAAAACCCTTCAGATACAGGTTCTTTTTTCAAAATAACAAATACCTTGGCTTTACAAAATGTTCTGTTGAAGAAATTGTTCTAGTACTGCTTTATAATCTCAGAATGTTTCTAAACAATTCTGAATAGACTCATGCCATTTGGATAAAAGTTACAGAAACAAACTGAGTTGCAAATCGAAAAGAGTTTGAAGTCTGAGTACACAATCTTAGTTATGTTTCTGCTGCAGACACCTCTCTGTGTAGCCACTGTCCATCAAACTAAAAAGTAATAGTGTCAGTCTACTTAATATTTTAACATTGGGTGCTTCGTTTGGGGGACTGTACTTTCTGTTACAAATTTCAATTTTGGTTTTTGCAGAGGGACTTGAATATGTATGTAAGCCAGGAGCTCTGGGGTGTGTGTGTGTGTGTGTGTGTGTGTGTGTGTGTGTGTGTGTGTGTGTATCTGCACTCATGTGTGCATGCCCCCTGTGCTGAATCCATTTGCATGTCTGCACACTTAGAGCATTTGGGGAGAGCATGTTCCCTTATGACTTTGTAAGGCTGTGCAACCCTCCCTTGTCCCAGTGGTAAACTCTGTCATTAAGTCAATTCTTTTGCTAACTTTGACTACAAAACATTTCCCAGCTCAAATGATGAGTCTACATGGTGTTTGTTTGTTATTCAAAATAATGCTTTTACAAAACTAGAAGTGTTCATTGGGGGGTAACTCTCAAATCACAATTAATAAATGAAAAGTGATAATCATAAATTACTGATGGGGAATAGTAATAAGCAAATTTCACAAAATATAACTGTAGGTTACAAATTAGTGTCCTCTGGAACATTGGCATCTCATTATTTTGAGCTATGAAGGCCAGATACAGTAACATCATGAGGATGAAGCAAAGGACAGAGTCGCGCAGAGGAGCCGAACTCGATGTTAAGCAGCACCGTGTGCCAGGTTGTAATGATTCAAATCACTAATGAAATCCCTGTTATTTGGGAGGGATTTAAACAAAAAAAAAGAACCAATATTAAGTGAGGTAGTAATTTTCCAGTAGTCAAATTTTAATGAAAGCATTTACTCATGTAAACTGGAGTTTTATTTTTATATATTAGTTTTGCTGTCTTATTTGTTTATACTAAAAATAGTGACTCTGTATATTTTCTTGTGAAATCCTTCAGAACCACTTCTAGAAATGGCATCATTTTGCCGTAAGTGTTTTGTTTTCTCCCCATCTAGTTTTATGAAGTAGTGTTAACTCTGCCTTAATTTGATTTGGCATCCCTGCAATTGAACATTTGTAAGTATCTTGTATTATGGCCCATCTGGGTTGTCATAGAAACCAAAGACCTCCATCCTCTTCCCTCTAGTTAAAAATGGAATGCAAACAGGGCTTCAAAGTGACGTTCTTCTAGTGCGAGTGACAGCCCTGTGAAGTGCAGAACACCAAGGTTGCTTATTGGTTTTATTCTCCCATGGCCTAGCGTTCCAGTTCATTCTGATATGTGCAGCTTTCCTCTTGAAATATCTGTGAGCTACTAATGGGATTTTTAAAATCTGAGCATCAGAAAGAGGGAAGAATGTAGTTAGTTCCTTTCCTACTCTGCTAAAGAAATGCAAAATTAGCAGTGTTTTGTTCTCCCTGGGTTATTGTCTAGTCTCTTGACACCACAGTCTGTGGTGCGTGTGGCAGAAGCTTGAGCAGTTGTTGCAGCTTTCGATTTCCATTATTGTCCCATTATTTATTTCCTAGGTTATATCAATGCGGCGTTATCTCATTAGAGCCTACAGCCTCGTGGGTTAAGTACACACCAATAATTTATTACAATAGAAATTTACCAATATGCCAATATATAGTGTCCTGTCATTGTACATAGTGAGAAAACATCCTTTTTTTCCTCCTGAGACAAGATTTTATATAGCCCAGGCTGGCCTAAAATTCACTTCCTCTGGGGTTATAAGTGTGTCCCACGTTGCTTGGATCCTTACAGAACAGCTTTATGGCCTCACTCCATTAGTCACAGAACCCTTGACTATACCTAGATAGTTTTCAACCCACATTGCCTTTAGCCTCTCTTCCAGAACCATGCATAGCTCTAAATTTTTTTCTCCTTAAATGTCTGTGATATTTCTGCTCCTAAAGCAGCTATGTTAATTAACTCCAGTATATTTTTGCAGTCGTAATATGTGTTTATCATGGATATTTTTGAGTTATTGGTGTGGCATTATTAAATTTAAAGTGTCAAATTCTCATTTTCTTTTCTTTTTTTTGTTTTTTTTGTTGTTTTTTCAAGACAAGGTTTCTCTGTGTAGCCCTGGCTGTTCTGGAACTCGCTCTATAGACCAGGCTGGTCTCGAACTAAGAGATCCACCTGACTCTGCCTTCCGAGTGCTGAGATTAAAGGTGTACACCACCACAACCTGACTAAATTTTCATTTCAACATAGTTTTTTTTTTTTTGGCGGGGGGGCGGGGGTATTGAGACAGGTTTTCTCTGTGTTGCCCTAGAACTTGCTCTGTAGACCAGGCTAGCCTTGAACTCACAGACATCTGCCTGCCTCTACCTCCAGAGTGCTGTGATTAAAGGTGTATGCCGCCACTGTCTGGTGTAACATAGTTTTAAATACAGAAAAATAGCACAAATAGTGATCTGTAATGTGCAATAAGTGATAAAGAACTGAGGACTAAGTGTGTATCCCAGCAGAAATACTCACAAGGGTGAATTTGAGCTGTCATTAGTTTGTGGAGCATGGGAAGCTTGGGGTCAATTTCAAATCTGTGCTGTTTTTGAAAAGGATGTTATAAAGCCTTCAAGTGACACCTGCAGGTGGACTGCTGCTGCCTAGAGTTTGGGAGCTATACTTGCTTACCTCTAGTCCCACATCTCAACTAATAGCCAGTGGTCACTTTCAGCAGTAACTTGAGAAGCATTAGGAATATTAACCCATGTTAGTGAGTGACCCTGTGAGTCCCCGTGGCCTAGGAAGAAGCAGGATCTAGCTGCTGCTGCCATCAGTAAAGGTACGAGGACACGCTTTCCAATAGCACTGTATTCCTTGGCATGTAGTGTAGAAGCCGATTCTTCATACTAAATATGTTGCTGTTGTCTTTACAGTCTGCTGCCTTTACTTACCATTTTACTGGTGCTTTTTGATTTGTTTTGTTTGCAAGTGTGAGGCAGTTGAGAGAGGGTTAAGTAGCCTCAACTTTCTAACCAGGTTAAAAATTAGAATCTCTCTTAGATCATGATTGTCATTTATCAGTGTCTGTTTAATAAGTCTGGAAATGTTGCTAGTTGTTCATTTAATGTCACGTTGCCACCAGCCTTGCAGAGTACTGTGCTCCCTGAATGCCATGTAGGATAGGCCTTTCTGTTCACACGGAGTGACTCATTCCTGAGAGAAAGGCAAAGTGCTTGTGAACACTGAAACTTGAAGGGCTTGAAAAGAATAATGTGATGAACTTCTCACTTACTGACATGCAGAAATCTCTGGAAGGCATCAGTCTTCACGTGCCTGTGCTTTGTCATTGCCAAATAAGGAAGATGTGCTCCTTTCAATTTGTTTTTTCCTGCATATCATCAGTGTACACTCCTGACTACTGAGCCAGCAATTCCTTCTAAACTGTATTTGAGTCCTGCAGATAGATTTTTAAATCTCCCTTCTCAAATAAGCTTTATTTTTATAAGGAACAGAGCCCAGGGAAGTTCTTCCATTCCTTGTGGGTGGGTGATTAATGGCTGATCCATTAGGAAACTGTGCTCACCCAGTGTCGCGAGAACTCACCTTTTCCCAAAGTAGTAATTTTCAATTAGTGTTGACAACCTGTATTTAATGTTTTTATCAAGAACAAATTTCCTTGGGTTTAGTATTGCTTAAAGTGTATACTCCCCAATGTTTGACCTTGTCTTTTATTTGAGACCTCACTTTCTCTGTTTCCTTCTCTGCATACCTAGAATATTCCAACAGTTTTGCTGTTAACAGTATAAGGAGTAGAGTAGTTTTACTCCGCGAGCATCTTGTGTCCCCTGAAGCAAGGAGAATCTTCTTAAAGAACAGGCACATGTGCTTCTTTGTAATGTTGCAAACCAGTAGGACTATTTACTGTGTATTGCCCCCATCCTTGTTCTGCCCACCATTCTATTCATTGCTCTAACATCTTTCAAAATTAGGATGAGAGCGTGATTAGCGAAGTACATGTAAACAGCAAGCAAATGAATAGTTGTGGATCATTCACAGGATGTTCTAAGAACCTTTCCTAAATTGCATTCAACTTGTGGGGTCACTTCACAGATAGAAACCCACAGAAGACTGAATGGTTTGTATTTGCAGTTCATACTCTGGTCCTCTGAGACTCCACAATCTTTTCAGCCTCCCTCCGCACGTGCATGTATATTCCTGGGTAGTGGGTTGATTGCTGCTGATGGTACTAAAATGTTTTGATAGGAACAAAACCGTACTGCCTTCTTCCTCATGAGCCCAGTGCTGAGATGACCTGTTTGCACGTGGGCCTGTGGTGTATCATTTTTTTCTGAACAGGAGCAATAGAATAAGGTCTGACTCTAGGTGATTGAAGTGGCGGTTTTAGATTCCAATAAGAGGACCTATTGCTGGTGAGGGAGGTTGAAATTGCAGAATGAGTTTGCAGCATGAGGCAGGTCTGCCCAGCAGCGGGTTGATTTGCACCGTGAGACAAGCAGCACACATAAACAGATGGCCCAACAATGAGTCAAAGCGACAGATCCTGAACAGGTACACTGGCTTTTGCCTGATTCCAGAGAGTGGGATTTTATCCTGCCAGTCCGAGGGCTAAAACCAAGCATATAGTGAAAGAGGCATGTTCATTGAGAAATGGAAAGCCTGTGTTGTCGGGCAGAGGAGAAGCCCGAGAAGCCCGACTGTCATGTATCTAGACACCGAGAAGCCAGCATTGCAGGATCCGTTTCTTACAGACGTGAGCTAGCTTTGTCTTTTGGCATGTGCACATTCAACATCCTTTTGCTGTGAATACACCAACATGTAACACAGTGAGAATATAGTAAAATTATGCTGGGTTTTTATCTCATATTGAGGTTAAGGAGAACTTTTTTTAAAAAATACCTCGGTGGTAAGCAATATAGAAATATACCACAACCTCAGTTTGTAATGGTTTAAACAAGGAAAATGTTCATGGAAAAGCCAAAAGAAGAATGTAGTAAATTTCACTCATCCAGTCATCTGTCTTCAGCATATGAGGGTTTCTACAGAACATCTCTCTGCCAAACACTTTCAAAAGTACTTAACGCTGGGCGGTGGTGGTGTAGCCAGGTGGTGGCGGTGCATGCCTTTAATCCTAGCACTCAGAAGGCAGAGGCAGGCGGATCTTTCTGAGCTAGAGACCAGTCTGGTCTACAGAGTGAGATCCAGGACAGCCAGGGCTACACAGAAAAACCCTGTCTCGAAAAAACTAAAAAATAAATAAAAAGAAATAAAACAGTACTTAAGCATCTCACTAATTTTCAAAACCAAGATTTTGTGAAAGTTGTATATACTTGTAATCCCAACACTTCAGAGGCTAAGATGGGGGGATTGCTGAGAAGTTGAGGCCAGCCAGGGCAACATGGTGAGTTCCAGACCACTCTGGACTACATAGTAGAATCCTGGCTTTAAGACAAAACAGGGAGTACAGTAAAGATGCCTGGAGAGTGAACTGATGTATGTGCTGCCTGGACTCCGGCCTCTCAGTCTCCTCCTCCTCAGGGTGTGTTGATTCTTATGCTCATGTCCCCTGTGCACACATGTGTCCCAAGAGGCAGAGCTAGTAGCGAGCAACATTGTTGGGAAGATTGTTGATAGTCCTTAGGTCTCTGTAGTTAGGCTTGTAGAGATGCAAGATACCATGGTGAAAAGCTTGCTCTGAAATGCTATGAGGGCCACGAAGCCATTGGTTAAAGAGGTACAAATGGAGCTACCTTTTGTTTCCCCAATAATTGGGATCCTATTCAAGATAAATTGTGCCAGCACCTACTTTCTAAACTGGCTTTCATTTTATCTTCTCAAGCATGCACACCTAACCGTTACTGAGGGTAGAAAGGCACCACTCTACCTCTGTGCATATGGAAAGGAGTGCTCTGGGCACTGCATCGAAAACTGTAGGAGAATGCATTAATAATGGATTTTTTCCTCTCACTCTCAAAAAGGAAATCATTTATGTGACCATTGTCAAGAAGGATGCAAATGGACATTTATTTTTTTTTAAGTGAGTCACTGAGCAGTACATAAAGAGAAATGCCTTAACAACTAGATACCAACCCTTCATGACGTGCAGCTTGTAGACCCAGTGTGATCCAATTTGATGTAGGTCACCTTGGAATGGTGTCACCTTATAAGCTTTAATGTATCTAATACTATGTTCTGTGTCTCCTACCACTATTAAAGCCTAAAATAAATAACACCGAAGTGATTGTTTTAATACTGTGAAGATTATCAGAAGATCTTCAGATCACATTTATTGACATCAGCTCCTGTCGTTCCAGCTTTCTGCTTTTGGTTTGTCTTTGCCTCCAACTGACTATGTGAGCCAGTAATAGGACTGCTCGCAGCTTCCGCTTAAGTCTGCAGCATTAGAGTATTCCTTTTGTTGCTGTGCTGTTCTTGCAGACTCGGTAGAACCTTATCAAATGCAGCCAGTTGGTGCTGCTGGTATGAAAGCCCAGGAGAGCTCTCATGCGGAAGGTTAATGGAGTGTAATTATAAAGAAAAACGAACTGCTCACCTACTCTATCTCCCTCTACCTCCACCACAAGTGACAAGTGCTCTGATCTTTTGTAAACCCTGGAGCGGAGGTTTAACCATCTAAAATTATGACAGTATAACTGTCACACAAACAAACATCCTGTGAAGTATAGGTGTGCACCCTATGTAGGAATGATGCCCCCCTGTTACAGGAGCCTTGGTGAGGACAGGGTTGCCTTCAACCACAAGGAAAGCTGCTTGTTAAACACTGTACTTGTGTGTCACTTCTTCATTTCCACTCAATTTGTTCCATTTTCCTCTCCTGAAGGAGCTTTCTGCCCTCTCTGATTAGTGGCAGAGCTGATAGCCGGCACATGAGTGGATCTGTCTCACTGTCTCACCAACAGACAACAGATAGCCCTGCCCTGTCCTCCACACAGTCTGTCTTATCTGTCCCACACCATCCTTAAATCAGCTAGAGTGAGGCAAAGTGTGAACACACAGCTTTGAGCATGCTAGGCAAGTGCTCCACCACTGAGCTACACTGTTATCCGCCAGCCCCAGATTCCTTTTAAAGGGTATCAAAATAATCATCTCTTCACAATCTGAGCATCATGAGCAGATGTAGGGAGCTCAGTCAGGTAATATCTGAGCTTGGTCCCTCCAGCATCTTCGTGTAATCCTGAGATTATGTGCATTTCTGTGAGTTTAAGACAGAATTAGATTCTAATGTCCTTTAGTTAAAAATATCATGGGAATATTTTTAATAGGGAAAATGCAGTGAGATGGGTCACGAATGGAGAAAGAGTAGGAGATGTTCAGGGCTTGATGACTTGAACAGGCCTGTGTTACTAGCATCACACTGCCAGGCCATGCTGTGAAGTTACCCTGCTCCTAGAGCTTCCAAAGGGTGAGCTAAGCAGTGCCAGGCCGATGGGTTGATTGAGTGCTTCCGCCAGCTCAGCATAAAACTGAAATAAGGCGTTGCGGAATGATGCAGCTACAACACCCCCTGACATCTTGTTCCTACAAAGCCTGAAACATACCACTCTTGGTGAGGCTGTGCTGCCTACTGAGATAAGAAGATGCAGCATCACATATGTTAGGCCTGTAGAGGCCAAGCAGAAGTGATGTCTGTGTCCCTCTCACAGCAGCCCTACTGACTGAGCCCTGGACCTGTGTGGCAGCTGGGGGAGGAGCAACAGGACCGTACACGCAGTTCTGAAAGCAAGGGAGGTTTTAAAACCGCTTTCTGCGGTTTGTAGTATTATACTCTAGCCACTTTGCATATTGGTTTTGATCATCCTCACTCTATTTTTAAAGACGGGAAGAAAAAAATACATATAGTTTTTATGGCAATATGATAAATCTGTTAGTAATTTTTTTTCTTTTTCATTTTTCTTTTGTTTTTTTTTGGGGGGGGGTTTCATGACAGGGTTTCTCTGTGTAACAGTCCTGGGTTTTCTAGAACTCACTTTGTAGACCAGGCTGCCTCGAACTCACAGAGATCTGCTTACCTCTGCCCCTGGAGTGCTGGGATTAAAGGCTTGTGCCACTACTGCCTGGCTGTAATTAAAATTTTGATTCCAAGATCAGGTGCCAGCCCAGCACTGGAAGGCAGAGGAAGACAGTTCTTGTGAGTTCAAGTTCAATCCAGTCTACATAGTGAGTTCCAGGACAACCAAGGCTCTGTAGAGAGCTCCTGCCTCAAAAACAGACAAACAAACAAAAAAACAAACAAACAAAAGTTTATATCCAGCTTCGTGCTGGTGGCTGGTAAATAAGCTTCCTATGATTTCCTTCTTTAAAAATCCACTGGAGCCCAGCGTTTCCCTGTCCTAATACTGCCAGTGTCCATTCTGTTTATTAACCTGAAGTCATTGTTTTATCACTGAATCCTTTTTCGCTCGAGACTCTCAGGATTGTCCTTATACACCTTAGATAGGGAGGCGTATCATTCTCATTCTCGTTGGGTTAGCTTCATTATGTGTTCCTGCTCAGCTGCTAGAGAAAATGTCAAAGTGACAGAAGTACAGTATTCTTTTTGACATTTTAAAGCAAGTTATGCAGCTCTGTCCAGTTTCTTTGAGAACATCTGCAGCCCTTCTAAATACTCAGAACTCTTTGTAAGAAGTGTGTGTGATATACACACACACATGTATGTATGTATGTATGTATGTATATACTCACACACTACTTTTACCTTGTTATGACCAAAATATTTGGTGAAAACAGCTTAAAGGTGAAAGAGTTTATTTGGCTCAGAGTTTTAGGGTGAACAGCCCATAGTGGCTGGGAAGACAGGGTAGAGTTCCTAACTACGGGAGTGTGAGGTAGAAGCTCTTCACATGGTGGTAGACCAGTGGGCAGAGGACATAGTGTGGAGCCAGAGTGACTATAACTTTGAGAAGCCTGCCCCTGCTGGGGGCTGGGGCAGTAACTTGGCTGGTTAAATGCTTCTCATATGCAAGCATGAGGGCCTGAGTTTGTGTCCTTAGCACCCACACAGATCCAGCATGGCAGCACATGCCTGTAATCTCAGTGCTGGGGAGACAGGGGCGGGAGGATCCCTGGAGCTTGCTGGCCTGACAGTCTAGTTCAGTCTGTGAGCTCCTGGGTTAGTGAGAGACCCTGACTAAAAATATGGTGAACGGTCCAGCAAGATCATTGGGTAAAGGTGCCTGCCACCACACCTGACAGCTGAAGTCTGATCCCCACAACCCACATGGTAAAGGAAGAGAACCGGGTCCTACAAGTTTTCCTTAACTTCCGTTTGCATGCTGTGACACACACACACACACACACACACACACACACACACACACACACACACACACACACAGAGCTTTTTAAAAAGGTGAAAAATAGTTGAGGGAGATAACCACCTACAGATTCTACAGCCTTCAAAATAGTACCACAAGCTGGAAAGCAAGCATTCAAAACCTGAACCTTAATTAAGCCAAGCATACTGGCACACACCTTTAATCCCAGCACATGGGAGGCAGAGGTGGTTGGTTCTCTGTGAGTTCCATGCCAGCCTGATGTAAATAGGAAGTCCCAGGCCAGTTAGGGGTACACAGTGAGACACTGTTTCAAACAAAAACAAAAAGCCTTTGGGAACATTCCATGTAGAAACCATTCATTGTAGGACATTTACTTTGGCATGGTGGTGTAGTTGATTCTGGAACCATCTTTCAATAATCTGCTGGGCAGCAGTGGCACACACTTTTGATGCCAGTACTTCGGAGGCAGAGGCAGGCAGATCTCTGAGTTCAAGGCCAGCTAGGGCTACATAGAGAAATCCTGTCGGGGGGGGGGGGGGGGCACCTGCTTCTCCTGTGGCCGACCTTTTCCTATTACTGCACCTTCTGGCTTCCCTCCTGCTCGGCTCCTTCAGTTCACAGAGCAGGTCACCATTTTCGCTTGGATCCTACGAGCCTGACTCTGCTTGCCAGCACTTTCCTGCATCTGGAGACTGATGACCAGTAAAGCATGCCATTCCCCCAGCCTAGAGCTCCATATCACGGTATATTCTGTCAGTGTACTTGGATGCTACTGTCAGCTACTGTCAGCCCCAGAGAATCTGGTTCAGAAGAATGAGTTTCAGTGATTAGATCGGTGGGGTTGAATGCAAGCTAGGTTTTTGAGGCAGGGATTCCATATTTTAGTCCCTCCCCCACTTTTTAACTATCAGATAGCTGTAACTTGATTGGCATCAGCCACCATGTGCTTCTGTTTTCTCACTGGAATCATTTACTGTTACTTTCATTCACCCCACAGTTTCAAGAATCTTATTTGGTGTGGAAAGTACACAAGTGGAAAGTAATGCATAAACATGGCGGCGGTGCTTATGCTAAAAACGATATCATTAGGGGAATATTTGTATTAAAATGTTTCTTTCAAAATGTAGGGTTCTTGCTGGGCATGGTGGCACATATCTTTAATCCCAGCAATAGGGAGGCAGAGGCAGGGCAGATTTCTGTGAGTTCCATAGCAGCTTGATCTAAATAGGGAGTTCTAGGCCAGCCGGGGCTACATAGTGAGACAGGTCTCAACAAAACAGACATACAAAAACCCAAAGAAAGAAATATCCAAGTACTATGAGACAAGAATCCTCAAATGCTTGAAGTTACTTGTAAGTGTTGTGATTGGATTCTGAGTCCAGTAGTCTATTTGCTTACTGTGATACCTTAGGTGGCTTCAGCAAGAGATTCATTTTTCAGACCTCTAGGGTGTGGTTGCTTAAACAGCTGTTTTCTCCAACCCTACAGACAGCTACCATACAATGTGGAGAATTTGATTCCAGTTGTTCCTTATGTTGGCTCACATGTTGAGAGGTTACATCTCTGTAAGGTGTCTGAGGCTTCTTTGGTATGTAGGCTCCATTTGGGATCATGTTATTATTGCTCTTTCATTCTCACTTTGTGTTTTTATATAGTTATCCTTTTCCTCATGTCCTGGGATGTCTTGTGGTCTTATTGCTGTTGGCAGCTTGATTCTTAGGTTTGCAGTCTTTTCTAAAATCATACTCAGCTTCTTTCATTATGGTAAAACTGTGGTTACTCAGAAGGCCATTTGGATTTTCTGGTTATCTAAAATCCTTTTGACTCACCTCTTGTGGAAAGTTTTCTGTGTGATGATGAGGTCTTCTCTCACTAACATGATAACTACTGTCTTCAGGTTAGGAGTTGATGGCCTCTGGAGAGCAAAGATGCTTTGACTCACGGTGTTCAGAGTAGTCCTTTTCTTCCTATTGTTCTCTGTTGTCTTATAGCTGGCTGGCTTCATTTCTGTGCATTGCCTTTCTGGTCACAAGTGGTCATCCTGTTATTGTTAGCAGAGTGCAGTTTGCACAAGGTCAATGGCTTGGAACTCTCAGGGAAGCTGCTCCTCAGTAACTTAGATTCTCGGGGTACATCCAGGCTACTGAGTGTGAGGATTAGTTTTCTGTGCTCAGTGCTGTAGAGGAGAAGGGAATACCCCCAGGAAATAGCATGTTTGCCGCTAAGAGACTCACATTTTAACAGCAACTGGAAGAGCTGAGGCTAACTGGACAAATAATTGATTTTAGCACCTGTCACAGATCTTCTTTAGTGACAAAAATTAGGCTGAGATCCTTTATTTCTGCGAGTCTCTCTTTTCCTAAAGCAACATGGAGGAAAGTGTACAGTTTGTGTATTTAAATCCGTGAGAGATTATTCCTGCTTTGCCACTACTGACTTAAGATTTCTAGGACTGGAGTTTTAAAACAAAGAAGCAGCCCTGTTCTCACTTCAGGTTTCTTCTGTTTCTGATGTAGAAAACTCAGACTGAACACAGAGCTATGCAGTCACATTGTGTCACATGTCCCAGAAAAGCCAATTGCTGGAAGTTAGCTATCCACATACGTGATGGACTTGTGCCTTCCGAGTTGTTTTATGTAGGGTCTTGTCAGAAAGCCCATTTGTAATGTTGTTACTTTTCTGTTTAAGTGATTCTATATAACAAGTACTAAGATAAATTCAGTTATCCAAACCCAGAAGGCTTGACAAGTTAAGATGCTGTTGACTCAGTAGCTTTAGAATCTTTTAAAAAGTATGTTTATAGTCTCATTATAGATGATGGAAATATGTTCTGAAGCACCAGGACTACCATGTTCAGGATGGTAAAAGTTCAGCGTTTATGGATTTAATAGTTACTTTTGCTTAAATATCAAGAAAATAGTCAGTTTTGCCAGTGCATATTTTCTGTAAAATGTTTACTGCCTGACATGGTACACATCTAATACTGCTATCTTTTTTTCTCAAGAGAAACTTTAGGATTGAAGTTTGTTGAAAGGTGGTGTCAGTTTGGACAGTGTCGCATCTGTGACTTGGTAGATGGTTCTGCATAAACTTCATCATTTCATCTATTTACCTCTTCCTGTATCCACTGTTGTCCAGTGTTTCTGTGAAAGGGGAGTTTCTTACGTTATCTCAAATGATGTCCCAGGAAGACAACATGCTTCATCTCACTAGTAATCCTGAAAAAGACAGGAGGGTTGCTTTTGTTCTCCTTCCAGTTTTAGGGTCATCACTGTGCTTTGTTTTGTTTTGTTTTTTTTGAGTCTCTCTAGGTAGCCCTGATTATCCTGGAATTTGCTGTGTAAACTAGGGAGGATTTGAACTCACAGAGATCTGTCTTCCTCTACCTCCTAAATGCTGGGATTAAAAGCTTATGCTACCACACCCAGCAATCATCACTGTGTTAAATTGTATTTTTATATCCAACTTGTCAGGACAGCTACTGTGTAACCATCTAAAGTCACAGTTCTTTTGTGAGGAAATGGGTAGCAGCTTTAGGGCAGAAGAATGAGATGATTTCAGTAGTGTATTAGACAACTCTGACATTAACAATGCAGTGCTGCCCTTTAAGTTATAGGATATAGCTGTGGGGTTTGGAGTGATGAGCTGGTGGTATGTGTGGCAGTGCTCTATAAACAGCTAGTTACAGGGAGACAAGCTTCTTGATGAACTGAAGCTTTAATTTACAAACTGACAACTTCCATGTCATAGCTCATTGAAGGACAAACACAATGAGTGGGTGCTTTCTCATGTAGCAAAAAGCTCAATTGTGCAGATTGTGAATGATTTTTACTAATAATGGTTTTCTGCTACCCTCACTACTGTGTCTGAGGTCAGTTCATGTTTAAATTCTGTTGTTGGTTGTTTTTGCTCCTTTGGGGGGCCCACCACCCAGAACCCAAATAAGTCACACATGGAGCCTTATTCTTAATTATAAATGCCTGGTCTTAGCTTGGCTTGTTTCTTGTCAGCTTTGCTTAACTTAAAATATCCTGTCTACTTTTTGCCTCTGGGCTTTTCCTGTTCTCTTACTTCTGTAAATCTTACTCTTACTCTGTGACTGGCTGTGTAGCAGGGTGGCTGGCCCCTGATATCTCCTTCCTTCTCCCAGATTTCTCCTTCTGTTCATCCTCTCTGCCTGCCAATCCTGCCTGTTTCTCTCTCTTGCCTCACTATTGGCCATTCAGCTCTTTATTAGACCATCAGGTGTTTTAGACAGGCAAAGTAGCACAGCTTCACAGAGTTAAACAAATGCAACATAAACAAAAGTAACACCTTAAAATAATATTCTACAGTAAAATTCTACATTATTTTATATGTTCTAACTTATGAAAGTCCATAGAGATACAAAGTGTCTTGAGCCAGATTTCAACACAAAGAATGTTTCAGATTGTGTTCGGTTTCTGAGATAAAAAGGCAGTAAGTGGCATTCACTCTCTTGATACTGTATTCTTTTGTTTATAATTTAAAATGACAACAACAACCAAAACATCTTAGCCAGTGGGTAAAGATGTTTGCTGTCAATCCTGAAGATCTGAGTCCCATCCCCTGGATCCACATGGTAGGATGATGAGAGCTTATACTCCTCCAGATTGCCCTCTGACCTCTACATGTGCACTGTGATGGTATGAAAGTGAATGGCCCCATGGGCTCTTATAATTGAGTGTTTAGTTCTCAGCTGGTGGGCTATTTGGGAAGGACTAAGAGGTACAGGCTTGTTGGAGTGGGTGTAGCCTTGTTGGAGGAGGTGTGTCCCTAGAGGTGGACTTTGAGGTTTCAAAAGCCCATGCCAGGCCCAGTCTCCCCCCCCCCCCCTTTCTCTTTCTCTCTTTTTACCTCCCTCCCTCCCTCCATTACTCCCTCCCATCATCTTGCCAGTAAGATGTAAGCTCTCAGCTACTGCTCCAGTACCAGGCCTACCTGTCTGCCACAATGCTCCTGGCCGTGATGGTTATGGACTGACTAACCCTCTGAAACTGTAAGCTCCCAATTAAATGTGTTCCCTTACAAGTTGCTTTGGTCATGGTGTCTCTTCACAGCAATAGAACAGTAATTAAGATGTGTATATGTTCTATATGTCCCCAACACATAAATGTGAAATAAATCATAATAATTTTTTTAAATCTAGCCACTTAGAACTAACATTAAAACAGTTGCTTTGAGCCAAGTGTGCTGGTACACACTTTTAACTCCTGCAGAGGCAGGTGGATCTGTGTGAGTTTGAAGCTAACCTTGTCTATATAGTTAATTCCAGGTCAGCCAGAGCTACATAGTGAGACCCTATCTCAAACAAGCAAACAGCTCTTTTTGTAGCATCCCCTAGGTAGTGACTGTGTCAAGATGAAGCTGAATGAATATCCCCTCCTCAGCCACCGGCTGTCAGAAACTCATTGAAGTAAATAGTGACTACAAGCTTCATGGTTGTTCTACCAGAAGCACATAGCCACAGAAGTAGCTGCTGATGCTCTGTGTGAGAAGGAGGGATTGTGTGGTCTGCATCAGTGGTGGGGATGATTAACAAGATTTCTCCTGAAGCAAGGTGTCCAGGCCCACATGGTAGAATGTGCCCGCTGTTGAGTAAGGGGCATTCTTGTTATAGACCAAGGAGAACTGGAGAGAGGAAGTGCAAGTCTGTTCATGGATGTCAATCTAAGTGTTCTCAACTTGGTTATGTTAAAAAAAGGGAAGGGAGATATTCCTGGACTGACAGATACTACTGTGCCTCATTGGCTGGCGTCCAGAAGAGCTGCAGAATCTGAAAACTTTTCAGTCTCTAAAGTCTCTAAAGTCTGCCAGTATATCGTCAGAAAGCCCCTAAACCAAGAAGGTCAGAGCCTCCTGTTACTGCACGTGTCCTGCGACACAAACACTGATGTATTGCTCTGAAGACACAATGCACTAAGAAAAATGAGGAGGAGGCTGCAGAATATGCTAAACTTTTGGCCAAGAGAGTAAAGGAAGTCAAAGAAAAACACCAGGAACAGATTGCCAAGAGACGTAGGCTGTCCTCGCTGAGAGCTTCTACTTCTAAGTCTGAGCCCAATAAAAAATAAGTCTTTGAGTAACAAATTATCAGACCTTGAAACAAACAATCAAAACATTTGATTTTATGTTTAAAAAAATCTTGTGATTGGAATATAATTGACATTTGAAATAAAAGTAGCATTTAACTGTTGACTTGAGTTGAAAATTCATATCCTCAAATTGTATTATTATTATTAGTTACCTTGTTTTCACACTTCCCTAAGCACTCTTCACCATTAATATGTTGGATCCTTAACGTTTTCTTGAAGCCAAGAGGACAGTACAGTATAGCTTGGGATTTAAGGAGACAGAGAAGATGTAGATTTGAGGAGACTGGCTTGACTCTTGCCCTTTTGGTCTTTCATTATAAATATGACGACTATGGACCAATAGCTGAGGAGCCCCCATGGTACTGGACTGGACCCTCTGAATAGGCGAGCCAGTTGTTTGGCTCTGCTAACTCCCCATGGGAGACCTTGCCTTGGAGGAGGTGGGAATGGGGAGTGGGTTGGTGGGGAGGAAGGCTGGGGGCAGGAGGAGGGAGAACAGGGGAATCTGTGGTTGGTATGTAAAATGAATAGAAAATCTCTTGATTAAAAAAAAAAGAAAAAAATATGATGACTGCTATTTCTAGCATGCAGTGTTCCTTTGTAATCTGGGTGTAACCACTATTGGACCCAGACATACAGGTCTTTACCTTTTTATGGTAGTGGGGATTGAACTGGGGCCTGGAATATACGACAGAAATGCTCTGCCATCACGCTGCACCTCAGCTTCTGTGCTGTGTACTGAGCTCTGTAGCTCTCTCTACACCTTTTCCTGTTGCAGGCCCCAGGCTCTTAGGACCCCTTGGTATGAGTAGAGTTCCACTGTGGCAAAATTATTAGTGTTTCATTGCCATACATACAAAATTTGGGAAGAAGCTGGCGTTGTGCTTACCTGTTAGAATGTGAGTGAACTAAATAAGGAAATTTATTTTTAAAATAAAAACTGCTTTTTATTATTAAAATAAACTGTTTTTCCAATAGACTTACTCTTTAGAGATAGAGTGTAGATCTCAATGACATGGAGACGAAATGTAAAATTCCTTAGTGCAAATAACTATGTACGCATGCATGATGGAGTGTGTGAGACAGAATCTCGCTCTAGTACCCAGGCTGACGTTGGGCTCACAGCAGCTTTCCTGCTTCAGCTTTCTGAGGGCTGGAATTAAAGGTATGAGCCACTGCACCTAGCTGAAGTATGTGTTCTGAAAGAATAAACCCCAAAGCCTTTTTTAATTAAGAAGGTAAGCCACAGCCTAGTCAATATCATGATATGTGTTCTCTGCCGTCTGTTAAACATCCATACAGACAATTATTGGGAAAAGCTTTGGTAATATGAACTCCCCTGCTCCTTAATTCCTTTCTATCAAACTGTACCAATTCCTTGATGCCTTGCAGAAGCTGTTTGTCTAATTCTTAACTAAAACTCATCTCAGAGAGTTCGGGGAAAGCCTTCTAGTATCTTACAAGTGAATAAAATGCAATTATTTTTAGCAAAATATATTTTTACAGCCACTGCTACCAGTACCCCCTCTCCTCCTCCCTGCTGGAATTCCGTCCTGTGCTCCCCCGGGAGCGTTCTCCTATAGCGCACTGCGTAGTTTCCGATTGAGTCTGCTTATTGCATTGAGTGGGGAGTTCACTGTGAGCTCACTGCTTTCCTCCCATTTTTGTGCTCAGAAAATGATGTTTTGTGTTTCTCCTCACAAAATGGTGGAGTCTCACTTAATTCTGTCTCTTTAAACAACACACACCTTTTGTTCAGAGTTGTAGTTTGACCACTAAGGTTAGTAACACATGCAGTTTTGTTTCGTGTTGAAAAGGGGTCTCTGCCTATTCGAGGCTGGCCTAGAGTCCTCCTGTCTCCATGTCCTGAGTGCTAGCTAGGATGGCAGGCTGTGCCACCGTGCATGGCCACATAGAGGACAATTGTATGACACGTTCTGAAGACTGTCATGTCTGTTTGCTGCATCTGCAGTTTCTCTGTTCACATATAATTTAATACTCTGGTTTCATTTTGAGCAGTGGATGAGTCTGAAGACCTGGACATATGCTTGTTGTATTTTGGATGTGAAGATGAATGAAACTGGTTCTTCACATTTTAGTTTCAGAACTTCTTAGTCAGCCTCTTGTTTAAAGGTAAAGGTCACATTTCAGATTCTACATTAGTTCTTGGGGATAAAGGGTAAATGTTTAAGGCATTACTTTGAAAGATTTTTTGAGAGGGTGTGGCTTTCTCTTAATTGATTCAGAATAGATGCTGCTGCACAGAGCACAAACTAGTTGAGTGACCTTGTGCAAAAGCGAAAATTTGAAGCACCAGCATCCATCCAGCTGTGGAGAAAAGGGTCGAGAGCTTGAGTTTCTTCTGAGAGACATGCTCTAGAGTCTGTGCACAGATGTGATGGAAACAAGGAGCGACTCCCATGGGAGTGGTAGGCTTGCCCTCCTGTTCCCCATCTCTTTCTGTGTTCATGGACGGGGAACTTGGAACTGCTGCTTGAGCTAACAGGCATATGAGCCTGTATTCTGTTTATTGGATCTATACAGTTCTGAATGTCACAGTATCGATCGCCGATACCCTGTGAACTCTTCTGCCTGAACAAGCCCAAATGAAACCGTGTGATATAAGAGTCAAGGAGGTGAGGGGCTCGTCCGTCACAGACTAGTTTATAGAACACTTGACAGAGGGATTGGGGGGCAGGACCAGCCCTTCTAGGAGCAGGCCGCACTGGCCGCTGTTTATAGAAAATACACTGGGAGAAGTCTAGAAGCTGTTTACTTTCTCCCTCCTGTCTACCATCATTCTTTCCTAATTTTCTTTTTCTTTTCCTTCAGTTACCACTTCCTTTAAAAACAAAAAACAAAACAAAACAAAAAAACAAACCTTTTTAAGCATGCCTTTAACCCCAGCATTCATGAGGCAGAGGCAGATGGATCTCTGTGAGGTAGAGGCCAGCCTGATCTACATAGTAGGTTCCAGGATAGCCAACACTGTATAGAGGGACCCTCTCTCCAAAATTAATTAGTAATACTAATAATAATCTTTAAAAACCTTTTAAAACTTTTTAGTAATGTCAAATGGCCAGTTTGTGATATTTAATCTTTCCTGAGACCTTCAGGATTATGAACTGAGATAATTTGCCACATTCAAAGATCTTTCTCATATGTGAACACCATTGAAAATCTGTTTATACTAGAGTTACCTCCAGTAATGGCTGGCAAAAAACAAAACAAACAAACACACAAAAACCATGATTTCTTTGTTCAAAACACAGTGGTGACAGTGTAGGCCCATCTGCTGGGTGATGAGAGGATGTCTTTGGTATGAGGCATTGAGAATGCTGCCTGATCACACTTGGTAAGGATTTCTGATACACCATCGTTGTCTTCTCTCACTTGTACCCAGATCTGGTGCTGACCCACGTCCTCTGAACTGTTTTTGTGTGTGTCTGAGTATCGAGACTGTGGGACTTAGAAAATCTCTCAGGCATGCAATGCTCCCTCGGCAGCCTGGCCTTGCTGGTGTGCAGGGCACCTCTGCAACAGAGCTCTCTGCTTTCCGTCCTTGGACTTCTGACTGCACTCAACTCAGATATTTAAGTGACAGGAAGCAACAACATTCCCCAAACCTTGAGCTCTCAAAAATTGCAGACAAACACAGCCATGTGCCTATGGTATTACAGTCGGTGAGAGCAGCAGGGACAGGGACCAGACTGTTCTGGTCTGGGCAAGGCTTTCAAATACTGGAACTGTCTTCTACAGGAAACTTTACCCAGCTCATGAGATCTGAACCGTCCAACCCACAGGCTTTTTTCCTTTCTCTTGAGGACTGATGTAGCTTTACAGGTATTTGGGTGTAGGTTTCCCTCCCCACCAGCAGGTCTCAGGACTTTGTTTTAGGCTCTGGGGAGGAACTGTTATGAATGCAGTGTGACTCACTTGACTCCCACTCCGCCTCTGGTTCTGATTGGCCATCACCCTGCTCTAGCCAGCTGGCTGAAGAGTTCTCTAGCCTGCATCTCTTTAGGTCTTGCCTCTGCGGTTCCTTGCCGTTACCCACACCACGGGGAACAGGTCCTGGGCTTTGTGTCTTCATTGTAGTTCACTTCCGTAGGCTAATCAGGACAACACACTGTAGTTCCTATGGGTGGCTGGAGAGGAGAAAACGCCATGTCCTCCTGTGCCTGGTACACCACTTCACAGCTCCTCCCTTCCCCACCCCCTCTCCCTTTGGCAAGGGCCACCCTTTCGTGTCCTCCTGCTTTCTCACTCTGTTTGTAGAAAGATTTGCAGGAGTCTTTTTCTCTGGTGACGCCTACTTGATATGTGATGAGGAGGAAGACTGAAAGCAATTCTAATAATATTTCACTTCTAAGCATCTAAGTGTCCAGACAGGCACCAGGGTTAACGTCTCAGTGCGGTGCTCACAGTTTCCTGCAGTTCGCCGCCATGAACTGCAGCACCTCCATTGCAGGGCCTTTTATACTCAGGAAATAGTTTGAAGACTTCAACATTATTTTTATAAGTATTTTAAAGTGTATTAAATTTTTATTCTGCTTGTGTCTTCTCCAAAAGCCTTGGACTGCATTAAAAAATTTTTTTATACCCATAAAGGCAGTGCTAATATGGTGTGTAATGTACAGTTGGTTCCCTTCCCTAAATTGGCCTTTATGTAATATTTTCATTATTTGAAAAGAATTAATAACAATATTTTAAAACTTTTCAGGGATGTAAAAGTTAGTATTAACTTAAATGTTTTTTTAAAAATCTATTTTATGGATATTTTACTACTCCAACATGCTAAGTGAAGTAACTTTCGGGTTCAGGTTCTCTAGAGACTTTGAGCAGCAAAGTCAGTTAGAGCCACATTAGTAATTTGCAAATTAACCTGACTGTTCTGGATTCCATGAGCCCCTTATTTAAAGCTTTCTTTTGAGGGCATGGGGTGTAGTTCAGTGGTAGGCTGTTTGACTAGCATACATGAGCCCCTGGGTTTGACCCCCAGCATTGCATAAACTAGGTATGGTGGTGACACATATATTCCCAGAACTCCAAAAATGATCAGTTCAAGGTCATCCTTGACTACACAGTGAGTTTGAGACTAGTGTGGGAAAACCTTATACTTGAGACTTTATCTCAAAAAGTTAATTAATCAAAACTATACTAACCTCAACTAGCACTAAGCTCCATTTTCTTCAGTCATAATCTATATCAGAAAATATCAACCTTTATTATCAAAAATTTCACTTGAAAGTGTTGGAGGAGGAACGATGTTTTCCTTTTGCTAGTGGTTGAGACAGGAAAGTCAGAGACCGGCCTGGCCCCAGATGGTGGGGCAGCTCCTCTGAGCCAGGGACTACTCTGTACACTCTGTGCAGAGGATGAGGAGTGTGCTTAGCAGCACAGTGCTCAGCAGAGTGGAGCTGTGGGCAGAGCCCTGCATCCTCGTAGCTCTCACTTGGTAATCAGATGGACTGGTTGTAGAGTCTGGTGGGGTGGCTAATGGCTGTGTGCTTGCCTAGTGCGCATGGTCAACCCCAGTGCTTCCCAACCTTCCTAGTTAGGCTGCAACTCTTTAATACACTTCCTCATGTTGTGCTGACTCCTAGCCAGAAAATTATTTTCTATAATTTTGCTACTGTTATGAATCATAATGTAAATATCTGTGTTTTCCAATGGCCAAGGTGACCCCTGTAAAAAGGGATCATTTGATCCCCCAAGAGGTTGTGACTCACAGGTTGAGAACCACTTTTCTGTGCCAAAAAAGGAGAGGCAGGTAAGGAGGGATAGATTACTATAATAATGAAAAAAATCAAAAAATACACTTTTTTTTAAAAAAGCACGGCCCAGGAAGTTTATAAACCTTGACTTTAAATTTTCTTATTTCTTTTTTTTTTTTTTTTTTTGAGACAAGATATCACTATGGCTGGTCGGTAGTGGTGCATGCCTTTAATCCCAGCACTCGGGAGGCAGAGCCAGGTGGATCTCTGTGAGTTCGAGGCCAGCCTGATCTACAGAGTGAGCTCCAGGACAGACATCAAAACTATACAGAGAAACCCTGTCTCGAAAAACCAAAAAAAAAAAAAAAAAAAAAAAGGATATCACTATGTATCAGAAACTGTCCTTGAACTCACTATGTAGACAAGGCTAGCCTGGACTCTCAGAGATACACCTGCTTCTGCCTCCAGAATGCTGGGATTAAAGATGTACATCACTTCATCCAACTTGACTTTAAATGTCTCTTCTATGTAATTAAACTTCTATTCTGCCTAAACAGATAGCATATGATTCTATTATATATTCCTAAAATCTGTCCCAGCTAAGAAGTCCTACTCAGTAGTTACACATTTCAGTAGTTCAGAATGCTTTTTGTTTGTATAGCATACAACAGTTTCTTCATTTAAAAATAAGGGTGGGGAGAGAGAGAGAGAGAGAGAGAGAGAGAGAGAGAGAGAGAGAGAGATACTATGGATTGAACTGAAGGCCTTGTGAATGTTACCAAAGTGCTGTACCACTGAGCTATGTCCTGAACCCTACTTAATGTTTCAAACTGGGATAGATACATGATGCTTGCTTAAATTGTTAAATATCAGACAAAAAGTTAATAATGACCAGTAATATGCCAGTCAGTTCTGAGTACTCCATATAGATCAGTTCAGTTGTTGCTCATAAGAGGTGCTCTATGGTCTCATTTTACAGACCAGGGCACTACGGGACAGGTTAGTTAAAAACACGTGCCCAGCATCGTATAAACTGGGCATGTGTTTAGACAGTGTGGCTCTAGAGTTACATTTATACGGCTGTGCTGTTCTGCTCTTCCAGCCTCACATGGTAAATGGACAATGGCCAAGAAATCTGAACTGGCTGTAGCGGCTCATCCCTATAATCCAAGCATTTGGGAGGCTGAAGCAGGACAATGAGTTCAAGGCCCACTGGACTACGTAGTGAAGCTACCTGAAGGAAAGAGTGTGGCAGGGGAGAAAAGAGAAGAGAGGAAGAAAAAAAGGAGGGACAGTGAAAGGGAGGGGCAGTAGGCTCTGCTTCACTTTTTAAATCTGTATGCCTCAGTTTCCTTTATATATAATACGTTTCTTATAGCAGTGGTTTCATATTAATTAAAGTATCTGTAAGGTTCTTTAGTTCCTCATGTTAGAATCTGTAAATTAGATGTAGTAAATGTTAGAGGAAGCTAGAGCGTGAACAGCCTTCTGATGGGTCTTTGTCTTTCCTCGGTAGAAAAGAGTAGTTGAACAGCTGCGGAAGAACCTAATAGTCAAGCAAGAGCAGCCGGACAAGTTCCAGATACAGCCATTGTCACAGTCTGAAAATAAACTACAAACAGCACAGCCGCAGCCACTACAGCCACTGCAGCCACTGCAACAGCAGCAGCAACAGCAGCAGCAGCAGCAGCAGCAGCACGCCCAGCAGTCAGCAGCACCGCCCAGCCTGACTGCATCACAGGTAACCATGTGGGTGGAGCAGCCAAGGCTGAGTGCTGGGTGTTGATTAGTTATTGATCACGTAGAACTGGGTCCTGCTTTAGCTATCCTAAGCTCACCTAACACTAAGCACGTTTTCTGGCTTTTGTTTTGGGTTTTACTATCACTGTAAGGATCAGTTAAATTCATTGGCAGAAGGAAAGAGCCTTCTAGGGAGCAAAAGTCAAATGACTGAGTTGGGAGTGTGGCTCAGTTGGTCGAGGGCATAGCTAGCATTCATGAATCCATGGGTTTGATCCTCAGCACCACATAAAACCAGGTGTGGTGGTTTATGCCTGTGATCCCAACACTCTGAGGTGGAGGCAGAGGGATCAGAAAGTCAGTCACCTTTGACTACATAAGAAATTAAAGTTTGAGGCCAGCTTGGGTTGCATGAGATCTTATCTCAAAAAAAAAAAAAAAGGAGTGAGGAAAAAAAAAGTTAAAAGATTTCCATTGGGAATGGAGCTCAGCAATAGAGTGCTTGCCAACCATGCCCAAGCCTAGCAACACATACACACACACACATGCGTGAACACACATGTATGCATACATATATGCTAAATGATTTTCTACTTGTCATCAACACCAAAGACAAATCACTCCGAGCACCTCAACTGAATTAAAGCCTGGAAATTTCTGGGAGTGTTTATTTGTATTTGTTCTAAAGTGATTTGACCCCTTCTGGAACTGTTTTTCTGAAATTCTTAGCAATTAGGCATAGAGCTGTTCCAGTGCCCATGCTTTTGGGACCACGTAGACAGAAGCATTCAAGAGGGCGATATGTTTTTATTATCCACAGAGATAACATGTTTGCTTCAAGTCCACATTCTTGGAATGAGGGTGCAGGTGAGACTCAGAATGCCTGATGCAGCTGTGGAAACGTTTTACTGGAAAGGGCATTTTACCTAGCACAGAATGTGAGGAGAGAGTCAAGACACACTGAAAGGGCATATTTGGAATTGACATTTGAATAAGAAAATTATTCAAGCTTGACCTCTACAGCCTTAGATATATTATGAATGCACCTTTTTAAAAGGAACCGATGGGCCTGGCGAGGCAGCTCAGTTGGTAACATGCTTGCTGTGTAGCCATGAGGACCTGAGTTCTAACCCCAACACCTACATAAAAAAGACTAGTGCGTGGTCACGTGTGTATGTTTTTAATATCAGTGCTAGGGGAGCAGAGACAGGAGAATCCCTGGAGCTTGCTAGCCAGCCAGCCTATCTGGATCAGTAAGTTCAAGATCCCAGTGAGAGATCCTGTCTCAGATACCAAGGTGAGGCCTGAGAGATGGCTCAGCAGTTATCAGTGTTTGGTGCTCTTGGAGAAGACTTGGGTTCAGTTCCCAGAACCCACGTTGAGAGGCATGCAACAATTTGTTAGTGCAGTTCCAGGAAATCTAGTTCCTCCTTCTGGCTCTCCAGGCATCTGCATGCACAGGGTGCATGTGCACACACCAAATGAATAAATAAAAAACAAAGCAAAGTTGATGATAACTGGAGAACAGCACATGTCTGCACACCTGCACACACTCATACCCAAATAAGTAAATCAACCAAAAAAAAAAAAAAAAGAGGGATGAAGAGACTTGGAAGTTAGGAGTATTCACTGTTCTTACAGAGGACCCCAGTTCAATTCTCAGTACCCACATGGTGGTACTGCCATCCATAACTCTAGTAACAGTGGATTCATGCCTTCTTCTGGCCTCAGTAGGCACCAGGCATGCCCATGGTGCACATATGTGCCTGCAGACAAAACACTTATACACATAAAAGAAGTCATTTTTTTAGGAGTCTAGCTGGGCATGGTGACAAATGCCTTTAATCCCAGCATTCTGTGAGGCAGAGGCAGGAGGATCCTGTGAGTTCAAGGCCAGCCTGGTCTATAGATGGAGTTCCAGGACAGCTAGAACTGTTACAAGAGAAACAGTGTCTTGAAAAACAACAACAAAAAGATTCTAATGTGTTAGGTTGCTGGCTGTATCTCAGCAATAGAGTACTTGTTCCCCATATGTCAGATCCTATGTTCCATCCCCAATGTCTTAGTTAGGGTTTCTATTGCTGTGAAGATACACCATGACCACAGAAACTCTTATGAAGGAAAACATCTAATTGAATGACTTACAGTGTCAGAGGTTTAGTTCATTATCATCATGCATGGCAGTGTGCAGGCAGACATGATGCTAGAGAAGGAGCTACATCTTGATCCCACAGGCAACAGGAAGTATAGCTTGAGCATATATGAGACCTCAAAGCCTGCTTCCATGGTGACACGCTTCCTCCAACAAGGCCATACCTGCTCCAACAAAGCCACACCTCCTAATAGTAATACTCCCTATGAGCTTATGGGGGCCAATTGCATTCAAACTACTACACCCAGCATCACAAAAATAAATGAATAAGAGTAGTGAACAGTAGGTATTAGTCCTTGGAATTGGGTATATCACAAAACCCTTTAGGACTGTTGAAAGCTATGTACCCTTCCCTAGAAAAAATGTACGTTAATACTTAGTACAGTTACTTTACATATTCAGAGTGGTTTGGGTCTTCTGAAACATACCAATACTGAATCTTCACTGTGTATGTAGAGGAAATCTAATTATTATTTGTAGTCTTAGGACTAGTTCATGTATAACTTTTTGTTGTTGTTGTTGTTGTTTGGTTTTTCAAGACAGGGTTTCTTTGTGTAATAGCCTTGGCTGTCCTAGAACTCACTCTGTAGACCAGGCTGGCCTTAAACTCACAGAGATTTGCCTGTCTCTGCCTCCCAAGTGCTGAGATTAAAGGTGTACACTACCACCACCTAGCCATGTATAACATTTTGAAGTGAAGAATTGAACCACCTATTAAAAAAACTAACAATGCCTAGAATTTGATAGAGGCTACTGAATACCAGCATAATACGCAGGGTTTTGCATGTGTAGTGGACATGCTCTTCACTCTTAATCCTACAGTTTAGGTTTTTAGAAAGGAAAATTTAAAACATATATAATAGGTGGTATTCAGTAGAGCCAAAGTTGAACCCAGAAATTCTGAATGAGAAATCTGTCCATTCAGCTACTTGTCTGTGCTGCCAGGCAATGCCAGGTAAGGGGATGCCAGCACAGTGTGAAACCTAGGAAGAGAAAGGAGGTCGGTGAGTTGATTCAGCAGTTAGGAGCATTTGTTGCTCTTACAGAGGACCAGAGTTTGATTCCCAGCATCCATATGGCATCTCTGTCTGTAACTCCATTCCCAGGGCATCCAACACCCTCTTCTAACCTCCAAGGGCACTAGGCAAACATGTAGTGTAAAATGCATGCATTCAGTCAAACACTCATACACATAAAATGATAAAGTAAAAAAATAAATAAATAAATCCCTGTCTTCAATCAGAGAACTAGGGCATCAAACACTTTCCCACTAATCATCCAGTACTATCTGTAAATTAGACATTTTTTTTTTTCCTCCAACAGGGTCTCACGATGTAGTTCCAGCTAACCTGGAACTTACTGTGTAGACCATGCTAGCCTCAAACTCAAATCTCTTCCTGCCTCTGCATGTGAGAGTATTTGCCTGGATGTACATGTACACATCACATGCATGCAGTGCCTGCAGAAGCCAGAATAGGGCATTGGCTTGCCATTGGAGTTACAGCCAGCTGTGAGCTGTCCAGGCTGGCTGGCTGGCTGACTGCCTGCCTGCCTGCCTGCCTGCCTCCCTCCCTCCCTCCCTCCCTCCCTCTCTCCCTTCCTTTCTTCCTTCCTTCCTTCCTTCTTTCAAGGTTTCCTTGAACTTTTATAACTTCCCAAAGATTGCTTATAAATTTACTTTTCCTGGGGTTTTAGGCAGAGTTGAGTTAGGTTCTCTTTTCAAAATGCAGTTAGATCAGAGAGTATTTACATGGAAAGAACAGGGTAGAATTGTTGTTTGGTGATACGCGAGAATTTACTGTTTTAATACATGGAATTTTCTATTCAAGTAATAGTCTATGTTACACAAATCAAGCAGATTTATAAACAAACACCTAATTGGTAGCTTCTCTGTTCACCTGAGTTCTGCATTGGGCTGGTGGACAGCAGGGCCCAGCACTGCCTCCAGAACAGTGTTGCATAGCTTCTCTCCATCTGGTAGCACACCTGATACATTTAATTGATTTAGCTAACCTTGATTTTATATTGTTTTGTTTTGTTTAATGCAAAGGCTTAATGCTAAACCCAACGGCCCTCTGGGTTTCTGTTGTTTGTCTTTGCAGTGAGTTCCATTCAGTGTTTATTGACTGCTCTCTGTGTGCTTGATGGTATACAAAGAGCAACAGTCCCTGCCAAGAATCTGGCATATTATGGTAATTCATTTTCATTCATTTTGTAAATATTTATTGAGTCCACACTGTGTAAGCACTGAGCTAGGAAATGTGGAGGCTAGACTCAAAGTACCAGTGAAGGACTGAAAATACCAGAGAGAAGGTAATTTTCACTAGATGAATCAAAAGCACTTCTTAAAGAAGGTGGCATTAGACAGGATCCGGACCAATGAATGGGATTTCCATGGTGGAGCAGAGAGTAAAGAGCATATAGATGTAGATAGGAAGACAATTAAAAAATGGAGAATTTATAAAAAGTCAATTTGGAACCTGTAGAAGATCTCAGTGGCTAAAAGTATGCACTGCTCTTGTAAAGGATTAGAGTTCACTAACTAGCACCCTTGTCCCTCAGCTCACAACCACCTGTACTTCAGCTCCAGGGGGGATCCATTACCATCTTCTAACCTCCATGAACACCTACACTCATATGCACATTCTAACACACACACACAAGTTTTAAAAATCTTTTAAAGAAGGGCCAGGAGAGGTAGGTTTTGCTGCTAAGAGGTTAAGAGCCTGTACTTTCCCTACAGAAGACCAAAGTTCAGTTTCTCAGCTCTTGTGTTAAGTAACTCAAGCTGCCTCTAACTCTAGTTCCAAGGGACCTGATACCCTCTTCTGACCTCCCCAGGCACTGCACTTACATGCACAAATCCCCACTCAAACACACACATTTACACAAAATTTAAAAATAATAGATCTGGGCAGTGGTGGTACACACCTTTAATCCCAGCACTTGGGAGGCAGATGCAGGAGAATCTGAGTTTGAGACCAGCCTGGTCTACAGAGTGAACTCCAGAATGGCCAGGGCTACACAGAGAAACCTTGTCTCAAAAAAACAAACAAACAAACTATATATATATATATATATATATGAATAAAATCTTTCTTTTAGAGAAGAAAATGCAAAGCCAGGTGTAGTGCTACAGTCCCAGCACTCAGGAGGATGAGTCAGGAGGATGGAGAGTTCAAGGCCAGCCTGGGCTCCATAGTGAGTCTGTCTCAAAACAACAGAAGTAAACAGAAAACAACAAAAGCATGCCTTCTGTCTTAGTTACTGTTCTGTAAGTTGACCAAGGCAACTTACAGAAGAAAGCATTTAATTGGAAGCAGTTTCATAGGGGTAATTTATGATCATTAAGGTGGAGGTGTGGCTGCTGGCCAGCTGGCATGATGTGAAAGCAGTAGTTGAGAGCTTACTTCCTGATCACCAAGCAGGAGGCAGAAAGTGAGTGAGACTGGGCCTGGTTTGGGCTTTTAAAACTTCAAAGCCTATGCCTTCCCCCCCCCACCACCACCACTCCACCCTGCAGTGACACATCTTCTTCAACAAGGCCACACCTCCTGGTCTTTCCTAAATAGTCCAGCACCTGGAAACTAAGCATTCAAATTTATGAGTTTATGGGGGACATTCTCACTCAAGCCACCACACCTTTGAAGTAGCAAGTGGGCTCATGTAGCTAGAACATGGAGTGTGAAATGACGGCAAGAAGGGACTGCCTCTAATGCATGATAAAACTTGGGTATTTGATAATCATATAAAGTCATTAAAAGTCCTAAGAACAGATAGGTTTAAGTATGGTATATATGAGATCTGTAACTTCTAAAAGGAATAACTAATGTTTGTGATCGGAACGGGCAGCAGGGAGATATTATGTGGGGAAGTTTCCTACGCTGAGGGACCCTGCTGTGAGGCGGCAGTGTTTTCTAGACATGACAGGGAAGCTGTATCCATGAAATCTCAACAATGTGGTTGCCCAAACAAGACCTGAGTATTGACAGCATCAGGCTGTCAAGGCCATACCCCTAGATGGAGAGCTACAGGCAGTCAGTGGCTGCTGGGGGGAGAGAAACAACCTTCTCATTTGTAATGATAAAATGCACATAAAAAGAGGTATGTAGTTATTAAAACAAAGGGGAGGACGAGCTCTATTTGTGGTTGAGTATACAGTGGTGACTTCTTACTCAAAATTAAGCAGACACTAGAATAGATGTGGAGGTTAATTGGAGCCCATAGAAATATCCCTTGAGGGGGCTGGAGAGATGGCTCAGCGGTTAAGAGCACTGTCTGCTCTTCCAGAGGTCCTGAGTTCAGTTCCCAGCAACCACATAGTGACTCACAACCATCCATAATTCGATCCAGTGCCCTCTTCTGGCCTGTAAGCATACATGCAGACAGAATACTGTATACACAATAAATAAATAAATATTTTTTTTTAAAGACACTTGTTATTTAAAAAAAAAAAAGAAAGAAAGAAGTTCTGGTTTGTACATTGGATCATATGTTTGTAAGTTTAAATGCCTCATATCTTACAGGCTAACAGTAAAAACTTGGCAAAACATACAAAGGTATTTAGCCAAGCTTTGTGGTTCACACATGTAATCCCAGTGTTCAGGAGGCTGAGACAGGTTTGATTACCACAAGCTTGGACTACCAAGTGAGACTTTGTCCCCAGAAAACCATTTTTAGGATCTGGAGGGATGCTCAGCAGTTGAGAGCACCATTGCTTTTGCAGAGACCTGGGTTTGGTTCCCAGCACTAATATGGCAGTTCACAGGCATCTCTAACTCCATTTCCTCTTCTGACTTCTACAAGCGCTCAGACCCACATATGGTACACATACATACATACAGGCAAAATGCTGATACACATAAAATAAATAAATCTTAAATTTTTAATTAATTAAAGTAAAACAAAAAGGACTTTGCTCTTAGTGTTACTATATATATGTCTGTGTGAACTTCTAGCTGTCAAGTTCACGTTTTGTCATAATTAAAGAACTTTATGCATCTATAATACCTCATCAGACTTGAGCAGCATTAACTAACCAGATCTAAACACAACTTCCTGGAAATCATTGTCTTTGATTCTGGATCCCCATCCTTCCTGCATCTTCTCTTCTTCCCGTTGGGAAAGCTGAGACATTCTCAGTATGTTTACAGGTCAAAGTCCCTTCTGCTCTAAACCCTAACACTCCAAGAGTTTGCTTCATGTAATTCCCAAATATTTGTAATAGAGTAAGCAGCAGACCAGAAGTGAGAACCTTAGCTAAGCCGTGAATACATTCTTTAAGAAGCTTTCACTGTGACATTCATACTACATCTTTGGCCTATATGCTACATAGAATTACATAGATCCTAGAAATATGTGAAATGAAATTAGAGACAGTTAAATACACGTAAAGGAAAATAAAAATGCTGAGTTACAGTGTGAAGTAACTTGTCAGGTTTAATGTTATGGAGCCATTGAGTTAATGGTAAGTATATAATTTAGGTGGATTTGTGTTTTTATTCAGTATTTGCTAGAATAATCAGTTTAGAGTTAATCCAGTATTGATAATGATTTGCCTCAACTAGAGGTGCTTCAAACAAAAGTGTATTGACCTCATTTAAAGCAATATCAACACACAAACTGCTTTAAAAATCTGTGTCATTGAGTTCTGCTGACCAGTCCGCAGCCTGTGTTACACTAAGATTGAAGGCCGTCTGGTATGGCTTGCTCGCTTACCACTTCAAAAGCTCTTGGTTTTCAAGCATTTTAAATTGAAAGATGAGGCTGATTGCATACTGTGTTTAAAACTCTACGACAACTGTCTTTGTGAGAGAGCCTATGCTGCTGCATCTCCGGTGATAAAATGGCAGTTAGCTGTTGTCGCTTTCAACCCTGACCTGCTGCTGCCCAGGTGCCATTTCACATTTGAGACAGCAGTGGCAGGTGGCATGAGCTGCCTGTGTTGTGCCTTGGAAACTAAAGCTAAGATTTGGGGGGGTTTAATTGTAGACACCAATAAGGATTGCTGATTAAATTGTGGTGGGATGGATGAGGCCACCTTATTATGTTTTTCTTGTTGTTGTTAAAAGGAAATTTTAAAAGATGAGTGTGTGTGCATGCATGCACGCACATGTCAGGCAGAAAAGGTAAGTAATTATACACACTCAGTAGCTGGATACATGGTGCTCACATGGCATAGAGGTGAAACTTCTTCAGGGAGGTTTTCCCCGTGTGTGGAGGAGAAAGGGCTGCCATGGAACTCCTGCAGAACTGGGCATGCTCTCACCCCACCACCCAGCTGCTAGTTCCTTGCCACATGTGGCTGAGAAAAATGTGATGAGTACAAGTGCAGGACTGACCTTTTAATTTTTTAATTGAAGTTTATAAAAAGCCAAACTGTAGAGTACATTTTAGAAGGAGAAGTTAAAGTGGAGTAAATAACAGAACCAGTGAGTTGGAGATGAATGTTTGTGTTCCTGAAAGGTCTGCATCTCGAGGGATTGGTAGTAGTGCCAGGTAGATGTGTGTGCCGTGTAGTGAGTGGTTTCTATAACAGACCTTTGTAATTGTTCTAGTAAAACATTAGGCAAATGCAGCTTCAATGCTTCGGAGACAGCCTGGAAGAGTCAGGTCCTCACTGACACTCCTCCTCTGATTCCCAAGGCTTTTGGAAGCCAGGTGTTTGTTCCCACCTTGTTGGTTTCCCTGACTCTTTGATCACTTCCACATCAGTTCTCCAGAGGAAAGACTGTAGGTAGTGGCTCAGCCCCCTTTGGAATAGAAAGCTGGCATTTCCTGTGCTCGTTAGCAGCATCATTATCTGGAGCTTGGGGTTTACTACCTCTGAGGCAGCGGTTATGCTGGTCCTCTTGTGAGTTTCCCTTCTACTTCCCCAGGGGGACCCTCAGACAGATGGAAAGACACTGCCCTTTGCCTTGTGTCACGGGCAGCAAGTAGCCAGATGGGTGAGGTTATAGCAATCAGGGGTAGAGACAGTGTGCAACTTACATATGAGTTAACTCACTTTATCAGAGTTAAGTACACTCATATTCTGTACCTGTAGATGTGCACTGTCCATTGCTTAAAACCTGTGTCTATATGAGTGTGTACTCACTGCAGTGAGCTTTCCTGTTTACAAGTGACCCTAACTTGAGAAACTAGAGGGTTTTTTTCTCTATAGTAAGACGCATATTCTATATCACAAATGTTCATTGGATAGACAAACTTGGTTGCTTTGTTTCCTTTGGGAGTTCAGAAACATAGTGTTCAGTGGGCTCACATTCCAGTGTCCTAATGTCTGTTCTCCGTGTCTCCTAGAAGACTGTAACTACAGCTTCTATGATTACCACAAAGACACTACCTCTCGTCTTGAAAGCAGCAACTGCGACCATGCCTGCCTCTGTTGTGGGCCAGAGACCTACCATTGCTATGGTGACCGCCATCAACAGTCAGAAAGCTGTGCTCAGCACTGATGTGCAGAACACACCAGTCAACCTCCAGACGTCTAGTAAGGTCCCTGGGCCTGGGGCAGAGGCTGTCCAAATTGTGGCAAAAAACACAGTCACTCTGGTAAGCCAGTAGCTGCTCCTCGTGTGTTCACATGAGAGGGTTCAGGTTGTGCATTGTAGAGTGTTTCCATTTTAGGCTCCTGCTGGGTTTCTAAACTCCTATCATTTTCCTAGCAAAGCAAACTCCCCTGTGGGCCTGTCAGTTAACTACAGAGGTGTCCTGACACCAGGGACCGGATTTAGTACACTGTCTGAGGTCAAATTAGGACTTGGTTTGGGAGGGAAAATGTCCTTCACAAAGACACACGCTGTTTCACTTCTCTTTCCCTCCATTCTGTCCACTGCCACCTCCCCACATCCCCCATGAATTCTGAGTGCTGAAACTCCCTGTGCTGTGGTCTGCTTTGAGGAAAACCCCTGCTGCCTCCTTTCTATTCATTATCCCTCTAATTTGAATGCAGCCAGAAAGTACTTAGAGGTGGTTGGGGCACACTTTAAAAATATTAAAGAAATTCAGAGATGAATGTGTCAAAGGCCAAGTCCTACCAGAGGGAGGATCCCTTGGAGGGAATACTTGTACAAGACTGTCCATGAGATTTCCAGGATCGAGCCATTAGACACTGTTGTTCTTGGCAGTTTATGAGAACCAGGTCCAAATTGTGATACTCAGTTATCTTCTTCAAATGACAAAGCTCTTGGTGTTTTTGAATAATGACCAATAATGAATAAAAGTAGCAACCAAGTGAAGCTTTGTCCCTTACCCAGGAGTCCTTAGAGAAGTAGCCCTATCATTCAGCCAGGTACTAGGGTTCAGAGTTCTCGGTAGGAGGAAAGCATTTCAGTCATTCTCTGTTGAGTAAAGCTTGAATCTGTGGGGGGAATCCATTCAGACAGGCAGCAAGTTTGACTTTACTTCAGATATAGTTTTGACTCTTAAAATACCTAAGTGTAAGAGAGTTCATGAGTGTCCAAGATTGCTGAGCCTACTTTGTTCTGCAGAAGGTATGTGAGGAGACAGGCGTGTGGTAGATCACTTTATGGGATCGAGTGTGCAGCAGGAAAGATAGTTTCTAAAGCAGTGTTAATTCACATAGTGAAGTGCATGGCCAGAGCTGGTGGGAATGCTGTGTGCTGTGTGCTGTGGAGGGCAGACACCTGTGTCCTCTGAGTGTCTGCCTCGGACACTGAATTGTGACTGCCCTCTCATGTTTATCTGTCTTTCTTGTTTTTTGTTTGTTTGTTTTAAGCAGGTTCAAGCAACACCTCCTCAGCCCATCAAAGTACCACAGTTTATCCCTCCTCCTAGACTCACTCCACGTCCAAACTTCCTTCCACAGGTGAGTAAGCCAGTGAGAAACCCAGTGGTGGGGGCAGTGGCATGCATCCCCACGGGCTGCCCATGGAGTGGAAGTGGAGCAAAACTCCCTGAATGGAAGGCAGCCGAGACGATGCCAGCGGAAGCATCGTTAGTGGTACTACTAACTTGCCTGAGGGAAATACAGTCAAAACTGTCCTGGCAGTAGGGGGCAGAGATGTGTACCGCTTTTGATGTCTTTTCCCCTTGCTAAAAGGAGACAGAATCAACAGCCAACAGCCAAACAAGTCGTTGTGAATCCTGCTTACAGAAGTTGGAGTAGGAGTTTGCATTGGGCTTTTCTGCCCAGGCCTAAGCAGTACTGCTGCTCCTCACCCCTGGCAGTTCTCCGAGCACTAGACCAACCCTAGTGGACTCCAGGCAGTCCATCCAATAGAGAGGCCAAGAGTTTCTCTCTGAGGTGTAGCTTTCAGACAGAGGAGAGAAGAGTCTGTCTGTGAGGGGTCATGCAGTGCCAGCATGAGAGGAGGCCATCCTGTTATTCTCCAGATACATCTTTAATAAATACTGTGGGTAGCAAACATTGACTAAGCTTTTGTGCCCTGGATATGCTGATTTTCAAGGCACAGTTCTCAGCTGTCTGAGAGTAGCATCACAGTTTCCTATAGGGAATTACAGTGTCCATAAGGGATGTATGGTAGGCTGAGCAGGCAGAAGGGACACTGACCATTCTAGACAGATAGAGAAAGTGCATTCGTGATTTCCTTGAAGAATCTATGTTCGGTGTGAGGCCTAAAGTCCCAGTAAAGTCTGTCTGATAAAATTTTGAAGAAGGAATTTAAAAAATGTCCCAGACTGAGAATACAGTATAAGCTGTGTGTATGGAGTGGAGACACACACATGTGTTCAAGGAACCAAGGAGATTGCTGTGGCTGTGCAGAGACCACGAAGCTGACCCAGTTAGACTTAGAGAAGAGCCTGGGAAAGCACACTGGGGAAGAGCCTGAGGTCCTTGCCGCTGTGCAGAGATGTGGGCTATGTTCTAGCAGCAGTGGGGATCTGTGGAAGTATCTTCAGGCGAGTACATGATATGATCACACTTAATGTTTTAGAAATTCCCTCTTTCTGCTATGCAGACAACAGGTTGGAAGTACTTAAGACTGAGTAGGAAGAGCAGTTAGGGCATTATCAGAAATGATGTGAATCCAATGTCATAGAGGCTGTCTGTTTTCCTTCTCACAGTAGCCCTGTGTAGAGTTTTCAGTAAGGAATCAAAAGGACTAAACATGGACTAAACAATGAAATCAGTGTGGTGTAGATTTCATGAAGCTTTTGTGTTTTAGGAATATATGTCCATGGGTGTTGATAACAATGTTAAACATAGTTCTTACCACTATCTCAGAAGCAGCCATCACAGGATCATTTTAGGTTGAGATAAATATTCAGACTTAAAAGACTGTCATGAGCCACCTTTGGCAGCAGTCAGCCTGGAAATGCTAGAAGCCTTGGCTACCTCCAGTAACACAGTATTCTTCTCTCTCATAGGTCCGCCCCAAGCCTGTGGCCCAGAATAACATTCCTATTGCTCCAGCGCCTCCTCCCATGCTTGCAGCTCCTCAGCTTATCCAGAGGCCTGTCATGCTGACCAAGTTTACACCCACAACCCTCCCCACATCCCAGAATTCCATCCACCCCGTCCGTGTCGTCAATGGGCAGACCGCAACCATAGCCAAAACGTTCCCCATGGCCCAGCTCACCAGCATTGTGATAGCTACTCCAGGGACCAGACTCGCTGGACCTCAGACTGTACAGCTTAGCAAACCAAGCCTTGAAAAACAGGTATGGCAGACTATATACACACCCGCTGTGGCGGTAGCCTTGACCTTGAAGCAGTGTCTGCTAGACACTTTCTAAATATGCTTTGTCAAGGGTTCTTTACCTCAACACCAAATTGACATCCTATTGCTTTATTGTATGATAATTCACTCACATCCAAAGAACCTTTTCTCCTAAAGAAAGTTGGATTGTTTTCCCACCTTAGCTGGCAGAGTCTTGTGTGAGTGAGCTCCCCCTGCTGGCTCTGATGCAGAAATTCACAGCTAAGGTCCTTGCCTCAGTGAGAAAACACGCCTCCAATTGCGCACGCGCGTGCGCGCACACACACACACACACACACACACACACACACACACACACACACACACACACACACACACACACACACACACACACACACACACACACACACACACACACACCTGAATCAGAAAACACAATGTTAGCTTCACCCAGTAAGAACCCAAGTGTGGGCCTGACTATAAAAGTAAGTTAGGAGCAGTAAGCGGAGCAGGGAACGGGACTTCCTCAGGCAACGTGTGATCAAACAAATTTTAACTTCTGAAATTCGCCCTTTGAGCTCTAGACTAGATGCAGCAGACATTTGTTCACGTGTTGAAGCCCTACATTCACATTTTCTAAAGTCAGGTTTTCCTGATAAGTGAGTGAGGCTAGAGCAAAGCTGGTAACCTCCAAAGAAAGCTTCCAAGTAGAACGAGCACTAGAGCAAGGGTCTCCAGGATGTCACTGTCCATCCGGAGAAAGACCAGGGATGAGAAGGAATTCTTCAGACAAAAGCAGTGTTTCCAGAAAGTTGCTTTAACTAGTCGTTGGCCTGCCCAGCATGGTGGGGCACATCTATAATCCCAGTACCCAGGAGCCTGAGGCAGGAAGATTGCCACGACTTGGAGCCAGTCTGAGCCAGGACCACCCTACTCCACTATAGAGCTCCATGCTCCTGGAAACGGCTGCACAGTGCCGCTTCATCACTAGACCTCACTTTTCTTTATGAAGAAAAGCTTTTCTTCATTTTATTTTTCTGTTTCTTTTTCTGATCAGACAGATAATATGTGTGATTTTAAGAAATACTAACAGAAATAGAAATTGTACTCTCCCCCTAATATTCACTTTCTGAAATTTTAACAAAAATTTACCTCCAGTACTTGCTATTAATATTTCCAATTATGTGCCTGCTGCAAAAAGTCATTATCCTGGTCTGTTTTTAATTGCTCAGACTTGACTTCCCATTCATGTGATAATAGTCTCTGGTGATTCTCAGTCTTCTGCCTGAGTGGGTGGCCAGCCGTGATTCAGAGAGGCTGGCCCCTGGCGGGGGCATCACAGAGAATGCTGCTGCCTTGGGCTTCTTGGACAGAGGAACCTTGCACATATACTCCCGGGCCTTGGACTCAGACCACTCATCAGTGCAGCAGATTTGAATTACAAAACCGTATGTTCAGGAAACACACAAGACAGCGTATCACCATTCCTGTGGAACCTGCCCAAACACCAGGAAGTGCTTTGAGGAACATTCTGAAATAAATTATTAACACAGCTCTAGATCAGAAGCTTAGGCTGCTTAGCAGCAGCTGTGCTTCGGTGCTCAGATATGGAAAGTCAGATGCTCAAGCACAGGCCTCAGGGGACAAGTCCTCGAGGGCCGTGCCGACCCTCAGAAGTGCTGCAGGGAGGGGCGGGGCTGGAGAGATGGCTCAGTGGTTAAGAGCAATGTCTGCTCTTCCAGGGACTGGGTTCAATTCCCAGCACCCACATGGCAGTTCACAATTGTCCATAGCTCCAGTTCCAGGGCACCCGACACCCATGGCAAAACACCAATGCACATAAAATAAATAAATTTTTTAAAAAACCTGCAAAAAAAATTTAAAAAAAAAAGAAGTGCTGTGGGGCCTCTGCACCTCAGAAAGCGGTGTCCACAGAGCCTTTTCCATCCTTCACCTTTGGTAAATAAAGAAAAAGCTGTTTTCATTCTCATCTTGTTTTCCCATTTCTTTTTTCTGATTATACAGGGAAATAGATATGATTTAAAAATTGCAAACATCACAGAAATATGAATTCTAGAAGATGCTCTCCCCATAACCTATGCATTTTCTGTAATTTTAATCTGTTACTACCAGTAGTTAATTACTGTTAACATTTTCTATTATGTGCCTGTAGATACTTTCTGTTTATATACTAACAGGATTTTAAAGCCAACTGTGTGTTTTAACCTAATCTTCTCTAGGTTTGGGGCATCTGTTCATGTCTTGCACTTCCGTGTGCATGGTTTTATGGTTTGACTTGAAGAGCACAGAAGTTCTAAGTTGAAGGCCTTCTTGCTAGTAGTATATCCTGGCATCTTCTCTCTGCTAGAGTCTAGGAACCCAGTCATTGCTAGTTTAGTCGGCAGGCCATCTGGCATAGCAGTCCTCCAGATTAGCCCAGTTAACAGGGACTCTCCTTAGACGAGATTCCATTCTTGGGTTCCCTTCTTCAGAGCTTCCACTGAGCTTCTCTTAGGTGGGCTAACGTAGGAGACAAGTAGTCACCTGTTCACAGGATTACTAAGCCTGTGTTCTCCAGGCTTGCTAGGTTTGCTATTTCTTCAAAGGCAATAACCTTATGCACTTCTTAAAAATCTGTTAGTGAGCACTAGGGATGTAGCTCAGTGGTGGAGCTCTGGCCCGGCATGTACGAGGACCTGTGTTCCATCCCTCACACCACCAAAACAAACCCCAACAACAACAACAAAGTCAAGGGCCAGCCACTTTGCTCCTCATGGTGTTTGTATGCAGAGATGAAAAGGAAAGAATCAAAGCCTGTACCACACAGAGCTGTCTCTGGTGTGTTTGGAGCAGGCATTGAGGCTTTGCCTCAGGGAAGGGAGCATGGCAGACTCTGTTGACGCGTGGCCTCTCTTTGTGTGATGTAGGAAAGAAGGGGTGGAGTTACCCTAGCAATAGGCTCTCTGTCTATCGGGAGTCTTCTTACCCACCCTCACTAGAGAGTCTCAGGTGTCTCCCTTACTGAAGCCACATTACACTGTGCTTCTGAGAGAGGAGAAGAGGAGTTTACAGAGCTTGAAAGCTGACAGCACCAGGAGCACCATAAAGACACGTGGGCTTTGGTTCCAGACCACCACAGTTAAGACATACAGTAAGTCCAGGCCCACGACTTACTTGCTCTCCCTGGTACATTTAGAGTCTGTATACACTGCGCTGCAGTCTCAGGCTACAGCAACACTGTGGTGTCCAAAAAATGTGCATATCTCAGTTTTAAAACCTTCAGCAAGTGATAATGTTGCAGCTAGTTGAAGGTCTTGCTCTGATACTGATGACTGTTGACTGATTGAACTCCTTCATCAGTTACACTCCTTTCAGGCGGAATTTCTCTGCAGCATGTGATGTAGTTTGGTGGCACCTTTCCCATGACAGGACTTCTTTCCCCTGACAGGACTTCTTTGAAAAACCAGAATGAATCTCTGATATTCTCTAGATAAGATTCCATCTCAAGAAAACGTTTACTGTTCTCAACATAGGGAACAGCCCCTCCCTGTTGAGAACTTAATCATGGGATGAGTGCAGCGCCGCCACGGCGCCACACTCCACTTCTGATTCTGGTACCTACTGTTCCCACCACCTCTGTTGCTTCTGCGACAATCTTGAACCCCTCAAAATTGTCTGTGAAGATTAGGGTCAACTTCCTGTTAATGCTTATATTTGACCTTCTCTATATATGTCTTGAATTTGAGCATCTAGAATATTGAATCCTTTCCAAAAGGTTTTCAATTGATGGTAGCTATTGCCTTATAAAATGTATTTCTCAAATAATAAGATTTGAAAGTCACAATTGCTCCTTGACCCATGGGCTGTAGAATGGACATTGTGTTAGCAGGTATGAAAACAACGTTAATGTCTTTGTACAACTCCATCAGAGCTCTTGGATGACTGGGTACATTGCCAGTGAGACTATTATTTTGAAAGGAATCTATCTGAGCAGTAAGTCTTAGAGTGGGCTTACACTGTTGATAAACCATTCTGTAAACAGATGTGCTGTCATCTAGGCTGTGTGCTTCATGTATACAGCACAGGCAGAGTAGAGTTAGTGTGGTTATCAGGGGCCCTAGGATTTTCAGAATGAGCACTGGCTTCAACTTAGTCACGGTGGCATCAGTCCTTACCAGGAGAGGCAGCCTGGCCTGCGAAGCTTTGAGCCTGGACACTGACTTCTCTCTAGCTATGAAAGTTCTTGGTGGCATCTTCTTCCAGCAGAAAGCTCTTTTCTTCTACTCGAGCATCTGCTGTCTGGGGTAACCAGGCTTAGCTAGACTGAGACAGCCTGCTGTGGCCTCTGCACCAGCGCCCTCACACCTCCTTGTCCTTTTGTAATACAGTGGCAGTGTCTTTCCTCAAACCCACAAGCCACCCTTGGCTGTCCTCGGACGTTTGCAGCTTCTCTGAGCCGTCATAGAGTTGAAAGGACATGGCTTTTGCCTTGGACTAGCCTTTGTCTTGTGGAATGTTGTGGCTGGTTAGGTCTTCCATAGCAGTAGTAGGCTGTCACTTGCGTGTAGTTCCTGAGTTCATGGAGAAGCACGGTTAACTTCCTCCTTTTCCTTGGGGTGTGTGACTTGGATGTCTGGTAGAAGAGAATCCCCTTTTAGCCTGTGTTAACCTCACTAAGCTTAATCATTTTCTAACTTTTGGTTTAAAATTACAGACATGTGGCTCTTTCTTTCACTTGAACATTTAGAGGCCACTGTGGGTTATTGATTAACCTAATTTCAATATTCTGGAGTCCTGCAAAATAGGGAGGCTCGAGGAGGAGAGGGAACGAAAGCCAATTAGATCACACACATCACTTATCAATTAAGTTCACCTTTTTCAGTGGATGCTGGCTGTGTGTGGCACCCCAGTTACAGTAGTAACACAAGAGATCCACAGACCACTATAGATAGAATCTTGAAAAAGTTTGAAATATTGCAGGAATTACCAAGCATTACAGTAGACACACTTTATTCACAGTGTTGGGGAAATGCCACTGATACAATTGGGTGACATAGGAATGCCACAGACCTCCATCCCTGCCAGTGTCCGTGAAGTTTAGTGCAGGAAACACAGTAGAAGGAGATGACTTGTAGTAGCCCCATGCCTCCCACCACCCACGTGCTTCAAGGACTGTGCAGTGGGACCAACAATGGCTGGTGGTAACATGTGCTAAAGTATATCCTGATGCAGATCCAATTTTCAGGGAATTATGTTTGTCTATTTCTTCTCCCCATCCACACCCTGTGACAAAGACCTCTATATCCCCAAGGCTAAACTGCTTTAAAAAAAGGAGAGGAGGGAGTTCTAGAGGAGAAAAATGGCAGACTACCGCCACCCAGGCCCCACCTTTCATAGGAATCTCAATAGTAGTGTCCTCTCCAGCAGGCATGCTTAGGAGAGTATACATCAGTGCTGTCCAGCCTTCCCTCCCAGTGAGCCTGAGCTGAGAGTACTAGTGACCATAAAGCGGTTTTGCCTTGCCTCTAGTCCGAATTGACATCATTCAAATAGTGAAACTACCTGGACACTTGCCTACTGCCCCTGTCACATGGTGAATTTGAAATCCAGGATATCAATAATTACCTTAGTTCTGGACATGACAAAGTTTGGGGAGTCTGTCTTTTATACATCCAAAAAGGAGCAGGAGTTCATCAGACAGGTGTAGAGGAATGTGTGAAGCAGGAGATAGAAGTGATCAGTGAGTTGGGTAGACAAGTGGACTTCCTATTTTTCCACTTGCTATAGAGCATGACTGTAAGTGATATGTTAATTTCATTCTTAATTCCTCTTAAAATAATCCAACAAGCATGGCTATAATTGACAGTAAAAAAAAAAAATGGGAAAGGCTTATTTTCAAGGAAGCAGCTGCTGCTTGGCAGTAGCCAGTTTTGATCATACAGAAACTTAGAAGTCCACAGTCCAGATGCTTTGAAGAATTGCCTAGTTTTTAAATACTGGTAACTATTTAAACACCACATAAGCAAAAAGGTAACGTCTTCAGGGCAGCTTCAATCCTAATAATGCTTTATTTGCTCTAAGAGAAGAGACCAAACTTTTAGAATCATCGCTCTTCATTTCTTACTTTTTTTTCCCCTTTGGCTTTTTCGACACAGGGTTTCTCTGTGTAGCTTTGAGCCTTTCGTGGATCTCACTCTGTAGTCCAGGCTGGCCTCGAACTCACAGAGATCCGCCTGCCTCTGCCTCCCGAGTGCTGGGATTAAAGACATGTGCCACCACCTCCCAGCATTTCTTACTATTTTTTAACTGAAGTGAGATTCACTTCACAAATAATTAGCCATCCAAAAGTAAACAGTTTAATGGCATTTAGTACATTTACGGTGTTATGCAACCACTGTCTGTCTAGTTGCAAAATATTTTCATTACTTTAAAATAAAGCCCAGTGTCTATTAAGCAGCTACTTTCTATCCATCCCTTTGTTTGTCCTTGGCAAGCCCCCCGCCCCCGGGTCCTGCTGTCTGTGGCATTGATGACTGTTGTCGTTTCATATAAATGGGACAATTTAATAAGTGATCTTTTATGTAAAACTTTTCACCTCTAGCGTGTCTTCAAGATTTGTTTACTTTGTAACATTGCTGATACTTCTTCTTAATGACTGGCTTATATTCATGCATTTTTGTGTGTATCACAATTTGTTGATGGACATTTGAGTTGTGTCTACCTTGTAGCCATGGAGACTAGTGAGTACCATTGGGAGTATTCATGCACAAGCGCCTGTATGTCATTTACAGTTCCTTTGGATGTATAGCTAAGCAGATGATTGCTGTGTCATGTAATGCCATACTTCCTGTAAGTCACACTAAGTAATTTTCATTCCCAACAATAATATATGTGCATTTCATTTGCTTGATAGTCATGCTAATAAAAGAATGTTTTGTTTAAAGCTATCCTAGGGCATGTGAAGTATGCAAAGAAAGTGAGTTTTTTCATCTCCATAATTATTAATACTATTTAGTTTCTTTTCATGTTTATTGGCATTTGTATATATTCTTCAAAGAACAATCTGTTCAAACCCTTTCTCCACTTTTTATTTCAAAAAATTTCTAGATCTATTTATTTTGTGTTTGGTAAGTGTTTTGTTCACATGTGTGTCTGTGCATCATGTACCCATGGAGGTCAGAAGAGGGCATTAGATCCCTTGGAACTGGAGATATAGACAGTTGTGAACCACCATGTGGGTGCTGAGAATCAGACCTGGGTCCTTTCTCTGCAAGAACAACAAGAACTCTTAACCACTGAGCCATCTCTCAAACCCTCTTTGTCCACTTCTAAGTAGAATCGGTACTCTTTCTCTTGGCAAACTGTAGGAATTTTTCACTTAGTGTGCCCTTAGCAGACAACATTATTTTTAATATTTTCTCTTGTTCTGTAGGTTCTTTTTACTTTATTGTTGCTGTCCTTCAATACACTGTTGTACCCTGCAACTTTGCTGAGTTTATTAGCTTTTGGTAGTGGTGTGTGTGTGTGTGTGTGTGTGTGTGTGTGTGTGTGTGTGTGTGTGTGTGTGTTAAAGAGTTTTTAATTTTCAAATTACGTGTGTGTGCAGGTACCTGCAGAGTCCAGAAGAGGGCTTTGGGTCCCTGGAGCTGGAGTTAAAGGTGGTTGTGAGCTGCTTAATATGGGTGTTGTGAACTCAACGCAGGTCCTCTACAAGAACACAAGTGCCCTTAACCACTGAGCCATTTCATCAATTCCTAGGACCCTATTTATTTAAAGGACTTTGACTAATATTCTTTAAATTTGGTGGAGCTCAGATGAACCATCTGATGTTGTTTGGGGAAACTTTGATTACTGTTTCAGTCTAGTGTTTCAATGTTTGTTTAGACTTAACTGTCTCATATTGGGTCAGCTTGGGTAATGTATTTCTAGAGATTTGCCCATTTCTTTTGTGTTACCTGATTATCATACAGTTATCTGATGTAGTCTCTTTAAAATACTATTTCACTACTATAAGTAAGATTAGGAATAATGTCCCTCTTCTGCTTTTTCATTTTTTTCCTTGGTCTCCAGAAGTTTATAACTCTTGTTGATGTTTTTTCCCAGAGGACCAAGTTTGAGTTTTTTGTTCATTTGTTTGTTTATTTTGAGACAAGGTCTCACTATGTAGCCCTGGCTTGCCTTGAATTCACAGAGATTCCCCCTGGCCCTGCCTCTGCACCTGCCCCTCCTATGTTTAAAGTCATGTTATATTACACCAGGCAAAATCAACTCTAAGTTAAAAACACAAAAGGAATAGATGTTTCCTTTTTAAAAAAAGATTTATTTATTTATTTTATTTATTTTTTTTTTCGAGACAGGGTTTCTCTGTGTAGCTTTGCGCCTGTCCTGGAACTCACTTGGTAGCCCAGGCTGGCCTCGAACTCACAGAGATCCGCCTGGCTCTGCCTCCCGAGTGCTGGGATTAAAGGCGTGCGCCACCACCGCCCGGCCGATTTATTTATTTATTATATGGTGTTCTGTCTGCGTGTATGCCTGCAGGCCAGAAGAGGGTACCAGATCTCATTACAGATGGTTGTGAGCCACCATGTGGGTGCTGGGAATTGAACTTAGGACCTCTGGAAGAGCAGCCAGTGTTCTTAACTGCTGAGCCATCTCTCCAGCCCCAGCATAGATGTTTCTTGTGCCAAAATACAGAGATGAAAGAATTGATCTGAAAAGGGGATATAAGAATTTTAATATATGCACCCATCAAGAAAATCCCAAGATTTATGAAGTAAATACTGACAGAATTGAAGAGACAGACTGTCCCACACCAATGGCTGGAAGTATTAATTCCCCAGTTTAGATAATGGCTACAGCACGTAGACAGGAAAACACGAGTAAATAAGAAAACTGAACAAGCTCTATGCTGATCTGCCCCAGAACACACAACAATAGTCTGCTCAGTGTTTCTCCCGTCCGCTCTAGAGTGAGGCTCCAGCGGAAGCATGACTTACCTATCCACTCTGCCACTCTGCCTTTTAGTTGTGGGGTGAATCCAGTTGGACTTCAGTGGTCACCAGTGCGGAGGTACTTGGCTGTGTTGCTGTCTGCATGTCTTACATCGTCTTCTTCCCTTGTTCTTTCAATACTGGCCTTTTTGTGTTTCTTTTTCCTGGTGTACATTTTCATCTCTCCACTATATCCTTCTTTTCCATGTATATTTAATTTTCTTAGTAGTTATAATGAAGATTACAGTTAGCTTTAACAATCTCATTTTAATTAATCCCAGTTCAGTTTCAGTGACACAGAATCTCTGCTCCTGTGCAGTTCTGCTCTACAATGCATGTTGTGTCAAAGTTACATCTTTATAGTGTGTAAGTATAGTCCAGATTTAACAGTTGTCCATACATTCATCTTTATGTAGGAAAAGAGTGAGCAGTTACTAATCAGAACTGCTGTGATGCGGCCTGTGTCGTACTTTGACTGGAGTTCTCTTTGTGGCTTCAGGTGACAGTTTGCTGCCTGTCATTTCTTTACGGCAGGTGTGCTGGCAGTGGATAAGAGGGCCTTAGCTTTTGTTCATCTCAGTCTCTTAATTGATCCTTCATTCTTCAAGGATAGTTTTAACACAATATAGGATTGTTAGGCAATGGCTTTGTTTTTTCTGGGTTTTGTTTGTCTGTTTTACGCAACCCTTTAAGAACATTGCTCCTCTGCCTTCTGGTCTGCAGCTTAGCTGGATAGTTTGGGCTCCAGGCCTCACAAGTTTGTAGTCAAAGGCCAGAGCTGCAGCTGTCCCGAGGCTTAACAAGAGTTGGGTAGTTTATGTCTAAACTCAGTCAAGTGACTCTTGGCCTTGCTTTTTGCTGGTTGTGGGCAGGAGATTATTTCATCCGGCCTGAGTGTCTCCATAGTCCTGGGCACGTGACAGCTGCCCTCTCCTAGAGCCAGGGGTCCTTGAGAGAAAGGACCCTCCCCCTCATGTTTGGATTGCTTTATTTTTGTTTAGATGTGGTTTTTTCAATGTTCTTTATGCGACTCAGTGTGTTCTGCTTTTCAGAGAGAGAAAGAGAAATGTGGGCGTGGGTAACCCTTGGTGCAGAGGGGCTTGCCCTGCCCAGGAGCATTGCTGCCAAGTGTTTGTTCAACCTTGGAAATAGGAGAGAGAGGCTCTCAGGGAACTGTTGATCTGTTCATACAGGAATGGAATACAAACCCTGTGGCTGACCTGTCTCACTCTCCTGTCCTTCCACACTCAACGTCATGAAAATAAGCTAATTCTGAGTACCTCAAACCTTAGTAATGTCACTATGAATGGCTTTCCCATTAAAGGTTTGCTTTATGGAGGAAATAGGCCCTTTTTGGGCTAAATTAAAAACTATGTGGGTAAGGAAGGAGAAGGGGATTGAGAAAGAGACTGAAGTTTGCTTGATTCTCCTGGAGGCCAGTGCTTTATTGAATGCAAGCATGAGGTGCCATGCCAGCTCAAAGGCGTACAGTAACAAGGAGTGCACAAGCAGCCGCTGCTCACATGGCGGCGTGTAGTACAGAGGGAGACTGACTTACGGCAGGGCGGACACTGCTTTGAGCAGTGCAGGGTGCTGCTTAGAGCAGTGGGGCAGCAGCTGGGCCCCGGTGCAGTGACTGCCCCAGTATTGATAAGCACATCTTATACCTATGTAACAGTGTGCAAAGCCAGAGGCAAAGTATGAAAAGAGACTTCAGTATCTTTTTTATGGGGCTGAAGTCTTGCAGTCAGCTCTTGCCTATCAATAATCAGATTTTATTCTAATTTACTTAATTACTTGTTGTTACCTTACAAAAAGACCATTGCACCTACAATTTTCATTAGTTTTCTAAAAGTAAATTAAGTTTGTATTTATAGTTTTATGTCTACTGTTCTAAAACCATTTTATTTCTACAGAACTCACAAAAGAACTAGCCATTACTCATAATAAGAACAGTAATGCAAGACTGCCTGTGTACTAGCTACCATTTGTGTCAGCAGATAGTAATGTGACCGGTGTTTCTGTGTTGAAGTGAATGCTTCTAGGAGTTGGGAGGGATTAGAACTTCAGCCTCTTGCAAGGCAGTTTTTAAGCACCCCAAGTTAAGGTAGTTCTGGGTAGTGCTTGGGGTTGTTCTGAAGAAAAGCTTGGGATAGAAGAACTGTTATGTCACACAGATCTTAAGCACATGTGGACACAGAACTTGTCCTGTATATAACAACAATGGGATGTTTCTGGACATCTCCACATCCCACAGCCAAGGAAAACAGCCTCTACTTTAGTTTTTCTTTGCCTTTAAAAAAATATTTCTTATCACCTTTTAATTTCATATGTTTGGATATTTTGCCTGAATTTATGTCTGTACACCATGTGTGTGCCTGGTGCCCAAATAGGCCAAAAGAGGTTGGTTACAGATGGTTGTGAGCTGCCATGTAGCTGCTGAGAACTGAACCGAGATCCACTTCAAGAGAAGCCAGTGCTTTTAACCTCTGAGCCCTTGTTTGCCTTATTATTTCCTGGGCAGTGAGTGTGCCGTGGTGCTCATGTGGGGGTCAAGAGACACTCAGGGAGGTTAGTTGTCTTTTTCCACCATGTGGATCTTGGGGATCAAATTTCTGGTTATCAAACTTGGCAACAGGTACTTTACCTTCAGCACTTCTGTTTTTATATGTAAGAACTATATACCTTTATCTGATTGTATTTATAGAGTCATATTTACCCCAGTCATGAAATCCAGTGTCTCTTGCTGGACTTTGACATTTTTTCTTCCTCCTCAACAAGATGCATCATATGAACTTATCTGTTAATGTTTTGTATTGGAATACATTATTAAACTGTTTTCAATTCTTTTATAAAAAAACTAATTCTGAATTTTTGCTTAATTGTTCTCTCCTAGACAGTTAAATCCCACACAGAAACAGAGGAGAAACAAGCAGAGAGCCGTACCATCACTCCACCTGCTGCCCCAAAACCAAAACGAGAAGAGAACCCTCAGGTAGGACCCTCTGCACGGCCCGCCAGCTCAGGGCGCGGGGTTTAGTCCTCGCGGTGTTCCTTTCCCTCAGCGGTGCGATTACCACGTCAGGTCGACCTGGGGCAGGGTTTTATAGCACAGAGTCCTGAGGGCCCAAGTATGGGTGCTGAAAGGAAGAGTTCTGAAACCATGTTTTTATATAAATCCTGTAAACTTGGTGCAGAGGATTAGTGATTAATTTCCCAGGTGTCCTGAACATTCCTAAGGAAGGCGGTACTGTGCTTGTCTCAACAACGTCTATAAGGCAGCTGAGGGAATCAGCTGATGTCTCTTTACATTGTGGATTGCCATTGTGTGTTCAGTTTTGTTAGGCTACTTTATTATATTAGAGCAATAAATCCCAAAGGAATTAGTATCTCAAAAGTAGAGTATGAAAGTGGGTTGAAGAAGGTAATGTCCATACTCACTATGACATAAGCAGTCAACAAGCCCCGCCTAGGCAACGGGCTGTCTGTGTGTCCCTGGATGAGAGGACATTCTAGCTTGATGCTCTTGCACAGGCAGAAGTGAAGGAAAACACAGATGGTGGTGTGGTTATGATGGTAAATAGCTGGGGATGGAGTTTATGGGAGCCTCTGTCCTCAATGCATTCTCATAGTGAAACCATACCAGACAGTGGCATGAAGATGATGATCTATTGAACCAGCAGGTACCAAACATACTTCTCTCTGATGTGAAATCAGCTGGATTTTTTAAAGGGCCAGAACTTGAACCAAAAAGAAGCGCTTGTTACCAATATTGCTGAAAAACTTGTAGATCATTCACAAAAAAGTAATGGCAAATATTACACTGAGAGGAAACAGCAAACTTAGCAAAAAGAAACCTTTTTGAGACAGGGGCTTGCTCTATGTTCCTAGCTGAGTTGGAATTGGCTGTATAGCCCAGGCTGGCCTTACACTTGCAGACTCCACCTGCTTCTGCCTCCCTGGTGCTTGGATTACAGGCATTCACCATCATGCACAAACACCGTAGTTTATTTGTAAAAAGAAAGGATATCTCTTGTCAGTGACCCATTGCAGGTACCGTCATGTGTAGTAGCAAATGCTGTCTTCCAGTTGAATATAGCCTTCTGAGATTACTCTCTTGGAGAGGGTGTGTGTGTGTGTGTGTGTGTGTGTGTGTGTGTGTGTGTGTGTGTGTGTAAGACCAAACTTGTTAGTAACTATGGGAATGTGTTGACCAATAGTTGAAGGTGTCTTCATTCACCAGAGACTCTTTCCTTCTCTGTTCTTGGGTCTGTAGGAGCCATGCAGTGCTTCAGTAGACAGTGAAGACATACTTTTCAGATCGCAGCAGCCAAAGCAAAGTATAACCATCAGTCCATTGCTCTTTCCGGTTGAAAGATCTTACGTTCTGTCTCAGGGATACAGGTGCAGGGAAACTGCCCCATGATAGTTAGTTTTCATGTTACCTGAAAATCCCAGTATTAAGCAGAACCACCTACCAGTGTCCCTAAAAACACTAGCTGGTGTTCCTGCTGTCTGGCCGTGGGAGCAAATGTGAGGAACCAGCGTCCCAGTGAAGAGTGGCATGCTTGGAACTCAAAGCTTGCTGCTGTGAGGTTCCCTAGCCCTCTGCATACTCCTCCACTGTGGGTACTCTTTAAGAAGATTCTGCTGAACAAAAAAATCCAAACACCAATCAGTCCAGATGCTGATGTGTGACTTTGCAGAAGTGGGAAATGTTGACCCTTGTCAGAACAGAAAGCCTCTGTGGTGGCTCTTCACGTGAATCCCACCTCTGTCAAGGCAGCTTTCCTGCTCTCTGACTAGGAAACCTATGATTGGCCTTGTGAGATCCCAGACTGAAATATATTCTTTTGTTTCTCTGTCACAGAAACTTGCCTTCATGGTGTCTCTAGGGTTGGTAACACATGACCATCTAGAAGGTAAGAGAAGATATTCTCAGCATGGTCTTTTTCCTAGTTTTGTTCCTAAAAGTACTCTTTGCCTGAATTCCTAGATCAGGAAGTTGGGGCACAAATAGAGTATAATTCAACCAGTGTGGACTGGATTTCCTTTAGAGGAAGAATTGCCTCCTGTCCATGTAATGCCCAAACCCTCCCCTTCCTAGTACCATTCATACTCCTGTCCTTCAGGAAACGTCCTAGCTTCCTGAATGAAGGTGACTCCTGGTCTTTGTCTCACAACAGTGCTCCTTTGACAAGTCTCTGTGTTCCAGTGATGGGCCATCAGGATCCTAAGGACAGTTCCAAAGCTCTGCAGCCCCTTGTTACTTAGTTCGGGGTGCTGAATTTGAGGAATTTGGATTGGTAGTCTGTGGCTACAGTTCATACAGACCTGTATGCACAGCAGTCTAAAAATAAATGAGAATGACTGTGTACAAGAGTGGTCCACATGAGTGCCTCATTCGCAAAGCGGTGCACTGAAGGACAGTGTGGCCTTCCCTGCTGAGAGACACGAATAGTGTGCCTGCTTCTGTTGAGGCCTTAGTGAAACAAAGCCTTGCCCTGTTCCTTACTGATTGCAGGAAACCCAGTACATTAAATGGCCAACTTCTGTTCCTTAGCTTCCTTGTTCCTGTCTTCTAACTGAAGCCTTTCTCTTCTCAAGAAATCCAAAGCAAGAGGCAGGAGCGGAAGAGAAGGACGACCGCGAACCCAGTGTACAGCGGGGCCGTCTTTGAGCCGGAGGTACTGCAGCCAGCACTGGCCCTGCCTGTGCTCTGGCTTCTGGGTGACTTGTTAGTCCCTCCCACTGAAAGCCTGCTGCTAAGAGCAGTGTGACTGTCCTCAGCCTCATCAACTCTGTGAAGTGACATGCTTCTCTCTGCTCAGAATGCTCCTGTGTTATCCATCACTGCTTGCCTCTTAAGGTTTTGTTTTGCTAACTTTGGGTAGATACAATCCTACCTTACAGTTTTAGTTCATCCTGACTTGACCACACTGTCATGGAGCAGAGGCAGGCCCCTTTGAAGTATTTGGAGTATTCTCTCAGAGCCAAATACATATACTAAAACACGTTAGCGTTGAGACCTTGGGATGGTTGGCACAGACTGGTTAGCATGTGATAAGCATGTTTGCAGTGTTCATGGTAACCATGTTATTCAATAGTCACCTCTCCTTCTTAAATCTCCAAAGCGTAAGAAGAGCGCAGTCACCTACCTTAACAGCACAATGCATCCTGGGACGCGGAAGAGAGGTGAGTGCCTTTTAAAAACCCTGTCTTGCTTCTGCCTCTGCTTTCCATGTTGTGTTCTTTTTCTCCTCCCTCCTTCTTTTCCATTGTCCTAGAACCTAGCCCCTCTAGTCCTTGAAAATAGTTTTTTGTTGTTTTCTGAAAATATGGAGGAGAAGAGAGATTTCTTAGTGCTCTGAACACAGGGCTAAAAGCTGACTTTTTGAGTCCTGGCTAAGCTGGCTCAGGAGAATGGCTTAATGCAGCATTTCTGCCCCAAGTATACCAGGCCATCCATGAATAGCTCAGTGAACAGAACACCGTGTGAAAGGAAGTGTTGTGAAAGGAAGTGTTTAGTATCATTAAACAGCTGAGCACTGCTGTTGCCAAGGTGTTCCTAATTGCCTCTTGCCGGTGAGGGTAGAAAGGGACTGAGCTTCCATGATCTGCAGACTTTCCAGGAAGAGAATTTAAAATCTTTTATCATGAGCATCTCTAGCTAAGGAAGAAAAGGATGCTGGGAAAATAGGCTCCTCAATGCAAACATTCCTATCTTCCAGACCTTACTCTAGGCAGACCAAAACAGCAGCAACTCTCATCACACAAGTCTAAGTAGGTCTTAATAGTTCAGGCTTTGACTCATAAACAAGGTACTGAAATCACCCTCTGATGTTAGTAATATATCCCAAGATCCCTTTTTCCATGCGGTAATGTGTCCCTGAGTTACAGTTACAAGCTGGAAAGGTTGCCGAGTGAGTGACTAGCATACTGATCTTTGTGCATGCACACAGACTCTCAGAGCCGTTGGAGACTTTGGAGGTCACCCTGACCTTTGTCTGCCTTGGGCAGACCTACCAATGTGCATTATATTCCTGAGGCACAGCCAGCCTCAGTGACGATCTTTCATCTGTCCTGCCCTGAAAGTGACCAACCCATCTAGATGGGAAACCTTAAGTTATTGCTCTGTACTGACTCCTGGGCCACAGTCATAAGGTACTTTTTGGTTTTGTGTTCAGCTATTTTTTAGTGACCACACTGTTCTCAGACAAGAGGTCCCCAGCCAGTGGCCTCATTTAATTGGCCTGCTGGGAGGTAGTATCTGCTTAGAGAACAGGGGTTAAGTGAGCCAGAAAGGTCAGAGGCTAAAGCCTGCATTTGCAGTGCTGTGGACAGGCCTTATTTGGATAAGCAAAGAGTTTGCCGTCGGTTTCCTTCCTCACAGCACTAGGTTCTGTAGGAAAAGACCGGCCAGTCTGTCTTTGTGACACAGACTCTGTCTGACTGATAGAGGCAGTGCTAGTGTGGTGTCTGGCTGTCATAACTTCTGTGCACGACCCTGAGAGAAACTGACTGGTGGGAAAGCCTTCACCAGTGCTTGTAGGCTAATCAGGCTTCACTGGCTTTTCTTAATTTGGTGTGTTGGGTTTGTACTCATGATCACTGACAGCTTAGAGGCTGTCATCCAACTCTCAGGAGACACGGGTCTTGATTTAGGTGTGTGGTAAGAGCGACTGCCCTAGACTTCCTGTGACCCTGGGCTCTGCTTTTTTAGACTGCTTATAGATTGCTTCAGACTGGACCTTTCACAAAAATGCCCCGTCCTTCCTTAGCATGCAGTCCATGCCTATTGGTGGAGCGAAGCAGTGGGGCAGCTCTTAGAGCAGCACACAGCTACCGAGGCTGGAAGCCTGTGCCTTCACTGTTACACTCTTAGAGCACCACACAGCTACCGAGGCTGGAAGCCTGTGCCTTCACCCTTACACTCTTAGAGCAGCACACAGCTACCGAGGCTGGAAGCCTGTGCCCTCACCGTTACACTCTCACACCCCAGCTCTTCCAGAAACTCCCTCCCAGAGTAGTTGACTGGAACTCTGCCTCCTCACACTGCCTTCCTCCACTCTTACCAGCAGTAAAAGGTCTAAACTGTTGACAAGAGAGACATGGAAAAGCAGAAATGCTGAATAAATCCATTCATAAAAACAGAGGGTCATTAGGAGATGGCTGCAGAAAAAAACCTTAGTGACTAATGCACAAAACACAGGAAAGAAACTCTGTTCTGGCTTTAGGCTCCTTCATGACCCCTGGGTCCTCCTATTAGAAACCTCAGATTGTGGGAGTCCAGGAATGATCATGATCTGCGGAGATGGGGTCTTTTTACAAATGCTAGCACCTTTTACTACTCTCCAAGGCTCCCTTCTCCTCCCTTCTTTTAGAATTCATGTAGTTGTTTCTAATGGCATTGAAATCTTTGCTTCTTTTCTTTCCTCTGGCCTGTGTATTAACCTTCTGTCTGCTACCTCACTTCCTTTTCCATGCTAGCCAATGAGGAACACTGGCCAAAGGTATGTAAGACCATTTTCCCCTGTCTTTCCCTACCCCTTTTCCCCTTTTGTTCCCTTCTCTTGGTATATAGGTCGTCCTCCAAAATACAATGCAGTGCTGGGGTTTGGAGCCCTTACCCCAACATCCCCCCCATCCAGTCATCCCGACTCCCCTGAAAATGAAAAGACAGAGACCACATTCACTTTCCCTGCACCTGTGCAGCCTGTGTCCCTGCCCAGCCCCACCTCCACAGACGTAAGTAACTGGGGGGCATGCACTCTCTCCGAGAGCTCACCTGGGAAAGCCATTGTCCTGTGTTGTCTCCTCACCAGATGGACCCTTCCTCCATAGCCCGAGAACAGCAGCAGACCCTGCAGAATGCCTGCTTACCATGCCAGGCAGCTGTCTTCTGGGGTCTCAGCTCTTTCTGTCCTAGAGAGTCATGTTCACATAAATCCAGGGAGCCCAGGGTTTCAGAGTCTGATTTGATCAGCTCTGCATGAGCTCTCAGAGGAGGGTGGGGACGTGGACTTACACATTTGAGCGGTCTCTGTCATTGGAGTGTTGGAGATAGAGCGTGAGTAGAGCAGAAGTGTCTAGTAGCCCTGCTGCTGTGTTAGGCACACCTCTAGAAGTGTGACATTTTCTGTTTGGAGCTGGTCAGAAGCAGGTTCCTGCACTTACAAAGCAACAAGTTCCCTCAGCAGATCCTCACTGAACACTGTTCTGCTGAGCGAATGCTGTTCATGAGGCTGGGGTGCAGCAAGGAACAACCAAGCAGTGTGCAAGCACTCAGGGCTTGTGTTCTGTAGGAAGAGGTGGACAACAAAGGGACAACTATGTAACCCGTCAGGCAGAGATGAGCACCAGGAGGAGAAATGGAAGGGACAAGGTGCAGTGGCAGGACGGTGAAGGCATGCATCATCCATGCAGAGGGAGAAGGGACCGGAGAGGTGACAGGCCTGCTCACACAGGGCTCTAAGTACAACAGGAGACCACCGGTGCTGGGACATAATCTCCGTCTACAGATGTTCCCAAAGATTCTCAGACCTGGGGAAGGTTGCAGCAGTGGTGTAGTGGACAGTGGCACCATTTGCTCTGATTTATCAATTAACTTGCTATGTTTGTGTCTTCCTTTACATGCTTGCACCCACATACATGTGCAAACGTGCATGTATGCACACTTTTTTCTGAGGCAATTAAAATTTTTCACTTCTAAGAATGACAGTGTTCTGGTGTATAGCCACCATGTGGTAATGAAATTATGGGAATTTAACATTGGTTGTGTACTACTCAGTGCATATTCCAGTTTTTCTACTTGTCCCAGTAATTGCCTTTGTCCAAGGTCACTCTTGGTGTTTGTTATCCTGTTGAATCTCTTTACTCTCCTTTATTCTGAAAGAGTTTCTTAGGCCATCTTTTTTTTAATTACAATTTATTCATTTAGAGTATGTGTATCTGTGTCTTTGTGTATACACCTATGCCACGGCATATGTCTGGAGGTCAGAGAACCGCTTTTGAGAGTCAGTCCTCTCCTTCCACTTTGTGGTCCCCGGAATTGAACTCAGGCTTGGTGACATGTGCATTTATCCACTGAGCTGTCTCGCCAGGCCCTCAGTCCATCTGTGTCTTTCCTAACGGTGGCATCTTTTTCAGTTTGATGGTTGCCCCACTGGGTTGTGTCCAGAAATAGACGGAAGCACCTAGAATCAGGAATGACAGGTTCTTCTCTGTGTATTGCAGCAGGAGGCATGTGACATCAGCCTGTTGGTGGTGGTGTTAACTTTCATCTCTTGAGATAATTTCCATTGAGTTTTTTTGCTTGTAAAAGTCTGTTTTCCCTCTGGCGGGAGACAGCTTTGAGAGCATGTGGATAGTAAGTCTAGTTTCCTAACAGACTGATAACCAAAGACTTCAGCCTCCTTGGGTGGCTCCTGATGCTTATAGAACCAGCTGGATTTTGAAAGGAGCACTGGGGAGAGAGGGACCTTGGGAAGGATGGAATGAAGCAGGGAGACCAATAAGGAGGCTGCTGTGGTGTTCTAGGCAAGAGATGACACCTGACTGGTCCTGATGGAGTGTAATGAGGAGAGAGAATTGTCAAGGATAGCTATGAAGTTCCTGGCCCAAACAAGCAGCAGGCTGATCCTGCCCTTGACTGACGATGACAAGAGGAGCAGGCTGGAGCAACCAAACAGGAATGTCTTTGTCCGTGCCCTCAGCCCTTAGGAATTGCAGAGCTTCTTGTTAGCCATCTTCCGGTGCAATGTTCCTTGAGTTGAAGGTTTTCATGACTTACTAATGGCACTCCCCACTCCACGAAAATGCTACCTGAAGCCCTGAGTTAGAATTTGGGAGACAGCGAACAAAGTATTATCTTTGGATAACTGGGGTCATAGGAGAGGTCTATTTCTAGCAGGTTCCATTCCTGCTGTTGCTGTAGGTACAGACTCTTCCTGGTTCTAAAGACTTGGCGTTCCATCTGTCCTTCCTTTGGCCCTGGTCACCGATGCAGGGTTTCTAACTTCAGGCTGATGTGCACCAGGAGACCCTGTCAGAAGCCATGTTTGCTGGTACCAAAGCCTGTTCCAGTTTTTCCCCAATCAAAGAAGTCAGCAGTCACTGACTCCCTGTGCATTGATGCACAGTGCTGGGGGAGGGGGCTTTGAACCTCTGCCTTCGAGTTTCTTATACCCTCTTGTCTTGGTCTGGGTTCTTTGGTTGAGTTTATGCTTTTCTTTTACAGACTAGACCTAAAGGATCCACTCTGGTCAAATCACAAACTGAAAACTTTTGCTAGATTTCATCTTAAAACACAAAAATAGTTCTTTGCAGAAATCTAAAGGCAAAATAACGCTTTTCTGAAATCACTAAAAATGTTCAGAATTTCCTAAGTTAAACCCAATGGGATACATTTTTTTTTCTAAAGATAATTGACTTCTACTTTTACAGTATCCCAACAACAGCCGTGATTAAAATCAACACACAGAGTTCTGTGTGTTTGCTGCTGGGTAGCATAAGCCTCGACATTAATTAAACAGTAACAGTTGAGAGCCAAGCATTTCCTGGGGATCAATAACTATCTAGAAGGACCTGGTAATACAAGACGCAGCCAGACACTAGTCCTCAGGATGGACCTTGTTGCTGCTGTCATTTTTATGGGAAGGGAAGATATGTTGACTAATTATACATTTTTAGCACACAGTAAAGCTGGAGTTGGTAGAGGCAGCATGTTCCCAGCAATGTCATGATCAGGCACATTTCAGCTTACCATTTGCTTATGACCTGTCACCAGAGTTAAGCCTTTTGATCTCCACTTTTTAGGCAAAGACTGACCTTGATGGATGAATTGTCTCTGTATTTTATATTCATTCTGACATTCTTGGAATTTTTTATTTAAACTGTTAGGCTAGGGCAGTTCTCAAAATATGGTCTGGAGTCACTGGCACTTTTCAGGGGTACATAAACGAAAATTATTTACAAGATAATACTAATGCGTCAGGCACCATTTCAACCTTCTTTCTCAGGACTAGACAAGGGATTTCCAGATACAGCATCCCATGTGCTGTCATGGCTGTTTACTGCTCACTTGTGTTCTGGAGTTGTTCTGTTTCGGTGTACTGTTGCTAGAACTTCTGAGATTCTATAATTAACTCAGAAGTCCTCAATGATTTGCAGTACATAAAAAATCCCAATACTTGGGCTGGAGAGATGGCTGCTCTTCCAGAGGACCTGGGTTCATTTCCCAGCACCCACATGACAGCTCACAGCTGTCTGTAATTCCAATTCCAGGGGGTCCAACAACCTCACAAAGACATACATGTAGGCAAAACACCAGTGCACATTAAAATAAAAATAAATTATAAAAAAAGAAAGAAATTCTACCACTCAAACACTAGATACTGCTGTAGTGTATGTAAATATGAAATTTGAAAGATGGGGCTGGAGAGATACATGTATAAGTGTACATGCACACATACACACAAAGGGAGTTTCCTGCAGAGAGAAACTGTATAACTGGAAGATGCATTCCCTCAGTGGTGTGGTGGTGGAGGAGGGCCTGGGCATCACTTCCTGTCTTGCTGCTTACTCTGCAGTTCTGTGGTAGGCTTTCTAGCAGAATACCGCAGACATCTTAAAGCAGTGTGCTAGCACTGATGTGTTATGTCCTCCAGCTTGTGCCCTGGTTTTCCCTTCCCTGTCGTCCTCATCCATGTGTTGATTCGCATCCAGACAAGTTGCACATTGACTTGGTGAACCACACCTCTTTAAAAGCTCTTGTTTTGTTTTCCCTGTGTTCTTTCCTCTGGATTTTAAATAGATCTGTGTTGTTGTGTTTTGATGGTGTGTTCTGTTCTGAGGGCTCCAGAAGCACCTGAGCCCTGGAACTATCACAAAGGGGGTGGTAGAGTGGACTGGGGCTGCCTCTCTTTTTTCATCTAGTGAAATATTTTATGGAGAAGAATAAAGCCTCCTGCTGGATGATGGTCTGTTGAGCAGCAAATGCCAAATGCTGGTTCTACAGAGCATCATCAGCTGCTACTGTGGCTCCTCCAGTTCCACATGTTAGAAGCTTCGATAAGTTCTCTGCTCCCGGCTTGGGCCTTTCACTTTTGAATATTCACTATACTTTCCCCAAGTAAGCAAGATGCTCAGTTTATTTTGTGCCTATGTTTCCAAATTCTTCTCAAATTCCCTCAAATAATAGATAATAAATGCTGCTCCTCTCATAGTGTGGATCTCTGGTCTGTGAGTTAGATTCTTGGCATTGGAAGTGCCAACCTGTTACCTAAGCCATTGATTTTGGTCCAAGCAACTGAAGATCTTTGCTGTAAACTCCAATTTATAAGGTTAAATTCTCAATCTAAATTTGTAAGTTTAAAGAAAGTCCTTCATGTTTAAATTTCAAGTTAAATTGCCACCCCAGAAACTGAGATTTGTGAGCAGTTGGAAGTTTGTGCTATCGGCGACTCCTTTCCTAACACTAGCGTGTTGGAGGGCCATCTCTGGGCCGCCAGCTCTCTGTCTGTTGAAAACACTTAGTGTAGTCACGGTGTACAAGGTAACGTTGTGTGCTTACCTTCTTCCTTGTCTTTCTTACCTTTCCTCTCCGGCTCATAGGGTGATATCCACGAGGATTTTTGCAGTGTTTGCAGAAAGAGTGGCCAGTTGCTGATGTGTGACACCTGTTCGCGTGTGTATCATCTGGATTGCTTAGACCCTCCTCTGAAAACAATTCCCAAGGGCATGTGGATCTGCCCCAGATGTCAGGACCAGGTACTGGGGGTGGGCCACATGGATGAGGGACCTAGGAAAAGAAAGACAATGCCTTGGAAATTCCTTTCTCTCTCATTCTGGGGAACAAGCTTTTCTGGTCATTGTTCTATAGGCCCCATCCTCCTGGCACAGCATGCAGGCACAGCATGCAGGCACAGCATGCAGGCAGTGTCACTACCTTCTATGAGGAATGACTGACTCATTTTCCCTTTTGAAGTGCAGACCCTCGGTCCCTCATACTGGCACATGCCTCTAATCCTAGCACTTGAAGAGCTGAGCCAAGAGCTTGACAAGTTCAAGGCCAGCCTGAGCTACATAGTGAGACCACCACAAAAAAAAGAAAACAAAAGAAAAAATAAGTTAAGATACATAAAAGCTCCTCCTGGGCCGGTCTGGTTGTGCACACCTTAAGTCCCAGCAATCAGGAAGCTGAGACTGGTGGATCCCTGAGTTTGAGGCCAGTCTGGTGTACATGATGAGTTCCAGTCAAGCCAGGGCAACAAAGTGAAATACTGTATCAAAAACACTAAAATAAAATAAATCAATAAAGCATGATTTGAGACCATTTTTTAAATTTCCCTCTTTTTTTTTTTTTCCTTTTGTAACACCAGGACCCAAATCCAGGGCCTCGTGAATGCTGCTTAGGCTCCCCACTGTTGAGCTTCATCTTAAGTCCACAGTGTATCGAGACAGGGTCTCTCCGGAGCCCAGGCTGCCATTAAACTTGGGTCTCCTGCCTTGGCTTCCTAAGTGCTGGCCTACAGCTATGACCACACCTGTCTTGGTCCTCATCCGGTCGCCTGCCTCTGGTGTAGTCTGGGAGCCCTTCGCCTGCTTTCCTCTCATGTGGCCTTCCTGACGGTGGCCTACACAGGGGCTAGATTATAGATTTACAACTGTATTTAACTTCCTTGGAGTTTTTGAGGGAGATAACAACACTGCATTTGAAACAGGCAGCCTGTGTCAAATCATAGGCAAGATTGCCTGAGGTGACTACCACCATGCTAGGGTCTAGCTTTGTACGCTGGTTCTAGCTGTAGAAAGTGGTTGGAGTTAGATGGCTATTGTTTGCTTGATTGAATGGATGTTTTCATTTTTGCCTTTGTTCTGAGACAGGATTACTGTGTAACCCTGGCTGACCTGGAACTCTCTGTAGACCAGGCTGGCCTCAAACTCACAAAGATCCACCTGCATCTGCCTCCCCAAGTGCTGAGATTTAAGGTGTGCTCCACCATGCCCAGCTCATGTGACATTTTTTTTATGTTTTTACGTATTTGTTTTATGTGCTTCTGTATATCTGTGTACCTTGTAATATGCCTAGTGCTCTAGGCCCTCTGAGCCTAAAAGAGGGTGTCAGATGTCCTGGGACTGGAGTTATAGACTCCATGTGGGTGCTGCCATGTGGGTGCTGGGTTTTGAACCCTGTACATCTGGAAGAATAGCTAGTGCTCTTAACCACTTAGCCATATCTCCAGCCCCTCATGTGGCTTTTCTGAAGATACAGGGATGCTTCCAAGTCTCTACCTCTATCTGTAGTCTGATTTTGGGTGATGCGGCCACAAGCCTCCCTAGATCTTCAGCCACAGACGCTGGTGTTTGCTGTGACCTTGGTTCTCAAGATAGAATTCTAAATTCTTTTCAGATGCTGAAGAAGGAAGAAGCAATTCCATGGCCTGGAACTTTAGCCATTGTTCATTCCTATATTGCCTACAAAGCAGGTAAGGTCCGCCTTTTCAGAAGAAAATGCCACTAGAAGGTGAAGTTGATTTTGTTTTCAAAGGAAAATGAGAATGCGTTATTGAATGGAGTTGAAAGTGTGTGGACCACCTTTTGAGATGGGAGCTGTGAAGGGTAGCACCTTACCCATGTAAAGCCTGGCCCAAGCCCCCAAGGCCAGCACACCAGAAGAAGGAAAGTCCAGGTGGTCAGGTGCTGTGTCCTGGCTGTGTGGCTGAGGGCACTTTAGGCGGCTGTCTTTGGTGAACTTCCTGACCCAGGAAAGCTTTGCAAAGAATCGATCACTTAAAACTTCCTTTCTCCCCAGCAAAAGAAGAGGAGAAGCAGAAGCTACTGAAGTGGAGTTCAGACTTGAAACAGGAGCGAGAGCAACTGGAGCAGAAGGTGAAGGAGCTCAGCAGTTCCATAAGTGTAAGCACCTTCCCTTCTCAGCGCTGGACACGGGTGGGCTCCATTCCTGGGTGTGGACGTCCTGGGTGTGGACGTGAGCAGCTGGGGCAGCCGAAGTCTGCCTTCGGAGTTATTAGTGTGCGGTGCTCAGGAGCCATGGCCATGGGACACGTGGTAGATACTTGCCCAAGCTCGGAGTGTCCTTGTGGCTGCTGTCTGAGAGGGTTTTCAGTCTCTAGGGGCAGAGATTGAGTAGCACCACCCAGTGCCTGTGCAGTTTTGTGTGCTTGGGAGGAGCCTAGAGCCTCTCCTGACCCTGGGCAGACCCAGGCCCGCTTGAGTGACTCTTATAGAGACCTCATTTACTGGACTAAGAGAAGGACCACCAGCTGGTAACCGACCTAGAGGGCCTGGTTCACTGGCTGGAGTCCTTTGTCCTTGACCTCAGGTCTCCTAAACATTACTGGTCCACCCAGGCCCTCACCTCTAAAATATGAGTGAGTAAGTGGTCCTCCACAGACCCTCCAGTCAAATTCCCTGCATCTCTCACTGGCTTTTTAATCCCTGTCACCACGGCAGAAGCTAGCTCCAGGGCGACTCTTTTGGTGACTGTAACATCATAGCATCATCATAAGTGCTCATATCCGATAGATAGAGTTGGCTTTCACCCTGTCCACCGGCCCCGCCTTTCGCGTCTTCCTCCTTTGCTAGTGTCTGCCCCTACCAGGTGGAGCAGCACAGCTGTGCACAGGGACTGGTTTATGGGGGCATTTTCCCCTGGGGCTGCTGGGCCCGGAGGCTGAGTGTTCATCTTGTGACTTGCTGCAGAAATGTATGGAGATGAAGAATACCATCTTGGCACGACAGAAGGAGATGCGCAGCTCCCTGGACAAGGTGAAACAACTCATCCGCCTCATCCATGGCATCGACCTCTCTAAACCTGTAGACTCTGAGGCCACTGTGGGGGCCCTCTCCAATGGCCCAGACTGCACCCCCCCTACCAACGCCGCCTCCACCCCTGCCCCCTCCCCCTCCTCGCAGAGCTGCACAGCGAACTGTAACCAGGGGGAAGAGACTAAATAACAGAGCCCTCCCTCGAGGAGATGCCACAGCCCAGTGGCGAGGAGACTCTAGAGAAGCAAAGCCGGATTTCTTCTGGAAAGTACAGAATTCTTTTGGTTCTTTGGTTCCAGAGAGAGAAAAGATGCTTGTGCCAGTGGCACCGAGTTTGCCAATTGATTCTTCTTGTTCTGTGTGTACATGCAAAGATTGGACCATGTTACATGAAATAGTGCCAGCTGGAGGTTCTTTGCCAGCACCATGCCAAGTGAAATAATATATTTACTCTCTCTATTATACACCAGTGTGTGCCTGCAGCAGCCTCCACAGCCACGGTGGGTTTGTTTTTGTTCTGTTGGGTGGGGAGCAGGGACGGGCGGAGGGAGGAGAGCAGGTTTCAGATCCTTACTGGGAGCCGTTTGTTTAGGTAGAAAAGACAAGTCCAAAGAGTGTGTGGGCTTTCCTGTTCCTAAACTTTCACTACCATAAAACCAAAAAAAAAAAAGAAAAAAAAGAAAAAAAAAAAGGAAATAGAGGTTTAACTAATCCAGTGCCCAGAGGAGGGCCAGGAAGGCTGGGGGGGAGCCAGGGTGGGAAAGTATATGACATAAGCAGTATTTAATGTTCCTGGAGGGGGCTAGTGCCGGGAGAGCCCAGGTCCCCTCCCCAGCTCCGCTCTCCCACGGCCTCCAGCAGCCCTGCCTTCCCTCTGCTTGGGTAGTGCACAGCCCCAGGTGGTCCCCAGGCTGGGAAGCAGGGAAGGGAAGGTATGCGTGGTCCAGGAGGGAGAAAGGCGGATCACAGGTTTTACTTGAAAACAAGCTCCATCCTTTTTCTATATTTATAAGAAGAGAAGGTTCTGAGCAGAGCAGCATGACCCAGGTGTGGCACGATCACGTGTGTGTGAATGGAGACGACCCTTTTCTCTTCTTCAAGTTTATTTTTTATTTCTGTTCTTGTTTAAACAAAGTTTTATTTCATTGTTTATTTTACCTTTTTTGTTTTTGTTTTTTTGTTTTGTTTTGTTTTGTTTTTTTGTAACAAGAACTAAACTAAGGAATAGAAAAGCTGTTTTCAGGCTGACGGTCCTGTTAAGGGTAGTGAGACCTTGCATGGTAGACTAGGCGTTATAGTGTCAGTGAGGTCAGTGAGTCTTTGTGCGTCCTGTGTCATCATTTGGGCACTATTGGTTTTTGTTTGTTTTGTTTTTTGGTGTTTTTTTGTTTTGTTTTGTTTTGTTTTTTTAATGCAAGGGCAAAAAAATCTTTGTACCTGGGGAAAACAACAGCAACTTTCTTTTTTTAATTAAAAAGGAAAATAAAATAAAAGATATTGAGGTCTTCCTAGTGTTACTTAAATTAAGATCAAGGTAAGAAACATTGTAAAAAAAAAATTTACAAAAGTGCTATTTGTTTCCTAAAAAACGGTGATTTATATTAAAAAGGTGTCAGAACTGGAGAAAATGCCGTGTAGTTATAATTTTTTAGCACAGAACCTGCTGATCACGATGACATTTTGCTGTGTTTGTGCCTCTAGACTGGTGGGCCAATGTTCAGAATGGCAGGTCCTCCCACCTCCTCCCTCCTCAGACTGTGCTGTCTTTTTGGTACAGGGATCGCATCTCCTGTGTTTTAAGCCAAAATGGAGTGTGCATGGTGGGGTCTCCCCACGGTCTCAGACCTTGCTGGAGTGCAGGCTTGTGCCCACCTAAGACCTTCCTTTGGTGCTGTTCTCAGTCTCTCAGCCACCAGCGTTATGTATGCCTCGGGGGCACCTGGGGGGAGTGACCAGTGAGGCGCCTCACTGCCTGTACACTTGGCCTCTGGGGGTGGGGTGGGGTGCAGGCTGGCTGCATCAGAACTAAGGAAGGAGAGTCCTTGAGGGTCCCTATGTCTCTGAGAGCCCAGGTGACCTTCAAGTCCATCTTGCACTGAAGAGAGAGGGCTGAAGCTCCAGCTGTCCTCTGCCTCCTGGCACCAGGGTCAGAATTCACTCCCATTCCACCCACCCACACGCTTCTTGGGTGTCCCTGGGCTAGAATCCACTATGCTTGCCTTGCTTGGCCTGTTGTGGCCTTTTCTTCTTGGAAAACTGGGGTTCTAAAAGGCTCTCTAGCCATCTCCCCTACAGTACCATGGGGAAAGTCACTATGAGATGCATGCTCCCACTGGAAACCTTTGGCCATTGCATGGCCTTGAGTGGAGGGACAGAGACCTAGGCTCTGCCGTCAGGTCCACATCAGCATCTCTCTGGAGCCATCCAGGCCCCCAGGTCTAGAAATAGCAGGAAAGGCCCTTTTGCTTCTTCCTTGCCCAGTTAGGTCCAGGGAGAAAGAGCTGGAACCTGACAGTACCTACAGCAGGGAAGGGTGCTTCTGAGAGTGAGCAAGGCCCGTCCACACCAGCCGTCCAATCCTCTCCCAAGCATTTGAGAAGAGGGCATGTAGTTTGGCCATGCAGGCCTCTGACTTCAGGTTGACTGAGGGGGGCAGGAAAGAACCTTCTTTTCTTCTTCAGAGACCAAGGTGCTAAGTCTAGTTCGTGAGCTTTGGAGAAGCCTGGACTAGTCGGAGGAATCTTTGGCAGAGGACCAGAGACCAGCAGCAGGCCGATGCCCCGTCTTGGCTCCTCAACCTCCCAACCCCCTGTTGGACTTGTCTGGGCCCATAGGCCAGGGCTTGGCACACAGTGCCTACCTGCCCCTGTGATGGAAAGAGGTTGAGAAACCAATCACTACAGGCCTTTGCCCCAGAAGAGCTGCTTGCTGGTGACCATGCAGGAGCTGAGCAGCATAGAGTCCCTTCTTCTGATGTTTGGAAATGAGCTGTTTGAGTCGACTGGAGCGGAGTAAAAAAATGGAGCCCTGCTCCAGGCCTCCACTGTGGGCCCTGTTCCTCCATCTACATGCCCTTCACTCTGTCAGCACAGAGCTCCTTGTCCCCTTAGCCCTGTGAGTACCTGTGACCGCGTGGGACACACAAGCTGCTCCTCCTGAGCTGCCCCCACCCCTCCGTCTTCCCTCCCTCCCCCCCCCCCCCCCCCCCCCCCCCCCGCAGTCTATTGCTCTTGCAGCCACATGTGGGAGGCCCACTGACTCGGCAGTTGCTTTGGAGGGCCTTGGACTGGGAGTCCCCTGGGCCCCCAGACCAGGCTGTAAAGGCAGGGAGGCCAGCACCATCCTCTCGTTTCTCACTTGAAGGGGCCTTTCTCTCTCTGAACCCACAGTCTTGCCTGCCTCTGCTGACTCCACCAGTTCTCATCTCTTCCTTCCTTATCTGCCTGCTGACGGCACCCTTCAGGGAGGACTCAGCTAGCGACAGTCCCTGGATGGCACTACCTGTGTGGGGCCTGTCTCTGGAGCCAGTGACAGCCACCAGGCAGCCTCCAGCTGGCCCCCATCTTGGTGATTGATATCCTCTAGGGCTCCCTCTCCTGCTGCTGCTGCTGCTGCTGCTGCTGCTTCCTGTCTGAAGCCCAACAGGCAATGCTCAGGGTCCATGTGTACCCAGCACTGACCCAGGGTTTCCAGCTGTCTGTCTGCATGTTCAGCTGCCTCTCCACCACCTCTTGATGCTTCCTCTTGGGGCTTCTGGAGCCTTCTTGACTCACCACCACCACCACCACCCCGGCTCACACTTCAAGTGGTCTCTTCCCATTAGGTCCTTCTTGGATATGGACCTTACCTAACTAAAGGGCTGAACTCTTGAGGACACTCCTCCCAGGGGCAGGAGTAGGAGGGACCGGTGGCCCTTTTCCGGACACTGGCTTCTCCAGAGCCCATGGCTTCTGTTGAATGCAGGCTACTTTGCTCTGTGTAAATGACTGTGGACCTTGTCCCGCCCCTCATCCGAGCACCCTTGGCAGAAAACGGGAGTCTCGTTTCTCATCCTGCCTTCAGTCTATGCTCCTGTCAGCTCCTCCCCAAGGAGATGGGTGACCCACCGGGAAGATTCCGCTGGTCCTCCCCCAGGAATGAAGAGTCCTGAGAGCCAGGGTGGCACTCTTTAGCAGTTCCACATGGCAGCCTTGGCCCCTGCACCCCTCTCCAGTGTCCTCGCTCTTAGCCCAGGGTGAGTGGCAGTCGGGTGGGTGGGCTGAGCAGACCAGAAGCTCATAGGTAAGAGCCAGCCAGACCCAGTCCTGTCTGTGTCCATGCCCTTTGTGATTTCAGTCTTGGTAGAATTTGTATTTGGAGTTTTGTGCTTCAAACTTTCTGTTTTGTTTGTTTGGTTTTTGTTTGGAGGGGGTGGGGGGGTACAGAGCAGCCGATCAATTTGTATTTATTTATTTTAACATTTTACTAAATAAAGCCAAATAAAGCCTCTCAGCCTCTTGGTGTTGCGTTTGGGGCTAGGGTGGGAAAGTGTGGGTGAGATACTCCATCTCTGGTTTGTGGCCCTTGAGGGTTCAGACTGTCCCGGGACTCTACTGGAATCTACTCCTACTGCCCACTGACGCCCTCAGACCCTAAGAGTCCTTGATTCCCCAGCCAGAGTACAAAAAGTGGTTTTTAAAACTTTTCTGGGGGCTGGAGAGATGGCTCAGCGGTTAAGAACACTGACTGTTCTTCCAGAGGTCCTGAGTTCAATTCCCAGCAACCACATGGTGGCTCACAACCATCTGTAATGAGATCTGGCACCCTCTTCTGGCCTGCAGGTATACATGCAGACAGAATACTGTATACATAATAAATAAATAAATCTTAAAAAAAAAAAAAAAAAAAAAAAAAAAACTTTTCTGTGGGGTGAGAGAAATGGCCCAGGGCTTAAGACCTGGGTTTGGTTCCCAGCACTTACATGGTGGCTCACAGCTACCTATAACTCCAGTTCCAGGGGTCTAAAGCCCTCTTGCACATACATACATATATACAGGCAAAATACTCACATATAAAATGAAAAACCCCAATTTAAAATTTTTTTATTATGAAAGGGGATTGGGGGAACTAGCCCCAAACCAGCTGGGGCAAAGAAGGGCTGGACCCCAACAGGGAAACCAGCCAGGAACCCCGCAGATGCTCCACCCCAGCCCCTCTGACAAAAACCTTAAATAATTTAAATAGCAGTAAGGGTGGGCACCCACCAGGGTTCTCCAGTGTCTTCCGGGAGTGTGTGTGTGTGAGAGAGCCTTGGCCAGGGGCAGCTTGGCAAGCTCAGGCCCGGCTTTGGGACTGCTGCAGGGCAGTGAGGTATTTCAGGGCTGCAGCCCCATAGTGCCGTGATAAGTCCTGGTGGAACTCCTCCTTGAGGGCCTGGAGACAGTCCCGATAGGTGGGGCTGGAGCGGAAGCGGGAGATGTCCAGACTTGGAGCATGGGGCAAGTGGATGGAGAAGGCCTCGGGCAGCACCAGGAGTTCATATTCCTATAAGAATGAGAACAGAAGCCAGGGCTGAACTAGGGAGGAGCAAGTGAGGGCTGAAGTGCAAGCTTGTGCCATGGCCCACCAGGAAGGGGCAGAGCACAGCCAGGGGGCAACAAGGTACCCTCCTCACCTGAGCATCCAGCTCTATGATGTGGGCCACCTTGTTCCAGCCAAAGCCCACAAAGCGAGGATCGTATCGGGGACAGTCACGGGGCACCACCACATAGGGCTCATAGTCAGCTGCCCATTGCACATGGTATGGTGCCTGGGCCTCCCTCCAGTGGGCATAATCGGTGGGCGCATGACCCTGTGGCCATTCATGGTACCTGCATAACAGGATCAGGTGGGAACAGGGCTGAGACTAGGAGTTTGTGAGCTCAAGGGGGGTGGGGAGGGGCAGCATGGAATCAATGGGGCAGAACATGGTCTCTCTTACCTAAAGATGTGGAGAGAGCCTGCATCCAGTAAGGTCAACAGCTCTGCCTTGGAGTTAGGGAAGCTGAAGCGGTAGTGCAGGGTCTCAAACGCAGGCACCACCAAAGCAGCCTTCCGCCGACTGCCCAGCTCCAGCTGCTCGATAGAGGCCCTGGGGAGGGGCATGCGAGGAGTACTCAGCCCATGGGGCTCACCCCTGCTGAGCCACAGCCACCCACTGAGGCCTTCCAGGTAGCCAGTCCGGCTGTTTCAGATAGCCTTGCCACACAGAACTGCTGTTTGAAGTAAGGCATTGCTTCCCTGACTCAGTGGTGGCCCAAAGAAATAGCCTAAGACAAGCCCTGTTTTGCAGAAGCCATTGAGCCCCAGAAAGAAACGGACACAGCAACCTGGGGTTCCCAAGATACCCTGACCCCGACGGTGTATACCCCAAATGCTGCCCCTCTCCTGCCCTCCAGGCCCACCTGAGGTAGTCATAGAGGGAGTAGGCAGGTAAGAAGTCGATGTCACTGAGGAAGACGTAGGGCGTGAGAGCCTGGGCCAAGGCCACATTGCGGAGCTGGTTGACTGGATAGAGGGGACCGTCCCGGTACACTATATGGTAGGCTACATCCTTCCTCGCAGAGAGCACTGGCGAAGTTTCCACGAAATGCAGGAACTGCTGAGCCTCTGCATCTGTCAGGTACAAGGCCAGGCTCATGGGGCCTGACCAGTGCCTGCACAGGGCTTCCAGCATCTGCAGCCTGGGGTGAGGTGGGTGGTCAGCCCTGCTTGGGTCCCTGGTGCACAGAAGCCCAGGATGGCTAGAAATCCTCCCCAAAGTTAGCGGCTGCAGAGCCCCATCCCGTGACTAAGCACCTTACAATCACACAGAGCTGGTCTCTTTTCATCCTTACAACTACCCCCTGGGGTTGCACCCACATTTGACGGACCAGCAAACTGAGGCTTATTCATGGTCCCCCAGCACCCCAGGGGCAGTTCTAGGCAACAGAAAGACTTCCAAAGCCCAAGCTTTTCCCATCATATCCAATGTCTCCAACTTCTGAGACTCTTCCAGGGACCAGCAGCTCACTACCACACCATCAGGCTACCAGATAAAATAGTTCTCTCAAATCCCATCTCAGCCTATACCATGCTACCCGGGGCTGCCCTCCACACCCTCACCGGTCCATAGAGAGCTGGGCCACCAAGGTGACATCATGAGGCCGGGGAGGTGGCGGCTGGTGGGGCAGGAAGGTGATATGCACACGATGTACAGTGAGCTGCTGTTGCCGGAATTCAAAGCAGGGCTCTTCCTCATCCAGCTGTGCCAGGGCCTGTTGCAACTGAGCAGGGTCCAGGGAAAGAAAGAAGGGGGCTGGCCCAGGACAACGTGCCCTCCAGCCAAGGCCCACCTGAGTCCAGAGCGGCAAAACCTCCCAAAGGCAAGGTAGTGTGGCCCCTCTTACCTGCTCAGCCCCAGGAGGGAGCTGGTTGGGGCATCCAAAGAGCTCTCGCCGCAGCAGTTTCCCATCATACCCCAGGAAGGTCAAGTGCAGGTTTCGGAAGAATTCTGCATGCTTGTTCTTCACTCGAAGCTTCTTTGGTGAATTCCAGTGGATCACCTGGGCTCCGGGAGGTGTCAGCGGGGATTTAGACCAGGGAGTGAGCCACAGTCCCCTATCCTGCAGTCTCCACTCACCTTGAGGTCGGCTGCCTCCAAGTAGCAGCGCTCAGCCAGTGTGTGGTCTGACAGCTGCACATTCCAGACACAGGGCAGGGGATGCACCAGCTCGGGATGCTCCTTGATGACAGCATTGAAAACGTCCTAAGCAGTGACAGACATCACATCTCAGCCTCCAGCCTGCCCCTCAGTTCTGTTCCCACAAAGAGTCCTCCAGACCTGGTCAGCCAGAGACGTGGCCATCAGAGTAAGGAGCTCCCGTTTGGCCGTCAAGGTCCACATCTGCTCCCAACCAGTTTGCCGAAGTCTGTCCAGCCACAGCAGGATCACACCTGTCAACAGGGTGAGAGGTTGCCATGCCCACCAAGGACATCCAGATCCCGAATCTTTTGAAATGTTTGTTTTGTAGTACTGGGGGGAGCCCAAATCCTCATACATTCAAGACAATCTCTCTGCCACTGAATTACACCTGCAGCTCCTTTTTAAACTTGAGTTTGAGGGACTGAAGAGATGGATTCATGTTTAAGAACACGTGTGGCCCTTGCAGAGGACCCGGATTCAATGACCAGAACCCACATGGTGACTCACAACCCTCAGAACTCCAATTTCAGAAGCTCCAACACCACCTAACCTCCGCTGGTACCAGGCTGCATGCAGTGCACACACATGTATGCAGACAAAACTTTCATAGACATAAAACAAATTTCCAAAAACAATTATGATGTTGAAATAGGGTCTCACTAAGCTTCTCAGGCCGGCCTCACACTCGCAATCTTTCTGCCTCAGCCTCCCAAGAAACTGGGGTTACCAGCAGCAACAGGCAACGTCACACCAGGCTGCCAGGTGTTAATTGGAGGTCAGTCAGGTGTCACCTAATGGTGCGTTGATCAACAATATAAAGCATACACTATGGTGGTACACAATTATATGAAACGAAAACAACAGACAACACCACACCAGGCTGCCAGGTGTTAACTGGTACAGGTGCTTTGGTCGACGATATAAAGCATACACTATGGATGGGACGTGATTATATGAGATAAAAAAGTCACCCCCTGAGGCTGGGTATATGGCTCAATTGTAGTGCTTGTCTCTCATGCATAAAGCCGCGGCTTATGCCCCAGTATGGCAGAAACCAAGTAGCACATATCTGTAATCCCAGCACCAGAGAGCTAGAGGCAGAAGGATCAGAAGTTCAAGGTCATCCTCAGGTACAGAATGAGTTCAAAGCCAGACTGAGTCCTTGTCAAACCAACCAACCAACCTGCAACCTAGTATTTTTCCTGTGCTGCTTCCATTTTCAACTACACAAATACTTGCCATTGTATTACAGTTACCTGCCTGTCAGTAAACACGCAATTCAGTAACATGCCTGTTGCTCCCAGACCACACCACAGCCTAGAGAAGAGTAGGCCACTCCATCTGGGTGTGTGTAAATACACCCTCTGCTGTTTGTACAGCAATGAAATTGCCTAATGGCAAATCTCTCAGAACGTGCCCAAATTGCTAACACGGAACTATATTTTCTGAGGTTCAGACATAATCACCCATAATTCCCTTGGGTAGAGGGGAGGAGAAGAGCCCTCCCCAGCTGTCTTCTCACAGTTGGTAATGGCAGGACTATCTTAACTCTTCCCATGAAGTGGATGTGAAAACGGGGTCTTAAAGGAAACAATGAGTTGACCACAGCCATTTGGTCCAAACATGCAAAGTGGGAGAGTTCTCTTCATCCCCTGTCCCTTCCACAATGCTGCCAGAGTTTCTTGGGGGCTTCTTAGCATTCTGTGCCCATCCCACCACTGAGGCCCAGCTGCCCACCCCATCCTGCCTCCCTCACCACTGTGCCCACCTGTGTTAAATCCCCTGCCCAAGGCAGGCCAGGGCCTATGGTTCTTCCAGAGGTTGCCCAGGTACCAGTCGCTCTGGTTCTCCACGAGACCAACCACCTGCTTGTCTGGGAGGGGAGGGCAGGAGGGAGCTGCCTGGGGATGTGGGCTCAGGGCTAGTCCACAGCAGGAACCTGGGTAAGCCGGGGAGGGGGCAGGCTAGGGCAGAGTTGCAGGTGTCTCACCAGAAAAGTGAGCAAAGAGTGCCCATAGCTCCGCAATGTCAGAGGAGAAGGTGACATCAGTGTCCAGGACAATGACTCGAGCCAGGCTGAGAGGCAGGATGCTGGGAAGTACTAGCTTCATTAGCCCATATAGGCCAGAGTAGTGCGTGTTGGGGATCCAGGAGATCAGGGGCTGGGGGGAGGGGAGAGCATACCAAGTGGCACAGTGGAAAGCAGCCATGGCCCCCCAAAAGGTGAAAGATTTGGGCTCCAGGTTTGGTAGGACACGGTCTCTCCCCTCCTACCACCCACCGCTGGGGGTAAGGAGAGGATGGGCCTAGCTAGGCAGGAGCGCAGGGGGGGGGGGGGGGAGAGACGGGACCGGGAGACACGACACGGGAGGGGTTCCTGCCTTGAGCTCTTCAGCATCGTAGAATCTGATCACCACAGCCGGCACCATCCATGTTCGGAAGAGCGTCTCCAGGATGTTTCTGGCTACAGCATCGGTTACCAGGTGGAGGTGCAGCGGATTTTTCCTTTTGGGTGGAAAGAGCCTGGCATGGCTGTGCAGGAATCGAGAGGCCCTATCTCCTACAAGGAGCTCTTGAGGATGTTCCGATGAACCCCGCCCCCCCCCCCGCGCCCCCTTCCTAAAAAGAGGACTTCAGTTTCCTCGGTACAGAGGAGGAAACAAACTCAGAACAGTGGTGCGTGGTGGGTGGGTCCTGATCCTCATCCAGGAGGCCTGTCTGTACCTGTAGAACAGCACGGACTTCACGAGGGTGATGACCTCTCGGCTGGAGTTGTATCCCGCACACACGATGGCCACATGCAACAGCTGGGGAGGGAACAGCTAGGTCAAGCAACAGTCCCCAACTTCTACTGGCCGGCCTAGTCAGCCTGACCTAGAACAGTGTAGCCCCACCTTGCATCAGAGCTGGGGAAAGGGTTGCCTAGAGGCAACGCCTGAATTTCACAAGTGGAGAAACTGGGGAGTGAAGGGGGCGTGCGTTCTAAGCGTCCTCAGATGTCCCAGCCGGGTGGCCAGATGTCAGGTACTGTGATTCTCATAGATGCCTAGATGACTGGGCTGGGGTCAGGAACCCTGGGGGTGGCAGCCGCCAGGGGCCACGCTCACCTACCTCGCACTTGGGTGGCAGTAGAGGATGCAGGCCGGAGGCGGAGCGGTTGCGGCTCCCGTACGGGTCTCCATCGAAGGTGGCAGCTGCCCGTAGTCCGTCTGAAAGGACACGTGGCATAAGCAGGCAGAGGGCACATTGGGTCCCCACCTCGCCTGCCCAGCTCACAGTGCTCACACTCAGGGTCTCGGCCGAACAGGAAGAAGCCAACCACCAGCAGCAGCAGCAGCAGCAGCGTGGCGGCCCCCAGTGCCCGGGGGCGCCCTCGGGGCAGCATGGCTGTCTGAGGGACTCAGGGCGGGGAGCGACCCCGGGCAACGGACTCCATCGCGGACCCTGCGGACCAAAGACCAGAGGAGGGGGAGCTCTGGACCGCGGGGCCCGTCGGCTGCTCTACCTGCCCGGGCACAGCCGTCGGCCTCACCTGCTCCGGTGGCTTGGGGAAGGCCCTGTTCCTCCTGCGACTGCGGGGTAGCGGGGACTAGGGCAGAGCCACGAGCCAGCCCCGCCCCCAACCTGGGCTCAGGTTTCACCTTTTGCTAGTCTGGGCTGGAAGGGGCGGGGAGACCCCTGACAGGGCCCCACCCTCACCCTGCACTGGACAGCTCCGAAACCCGCCCCGAACCTACAACCCCCTTTCGGGTGGTTTTGCACCAAGGCACGGGAGGGCTTAAGGCCGCGGGGACAGCTATCCGGGATGGCCTTGTGCCCGCTACCTGCACCCTCCTGGCTCTGGGACCCCATTCCTCCCACTAAGGGGAGGGACCCGTGACCCAGAGCTCAGGATCAAAGGATTGGCCCTGGCACCGCGGGAGTCCAGGGGCGGGGGATGGGAAAGGAATGTCCGGTCCAAGGATTGGAGACACCTGCTCAGGTCGGGACAGGACGCTGGGCCTGCTAGGGACACCTGTAGCCTGCGCGTCCTCCCTGGCCCTTAGTCCAGGTGGCCCAGCCCGGCCCAGCAGCGACTGGAAAACACGGGCACTGCGCCCTTTTGAAGGCCACCTCCTCTCCTGCACAAGAGCTGGCAGAGGGCCTCATTGCCGCCTGGGCAGGGCCGTGGATTCCCCCCGCCCTTGTCTAGAGTGCGTTGATTGTGCCGGGCTCCAAGGCCTGGATGCCTTCCTCCCTCTTCTCTCCTCCACCCCTCAGCAGGCCTCAGGCATGTCTCTGATCCTGTAGGGGTGCAGGGAGCTCTGGGTTGTGAAGGAGACTGGCCATGGTCGGTTGAGCACGTACTGAGTGCCAGGCCCTGAGCTAAGTGTTTGCCAAGCCTCTGCTCAGTTAATCCTCACATCACCCCTGAGGACACAAGATGAGATTGTCCCTGAAGAGTGAAAGGAACCTACCCCCTCTGGCTATTTGTTACTGCTCCTGCACAGACTCCCAGCTGTGACTAGGCCTTCCCTAAGGTCTTCTACCTCGGGACCTGCCCCTGCCCTTCCTTCCCCCGGAATGTAGAACTCTCCACATCTCTTGCTATCTTCCCAGCTCAAGGGTAGCTGAAGTTGCTTGTCTGTTCTGTGGCTCTCCCCCACACCCAATTCCAGGGGTTCAGTGTGTGGAAACTGGACCTGCCCTCCAAGGACTCCACTAGGCCTCACCAGGAGCTCAGGCTGGATCTTTAGCCCAAGATCCAGCTGTATAAAATGAGGCAGACCCATAAACAACAGCCTGGGACTGGCTCCTCCCCCTGGATGATCAGAATGCCTTTCTCTAGGAGATGGGGAATCAGCCTGTGAGCCTTTGGAGGTTGCTATGGAAACCGAAAGCTGCCCCTTGTACATTTAGGAATTAAGTGAATCTAGTCCTCTGAGCTGAGACCCCATTTGAGCCAGCCCTGCCCAGGACTTTACTTTGTGATCTTGGACCTGTCCAGCACCCTCTCTGGGTCTCTGGTGTCCTCATCTGTGCCTGTCCAACTGGTCTTTCTTCCTCTGTGACTTGGGACAGACTGAAGGAGAGAGGATCCAGCCCGATTTATCCAGAGGCCTTTGCCGCCCAGCCCTGCGGCCAGGTCCAGGCAGGAATCCAGCAGGGAGGGGCCTCCTTCCAGTCTGCCCAGCCTGCACACACCTCTGCTCTTTGTCTCGGAGCCTAATCAGGCTTCGGATCTAGAGAGGAAATTCGGGCAGCCCTGCTGCAGACAGCCTGGCTGGGTCCAGTCCCCTGTACTGGAGAGAAGGGCCCTTCACTATCTGGATGTGGAGGGGAGGTGGTATTCCACTCTGTCGTCCAGGCCTCTCCTTCCTCCCCAGAACAAAAGACTGGTAAAATCTTACACACATGTACTTGTCCACATGTACACACAAGTACAAACACACACACCCTCACTCCAGCTGCAGCAGAGGGCTGGAGGAACAGCCCAAAAGGCAGTAAAGTCATTGAGTTCCTGAGCCTAGATCTTAGCCAAGCCTGCCTCATCATGTCATGGCTCATGCTGGGTTAGAGAATGCTCCCAAGGGCCTTTCGGTCAGGGCCTTGCTGTGCTATCTGGGACAAGCAGTTGGGCCTCATCTGTGGACAAGAGTTCCCACCAATCTGACGAGGTTGATGTATTAGTTACTTTGCTCGTAGCTGTGACAAAATGAATCCCTCGCAGAAGCAAGCATAAGGGGAAATTTATTTTGGTTCACAGTTTGAGGGTGTAATCCATCATGGTGGGGCAGCTGTGGTTTCAGAAGCCTGCGGTAACCGGCCATGTTGTATCCTCAATCAGGAGACAGGGAAAGATGCTCATTGATGCCCAGCTTGCTTTCTCTTTTATTCAGCCTAGGACTCTAACCCACGAAATAAGGAGACAAACAGCTAGGCTGAGTCCTCTCGCCTGGAGACACGCCCACAGACCCACTCAGAGGTTTGTTTCTACAGTGATTCCAAGCCCACCAAGTGGACAGTGAAGACTGAACCATCCACCACAAATGCCAATAGGATGAGGAGTACATTGTGGCACTTGGGACGGGCTGAGGAATGACTTCTACGGTGCCCACACCATAGACTCTTCTGAGGTTCAAGCACCTCTCCCTGAATCTTTGTCTGCAGGCATTGGCATGAGTGTGGTTGGCAACAATAGGATCATGGCTCCACATAGACAAAAAAAGGGAAGGAAGTGATAGTGTATTGTGGCTTCCTGGTGAGTGTGGTGCTTAAAATGCCCTGCCTCTGGCTCAAACTAAAGCAGCATTCCAATCATGACTAGACATAGCAGGCATTTTAAAAATAATTTTAATTTAAGTTTTAAAAACAAAGTCTTACTCTAGCTGAGGCTAACCTGGAACTCACTATACGGATAAGACTGGCTTTGTACTTTCATCGATCCCCTTGACTCTGCCTAAATGCTGGAATTACTTACAGGGATGAGCCCCCATGCCCAGCCTTTTATTTTACGATTTATTTCATCATATATCTATATATGAGTTTGGCCTGCATGTCTTTCTGCATACCCACATGTGGGCCTGCCTGGTGCTTGCCAAGAGATCATAAGAAGGCATCTAATCCTCTTAAAACTGGAATTACAGATGGTTGTGAGCCACCATGCAGGTACTGGGAACCAAACCTCGCAAGAGCAACAAGTGCTTTTTCTATGCAGTGCCATACCCAGCTTTTAAAAAGATTCTTAAGTGAACATTTCTTAACCCCTGAGCCATCTCTCCAGTTCCTTTATGAACATTTTTATTAGTGTTTATGAATTGTACAAAACAATGCGCTTCGCCTGTCTTGATGGTACTCGCATTTAATCCCTGCACTTAAGAAGCAGAAGTAGGCAGCTCTGTGAATTTCAGGCCAGTCAAGGATACATAGTGGGACCATCTCAAAACAAACAAACCAAAATATGGGCTTCATGATGGCATTTTCGTACATGCATGTGATATACTGGATGGGCATATCCTGTCCTTGTCTGAAGATAATATTTGATAGGGTATTAAACAAACGTGTTTAATTCAACGGATACCATAAATTCGCGGGCGGAGTCAGCAATGGCGCAGAGTTGCCACGCCCCCTCTTCCCACAGCCAATCAGCTGATTCCCCGGAACGGGTTTCCCCGCCCCCCGCCCCCCACTTCTACAGTGCCTTGACTTTAGCAGTTTTGTTGCTCGGTTCAGAAGTGGATCTCTAGCAGTTACCCCAACTCTTGGGGCTCAGCTGAGAGCCAGGAGGTACATCTAAGGGTCAGAAAACGCTGACATTCGTTCCGAGTTCAAGATCCAAGTCGGCCCCCCAAAATTTTGTAGACAGGGAAATCTGAGGTGCAGATAAGGGAAGTTTATGCGCAGGTTCATCCCTAAGTAGAGAGCAGAAGGCTAGGCCAGGGTATTCTCCGCCGAAGTAGTCATCTGGCTACGGGTTTTGGGGGTCCACATGCCCTGAAGGAGCTGGAGCCGGAGCCACGGCACTAAATCTGCTGGCTAGGTTTGCCTCAGTTTCCTCGGCACTGGCTTTTGTGGGGAACTGGAAACTGGCGGTTTGTGAGACCCATTTACGACAGTTTCGAGGTTCCTTGCGCCTTAAATCCCAAGCCCTTTGCTGTCCCGCCCTCTCGCTCGAGCCTCTCGGCGATCTGCTGGGAAAGCCTGAGACTTCGTGTTCCCTTCTCTAGAATGAACTGCTCAGCCTGCCGCCAAGCTGCAACTGCGCAGGCGCCAAGACAGCCAACCAAGAAGGTTGAAGACCGCATGCCTGAGGCTCTAGGAGCTTCAGGGCGGAGAGTGAGGGAGCCAATGGCTGGAAGGAGGGAGGGTGGGAGCTCACGGTTGCTGGGAGGAGGTGCTAGAGATGGGGTGAAGGGGCGTTCAGGGCCTTCGCGCGTCTAGCTAGTCCTGGGCTGCGGAAGTTGAGCAACTGGGAGGCGGGCTTAGGGCCGGAAGCAGGAAGGAGGGCGCAGGACGCAGGGCGCCGCGCCAGCTGTGCTGTCGGCTAGTGGGACTGTCGGTGGCCGGAGCAGGATGGAGAAGCTGCGACTCCTGGGCCTCCGCTACCAGGAGTACGTGACTCGTCACCCAGCCGCCACGGCCCAGCTGGAGACGGCAGTGCGGGGCCTCAGTTACCTGCTGGCAGGTGCCACACTGACCTTTGACCCATTTCTTCGGGAGCCTGACCCGTGACTTATGGCCCTTTCCTTGCGGACTCAGGGTAGTGGTCACCGTGTTTGAGTTCTGTCTAGGTTCCTGTGGCGTATACAGAGTTAGGGGGCCCAAAGCCGCAGGGTGGAACAAACGCTCACCAACGCCTCCTGTACCTTCTTTCCCAGGTCGCTTCTCCGATTCACACGAGCTGTCTGAGTTGGGTGAGTTGGGCTCTGGACTGGGGAGGGACAAGGCTTCCAGAGGACCACCCTGGCTCCGGGGCCTGGGCTGCCCTTTAGATCAATAAACTTGTCTCTCAGTCAGACAAGTTCAGCTGTCCACTGTCCAGGACCCTTGGTGTTCCCAGAGTAGGGAGACCTTCGAGGGAGGACCTCGACTGGCCATTCACTCCTGGTTTGGCTCAGGATTAAGCGACTTTTCTGCCCTTTCTAGTTGATCAGTCCTATGAGTATGAGGAGGGCACTGTTGTAATGTCTAGCTGAGGGAATAAAAGGTCAGTGAAGCTGGGGAATGGTCCCTGATGTTCGGACCAAATGCCACAACCCCCATACTATAAATGCCTCAGCTGTGTTTGCTTAGCTAGCGGGGGCAGTGATGGTCATGAAAGGGTGAGGTAGATTTTGAAAAGGAGGGGACGATCTGCAGAGAGAGCAAAGGTGACGTGGTGGAGCCACACATCTGGCTGTTGGGAGTACGACAGGCAGTTCTGAATAGCTCAGTAACCAGTGTGCTCCAGCAGAACAAGGGCTAGCTTGTCACTGTAATCAGCTCAGTTATTATTGGTTCAGATGCCATCCTCAGGAGAACAGGGCTCTCGGGAAGTGGGAGAAGAGGCATGTTGGTTTCCACACAGTCTGTGGGTAGCTGAGTAGGACTTGTGACAGGTGATCTGTAGAGCTCTGGGGTAAAGGTGAGAGGGGTGAAGGCCACATCAGAGCCAGCCTCTGAAGACCACGCTCTGCTTCTCAGTGTACTCTGCCTCTAACCTGCTGGTGCTGCTCAATGATGGGATCCTCCGGAAGGAGCTTCGAAAAAAGTTGCCTGTGGTGAGAATTCTGCCGGGAGCTGAGGGTGGGGAGCTCAGGGACTTGGGAAGAAACCAGGAATCACCGGCACACATGTGGTACATGTTGCAGTCTCAGAGTGTGAGACATGCCCGTGTCCATATGCGCCTCAGACCAGTGTTCATTGTCCTAGTCTCATATGCATGAAGTGTCAGGGCGATGGGAAAGCCTATCCCAAGCCAGCCAGCCTGTGAGCAGTGGAGTTGGTGTCTGAACTCAGGTGTGAGGCCTGGAAAAGGGGAAGTCCCCACCTGCAGAGAGCCTCTTTCTCTAGGACAGCACTTGGGGCTAGAGAAGCTCCCTGACCTCTGGGCTTCTTGCAGTCGCTGTCCCAGCAGAAGTTGCTGACATGGCTGAGCGTGCTGGAGTGTGTGGAGGTGTTCATGGAGATGGGGGCTGCCAAGGTGTGGGGTGAAGTAGGCCGTTGGCTCGTCATTGCTCTCATCCAGCTGGCCAAGTAGGTTGGGTTGTGGAGGGCAGGACTGAGGTGGGGTGACCCGGGCCAGCTTTGAGGGTGCTCAGCAGAGCAGCCTTACCACCTGCTTTCTAGCCACTTCCCCTAACTGTACTATACTCCCAACTCAGGGCTGTCCTGCGCATGTTCCTGCTGATCTGGTTCAAGGCTGGCATTCAGACCTCACCCCCCATTGTTCCGCTGGACAGGGAGACCCAGGCACAGCCCTTGGGTAAGCTGCTTCTCTGCCTTGAAGTAGGATGGGACATGGGACTGCACTGTGAATCTGGAGCACATTTCCCATCAGCTCAGCACCCATTATTCTCTAAGAAAGACAAGGTTTGGAGAAAATCAGAACTTCAACTTGGGGGGTTTTATTTATTTTTTGTGATCCTAGCGCTCAAACCCAGGGCCTTGCGCATGTGAGGCAGGTGCTCTACCACTGAGATACGCTCCCACCCTGAACTTGAACTTGTGGTGTCAGAGTCCTCCTTCGGTCTTGTGGGTTTCAGGAAGTAGGACAAGTAGGTGTCCTGCCAACAGTGACTCTGGGCCTGGTTCTGCATCATGAACCACAGCCTCAAGAGGCAGCTCAAGACTGCTTTGGCCCCTCTGTCAGCCTTGTCTCCTCCCTGCCTTGAGTGGAGACAGTGATGTGCCTTCCACATCAACATGTTGACAGCAAAGGACTGAGAGAACATGGCCTCCTGGTCCCATAGCCCCAATAGTTGTGGTTGGGCTGGGCCTTCCCTTTCTTCCTCCAGTGTCTTGGAAGCCTAGGTTCTTGCTTAGCTGTGACTATGATGGCCGCCTTCCTGGGCCAGGGTAGGTTCCAGAATGCTTCCCTCTGTGGAAAGATTTCTTAGTGAACCACAGTCCCTGGGTGTGATTACCTTTGCTCAGGCGCTGCCTCGGGACAGGCTCTTGTGTTCTCCCAGTAGCTCCTCAAGCATTCGCTGTACACATGTTCTCTGCAGGCTCTGCTAGGAATGTGTCCCTCTTACATTATGTCCCGTCTCTACCTGCTAGATGGCGAGCACAACCCAGGCAGCCAGGAGCCATCCTATGTGGGGAAACGGTCAAACAGAGTGGTGCGAACACTCCAGAACAGTAAGTGGAAGATGTAGCTGGACTGGGCACCTAGGTGCTGAGGTCAGTGTGAGCCTGAGGGACTGGCTTCTGTCCGCACCCACTTCAGCTTCCGGCTGACTTGCCTATCCTTATGTTCTAGGCCCATCCCTGCACTCAAGACACTGGGGAGCCCCCCAGGAGCGGGAAATTCGGCAGAAGCAGCAGCAGGAGGAACTGAGCACACCCCCAACCCCTCTGGGGCTGCAGGAGACCATTGCAGAGTCTTTGTATATCGCCCGGCCCCTGCTGCACTGTATCCTTAGCTGTGCTGGAGGTGGGTTGGGGAGGAGCGGAGCTGGACCCTGCACTGGAGACATCCTTGACACCTTGACCGTCAGTGCTCAGCCTGGGCTTCTGGGGTCAGCGGTCATGGACACCCTGGCTACTGTCTGGTGTGGTAGATATGACTAGGTGAGTGTCCGCAAGGGATTCCATTCCTTCCATGGGGCTTTCTGCTTGCTGTTGGGTTATCGTAGTCTATGGCTTTTTCCCTCTCAGTGACATAGTTCATCCTTGTTCCTATGTCCCTTCCCAACAGCCTGAGTCTCCTGAGTGACAGAAAGAGCCTGACCCGAAGGGAGCGGCTAGAGCTGAGGCGCCGTACAATCCTGCTGCTGTACTACCTGCTGCGCTCACCGTTCTATGACCGCTTCTCTGAGTAAGGACCACCTCACATGGGCGGGGCCATCCATGCTGCATGGAGAGAGCTGGGGTCGGCTGAGTACTTGCTGGTTCTGGAGCTGTTCAGGAAGCAGCCACTAGAACCACCTGCCCTTGTCAGGCCAGTGTGAGTTTATAAGGGGAGATTAAGAGTTCTGCAAGGCCACAGTTGAGACAGACCACCTGTCTCCAGCTCTTTTCACCACAGGGTATTCACTTTTCAGAGCAGGTGCTGCACTTCAAAGGGGCTGGCCCATCCCACACTGATCACCTATGAGGGATCAGAGCATCTGCCTTAGCCAGAGAAATCTCTCAGAACAGCCTGCCAGGGTACCTGTGATCTGTGGTGGAGTATCTGACTGAGCAGGAGCTGGACTGTGAGGCCTCTGGGCTCAATTCCTCACCTAAAAAGTGGGGATAGTGATGACACCCATCTGAGAGGATGTTGTTGGGGTCAGATAACTGAATGTGTCTGGCTGTGCTTGGTATCTGCAATGAGCATGTGATAAATGTTAGGTCTTTTTTTAACCTCAGTGCTGCTGGGGACGAAACCCAAGGCCTCAAACATGAACCACACCTCTATCCCATATGTGTTCTTTGATTGTTCCCAATATCATTTTGTCCCACCCCAAGTTCCCCTGTGGAAAGTCCCATATCTTAGACAACAAGCATCTCTTTGAGCCAGCAGGGACCCTTAGCACCGTGTCCCCTTCCTGCTCTGAGCATTGGCTTGTGAGGTTTCTAAGTAGCTCAGCTCTTCTACCAGTTTACCTCCCTCCAGAAACCTCCAGGGCATAGGCCTTGCTGCAAAGGGACCTTTAGGAAGCACTGTTGTTGAATGCCAATGGTAGGAAGGTCGAAAAGAGGGGAGAGTGAGTGTTGTGATGTGTACCAACTGCCAAGTGGACAGAGCTGTGAACAGTAGGTGCAGCTGTAGATAGGTACAGTGCCAGTGACCTGTCCTAGCCCCTTGTTTTCTGAAATGCCTGGTGCTCAGTCAAGGCCTTTAGCTCCGGTGTGCGGGGACCCACCCCACCATGCTGTTCTCTTCCTGTTCAGAGCCAAGATCCTCTTCCTACTCCAGCTCCTTGCAGACCATGTCCCTGGCGTTGGCCTAGTAGCAAGTAAGTATGGGCGGGACAGTGTGGCTGTGGAATGTCCCTGAGGCACAAATGGCCCTATCTTACTGTTTGTTCTCTTTTTGGTTTGATTATTGGGCAGTCAAGTGTGAACCCTAAATTGGTGTTGGGAGGTGACACTCCAGGGCCTAAGTTGACCCATGGAGGTGTGGAGGTGGCTGGAAGAGTACCTGTGTGTAGGATTATTAGGCCACATCAGGTGGCAAGCCCTCTCCTGACTCTGTGACCTGAATCATAGGAGGCAGTCTGATCTGGTAAGGCAAGGAGGGGCCTTGGGGCCTCTCTGGGTACCTGACCATAAAGGAAGACATGCTGGTCATGCTACTTGGCTCCCCTGAAGCCAGGGGTCCTTGTCTGTAAATCACATCTCCAGCATGGCGGCGGCAGAGAGGCAGGAGACAGAGCAGATGGTGCAGGTGTGAGCTGCTGTGCTGGTGGCAGTGCCCGGGGGCCTGGGGCAGTGCCCGGGGGCCCGGCTTAGCCCTAACTCCTCCTCCCTCTCCTTGCAGGGCCGCTCATGGACTACCTGCCCTCCTGGCAGAAAATCTATTTCTACAGTTGGGGCTGACAGACAGCAGGAGTGGGTGCAGGTGCAGGGCGGGTCACGTGGTGTGCTCTGTTGCTCTGGGTGGGCCTTGCCCCAGCCCTCCAGTCCCCCGGGCCCTCTTCTCTAATAAAACGGACTCTGGTAGTGTTCCAGCATGTGGCTCTGTGTCCACCAGCCGGCACCTGCCCTGGCAGTTCTGCTTTCTCAGCCCTGGTCACCACAGCTGTTCCTTCTCACACCTTCCTGGGATGGAGCCACAGCAGCCTGCCTTGTCACTGGGCAGGAAGTCTCCGTCAGGTCCAGGGGGGCAGCTTCATCTCGGCACAGCAGACTGATTCAACTTTCTCCAGCATGGGTCACCATTTGAATGAACTGCGTGACTAGATGCTTCCCTTCTCACTGGTCTCTGGTGAAGACGAGTGGAACCAGGCCATGGAGAACCATGGTCCACTATGCCTTCTAGCCATGGTCTCTGTTTCCCCTTTCCCCCACAGGGCTAAACAGCAAGCCCAGCCCTGCACCCTAGAAGCTCTTCTCTATGGCGGAAGTCAGATCTGCCGGGGCTGGGACGAGATAGAGTGCGAACCTGGATCTGTGTGTGTGCGCCATGCAGGCTATTGTGGGGAAGTGAGAAGAGGGCCTGAACTTCACTGTCCTTAGTGTCTGTCCTCCCGTCTCTCCCTTTGTCCTTCTGTTTCTGTCTTTTAGACAGACTCACTAGCCTCAAACTCATGGCAGTCTCAGTGAGGGACTCTAGGGTTAAGCTGTCACCCCTACCTTGTTCCTGTCCTTTTGTTGCATGGACTGTTCTCAGCAGTGGTGCCCTTGACTTTGGAGGACACTGTTTGCACCTGTCTTTCAGGCCCCCCTCCTCCAATGTGCTCTCATAGCCCCAACTCAACCTGACATGCTTGCCATGTGATTCTGAGAAGCACACCCCTGGGCTCTGAGCAGCAGTGGCAAGGGCAGCCTGTCAGTCTGGGGGCTCTGGAACCTGTGACCCTCTGCTCAGGCTCAAGCATCCTGGGTGCTGCTTACACTGTAGCAGGCTTCAGTGCCATGCAACCTAGGGTCCCCAGCCTCACAGTTCCCGACTAGCAGGTCACCTGTGTATGTACTACAGTGGGATCTTGAAGGTGGAGGTGGTGTGGCAGAGGAGAGCAAGGCCTTCCAGCAGGCGGTGAAACTCAAAACTGCAGGGCTTGTGTTATTCTGGAGATGGGTGGAGACTAACCGCCAAGCCACACCCCTCACCCTGAGGTCAGTTTCCTGACAGCAGCTGGGGCAGGGAGGGCTGTGTGTCGAAAGCAGCTGTGCAGGGTCTTGGTGGAGACAACACTGAAGTGCTGTGCTGTGTGGACATACGGAGTGGATGGCATGAGGCCCAGGGAAAAGTTCGGTAGGGCACCATACCCTTGGTGTTCTGTGCAGAGACGAGAGAGTGGGTGACATCAGCCATGACATGGGCGACGCTCAGTCAAGGCAATGGGGCAGGGGATGAATAACTGCAGCAGACCATGGGGACTGTGTGGGTAGAGGAATAGGGCGGTACCCAGGAGTCCAGTGATGGATGAGGCTTTGGAGTTGGCTAGCATGGCATTCCAGGTCCCTAGAACTGAGGAAGGGAGGTTTCCTGGCAGGGACATAATACTAAAGCAGTGGTATGGAACAAGAGTCTTCTCTGGGCCTGGCAGTAGTGGTGCACACCTTTGATCCCAGCTCTTGGGAGGCAGAGCTCAAGGCCAGCCTGGTCTACAACGTGAGTCCCAGGACAACCAAGGCTACACAGAGAAACCCTGCCTCCAAAGTCTTCAAGACGTGAAGGAAGGCAGTGCTGGTGCTGATGCTGAGCTCTGGAACTAATGTCCTTTGTGAGGTGGCCCTGAGAACTGGCCCCAGGTTCTGTCCTGCTGGGGGAGGGGCAGGCAGAAGCCACAGCAGGGACTGTATAGGAGATGGTTCTCGCCATGCTGGGGGCTCTGTATCCCAGGGCTGGGCTCAGCCTCTTCCTTTTTTACCTCATCCTGGCAGGCGCCCTCCTTCGACCGCAGCCCCAGAGGTAAGGTCAGAGCCTCAGGGCCTAGAAGACTGGACAAGGCTGACCATTATCCTGGGAAGGGTTAGTTTATGGAGACTCCACCCTGGGCTGTCCCGCAAAGGAGAGTGGCTATGGCCTTTGGGGCCAGGGCTCAGCACAGCAACATTTCCCATAGGTCTCTGCGATCTGTTCCTGAGGAATTCTCAGCCCCGCTGGAACTCGCACAGCCGCTCTCAGGCCTAGTGGATGGTAGTATTTCTCTCCCCTCCCCACCCTCCCTCCACAGCAGGTGCCCCTAGAGGTCCCCTAGGGCCAAGTCCTGTGTCTCCTCCTCCCAGACTGCCTCTTCAGAGCTGGCTACAGCCCTATTCCAAGTCAGCAGCCCTTCCCTCCACCCTTATCTTCTTCTCTCTTTAGACTATGGGGTCAGACCCAAGCACCCGTGGCCACGAGGGCCCCGACCCCTTCTCTCTCGGGCCCAGCAGCGCAAGCGGGACGGGCCCAACATGGCTGACTATTACTATGATGTGAATCTGTGATGGGAACCCCGCATAAAGCTATTCTGGGCAGCAAATGCTTGGCTTGCTAGCCTGTGTGTAACAAGAAGGCCCAGCAGGGGTCCGAGTGAATACACCCACTGTGGTCCAGACAGGAAATGGCACTTTAATAGTAGTAGCCAGGTGACAAGACAGTGATGGGGTTGGCTGGGACCAGCTGAGAGGCCTCCTTTCCCTGCCAGGCAGGCCTTGCTGTAGCCCTCTCCTTGCTAGCACACACAAGCCTGCCAGGGCCAGCATGCTGGCCAGGCTGGAGGTCGGAGCTGCCTGGAGGCCCCACGGACAACGTCGGCTGAGAACAAGGTCTTCACTGTCGTGTATTGCCATTTCCTCACTGGAAAGTCCTTGGGAGGTGGTCGGGCTCAGCCTGAGCTCGGGGCTCTAGGTGAGGTGGGGACAGGAAGGTGGGCACTTCCAGGTGGAATGGGCTTTGTCAAGGCAGGAGCCAAGAGCCAGAGAAGCCAGGGTCCCCGGCATGAAACAAGGCCCAGGATAGGGAGGGCAGTGCCTCTGTTCCTAGGGGATCCCTTTGTGGTCAGAGGCCTGACCCCCCCAGCCCCACCTTTCCCCAGTCCCCAGAGAGCCTGTACCGTCCTCCATAGATGAATCTAAACCCATATATTACAATAAACTGCATCTGCCTCTCCCCACACCCCGGCCCCCACCCCAGCAGCCCGCACTTCCCCATTCTCTTGTGGCAGTACCACATCCTGTCCATAGCCAGCTGTCCTACTACTGGCCTGGGGCTGAGGGGCTGCAGAGGGTAGCGGTGCTGCTACTCCAGGTAGATATCTTCTGTAGGACAGGTGTACTCCACAAACTGCTTGTAGAACTGCTGAAATGCACGCCTGGAAAATGGGGGACACTGGGTGACCAGGAGCCTCGAGCCAGGTTCTTCCGAAGGCTCTTGGGGACTCTGGGACGGCTTAGCTCTGTTCTCTGGGCAGTTATTTCCCAAAGAGGAAAGGACTAGTTGAGAAAGGGCCCAGTAGCTAATTATCAAGGAAGTGGTCCAGACCCTGGGCTCCTTAGCACCTCCCAACCTCTTCCAGGAGTGGGGCTCCCAGGACAAGGGTGACAGTAATACACTGGGCATGAAGAAGCTCCAGTCTTGTGACAGGGCATATTACCTGGGCAGACCCTCACCAACACACACACACACACACACACACACACACACACACACGCACGCACATGCATGTACACACACTCTTACCCTACAGACTCTGCCAGGGCTTTGGTGGAGTCTTCAGACACAAAGACATGGCAGGCAAACCGGTGGTCAGCAGGGTGCTTGGTGATGAACCCAAAGTACCTGTGGGAAGGTAGGCAGGCATCTATCTGTAAGACAAGGTTCTTACCCATCCCCACCCATGATGGCCCGGGACTGCCACTGGGACGCTCATGTCTGCCTCTCCTACTTACTTGTTGTTCTTTGGATGGTATCCACAGAAAGAGATGTTTTTTAGCTGGAAAAAGTGGCTACATTTATTTCCCTACAGAAGGGATGAGAGAAGACAGTTTGCAGGGGGAAGCGGGCAGGTGGGCCAGTGGGGATAGGGCAGGTCCACAGGGAGAGGAGAGGCACGCGGCAGGCGAGAAATGAAGGGGAAGGAGACGCACATGGGGCAGGAAGGCTGGGGCCTGAAGGAAGTCACCTTGGCCTCCTGAGCATCATCGGCTTTGACGCCTATTTTGACACCCCTGACACTGATCTCAAGGACACAGCTGGAGGGTGGGTTAAAGTGCACGGTGAGCCGGCGGGTGGTGGCAATCTGCATGAGGAACAGAGCCATGTTGGAAGCTCTGTGTTTCTCTGTGGACCCCTCATGTCCCAGCACTGCCTCCAGACCCTTGTGTACTCTTCCCCGATAGTGAGGGCTGGCTGAGGATAGGCACCCCCCAGGAAAAGGCAAGGAGCCAGATGTGGGTACCTTTTGCATAGCGGCACAGAGGACATCATTGCCCTTGTGATAAGGAACCTGGACGGAGCCCAGGAACTTCACCCGGAACTGGTCAATCCAGTCGCTGTTTTTGGCAAGGGCTAGGAAGCAACCATACAATAAGCAAGAGAGCCATCAGCAGGGGGCTCAGAGCCAAGCCAAGAAGGGACGGTGCAGCATGTGGAGTGACTCAGGCAGCAGAGGATGCTGCCATCCTCACATGCCCTGATTGGCTGCGCCTCACTTACTAACTGGGTAATGGAACCTCTGCTCTCCTCCCCGGCGGCCTAAGACCTGGGGTGCATGTTCACTGGCAGCCAGGTGGGTGGGTAGAAGCAGGGGTGGGTGGGTGGGACCAAACTGGAGGAAAGTACTACCTGCCATGTGCTCAGGCTCCTTGGTGACCTCAATGGCATAGTAGGCAGGAAAGACACCTCGGGCTCCGGTGCGCATGTTATAGGCCTCGTACCAATAGTCTTCTGCCTGCAGCTGCACCAGCAGAGGGTCGTCCACTTCCAGCTCAAGTTCGTCTTCGTGTCGAGGCACAAACCTGTCCCCAAAGGCATGTGAGGTGCTGACCGTCAGGGTTCTTTAGCCTAATGTGGGGTCCTGAGCCACTGACATTTACAAAATACCCATGCGCCTGTCACAGTGCTGTCTCCTAGGGGACACATGACACTCAGATATGCATCTGCTACACAAGATTTCAGGGGCCAGGGAGGAAGGGAGCCTAGGCCTTGATAATGAAAAAGCCATGGAAAATGAGCACCTTGCCTAGAGGCAAGATGGGGCGCAGGTTCTATGCAGGGCAGGTATCTCTCTGGCCCCTCACCAGGTTAGGTGCATAGTCCTAGCTTCCTCATGACACCCCAGCACTGTGTCATTAAGCTAAGTTCCTACAGGGGGACACTATCCCCCAGCAGCAGAGGGATGCCAGTGATGGGCTGGTAGAGGTAGGGAAGGGGGGTAGGGAAGGGGGTAGGGAAGGGGGTAGGGAAGGGGGTAGGGAAGGGGGTAGGGAGGGGCAGCCCTCACCTGAATATAGCCCGATGGGATTGCTCCTGCTCCTCCCCATTGATGACACAGGAGAACAGCCCAAAGGACTCAGCACCTGTAGGAAGTCAAGAGGCTGGAGGAGGTGGCCTCAGCTTGGGGCAAGTAGAAAGCTCTGTCCTGCTCTCAGACAGACCATCAGCTCTCCCTGGCCAGGGTCCCCCCCACATTCCCCGCTCACTGACTCACTGGAGGAGCGAGAGCGGCCACTCATGAAGACGTTCAGAAACTTCTTAGAGAAGTGGACATCGGGCTCATCCGGTGTGGAGTCCTCCGAGAGGCAGGTGGGAGGCCGGGGCTGAGGGGCCTCCTCATACTCCTCACCAATGGCTGACTCATAGGGTGAGGAGGCAGAGGCACAGTTGTCATAGACAGTAGCAGAGTCGCTTTCATCACTGTAGTCTCCGAAGCATGGCCGCAGGCTCACCAGCTCAAGCTGGGCATGCTCATCCACCACCAGTGTGTACTTGACCGAGTCGTAGGACAGGGCGCTGGTGTCCGAGCTCAGTGAGGCCCGTGGAGGCGGCGGTGGCTCCCCGAGGCTTCCCCGCCACCCTCCACCTGGTGGCTCAGCTCGCTCTGGGGATGACAGGCAGTCGAATCCCTCATCCTCTTCACTGATGGAGGGGTGTGGCCGCCCTGCAGTTGCAGAGTAAGCCGCAGGGTCCGGATCAGAGCTCACCGACATCCGGCCCTCAGTGGGTGGCAAGAAGGTGGAGGTGGGCTCTGCAGGGTCTGGGGGCCTCTGCACCGGGGTCAGGTAGATTTCCTCAGTGGCCTCGAGCCGCACATCTGCCTGATAGTGGATTCGGTCTCGATGGGAGTGGCCGCGGCCACCAGGTGCAGCGGCAGGAGGACCACTCGGAGGTGCCATCTGAGTGGCAGCACTGCGGCGGCGAGGGCTGTCGGTGGAGGTGCCGCGATCCTTGGTGGGAACGGGACTGCTCTGGGGCGGCAGTTCGTCACTCAGGCAGATGTGTTCATGTGGAGGTGTCTGCTCCCCTAGAGGACAGGCGAGTTGGTACTGAGAGATGGGCCCCACTCCGGATACCTGCCCCCTCCTCTTCCCAGTTGTCCTCTGCAGCCAGTCACTGGCGACCTCAGCCCAGGTGGGCCAGGGGAAGACACTGGGTCTCCAACTCAGGGAGAGAGGTCTCACTTACCTGTCTTCAGAGGGGAGGATGACCGAGACACGCGGTCCTGCCAACTGTGCTTTTTGCCTAAAGAATTATTATTCAGCGTGTCCTGTGCAGAGAACAAAAGGCTCTTATGAAGAAGCAGTCAGCAGTGCCCGGCACAGGGAGGCCCTGGTCCTGCCCCCATCAGGCCATCCCTAGGCTGTTCCCACCCCATCTGGCCTTGCCAAAGGCCTCTCTGCCAACCTCCCTCTAGCAGGCAGCCAGGGTGGGAAATTACCACCCTCCCCACGGGCCTGCTGGCTTGGAGACAACCCTCAAGAGATGCAATGGTGGTGCTGGCCAGCGTGGGTGCTGAGTAGAGGGTGCGGAGGGGGAAGCACAGCTCCCAGGAGAGTCAGAGCAGTCCCAGCCGCTGACGGAAGACATGTTCTGATGCTCAAACCCAGCCCTGGTGAAGGACGGGAAGACTGGCCCAGAAAGCTGGGGTCTAGCAAAGTGGTGGGGGCACTCTGGTACAAGGAAGGGTCTCCCCAGAAGCTGGCCTGTGGACCTGGATGAATCATTCAAATCATGACTCCATAACACTCACCCCCACGTCACCCCACGTGACTGAGGACTGACAGATGTAGTGTCAGCAGCCCTCCTTCCTGGATCTCCCAGAATGCTCATGCATGCCACATTCAGCCTCCTGAGACCCCTGAACAGTGCCCATGCACAGGGCTCTCCACACACAACTTGGGCTCCCTCTCCAGGGAACACGATAAGCAACACACACACATTCATGAACTGAGCTGCCAGAAGCCATGCCAGAGGATCCTGGGAAAGGGACCAACCTCTTCCCTGCAGCCCCTCAACTCTCCACCAGTAGCTCCACCTCCCCAGCTCCTTCCCTCCCAGTACCTCTCCTGCCTAGGCCTACAAGACAATGGGTCAAGGCAGCCCCGCTTTGGCATCCAGCCACCTGCCAGGGGCCCTAGGCCCCAACTCAGTCAAACAATTCCATCCTCCATCTCTATTGCTGCTTTCTGGAATGTCCAGCTGCTGAGATGTCCAACTGGCTGCAGACCCTAAATTCCCATTCCATCTTCATCCCATTTCAGATGCTCTTTTCTCCAGGCCCTGCTGCTGCCTCAACCTTCACCAAAGCCCCCAACCCAAAGAGGACCCTGTCACGACTGTAGGAACCCAACTCCTTTGTTAGTCCCCTGCGACTCTCCCCACTGGAGTCCCTGGCAACCCCTTCGTCCCTTTCCAGAACCTATACCCAGTCTGCTGGGATCAGCCCTTTTCAGGACAGACTTTCCTGCCCCTGGACAAGTCCTTCCTCTGGCCTACCTGCAGAAAACCTGCTCCTTCCCAGGCACCATGCCAGGGTCCTCGACGCCACCAGCAGGCCCACGCCCCTACATCTTCCCTGTCCACCCAGGGCGCCGCCCCCTCAGCTCTGCCCGGAGCAGCTCACCTGAGACCGCGGCACCTGCGGGAAGAGGTTGAGCGTGGTAGGCCGCTTGGGCCGGTAGGTGTCTCCGCTGCCCGTGCCCGGGCCCTGGCCTTGGCTGCGAGGCGCAGGCTCCTGGCCGGACTCGGCTTTGGGAGGCCCCACTCCCGGCCGTTGGGCAGCGAGCTCGTCGTCCTCCTCCTCGTCGTCGTCCTCAGCTCCGGGAGTGTCACCTGCCGCGTCGATCAGGTCCATCTGCAGCATCTCCGCCTGCAGCCGGCTCCCTGCGTTGCCGCTGCCACCCGCAGACAGCAGCCCGGCGCGCGGGGGCTGCGCGGCGCGGACGGAGGGGCGTCAGGGGAGGGGCCTTGTGAGCGGGGGAGGGGTCTCGCGGGAGGGGCGGGTCTGATGCCGCTGTGCCACGCCTCCCCACCGGACGAGTCCATTCGGCAGCCGCGAAGGGAGGGAGACGGGGAGCCGAGCAGAGACCCAAGCACTGGGCCACTCCCGTCCGCTCCCCCCAACCCCCCACCCACCACGAGGCCGCGTCCCCAGGCCAGAAGGAACCGCCCACGCCTCTCCGCTCCCACGGTCCCCCCCCTCCGGACTCCTTGCACCCTCCCGTTCCCTTGGCAACGGCCAGTGACCTCACTCTGGTGGTAAGCCGAGCCCAGAGTGAAATCACCACTGTTGCCACGGAGACCTAGGGGTCGCCCAGGAATTCCGGCCCCAATAGGGATGGGTGAGACAGCTGGCGTTCGAAGGGGCCATTGAAGCAAACTGGGAAAAGTGCGTGTCAGCCAGGTGAGAAGGACTGCAGTGGGGACTGGAGGCCCTGACTGGACCCCAAGGGGGACTCTGAGGGGGAGCTCCTGCCAGTCAGCTCTAACCTGAACACTTCCCTCATCCAACCCTGCCTTTATAGTCCCTATTTGCTACTTCCGATGTTGCCACTAACTCCTGGCACCTTGGACAGATCCCCTGACTGTATACTGCTGTCTTCCAGGTTACCAGAGAGGAGAGGACACTGCAAAGTGTGCATGAAAGCCACTGAGACTTGGACTAGCTCCCACCGGGGGATTGCCCTAGTTAGTCGAGCACTACCAGGGTAGGGGTGGAGGTGGTTCTGGCTAACTGCAAAAGACCCTCTTGAAAGCTTTGCATGTAGGAGACAGTAGTTTCAAACTCCAGAACAGGTATGGGACCTTCGAGAAGTCGTGACCCAGCTCTGGGACCACTCCCCAAGCCCAGAGGAGAGTGCCACTGCCTCCATCCTTTCTGGCCTGGCCAGAAGGTAGAGGATTGGGAATGGGAACTGGAAAGTCGTCCTCAGGGCTTGCCTTCCTTTGCCTGGAAGTTTCTAAAAGTACTAGGGATAGCAGGAGGTCTAAGACAAATACCCTTCCCTAGCTCACTCTACAGCTATCTAAATGTCACATTTAGCTACTCAAGTACCTGGTTAGATAAAGTGCTGGACTCGGACACTTAGCCCAGTGCACTTGCCTTCCCCATCCTGCAAGCAAGTCTTTGGTTTGTGTTCAGACAACAGAACGGGGATTCCCATCTATCCTGGTACCCTGGCACTCAGACATAACGACAGGAGACAGCCTGTCACTATGGTAAAGCCAAGGGGCTCAGAGCAATACCAATACTGGAAGAACCCCTCGGCAGGCACCACTGAAAGCCCCGAAGGCTGGTAGTGTGGTCAGGGTGGTGCAGCAGCAGCAACAGCAGCAGCAGCAGCAGTCACAGGAGCTAGTCCAGCAGCACCCTGGCTCCCTTCTCCTGCCCCAAAGCACTGCAGAGTCTACCAGACTCCACCCTATACCGCTGCGGGTCCTCTGCCAAGAAGCTCCTGAGAGGCCCCTGCCTTCATTCTGGCCCTCACTGCCTCTGTCCTACATCGCAAGCCCTCCTGCTCCCTCTCTGTGAGCAACTGAAGGAGCTGCCTCCTGCCTTAGCACTGAGAAGACAATACAATATAAAACATTAGGATTTTGCTTTGAGCACCCAAGATGTGCCAAACATTACACTAGGTGCTTCCTGCATTGTTCATTCACTTCCTAGGGGTGCCACACCTACTCAAAAGCTCCTTTGTAAATAGAGGGGTGCCTTCACTTCTGTCCCCATCCCTCCACCCCACGCAGACTCTCTAGACCCAGCCCTTACCCGGAGAGACAATGTGTCTTTGCACTGCAGGCTGATTCCACACTCATCAGTGATCTCTGAAAGGTCTTCATCCTCAAACTCCTCCAGACTGATGTCGTGGGTGAGCCTGGCGGGGACAGAAACCAATGTTACAACCTAGGGGGCCTAAGCCTCAACTAACCCTGCTGGTGTCTCCCTCTTCTCGGGGGAAGCCTCTGGAAGGCAGGTGACAGCTCCCAGATGGAGGACTCAGTCTGTCTGTACCAGTGGCAGGGGAAGGATTTGGGGTTGGAGCCAAAAGGCATTCCACCTAGGGTGGCGGAGGAGGCAGCTCAAGGTTCCTCCAGCATCACCAGCTGGGAGTTCTCCATCCTGCTGCCAACCAGAAGGCGGTCCTAGAAGGCCCAACTGTCCAGAGCCTCAGTTCTGTTGGAGAGATGCCTCCATGGCCAAAGCAAGTGCCAAGGCTAGTTCAACCCCAAGAGGCGCCCAGAGCAGGGAAACCTTTGCACTCCACAGTAACAAGACCCAAAGGCTACCAGAAGGCACAGCAGGGACCCCTTTCTCTTACCCACAAAAAGTACTGAGCCAGGGTAATAGTGAGGGGGACCTGGAATCTGCCTGTTCTAAGAAAAGCTATGACTTTCTTTTACATTCTTGGTCTCGTCTCTTCAACTACACAATCTCCTGAGCAAATGGGGTCAGGGAGGGCCCAGGCTCGGGCTTGTGACAGACCACAAAGAGCCCTTGGGTACCAGACACTCGCAGGCTTCCCGGAGCCCAGGCCAGCCTGTGTGCCCACCTGGGGATGTACTGCTGACAGCCACTGTGATGACGGCCTGTGCCCTGTACCTGCCCATCCCAACCCTGGCACTTTGTCTGGCTCGGCCTAAGTGGGACATCTGGGGAGCTGAAGCGAATGCCTGGGCCTTTTCCCAGAGACCAGGAGATGAGGCACAGAGCAGAGGCACACAAGCTCATCCAAGGTCACCCAGGAAAGGAAGGACGGGGTGCAGCTCCCAGGGAAGCCTAGAAGGCTCACACCTCTGTCTTCTACCTCACTCAATCTGAACAGGGGCCCTGAGCTCAATGGAGCGCCTCCCGACTCACCCCTCCCCCACCCGGAGGTCAGCCCCCAGGACCCTACCAGCGCTCCCACTGATCCTCCAACCAGCTGTCATTGTCTGGGCTCGAATCCATCTTCAGTACCAGCTGCATGGAGAGCCCTGCCCGGCCAGGGGGCTGCGGGGCTCCAGGGCTGCCCTCTCATGCCCAGAAGGGTGGGGGGGGCCAGAGCTCAAGGCAGGGCTGAGGCTCCTAGCCTCCACCAACTGGGCCTGCCTTTCTGCATCCTGCCGGCTGCAGAAGCCTGGGGAGCTCATTAAAAATAGATGGGCCCGAGAGGAGGCCGCAGCTGCCCACCCAGGCCCCAGCCCCAACTCTTCCTGGCCCAGCCCTCAGATGCGGGCAGCTTCCTCCCTAGGCGGCCCGACGCGCTGCGATGTCGCCGCCTCCCCCGCGGGATCAGGTTACTGCAATCAATGCTACTGGCTCCACCTGCCCTTCCAATGCCCCTGTTGGGGGCTGGAGTGACCCTCCCTCCTCCCAAGGCCAGGCTTGTAAGCTGACGGCAGAAATCTGGTATTTTTTTCCCCCTCAAAGCCAGACCCTGATCTGCTTTAAAGGGCCAGCGCCACACTCAGGGTGCCAAGTGGGAAGATGGAGGGGCTTCCAAGGTGCCCCAAAAATGGACACCCGAATTTACACAGTCACAGGCTCCGCCTCCACACCTCGTCTGCAAAGCTTCTGCACGCGCGCCCAGGGCCAGGGAGGTTGGGTCGGGGATTGGGGCTTCTGGAGAGAGAGAGCAATGAGGACCCACTTGGAGCATGGTTGGGAGTCATTTGGGAGTGATTTTGACTGGGTCTGGAGGTCTCTAGTAACAACTGTCCTGGAAGATTCGGACCCCAAGGGGTAACAGGTTTCCAGACATGAGGGTGTGGCCACCAGCTGGCATGGAAGTGGCCAGGGGGCTGGTCCAGAGACCAGAGCATCCTCCGCAGTCTGGCCTTTTGGCCCTGTAGCTGACACTAAACGCAATCTACCTGTAAGGTGTGGGACTCAGGCAGCATGGCAGTTCCTGGGTCCCACTGGGCATCTTCTCTGGAGGTGTCCTCAGATGGCCCAGCTCTACTGGTGCCCTCTGTACACACCTCACTGCCAAACCCTGGTCCAGTTCCTGCATCCACCAGACAAGGGGGTGCCCCTGCCCGCTGGCCTCAGTCTTCCTATACCTGTACTACCCCTCCTATGGGCATGAGGCAAAGTCTCAAGGGACACCAGCATCCCTTCTCTCCTCACTCAAAACCCTCCTGGGCTCTCTGCAAGGGGGCAGATTCTAGCCTTGTGTGCAATTACCTATTTACTGAGCCTTGCTCCTCAAGAATGGGTACCGGGCCCCAACAGTCCCAACCTGGGACTTGCATGGTACACGTGGAAGGCCTTCAAACTGGGCATGCCTACCCCTCTCAATAGGGCAGGCGTCATCCTCTGGTTGGACCCATCAGAGATGCCCTACCCATCTGGCTACAGAGTTGGATGGAATGCGGCCCCCTTATCATCTACATTTCTCCCTTCCTGGCTCCCATCTAGACTGGATGCTCCTGGAGGGCGGAGCTGGTGAGGACGTCAAACACACTATGTGCTCAGCAGACACATGCCAGGTGTTGGCCACAGGAAAGCCTCGGTCTCTACCCCTCCTCTCAAACTGAAGGGTTTGGAGTCGGGCTGCAGGATTCTACATGGCCAGAGGATGTGTCCCTGTGTATCCACGGCCCCTCAGCATGGCCTGATGAGCCCTTTCCTGAACAACGGTCTGAGTGGGACAAGCCAGATGAGGGCACTGGGTTAACTGGACAAAGACAGGAAGAGCTATGGACTAGGGGTCAGGAGCCTTCCATTAATCCTTAGTTGCCTTCAGGGCAGGGAGGGTGTTCTTGCCTTCTCTCACTCCTAAATTCACCCAGGAAAGAAGCCCCAGGGGATGACATGTTCCATCCATTTAGAAACCTTGGTGTCAGTACCCTTGTCTGTCTTTGGGGTGATTCTCCTAAGTGGAATGAGCCGGGCAGAATGACCCCGGGTCAGGCCTGGTAGTAGGAGCATTGAGAGCAAATCCTCCCCCTTCTTAAGATGCCACCAGCAGGGCCACCAACCTTGCCACATTTCTTTACTACCTTGGGATGGGGCTCTGGGCCATCTCACAGAGGAGGGTGCCCTAAGGCTCAGGCACAGGGGTAAGACGCGGTTTCCTTTCTGCCTGCCACCTCAGAATGAGTCCGAGTGTCTGAATTAGAGTGTCAGGAGGAGGCCACTACCAAAGAAGAGGAGGAAGGACTGGCCAAGGGCTGTCCTCTGTTGTCGCCTCACTCTTCTCTAGGCACTGGTGGTCTAGATCTCCCGGGCAGAGCCCAGAGACACTTCGAGAAGGGAAGGGACTGGCAGCTCTGTGTTCAGGGACACCAACAGTAAGGAAGAAGAGAGGGGGGCTGGAGTAACAGGGAGTCGGGAAGGCAGGAGGCTCCTCCCGACCTTGCCCTAAGGCACTTTCTTGGAAATCTGAGCCCTGGTCTGGGAGGTGGCACAGGAGAATCACACAGCCCTGGCAGCTTGGCAGCTTCTTCCTCGGGGCTGGACCTCGGGCAGCCTCCCAGGGTAGCAGCCCGACTTGCCCATGTTGTGCAGACAGACGCACAGCATAGCCATGCTCGCTGGCCCTGTGTCTGAGTTTGGTCACTGGACACCACACCGACTTGGGCATCTGTCTTCCTGCAGTACATACCCTCTTGCAGTGACGGCCCCCAGAACACCTTGCTCAGCTTGTGGCCATGACCACACCCTACGCTCTGCGGCGTCCTGGGCTCAGGCAGAGCTGCTCCGGGATTCTCCTGTGCTTTCAGCTGCCCGGCTGCCTCCGTACTCTTGGCCGTGTGTCCATCCCTGCAGCAGTTCCGGCTGGTCCTCGCCTCCTCACGTACTCCTTCAACCCAGGCACAGGCTGAGGTGGCTGTACCCAGGAAGTGAGGGCCGAGCACAGCGCTGAGCTGTCACTGAGTGAGGCCAGGTGTGGGCTGTCAGAAGCCACTCTTGGGCGTTGTCCTCCAGCTTCCTGTCTAAGTTAAGGAGACTAGCTAAGGAACCTTTGGCCCCAGCCATGGCGCCCCTGGGGGCTTCTTGTGATAGAACCCACCTGAGATCCAGGGGTCCGGCCTGTTCTGGCAGCCCTAAATCTTACAGAGCTGGCTCGCAAGAGATCCTGAGGGTACCCAGTGTCTAGCCCCTTGGCTCCTCTGACTTTGAAGAACAGGACACTCCACCTTTCTGGTGGCTCTTAGCCCCGCCTAGTGGCAGTTTTGGAAAGACAGTAGTTTTCCTTTTGGGTTGTATGACCCACGGTGGCCCCCCCAAAGGGCAGCTGGCCAGTAATGTAAGGTGCCGCGAGGTAAGGGTTGGGCAAACTCCAGCATTCCCGGGTCTTTACATGTTTGCCATGCAAAGGCCTAGGTCAGTTCCCTTTTTGGATCCAACTTCCTGTGTTCTCAACAGAGAGTCTAGGGCAGGCTATCCGGGCCTCTGGGAAAACAGCCTGGCTGAATCTGGAAGGCAGGGTAAGCCAGGTTCTCAGGGTACCCTCATCCCCCTGGCCAGTGGACTAGGTAGTCTAGCTGCTTCTTGATCTAGAATTAATCCCCTTCCATAGGGGATGCATCACCACCATCAGCAACAGGAAAATGTCAACTCGAGAAATGAGTTCCTCCACGGGACAGCCCCCACTCTGGGTTAACCTGCTAAATTTTCCCAAAGACTTCCGAGATATGTGGCAAGGATTCTGTGAACAGTGGCTGACTCAGCTTGGAAGAAACACCCCCAAATGTACAGTTCCACATGTGGAAATCCCTTACATACAAAACTGTGTGTGATGTTGTCCTGGGTGGCACTGCTGACCCAATTTGTGGGACCCTTTAGGCACCAAGCTAGAACTGGGTCACTAGAGCCATGCAGGAGTCTAACCCAGAGTGGGATGGGAAGTGTGGGGCACCGCATTCCACTGAACAGACAGTTTGTGCGTCTTCTGGAATAAACACCACAGAGTCTGTGTGTGAATATGGAGAATGACAACCAAAGAATAAGCAACAGGGCAGTCTGGGCCTGGAGACAGCTCCACCCACAGCTCCACCACAGAGTGCTGGCCTCGCATGCAACGAGGTGCTTGAGCCCCGCACTGCACGGACCTGTGACCCCAGCATTTGGGAGGCAGCAACAAGAGGGACTCAAGCAAGGTCCTCTTCAATTACACAGCAAGTTCCAGGCCAGTCTGGGTGACATGAGACATGGCCTTTTTAAAAGGTGGGGGTTAGATGGAGGAGGCAGGCTGGATGGCCTACGGCTTCCCTGGGAAGACACACACAAGACCCATAGGGACAGGAGCTGTGGGAGGGGTGAAATCTGAGGAGCTTGCCTTTGCTGTACCCGGCAAACATCTGGTTCTGCTTCCCACTGCCTAGCCCCGGATCCCCGCTGCTAGTCTCTCCACGGCTAGTCTCAATCTCCCAAACTCACCCCTTCCTATGCAAAGCTATTCACACAGACACTAACTAAGCACCCGTTAGATGATGGAGTCCTTGGCTGCCTGGGATGGGGGTGGGGAGTGGTGGGGGGTAGGAGCTGTGTGGCCCTTACTTGCATATTCAGTAACAGAACACAGAACACAGTACCAGGAGAGGTTCCCAGAGTTGTATATGAATGTGAGCAGAGCCAGGGGACAAAGATGATATTCTAGAAGACCCCTGAGCTGGGGATGGTGACACCGTTTATAGGAACCTTTAGTCCCCAAGGCAGAATTAGGTTGTACCACTTCCCAGGGATCCAGAGACCCAATGAGGGCTTGAATGCTCGAAGGCTGGGGTAGAACTCCTTCCCTGGCTACAGGTGGGCTGTGTGACGCTAGCCAGCTCCTCTGTTCTACACCATAGGTTCACCAGGAGCCAAGCCAGAGGCAGCAACTGGCCTACCTCACCACACATGGCTGGCTACCGGACCACCTTGTCCTCCACCATCCCCTGGGTTCTTTCTGAGGTGACAGCCATCTTCTCTGAACACTGACACTTCAAGGAACATGGTTCTAGGACATGCCCTCCCCCAAGCTCCATACCCCAAACCAACTGCCCACTCGACTCCACCCACTGGGTCAGCAAAGATCACCAATCTGAAATCTGGAAAGTGCCAAGGTGACTAGACCACGGCCTGCCTGGTTCTCATCTCCCAAGGAACGCCAGTACCAGCTGATCACTGCTGTATCTTCCTCATCCTCCGACTAGGTCCCTCCCTTCCAGTGGGAGGATCTGATCTGCCCCATCCTGTAACCATCTCCCATCCTGTCCCCCATGCAGGCTTCTCATCTGCCTGCAGGATGGGCAGGATGGCTGGTTAGACCACCAGTCTCCTGGCCTCCCCACTTACTCTGTCCAGCAGCCAGAGCGAGAGCAGACTATCCGCCGGCTGCTGTCAGTCCCTGCCTGACCCCAGGCCAGCACCCACTGCTTGTGGCTGAAGAGTCCAGCCTCCTAACACAGCCTCCGGCTTCCTGCACAGCTCTGCTCTCCGCACTGGCAGACAGGTCACCCTGCAGGCTTGCCTGTTCTAGCCTGTCCTCCCCCACTGTACTTTCCTCCTCTGTGAGGACTGCTCGACCTTCCCCTGTGGGCCCTGGACCTGTACGGCCACCACACTTGGCCTAGCTGGTCAGACACTGTCTTCCTCTACATTGTCACCTGCATGGGGGTCAGATCCAGGTCAGGACCTCTGCATACTGCCCTTCCTGGTGAGCCCGGCAAAGGAAGACAGTGTACACAGCTCTGTAAAGAGGTAAATGGGACCCCTGCTCTGTGGTGAGCATCCCTCATGCTCGGGCAGAGCAGTAGGGTCAGTGGAAACCCCAGATGGAGTCTGGGTCCTGGGCTCCATCCCAACCATGTCATTAACTTGCTGTGTGTTCTTGGGGAAGTCACTGGCCCTTTCATGTTTCTACATAAGAGAGAGATCTCCTGGACTGTTTTTCTTTTCTCGAATTTGCTTTCTTCCGCAGTGGTAGAGTTGGAACTTAGGCCCTCCAGCATACTTAGCACTGCATCATACCCCAGCCCTGATAAGTTGATAATCTGAGATCTCCCTTATCCAGAACTCAGTCATATACCCTTAAAGCAGGCTGTTCATATTACTTCTCATGAATACCCCTTTGTTCTGTGGCTCTTCCATTTGGGATGACTGTCCCCGGTTCCACCCCTTCATCCCACACATCCAGGACCAATAGATCCATTGTGTAATGCTCTAAATTCTCTCCCCTAGAGCTTCCTTTATGAAGAACATGGATCAGTTAAAAATATCTTTTTGCTATGCTGTAAGTAACTTAGTAACTTATACACATGCTAATCCAAAAATAAGAAGCCAAATGGTACCCAAACAGGTAAAGTAAAAAGCACAAAGTCCTCGCTCCACCCCACATCCAGACAAACCACTAGGGACCAGATGGAAGATTTCCATAATCAGAAAAACCACCCAGAACACACTCATTTAAATCAATTTCCAACAGACTCTCCCATCTTTCAAGTCCACACATGCTTATCCCTCCAAAGGTGCTCCCCAGTATCCCAGGGCTCTCTTTTTTTAGTGGCAGAATTGAAATAAGACTTTCTGGGTTCACATCAGCTCCTCTACTTCTCTATGCCTTGGTTTCCACATCTGAAAGCAGGGGTAATACTGACCTGTTCCCATGGTTACAGGAGGACACACTCTTGTCCACAACAAGTTCTTAGCATGGTTTCCCTGAGTTCAGCATTCACCACTACTCTGTTTGTTCTCTGGGGAAATGTGCCCAGGACATCCATCCTCAATTCAATAATAAACCAGCGAGGCACTGTTGAGAACCTATTCTGGGCTGAGTAACGGGGACAGCAAAGTGTGAGTATGCACCACTTACACATTCTAGAAGCTCACAGTAGCAATGGGACACACACACACACACACACACACACACACACACACACACACACACACACACACCCCTGAGTTCTAGGACCATCCTGAGCAGGGCCTAAAGAAGACATTTTAAGAACAAAGAAAGACCCAAAGGGCTTAAGTGCCCAGTCTTGGAGCACATAGCTAAAAAGAGCAGTTGAACCCACAACCTACCAAAGAGCCACAAGACAGCATACTTGCTCAGGGTTGAACCGGGCTGGACCAATGGTTGCTTAGGCGGGACCAGAGAAAGGGCAGGGGAGGCTGCTGAAGTAGGCAGCAGGCATGCAGGGCCCAAGACACTGCCCAGCATTATTCCCACGAGTTTGCTTTGTCTCACAGCCAGGGCACAGTGTCCTGGAGGGCCAGCCCACTCCTCAGCCTTTTGGTATACTGTCACCCTCATTCTCCATAGCCCAGATTTGGTCATATGCTCCCTGGCTGGTATCCTTCATCTTAGCTTCTCAGACCTCTATACTAAATGATAACTTCCTGCCAGAATTGGGGGTGTGAGCCTATCCTGGGCCAGAGGTAGGGCCTGTAGGGAGGGGGAACTGAGCAGGCTCAGACCTGGTCTCAGGTTCCAGTCCTGACCCAGTCTCAGACTTTTCTATGGTCCCTAGGCTAGCCCCCCCTGCCCTCTGTATTTTCCAATGTCTCTGCTCTACAAAAGGCAGACCAAGGTACACCTTCAGGGTGGTTGTGAAGGTTCAGTGAACTACCCTGGAGAAATGCTTTGACAGAAACAAGCTGTGCAGCTTCCTGCCGGGGTAGAAGGCTACTTGTTGAACAGTGACTTGATATGTACTATCTCCTTCCCAGGCTGGAATCAATATTAATTAGCCCACTCAACAGATGGGGCCAAAGGAGACAAAAGCATGCTTGGATCAGGCAGTGAGGAAACAGTGGAGGTGGGATTTGAACCCATGGTCCTCACAGTTTATTTTCTTCCCCTGCAAAGTTCTAACCTGCTAGGGAGAATCTGAAGTCTTAGCCTGGAGGCTGCAGTCCTCCAGCCTTCCTTCAGGTTTGGAACCTTCCTCTGGATGCCTCCTTCTGGTTCTTTCAGCTGGGCTCAGGGCCCCCTTGGAGGATTCGGGGACCGATCATATCATTTGAGATCCCTGGGGGGGTCTCTGCCCACCTGAGGACCTGGGAGCCAGAGACCCCTTCAACAGATGAGTTGGCGCCAGAGCCCAGCTGGGGCCTGGCTGGGACAAGGGCCCCAGGAGAGAGAAGGGCGCCTGCTCCTGAGATGGGGGAACAATGAGCTAGGTCTCAGCTTCTTTCTCCTGGATTCTGGAGCAGTGACACCCTTCTCTTCTTCCTCACCAACTCTCTCTCTCTGTCTCTGTCTCTCTCTCCTGTGTGTGTGTGTGTGTGTGTGTGTGTGTGTGTGTGTGTGTGTGTGTGTGTGTGTGTGTGTGTAAGAGAGGACATTACCGGCACAACACATCACCCCTTATGTCTCTGAAATTTACCTGGTCTAATACTAGACTTGGGAGGTGGATAGAAGGGGAGCTCAGGTCAGGGTCCTGAGTATGTATCATAGTAGGGACCTCCAACGACATCCTTGGATATTCACAGGCAGGTTCCCCTCCCACAAGCATATTGGGTTCCACTGGTTGAAAGCGATTCTTCTGCCTATACAACTGACCAGGTGGGAGCTGCCCAAATCCAGACCTTGCCCACGATAGCCTAGCAATCTGGTCAGGCGAGCTGGGGGAGGGGACCACCCTCCTTACAGCATCAAGGTTGTTACCTCAGAGAACTGGGGCCCTCGGGCCCCCAACCCCTAGCTTGCCCCCACCTTGGGCCAGAAACCTTGGAACGCAGTAGGGTAAAGTCTGGACGGGTTGCTGCACCGAGAATTCCATCTAAACCCCAGACCCATTCTCAGCTCCAAGGTGGAGGGGGAAGTCGATCTCCCAGGTCTCTGCCCCAGATCCACCCCGAGCACCCCACCTCAGGACATGAAATGGTGGAGGGAGATGGGGGGAGGGGGGGACACGCGGTGACCACCAACCTGGACCAACCTGGGTTGCAGGGTCTGGGGGCTCGGCCCGGAAGTCACGCCGCCCTCTGGGTCCCCGGGGATCCCGAGGCTCCAGGCCAAGCCGAAGGGCGGGGCGCGCGCGGCCGCTATGCTCACCTGAAATTGGGAGGCGAAGCGATGTGCAGTCCCAGGAATGGGGAGGCGGCCGGCGGGGACGCGGCGCCCCCGCCCAGGCCGCTCTCTCGCTCCGCCATTCCCGGGCGCAGCCCTGGCCATCCGGGCGGAGCGCGGCGCGGGAGGCAGCGGCGGCGGCGGCGGCGGCGGTGGAGGAGGAGGCGCGGCGAGGAGGCCGCCGCCGCCGCGGGGCTCGGACTCGGCTGGGGCGGGCGCGGCTCCGGACCGCGCGCCGCTTTGCCTGCGGCCCCCGCGAGAGCGCCCCGCGCGCGCCCCCGGGCAGGCTGGGGTCTCGTGGCCCCGCCCCCGCCCCGCCCCCCGGCGCTCTCCGAGGTGCTGACGCTTTGGTCCGGTGGCCCTGGGTCCGCCCGGCCTCCCCCAACACTCCCCCAACCCCCGGACTCTACAGGCACCCGCAAAGCTTTGCTTCCCAGAGAGTGGGACCTAGATCCAGGGCATCAGGTTGCTAATGGCAGGGTCCTGCTCCCCAAGTCCGTCTTTGGCCCTCCACAGCAACGGGAGTGGGAAGGAGGGTTTCGGAAGATGGCAGAGAAAGGAGAGAGGGTGGTGGAGTGGAGTCCAAAAGCAGTCAGCTTTGGAGCCAGGTGGCCTAAGACCACAGCTTGGTTCCACAAGTAAACAGGCAATGGGGGCTTGCATTGGTGACCTCACAGCTATAAGGCTTGTCTTTCCCATCTGTAAAATGGGGTATGATTTCTCCATGTCTGTGGTGAGGAAGAAACAGAATAGAAATGCTTGCAGGGAACCCCCACCTGTGCACTGGGATCATCTCTCCCAGAACTCTCTCTAAAGGGGCACCTCTGTCAAGACCCCCTTGAATCCCATTTACCCATGATGACCTGAGCACTGCTCTTGGCTTCTTAGCCCTGTGAAGTCTCTTTATGCCAGGACTCAGGTTGTCCTGGAAGTTACTATGTAACTTAGGCTGACTTTGAACTGGTGACAATTTTGAGTCTCTTGCTAAGCCTGAGGATTAGTGTGAACTCCCATGCCCAGTTCTCCAGCACTTGTCTTCCCACTGTGTTCTTTGCAGAGCACGCCTTTTACACCCACACACTCCTGAACTGGTTTCTCCCACCCTAAGGCCCAGGACTTTCCTCTTGCCCCAGAGCAGACTTTTTGGAGGAGGCCTGTTGGTTGTTTGAAGGCCCAGGATCTTCCTCTTGCTCCAGAGATGGCTTCTTGGGGGCCTGTTGGTTGTTTGAAGGCCCAGGACCTTCCTCTTGCCCCAGAGATGGCTTCTTGGGGGCCTGTTGGTTGTTTGAAGGCCCAGGACCTTCCTCTTGCCCCAGAGATGGCTTCTTGGGGGCCTGTTGGTTGTTTGAAGGCCCAGGACCTTCCTCTTGCCCCAGAGCTGGCTTCTTGGGGGCCTGTTGGTTGTTCCCCACACTCGCTGAGTTTAGCCGCGGTTTCTTCCTGGTCCTGTATTAGGCTTTCTCACACTGCATGGACTAGCAAGGCCAGGGCCCAGCTTGGGTGGGTCAGAGTGCCTCCCACCCACTTTCTTCACTCCTCCGGCCACAGGCCCTGCCCTTCACAGAGGTAGAGCAGGACAGACAAATGCTCTACAGCCTGCGGAGTTCCGTTTGCAAATCTTGACTGCCAACTGGGAACGTTGCCTCCTTTTCTTTCCCAGCAAGAAGCTGCAGGCACCTGCCTTGCAAAATTCAATCTCCCTGCTTTAGCCCTAAGAACATTCTAGAGCCCAGAGCCAGACGCCTTGGCTGCCTCTCCCTCCCTGCCGTTGATGCTTCAAGAGGTGTTTGGTCACTTTAACTTTCTCTTTTGGCTCAGGCCTCTCACACTAGGTCCTGCCCTAACCATCTGCCGTTGTTATGGTGCCTCCCTTCTGCCCAGGAAAGCAGTCTTGCCTAGTTATCATGGCTAACATGTGCTTGCTTCAGATAGGCAGCATCCCCAGGAAGTCAGAAGCATGTGAGTATGTAGGACAGTCCCCTCTTCTAGAACCTTCTGCTCAAGAACAAAGGTATCTCAGCTTCTCCAGCCCAGCCAGAACTACATGAGAAGCCCAGAGAGGGAGGTTGGCCCTGGTCTTGGTAGGAAGTAGGCCAGTGGGGGCTTGGAGGCAGAGCCAGGAATGAGTCCTAGAGTAAAGCTCCTCCTGTCTGTAGAGCAGATTGTGATTTTCTTTGGCTTTGCCTGAGCCCCTCTCCCACCAGGAACACCCATGTGCACGGCACTCTGGCCAGATGGCCCAAAACAGAGCCAGCAACCACGCCTCGGGGCTTGACTGTGGCTTCCTTAACTGTGTCCAGAGGGCACACATGCATTCTTAGACTCTCATAAAGAATGGATGCAGGGCTCTGGATCTCAGTAGGCTGCCTGGTGCCATCGTGAGGTGACATTCAGGAACCTGTCTCGTGCCCGGCATTGTTTCAGCTGACTAACTGACTCTGACCAAGCTCTAGGGTTGCTGCCAGCTTGCTATAGTAGTTTACACAGCCTCCTCTATCCAAGGAGAAATAAGAGACTCGATTACAAGAAAACCAACATGGCCTGGCTTAAAAGCTTTACCCAGGTTCAACCTCAGCAGCACCAGGTTCCAGACCTCCCACAAGATCAACTACACAACACAGCTTTATTCAGACAGGGTCAGACATTTATAAAATGGTAAATTCACAAACAGACTGTGGGAGAAACACACCTTCCCAGCAACAGGGAGCTCTGTAAAGTGCTTCTTGCCTGTGACCACCTCTTCTCCATGCTAGGTCCCAGGAGCAGGACATGGGGCACTGCTCCGTGACAGCCCTCAGAGCCACTCAGGCTAGGCAAAAGGACACATGAAGCCACCCCAGGGCTCCTGGCCAGTCCATCCTGTAGCTCTGGGGGTGGGTGGACTGCTTCATTCATTGGAAAGCTGTCTTGAAAATGGGCCAGCATGTCAAGGAGGTGGGGGGACAGGTGATCCTGCCAACTTGTACCTTGGGAAGAGAGCCATCATCAAAAAAGCACAGAAGGGCATTGTCCCCATAGCTGAAGGTGTTGCAAAATAAATACTGGACCCAGACCTAGCCTTTGATCCTCTCAGACCGGCTCTCCAGGCTCACTTTGCTTTCCCTCCAGCAAGATCGCCTGCCTCTTTGGGGAGCAGAAGGCCAAACCCTAGGGTTCTGAACACACATCACCATGCCGTTCCTTCACACGATCATAGGATGTTTCTAGTCAGAATGATGGACATAAACAGTTGGACTAAAGGCAGCTCTCTAATGAGAAAACCTGAGGCCATCTCAAAAAGAAGCCTGTCAGATGTGCTGGACAGCTGGAGGAGAGGGGAGCCTGGCCCCAGGGTTCTGGTCTGACACAGTGAAGGGCAGGGCCAAGGGTATTAATAACTCTGAGGCTAGGAAAGGTCACAGGGGAGGTAGAGAGGAAAAGGCCCAAAGGCCAGCTTAATAATGTTACATGTGAGAACAAAAATCCAAACAGGAACACACACACACACACACACACACACACACACACACACACACACACACACACACCCTGCACTCACTCCACACACATACACTGTGGCTCAAGTGCAGGCCACAGGGGCGGAAGGAAGACTTGCTCAGTTACCCACAATCCTTTTCATAACTTCTTTCTCCACATGACCCAACAGTGGGAAGGAGAGACGGCTCCCCTGGAAAGCAAGGTTTGGCTTCTCTAGACCAAACCTTCTACTGCCTCTCTGGGAAGGGGATGGTGTGCCAGGTGTGATTTCTATTTGACCTTTCACCTACTGCACCAGGCAGGACCCCACACCTCAGTCCCTCTGTCTGAGTCCCTTGAAGCCCAGTCCCGAAGAGCTGACACGGCAGTATGGGTGCTGATCAGTCCAGGGTGGGCCCTGGAAGCCCGCAGAACACAGACTGGCTAGCTTGCCTGGCTGAGTATCAGCAGTACTTGCTGGAGCATGTGCCTGAGAGTATGGCCAGAGGACCAGGGGCCCTTATGCCATGGGACCTGGTTTCCTCCACCAGCTCTGATCCTGGCCTGTCTACAGCTCCTGGGAGGCTGAGGCTGGCCCCTAGCTGCTAGGGAAGGACAGAAGACTGGAGTCTAGTCCTCACTTGGCTTCTAGAAGGTCCTACAAAGACAGATATGCTGTCTGAGGCTGGCATAGGCAGGACTGAACATACAACACACCAGTCTGCAGTCTTAGACATCGAAGGAAGAGCCCACCAGTGGCATGGGATTTTAAAAGACTGGCCAAGCTGGTTAAGTCTGAATGGGAAGCATCTATTCCAGCCTGCTTAGGTTCTAGTGTCAAAAAGTAGGAACTAAGCCAGCAGGACTCTGGCTGTCTCTGGACCCCCACGCTTTAGGTGAGAGTGAAAAAATGTGGCCCTCTCTTCAGCTGTCTGAAGAGAGGAGGGAGGAAGAGGAGTCTGGGGAAGCAGAGACCAGAACTCCAGCTAGAGTCCTACCACCACGCTCCACTGGGACAAGGGAGAAGGACTCCCAGGGACAGATTTGGGCTGAAGGTCACTGCTGTGGCTTCTTGTCCTGTGTCTGGAGTTGAGGAAGCAGCCCTGGTGACAAGGATGATCCAGAGACTCCTCCAGCCCAGGCAACATTCAGGGTCACGAGAGTGTAAACAGATGCATGCACACGCAAATGGCACACCACGCCTTCCTCTGCACACACACACACTGTTCGCTGTCTGTTGGTGACTGGCTTCTCTGTAGGCCGTGGCAGCTCAGGCACCCGGGCTTTGTCATGGAGCGATGGCTCTCCAGCTGAAAGAGAAAAACACGTGCAAAGAGGGTACTCAGGAGGCTGCTTAGTTGCCCAGGCACCAGCTCCTCTGGCTGCTTCTCTGGGGATCCCCAGACTGGGAGTGGGACAGCCTGGTGAACATGCTGCTTGGGCCACAGTCCCCAGGGCCAGGTTGTTGCTGGGCAACCATGGGAGTGGCTGAATGCTACTTCTCTGAACCCAGGACAACTGCTCCCTGCAGACCCTCTACCCAGGGATGAGGGCAGTAGAGGACAGGGCTACATGGCCATCACTTGACTTCTTGAAGGACACTTGCTCACAAATGGCAAGATCACAGCATTGCTTCTGAGATGGAGAGTCGGGAACAGTAGCTGTGTGAGAAGTTGCCTGGTTCTAGTGATTCTGAAGACTAAGGCAATGACTGTGTTTAGAACCAGCAGGGCAAACTTCCACACACCAATCACAGAACCCTGGCACAGGGCTACAATGGCAGGATGGGGTGGGGGAGAAGGAAAGGAATGGGGACACAAGATGAATCATTTTAAAGATTTAGAACATTCTGGATCTGGGGCAGAGAGAGAGAAATGGCCCTATCAGATACCAGGGGGCAGGGTAAGCCCATCATAATTACTGGGCTGCCTGTAACAACAGGCTGATGGAGTGGTCACAGGGCAGGATTGCTCTTGTGTCCACAATTGATGTCCCCATTTACGTGGCTCAGGTTCTGACTCCCAGCACCTTAGGTTGTGACTCTCTTTAGGTAAAATGAGGTGACTAGGGTGACATAAAATGGAAAAGGAACTTTGATCCAGACAAAACAGAAGGAAAAACCTTCGCAAGCACCAGAGACCATGACCTTGAACTCCAGACTCCAGAGCCAAGGATTTGCTTCTGTGGTGCTTTGCTATGGAGGCCCTCGCAGACCCTCACAGACCCAGACAACCTGTTATACCTCCATTTTCATGAATGAGAAACTGAACTGACAGGAGTGTCCATACAAACAGCCAAGATAGGAATTCCCAGGCCCTCAGGACTCAAAAACTGTGAGCTTCAAAAAAACTACTAATTTTATGTGTAAGAATGTTTTGCCAGCATCTGTCTGTGCACCACATTGAGTATGTGGTGCCCCCAGAAGCCAGTCATGTTCCCCTGGAGCTGGAGTTACAGTTTCAAGCCGCCATGTGGGTGCTGGGAATTGAACCTTGGGTTATCTACAAGAAGCCAGTGCTCCTCCAAGCATCTCTCCTCTAGGCCCTGCTGTTTTGTTTTTAACCAGTAAGTGAACTTTATAATATACCTCACCAAGACTTTTACAAGATGTAAAAAGGAAGAAATTCAACATAGTGGCATAGAGATAGATACCTACACAAGATAGAATGAAGGTATTAGAAATGAGAAAACACTCTTAAAAGTCAGACACATTTGGAGACATGGATCCTAACTTAGCCTTCTAGCACATTCCATCCTATTTTGGTTATTTTTCTTATGCAGTTGAGGCAGCCTTGGACTCCTGATCTTCTTGCTTCCACTTCCTAGGTGCTGGGACTAAGGTGGTCAGAGCTCAGGCAATCCTTCTAAGGCCGCACGCTCCATCTGAAGCCCCTGCACCTGGAGAGTGACACTGTCTAGATTACAGAAGCTGGGCAGCAGGCAGAGCAGAAGCGGATACAGGTGCGGGCAGTTCCCCGGACCTTGTCCTTTAGCCGAGTGCAACTGCAGCCATGCACCTCCCCATGGAGAACGTGCTGCAGCAGGCAGCCATGCTCTTCTGTGAGGAGCACTGTTTTACGGAAACACTGACTGCAGTTTCTGAGCAGAGCTAGCCTGCTGTTAAACCTGAGATGGGCTTCCTCCTGAAACACCAACTCCAGCGCACCTCCACTTTGTTCCTTCTGCCCTCGACTCTTGGGGGCTCATGGAATTATGGACATACCTTTTTAAATTTTAAATTCATTTTAAATGATCCAGAATGGCATAGTATGTGATTTTTAAAAAATGTTTTGCCCCTTCCCTCTTCTCTTCATAGACAGGGCTTCATATAATCCACGCTGGCTTTGAATTTGCTATATAACTAAGGCCCTAGACTGCTGACCCTCCTTCCTTGGTCTTCTGGGTACTGAGACTCCAGGCAGGCATCACCATGCCTAGTTTACCATGTGCTATTCTAACACATGTACACATTACGTATTCCTGAGATCACTTTAAACCTAGTTCCACCACTATTTATCATTTATGAAAAGCACTCAGCCTTCTCTCTTACGGCTCATTTCCATGTCAGGAGCTAAGAATCGGAGCTGAAGTACACCTGAACAGTCTGCAGCCAGCAGCATAGGCCTGGGATGCAGAGCCAGGCTCTTTAGGAGGGCTGGGCTGTCTCCGTCTCCACAATGGATAGACTGTCAGTGACACACCTGCCACATACTAATTGCACAAGTGTCAGAGTAACAAGGAGGATTCTGGAAGTCACGTTCTAGGCAACGAAACCTCAGCATAACAAAGCACAGGCCAGGGAGGGAAGGGGCTCCTTGACCATGACCCTTGTGCGTGGAGGGGCTTCTCTCACTAGATTGCTGTGCAGAGCCGGAAAGGAAAATGAGGCACACATGCTGTCCCACGGTAAAATCACTGGATCAATGAGAGAAGCCGGCGCATAACCGGAGGCTGACGGAACCCTGTGTCAGCAGCTCTGGGGGTTAAGGGAACCAGCTGACAGGATTGCTATTTGGAAGCTCACTGTTTTATTTTTTCAGTTTAGTGAACATTGTAAAAACTAAATGTAGAACATTCGGTTGGCGTGGGTTTGAGGCAAGCATGGAAGCCACTGATCCTAGAGATGTTGTTCTGCACACTGATTTAAATCATAATGACTGCTCATGAGACAGCCAGCACCAGAGACAGCAGGGTCACAATGCCATAGAGCAGAGCCAAGAGACTAAAAGTGGGGAATGCACTGGCCTGCAGTCCAAGTCAGGTGACTAAAATGGACAGGGATGGGCAGGAAGGGGCACGTGTTCCCATCCACACAACTCTGACTGGGCCCACAGCCTCCTCGTTGTGGCCCACCAGTCAGGTGAGCAGAGTCCCTCGGAAGCACATGCAAGACAGCACTGTGCCCTCCGTGGCCTGGGGTACTTCGCTCATAGTTAAGACTTTTCAAACAAAGGCTTTGGTTTTCTCCCTGACATCCAGACATGTGTGTCCCAGCGGCAGGGCAGGTGACAGAGCGACAAAGCACTTCACAGCTGCGAGGGCTAATCTTGGGTGTCAACTTGATTGTATTTGGGATCAACCAAGAGCCTTGCTTCTAAGCAGGTCTGTGAGGACTTGCCCTGGGAGGACTAACTGAAGGCTAAGACTGTCCCCAGGGGCAGCATCTTCTAGCAGCAGCCCAGATAGAGAGGTCCAAGAGAGGCAGGGCTGTCTGTCTGTCTGCCCGCACTCCTTGCTGCTAGGAGCATCTATCCTGCTACGCCCTTCTTCACTGACATCAGAATCCTTCTTTAATCTTCCGATTCCTATTGAACCCTCTGGCCTTCACCACCAGCCTTGCAGACTGTGCAGCTTCCTGGGTTCTTAGCCTCTTCAGTGTGCAGATGGCCACTGTTGGACTACCTAGCCCATTGTGTAAGACAATCTAATACTTTCTTTTGTAAACATGAACATTCTGTAGGTTCTGTTCCTCTAGAGCGTCTAATACAACAGACGAGGGTCTTGAGGTCCAGATGCCCCAGCCTGCACACAGGAGGCACTTTTCTTTTGGGGTTTCCAAAAACATGGCGCTCCCACTGTCTGTCTTGGAAAGAAATCTGCGCCTGCCACATCCTCTGACTTCCTGGCTCCTTTCCATCTTCAAGAGCTTTGCCTGGCTTAACCACCTAAATGAAGATGTAGAGCAATGCCATTAAAACAGCCCTGGAGGCACTCGGGAGGCAGAGCCAGGCGAATCTCTGTGAGTTCGAGGCCAGCCTGGGCTACCAAGCGAGTCCCAGGAAAGGCGCAAAAGCTACAAGAGAAACCCTGTCTCGAAAAACCAAAAAAAAAAAAAACAGCCCTGGAGATCCCAGTAGGTGACACATGGGCACCCAAACTATAAGGCAAGAAAGGCACTCCTCTGCACGGCTGATGTCGCTTGGCATCAGCATCAGGCCTCTCAAGTGACTCTTGCCCACCTGGTTCTCTGTAGGGCCCCATCCAGTGTTTGGTTCTCCTCCAGATGCAAGGTTGACCATCCTGTTCCACAGGTGGCTTCTCTCCCAGAACTCCCTCAAGGGGCCCTTCTGCCTAGTATTATAGTCTTCCAGGAGCATCAGATCGCACAGACAAGAATCTCAATAATACCCATCCCAGCAGGAAGTACTATGCTCCGGGACTTCTGAGCTAGGCCCGGGATGAGGCCTGCACACTGTGTGACACTGCTGGTGTCTACCATGATCTATACTTCCTAGCTAACTGCGCCCCCCGCCAGGGGCCTGTCCTAGACACAGTCCAAGCCAGGGGTTCTTAAAGCGCAGCTTCTGTGTCAGCAGCCCCTCTGCGCCCCAGCCTTTCCGTTCTCTCCTCCTGTGCAGCTGCATCTTCTTTTGAACACTATGGCCTCTTACTAAAATACCCCAGCTTACACCGTCTCCTGCTACTATTATCACCTAAAGTGGAAGTGGGGGATGCCAGTCCAGTGCACAACATGACTGAGTCCAGGACCCGTCATGGGAACTGGGAACATGCATGTTAACTGAGTGAGTGAGCCCAGCCACTCCTACCGTCCTGTCCCTGCCCTGAAGAGGCACTGAAAGCTGGGTTGCAACAGCCATCTTTGGCCCACCAGACAAAAACTCACGAGCTTTACCTTTGAGGCCCCTGAGAGGGAAGAAAAACGGTCCTATCTGTTTTAGCCAAGCGGGAGGCTTGGTATCCCAGGCTGAGTGATTTCACATCATTATCTGACAGGCCCTGGACCAAATGTGTTTTACAGTTCAGGGTTTTCCGGACTTAGGGATCTGCATAGACTTCAGTGTTGAAACTCAAACAGTTATGGATTCAGAACATTTTGGATGCAGGAGCTCGGATGCAGGGATGCTCAACCTGCATCTGCACTCCCACATGTCCTTGACTGACACCTGCACTTAATCTTGGGAACAACACCCATTTTTCAGGAAGGAAAACTCTCTTCCTAGAGATTAAGTAATTTGTACAAAATCAAGTAAACTTTGATTTTTCTGTTATTTAAAACACTCTTTACCCTGCCTGAATCCAATTCTTCTTCAGGTTCCCTGGTGTAAAGTTCATTTCACATTCCTTGATCACACAGCCCATCACCAAACAGCTCTCTTTTCATAAACTGAAGGTCTGTACCGTTATTTTCTGGGAACTGTAGCCTATTATTCTCCCTTTTCTAAGTTGCTGTGGATGGATCCCACACTAATATGAATGCTTTATATGTCACTTTCCCCATACATCTGCAGGCAACAAGCCCATGTTGTACCGTACGTCATAACTTACTGTGCAGTCTTGACTCTCACACCTAACCTTTCTGTTTGTTAATGTTGCCTCCAAATCAGGGCATTACCCAAGCAAGTTCATTAGCCACAACACGCTGTGCTTAGCACCACAGACAGCATGGCGTCTATGGCGGCTGGCTCCTCCAGGGATGAGGCAGCACGGCCTTGCCCTCCTACTGGCAATGTCTAGAGGGTAAAAGCACCAAGTGCCTGCCATCTCACTGAGCACACAAACCGAGACACTCCACACAGACAGCCCCAGTGAGGCCCTCAAGTGATCAGGACCAGAAAAAGAACCAAACAGCTCTGCAGTGAAAAGCACCCTCTAGTCTACTGATGTAGATGCACAGAACAGCCTGACATACGATTAATGGAGAACCGAAGCTACACGTCTCCAATATTGGCATAAAAGCCTTCCCTGCCTTGGGGAAGGAGGAACAGGGAGAAGGCAGATCTGTCTGTCTTTTTTTCCTTTTGGAGTGGTTCAGGAACCTTCCAGAAAAGATGAGCACTGACTGGGATGTGCAAAGCTCATCTCTGTGAAAAGAGGAAAGACCCTGTAAGCAGAAGCAGAGACCAGCTGGGCCCTCTGGTCCTTCCAGGGCTGAGCCCATCCTTTCCTCATGCCCAGAGCTCAGTGTTGCCCTCATCTGGTCTGCCTAGAGAACACAGCTTCCCAGCTGCCACTCACAACTTCACATCCGGGTCTCAGATTTGCCTCCCATTAGCAGGCAGAAAGGGCAAGTGAAAAACAGAACAAAGCTAAACCGGTTTCCTTTTCCCCTAGTCAGAAAACAAAGGAGTTAAACTGCTAAATTTCTTTCTTCCAAAATAAATCCTTCTTTCCTTAAAAAATAATAATTTCCCTTTAAATTTTATGAGGTAAACTGGACATGATGACTCACATCTGAAATCCTGCCACTCAGGAGGATAAGGCAGGAGGACTGCTACAAGTTCAGGACTAGCCTCAGCTACACAGTGAGGCTCTATCTGGAACAAATAAACGAGCTCCCCTAAAGGTTTACAACAGTGGTTCTCAATCTGAGGCTCTCAACATGGGTGTCAGACACCCTGCAGATCAGATATTTACATTACAATTCATAACAGTACCAAATTACAGTTATGAAGTAGCAATGAAAATCATTTTATGGTTGAGGGGAGTCACCACAACAGGAGGAACTGATCAGGGTTGCAGCATTAGGAAGGTTGAGAACCACTGCTTCAGAAGATAAGAAAGCCAGAATGGTGGAATTTTGAGCCGAAATCCTACTCTATCAGATTTTAATCTGGTTTGCTGTTTGAACTTCTGGTTGGCAAGGATCAGCTTTCTAAACCATGTCATTTCCCTCTGCAAGGACTCACTCTCAGGCATCCTTGCTTGATGGCTCTTGGGCAGGCATCTCTGTCACCCTAGCCCGTTTGCTCAGTTCTTCACCGGGAGGTTCCTCAGCTGCTTCTAGCTTGCGTTTCGGGGAAGCTGGGCCACTGCACAGCGGTTTGGAGCCTGTGGAGAGGAGAGACAAGTACGGTTACATACCACAATGGTCTCACGCTGTACAATGACTGCTCTTTGGGGACAGGGAGCCCTGCCCTGGCCTCCTTTTCAGCAGTGACCTCACTTAGAGCTGTGTGAGGAGGGCCTGGCCTGGCCTGCTGGCAACGGGGCCAACTTCTGGTCTCAAGTCCCTGGCTCCAGACCAGAGACTGATGTGGCATATCTGCTGCCCTTGCTCGGAAGGTGAGGCATTCCCTTCGCAGCCCTGGGAAAACCCTGGGAGTTTGGGCCACTTCCACACTATGGAGCATCACCAAGCTGACCAGCACCCTCACTCTCTCCCTGCTGCTCCTACCTAGACCCCGGGCCACCTTACTCCTCGCCTCCCCATCCTTACACTGCTCCTCACTGTTCTCTGTTTATGGGGCAAGCAGTGGAGTTTTAAAAGCTCAATGGACCTTGTCCCATTATGCCCTGAGTGGAATATAGGCTTCATTAGGCATAGAGTCACTTTGGCCTCAGTCCTGAATGACTGAAGTGCTGGTGGCACTTCACAGAAGGCCAGGGAGGCCAGAGGCCATGTAACTACTCACTCATGTTGCTGATGCTCCCAGCCTGGCTAGAGCTGGGCTCTGCCACAGGGTGACTGAGGTCTTCCACACAGGAAGGGACAGATGCCAGAAGACCTGGGAGACAAAGACAGAGTCAGAAGAGGGCTGTAGGTCACGAGAAACAAAGGGGCTAGGAGAGCAGGACCTCCTAGGAGAGCACTGCCTCCACCTTTCCCAGCACCCCAGGCTGCCCAGGGAGCCTGGTCTGGCTCAGCCTGCAGTGTTCTTCACAGCCTCAGGGTAAGTCCTCCCCAGAGTGAGTGAGATATCAGTGGGGTAAGGAGTCCTTACAGAGTCCCCGGTATCGTGACAGCTGCTGGTAGATCTGCTTCATGCGCTCAATGTTGAGCCGACTAGTCTCAGCATGGTTGACGATGGGCCGAGGGTAGTCCACGCCAATGATGCACTTGGCGGCCTTCTGAACTGACTCAGGGGCATTCCAGGGCTCATAGATGTAGCGAGAGGGAAACCCTTTCAATTTGGGCAGGTATCGCCTGAAACACACATATTGGGTGATGTGTCAGCACACTGTGGCTCTTCTTCAAAGGGCCCAGAGTCCCAAAGGACGTCCCCGTGGTTCAGAGCCAGAAAGTCTGGTTAGCATTCTCACCGAATGTAGTCTCCACTTGGGTCTGTGCGGCGGCCGAAGCCCACAGGGCAGTAGCAGTGGAAGAACTGTTGGAAGAAAGCACTGCAGGACAGCCACATCCAGCTGCCCGCATTCACGCTGAAATCTGCATCCAGGAGCAGCTCATCAAATACCTAGATAGGGGACAACCAGCCTTCTTGGAGACCTGATGCTCTGGTTCTTTCTAAGTCACTATAATACCCCAAGGAGCCAAAGCCCTTCTGTTGAGGACACGGAGGACGTGGAAGGGATCTCCTGGACCCAGGGATCCCACCCCAGCCCCCAGCCTAGAAGGGGGCTGACCTTGGCTAGGCCTGGTCACAGGGTACAGGCCAGCATGCACTCACCCGGACCCCGCTCTCCCAGCTGACCCAGAGGTCCCCGCGGGTGAGGAAGCAGGCCACAGCGTGCCGGGCCAGGTGGTGGATCCAGCCCTCCTGCCTCAGTTGAGTCATGATGGCGTCAATCCAAGGGAAGCCCGTCTTGCCCTCGGCCCACTTGGCCAGGGCTTCAGGATTGCGGTCCCAGGGGATCTGGATGCAGATGGGGTTCCCCTCCATTCGGTCAAACCTGGGGTTGTTGGTGGCCGCTGTGTAGAAGAACTCTCGCCACAGGAGTTGTCCAAACAAGGAGAGGGGGGGTGTGCTGTTCCTCTTCACCTGAGGGGTGGGCATAGCACACAAAGGTGAGCACCTGCCTGGTTCTTAGCGCTGTGATGCTCAGGTCTCTTGTACAGAGCGAGTGTAGTAGTTCCCAAGTGCAGGGGCTCCAAATCCCCGACATGTGCAGAAGGACTAGACTTACAAGTTTCACAGTGTGCAACATGCAGGCCCTGCTCTGAGCACCAAGAATGACTTCAGATGGTTAGTAGTGGGGGAACGTTGCTATGGGACTCTGCTATGGGAACCAAAGTCCTCAAGACTACTCAGGACTCTGTGGCTCTACCTTCTAGAAAGTTGAAGAGATTTTACACATCATCAGCAATTAAAAGCTATAAAGTCTAGACACCTAATTTTTTATCACTGAACCGAGAGAAGTTAACTGGTGCCTACCTAGAGCCTTCACTTCCACTAACTAGTGCTCATGGTACTGGAACATACTCTGCACGCTACCGGAGGGAAAGCTAAACACCATCCCAGCCGCAAACCCTCTGATGAATGATGGTGTCCTGCCTGCTCCATACACTGGTACAACCGTGGCACCAAGTGTGGGAGCAGCCGACCACTCTCTGATGGGATTTAAGCCACTCCATGAGATGGAACCCATCCCTGACACTGCCCAGGTGGCCAAGAACCTTGGGGGATAGGCCATGGACCTCGAGAAAAACCAAAGGAACACAGCAATAAAATGACTTCTAATGACATTCCACTATCTCCATAGATCAGCATCTCACTCAGCCATCATCAGAGGTGCTTCCTCCTGCAGTAGATGGGAACTAACACAGAGACCCACAGCTGGACAGTGTGCAGAGAGTGAGACTTCAGAACACTCAGTCCTAAACAGGATGTCTCCATCAAATCTCTCACATCAGAGTTCAGGGAACTCTTTGGAAGAGGAGGTAAAAGACTGTAGGAGCCAGTGGGGATAGAAGATACCAAGGAAACAAAGCCTTCTAGACACAACAGGACTGAAGCACATATGAACTCCTACTGCGGCAGCATGCACAAGGTCTGCACAAGTCTAAACGGGATGGGGTCTCAGCTCTGAGAGAGGAAGTGGACACAAGCCCCCACCCCTAACCTAGAAGCTACCTCTAATTGATAACCACTCACAAAGGAAAAATAGTTTTCTCCAATGAGGTCTCACTGGGTAACAAACCACACTTAAGGGCAGGCCCCATGCCCAGCACTAGATAAGTAGATGCCAACACAAAACAAACTCAATGGTGTTTTGTTGGTTGTTTTTTTTTTTTTTTGTCTGTTTGTTTGTTTTTAATTTAACCTTACAGTTCTTTTGCTTATATATTATGATTTCTGGTTCTGTGTTTTTATGGGATTTCTGTGTGTATGAATGTATATGTCTCTGCGTTAATATGTGTTTCTTGGGCTTTTTCTTTGCCCCCGCCCCCAACCTTGCTCATTTGTTTTGTCTTGTTCAGGTTTGTTTTTATTTTATCTTATTTTTTATTTTTTTCTTTTTCTTTTCTTTTCTCTTCTTTTTTTTTTAGATGGCTGTTTGTATTCTAATAAAAGAGAGAAAGAAAGAGTGTGGATTTGAGTGGGTGGGGAAGTGGGGAGGATCTGGAAGGAATTGGAGGAGAGGAAACTATAATCAGAATATACTATATGAAAAAAAAAATCTGTTTTCAATTGAAAACAATTAAGAAGTACCAAGTCTGGATTTTGGTTAAATAATGTATAAGCAACAGTCAGAGACGTGAAAGGATCGGGTGGGACTACACAGTGATTTCCCCCTCCCCTGATGACTTATCCACCAAACTGCCAAACCCCATTCCACGAAGCCATGCTGGCTAGGCAAAGTAACAGTAAAAAACAAAGGTACAGTATGACGGAGGAGCCTCTCTGTGGAGTGCTTTCCCAGAGCCTCCTCCGGGCTGCCTGGCACAGTCCTGATGCAGCCTTTCAGGCCAGCCCTCCATTCCTGAGTGACAGACAGCAGCCTCTCCTGGACTTCCTGTCAACTGTGGTCCCAGCTCCAGCTGTCCTTGTTGCTGAGGACTGCCTCTAGCCTCTGCTCACTTCCCACCCTGAGTCCCAGTTTGCACTATCAGCTGCTAGAGAATGCACCACTCCTAAAGCCCCTAGGCCAGCTTTTCTGTCCCTTCCCCAGAACCACAGGGGAATCTGGGTTCATGTCAGTGACTCAGTCATGAGCGGCCGTCACCTCTGACTTCTCTGAACTGAGTGTCTCGGGGCTCTCACAGCCCAGCTCCAAAGCCAAAGAGAAGGGCCCTTTCTGGGATGACCGCCAGCCATGAGTGCTGTGCCTGGGGCGACAGCGCATGCTCGCTGTGCCTCACCTTCTTATACAAGTCCCAGAGGCGGTAGTAGAAGAGGCGGCAGGAGAGGCATCCGAAGCGCAGGTAGGGGCTGAGGCCCGTGGGGCTGGCCAGCAAGGAATTGGCATTCATCCGAGGTCTCTCATAGTTGGCCACCCAGGCCTGCAGAAGAGAGAGGGGACAGAAGGAAAGGCCTGGGTGTTAGAGTGAGGGTTCTTCACCTAAGGTCAAAGAACAAACAACAAAGGCCTGCCCCGGAGCCGGCACTTTGAGCATCCCACTCTCCAGCCTGGGACTCTAGGAAGGACAGCCGTCCGTGTCCTTGCCCTGACTTCCAAGTTCAGTCTACGGGATGACTGAAGGACTTACTTAGCTCCTCGGCTACCTAGCTATTAAATAAGAACATTTACCGTCTCTGGGGATTAAATGATGTAGGAAAGAACGCTGGAAGCATGGAACAAACTCTGTAATTACACAGAAGCGGGAAAGGCATCTGCTTTACAGAAAACAATACTCCTCGCTCAGTCCCTGTTCTAGTCACCAGAAGCCCGAGGCAGCCCCCACTGAGTCTAGGACACCCAGGGGCTTTTCACCATTGTTAAAGAGTCAGGAAAACAGGAAACTCCTAACCCATTTCCGGAGACCAACAGAGCCTTTCTCTCCTGAGACCTTTCCAGTCTTACAGTACTGGTCCTCTTCTCCTCATCCACAGCCCTAGCACACTGCTCTCCTTTCCAAGGAGACTCTCACTAGCTCTTAACAATACTCGGAGTGTTCTGCTATTATCTTCTACAGAGTAATGAGGCTCAAAAGGCTTCTGTTACTCTCGTGGGATTGGAGTCTGGTAAGAGAACCTGGGAGTCTCACTTCAGACTCCAGTCTCCATGCTGCTCTCTCTGTTCCTGACACCTGTCCTTCCTGCCCACTCCAATACCTCCCCATCAGTTCTCAGGTGTCCTTCCTTCCTATGGCAAGCAGACAGGCGCAGTTTATGAAAAACCTCACCCTTCCTCAGCCAGGTGGGGAAACACCTCCACTTTCAGGTACCCAGTATCATTGACAAGCTTTTCCGCACCCTCTTCCCCTCTGAATGAGAATGAGGACATGGCTGCTCCGAGGCACAGTTGAGGAGAAGGATTTTACTGTAGATATGAGGAAAAGTTCAGTCAGAGGCATCCGGAAGGGTACAGACTGAACAGGATCATGAGAGGAGAGAGGATAGGAGTGTAAGAGAGGAAAAGAGAGAGGAGAGAGGGCAAACAGACCAAGAGAATGCATATCCAAAGTGGTTGGATTACATAGAAATCAGAAGCTGGGGGAAGGGAAGCCCAGCGACTGAGCTGAAGAGGTTTAGGGTAGGGACAGGGTGAGGAGCGCTGGGAGGAGCCACAGGTACTGGGTGAGACTTGTCCAGTGTGTCTTTGGACCAGACACTCTCCCCCACCATTTCCATGCCAAGAATATGAAATAATGATCTCATTTCTCCTCTGAAAACCAAATATCCCCCAAAACAAAGGACTTATGACAACCATGGGCCTCTTGCACCAGGCCCTGCCTCCACAGTCAACCTGTCTCCATTACCCCATCCCCATCACCACTTTCCAGCCACCTGCCTAACTAAGCCTTGCTCTTTGACTTGGTACCCACCAGCCTCCAGTCCCTCCCACACCACTGACTCCTCAGGCACTGCTGTCCGTGTATTCTGGGTGCTCTCAGCAGTACCACATCTTGCTGCTCACTCCCCATTGCTGTGGGATGTCTTTCTGTATGCTGTGAATATGTGTTGTTCTGATAAAGCTGTCTGGCCAATGGTGAGTCAGAATAAGGTTAGGCGGTACATTCAATGTTACAGGCCTGGGCTCTGCCTTTGCCCCTAGGCCCACCTCTGAGCAGGCACATGTCTACAGCTGCAGCCCAGCTGGTTCCACCGGCTGCCTGGTTCCACCGGCTGCCGTTTGCAGACTTGCTCTCTTCCTTAAGTTCACACGTGCTCTGGACTCTGCAGAGAAAGCAACTTTATCCACCTCACTCCTCAAGAACAGACCTAGCCATCATCCTTCCCCATGTCCCGGTACTGTTCACCCAGACTTCTCAGATGTGTACTGTTCTTTCCATCCACTACTGCTAAGATCGTATCGAGACTGGAATATGAAGATAACCTCCTCCAGGGCACTGTCCACACTGGGAATGGAGTGCCACCAGTACTGCTCAGAGGACTGAGAAGGACACACAGCTCCGAAGCAGCTCACGTTTCTCTGGCTTCTCCTTCCCCTGTTCCTTAAACACTTGGCTGTCCCCAGAAGTGGCAGATGTGGTCCTTGTCTGCTGCCTATCTCCCCTGCACTTGCACTTGGTTGCTTAAGTGTCTTCTCTTAGCAGACACTGGATACTTCTGCCAGCACATCTCCTTGCTCCCTGTCCCCTGATCCTGCAGCTTCAACCCCCATAACATTTTCATTTATTTAGTGTGTGTGTGTGTGTGTGTGTGTGTGTGTGTGCGCGCACCTGTATACGTGTGTACATGTGTGCAGGTGTGGAGGCTAGAGGAGATGCTGGGTATCTTCCTCTATTGCTTTCTAACATATTTCCTTCAGACAGGTACTCTCACTGAACCTGGAGCTCATTTTTGTGGGTTCTTTTTGGGGAGGGGCTAGACTGCTAGGCAGCCCCAGCAATCTTCCCTGTAACTAGAGTTACAGGTGTGTGAGGTCACGATCATCTTTTTTTTCCTTTTCTTTCCTTTTTTTTGGGCAGAAGCTTATGTTCCATCTACATTAAACTGCATGACTAGCTGTGCATGTGGGTGCTGGGATCTGAACTCAGTCCTTCTGCTTGTGAAACAAACCCATGAGCCACCTCTCCAGCCCTCAATCTTTTTATTTTAAATGAAACGCAGACAAAGAGACCCACACAAATGTGTGGCTTTGTGAATTCTTCTAAAGCAAACATCCAGGTAATCACCAGCAAAGATCTGGAAACAGGACCTGGCTAGCCACCCGGGAGGCTGGGCTCCTCTCCCCCGCCTGTGACATCAGCTCCTGCTTTTATAATGATAACTTCCGACATTTTTTAGATGTTTACGTTTTTCTACTTTTGCAAAGTGTTCTTAGAGCAGCTTCGTTCTTCCACAACTATCCTTGGATTTTTAAGTACCCGCTGTCCTCCCACCTAACTGTGCATTCCTCAGTCCTATAGCTTAGTCTCAGCCATTTAAAAAGTATTCACATTGAAGTTTCTTTTAAGCATATACTCTGCCACCTCTTCCTTTTCCTTTTGATGTTTCTGTGGAAGGACACAGGCGCTTGTGTGGATTCTGCTACCTGCACGCTCATGGTACAGTTCGTCCTGTGTATTGCCTCTAAGTTGGCTGGTACCAGAGACTGGAATGAACTTGAGTGTGATCCTTTGTGAAGTCTACAGTACGGGGCACATGATGCTCGTCTGTCTCTCTGATGGTGTCTGTGATCAGTAATGCATGTGTCATCACTGAGGCTGCAAAATGGTGGCACTCTAATTCTACTACCCTTTTCTCATTTAATAATCAGAATACTGGAGCTCAGCATTTAAGAGCACTTGCTACTCTTTCAGAGGATCCAGAACCCACATGGCAGCTCAAAGCAGTCTGTAACTCCTGTTGCAGGGGATCTAATGCCCTCTTCTGGATTCTGTGGGCACCAGGCACATACGTGGTGCATAAACATACATGCTGATAAAACAGACATATAGAATTAAAATAAATCAATCTTTTTTGAAGAATCAGAATGTCCTTACAGAGAACTCCAGAGGTAAAGAACATACAGTCTACCCTCGTTTGGTAAGAGCATCAAGGGTTTTAATGGAACACCTGCCTTCTCTAAATCTCAGTTCTAGTGGGCAAGGCAGATCTAATCCTACTTTCTGACTCTAGGAGTGGGCTCAGGATGTGAATGTGGTCAGGGGAAACACTCCATCCCCGGCCACAGTAACCGAGCCAGGGAAGGGCATATGACCCAAGCCAAGCCAAGCCAAGGAAAATATTTCTTTGGACTTTTACTGAAGCTTCTGAAAAAAGAGGCAAGCCCCTTCCTCTGGTGAGCTAGACAGACAAAAAACAGGCTGAGCTGACTACCTTCTCCACTGCTAAGGGTAGCCGACCTGATAGTGGACTCACACAGAGGACAGTGAGGCCAAGAGATGGAGGACATCTGCTCAGACGTTCTTGGGACACCTGGATCTATCTATACCCAAAAGCTGCACCTTAGATTCCTCATATTCGTTTGAAAAGCTCCTCTTTCAAAAGCCAGTTGCAAGTGAAACCCCGATTGATAATTAATCCTGATGCTCTTTGCTCTTGCAGCCCTCTGAACCCTGCTCTCCTAACCCTTAGGCCATCCATAACTATACAAAATGTTCTTCTGGAAGCTTCTCCATGTCTGTCCTGCTCATCAGCCTTTCTGGCTCATAGAACATCCTGATATAAATGGCTGCTCCCTTCAGATCTTAAGAACCCAAAAGTTTCATTTCTTCAACTCAACACCTCCGGCTGTCCCCAGTGAGCGGGGAGTGGGCTGGCATCCAGGGGTGTAAGGAAACGGGCTCCTGACTTGATGATTTGAAGGGCAGTCCTCTACAAGATACTTTTACAGGAATAAAACTGAGACTCTATAGGCCACAGGTTAATAACTCTGACACTCCTGAGTCTTGCTCTTCCTGCCATTCCCTTGGTCATCTCCACCCCTGCATCTGACCACATTTCTGCCTCCAAACAGCCTAAGACTCTCTGGACACAGTGCTTTGTTTTTCCCTTTCACCTGCTGCTAGGACCATGAGGGGTTTGAGCATGTCTGGAAAACACTCTCCCACCACGCTGCAACCCAGCCCTGGGCAAAGCTCTTGATGTGGACATAGAAAGCTGGTCCCTTGTAGCTGCTGACTCAAACTGGAGGAACTTGTTTTTAGCCTGGGGGCTGAGAGAAACAACAGGATGGGAATACTGAGTCTGCTGAGCTGAGGGAGGATGGGGCCATCAGCACAGCCTTCAGTGCTGGATGGGTACGCCTGAGGCTTGGAAAGTGTCCTTCCTAAGCAGGCTGCCATGGACCCTAGCTCCATTGCTATCATCTACCTGCTGGCAAAATGCCATGTCACTTGAGTGGGGACAGAAAAAGCTGTGCTTTTAAGGGCCAGACTGTAGAGGCTACAGCATCAGAGAACTAGGAGGCAAGAATCCTGAGTCTGTGGAACCTGCCCTGCTCCTCTGGTCACAGGCAGGTGAGGACTATGGACATTGTGGGACAGAACCTCTGGGGCCTCAGACTCCCTTCTTCTTGCTGAGTCCCACCACATAGGTGGGCCATTTGCTATCTGGGTCTAAGCAAACGGGAAGTAAAGCTGTGGAGGAAACAAACAAAGATGGGGAGGGCCATCTGACACCAAATGATTGACCTTATGGACTTTACCAACTGAATATTTCTATGATTTGGTTTTTTTGGGACACTCTGTAGCCCAGTCTGGCCTAGAACCTAAAGCAATCCTTCTGCCTCAGCCTTCTTCAATGCTGGGATTGCTGGCATTCACCGAGCCTGGTTAGATGCCCTTTCAGCAAGCGGAACCTGTCCACAGAAGAAAGTTAATCTGGTGCAAACGGTGTGCGCATATGAAACTATGCCTCCCTATGCTACTTACCAATGGTGTGACCTCAGGCAGGTTACTCAACCTCTCTAAGCCTAGCTCTGTGATCTATCAGATGCCTGTGGAACTGCTGGACAGATGAAGGGAGACAATACAACCAGGCACTTCAGCCAGTGGCCAGCACAGGGACGGACTCTAACCAGGAGCTGCTGTTAATTCTGCCACCAGAAAGTTTTCAGTGTTCAACCACTTGGAGAAAAGAGGCTCCAGGGACATGAATCTGATCCATACCCCTGCTGTGTGCCTGCAGTTCTGGGGTTCAGAAACAGGGCCATACCTTCCGTTCCAAGTGCTTATCCAGGCGGGCCAGAGCTTCTGTCTCTCCTCCTTGCCAGACGGCTGGGCCAAGTCCCTCCGTGGGGAACCCTACAAAGGAGCAGCGGGCGAGAGAGAGAGCACTGCAGGTCAGGTCACCCGATTAACAGTTATACAAACGGTGATTCTACTGCTCATCTGCTCTTTGGATGAAACCACAGACCTTGGACTTGGGGCTACTGGGATGAGAAAACCCTTCAAGTGAAGAAGGCTAGCTTTATTCCGATGAGAAGAAGGGCGGCATGGGGACAGAAGAAGGAAGGTGGACTTATTAGTTATCCTTGTGGAGAAAAGCCCAATGACAGGCCAGAGCCAGACAGTGCCTCTACTATTGGAGAGAAGAAACTACACAAAGAGGCTCCCACCAGAAACAGCAGCCTGGGAGGGCACAGGCAGAAATTCACTGGTCATGGGGGTAGGGGTGGGGGTAATAGCAACTTTTTCTGGTTTTGTTTTTTGTTTTTTTAAGGCAAGGTCTCATGTAGCCCAGGCTGGCCTGTTTCTCCTGCCTCTGTCTTCCAGGTTCTGAGATTATAGGCATGTGCCACTAGGCCAATATTTTTTAACTTTGACAAAGAAACAGAAAGCCATAACCCACACAGGGAGCAGGAGCCTGTGTGATGTGGTGCAGAATGTACGCACCCAGCTCCTCTAGGGAAGGCACGCCATAGGTGTCATCATGGTTCTCCTGGATCTCAGCCCTGCAGTTCTCCATCTGCTGGCTGGTCACAGCGCCCACTGGCTTCTTGGGCAGCTCCATGCGGCTGATGATGGCCTGAAAGCGCTTGTAGGTAAGGGGTGGTTTCTGCCCATTCAGTTCGATGATTCTGGGGAGCCCAAAGTACATCTAAAGTCACTCCTGAGGCCCTTTATTTTGGGGTCCCTGACCACCCAAAATAGAGCACAGACTCAGAAGCTCTGAGGGTCACTCTCCTCATCAGCTTACGGTCCCACCCCTGAGTAGAAACGGGGGGCAGGGGAGGCTGTATCTCCATTTTACCGAGAGGGAAAATGAAGCCCAGAGAGCTGGAACAGGTGCCTCAGGTAATGGAGCAAGGCAGGGCCAAAGCTGGGACTCAATTCCAGGTTCCCTGGTATCCACGTGGAGCAGCCTAGAGACAGAGACTGACCATATCTCTCTAATCAGACAGAAAATCCCCCATGGGCCTTCTGGGCATGTATGTGACCACACCAAGGCTCTCTCTACCCAACTTCGAGCATGTACGGTGAAGGCTGTGACATGCTCCTTGCTTGGAGGATCAGCCCTGTTTACTAGAGCAGAGATGTAGAGGTCAGTTAAGGCTCCCTAAATCAGAGGCTGTGGTAAACAGCAACAACATCAAGAGGTGTGAAGTATGCCAAGTATTTTTCACACACAGAAGAACAGGCATGAGGGCTGAAGAAGAGAATGCCACTGCTTCCATAAGCATAAACTTGGACGGTTTGCAGCCAGATTCCTGGGCTGCTGCTGGCTGAGAAGAAGCTTATGCAAGGCCTGCCTGTCTGGGTGAGTTCACTTCCCTATTTGCTCTCCCTGCCCTGCCCCCATTAGCCCAGATAGAAGCTGGCTGCTGCCTCTGCAGTCCCGCCCCTCCTCTGGCACGTGGCAGGGGAAGGGCTCCACTCCAAGCCGCTCCTCCTGAGGGCTTGGCTCACGTGCACAGCTGTGTGACCCAGCCTTCTGGCAGCCAGCCTTTGATTGCAGGAGGAGGGCAGGGAGCAAGCAGCAGGGCAACAGAAGGGTGACATCTCCAGTAGGGAATGGGGGACAGATGCACAGAGGCCGGCCACTGGGGAAGGAGACTCTGCTGTGGTTACCAGCACCCTGCAGGGGTCTCTAGAGCCCTCAAACAGCATCAAAATGCATGGCCTGGAAACCCAGAGAGGCAGGGCAGACGGGGACTCAGCCGAGGGCTGGAAACTAGGTCTGTGGGAACAGAGACCTGCTGGGAAGAGTGACAGGTGGGGTCTGTCAAGGTCAGAAGATGGAGTTTGGGAGCTCAGCAAAGAGGGGAGCATGAAGCACAAAGAGCTAACAGCAGATTTATGAAGACCCTGTGTGGAGACGGATCCTCCCTGCTTCCACAGCTTGGCTTAGCTTAACCAAGCCTTTGTTATCCAAACTGGGTAACCTCTTGGTGACTTCTTTAGCCCCAATTCTGGCCCATTCTTGTCCAGTTTATAGAAAGTACCATACCTCATCAGCCAGGTGGCCCTCTTGCTGAACTGGTCCAAATTCCACTGGGGGGGGGGGGGCAAATCACCACGCCTCACCACAGGCAACCTTACCAAGAGCCCCCATGTCTTACCTGTCCAGGTCATAGAGGGTGTGAGAGTTCTCAGTCACCACCTCGACACCAGCCTCTTTGGCCATCTTCATAATGGCCGCATCCCGTTCTTTCCCAAAGGGTTCAGAGTCATATTCAAAGGTCAAGCGGGTCACCCCCCATTCCTGTGGGGAGATAATTTGTTATGCTCAGGACTGTTTGAGAAGTGGGACCGGGACACTCACTTCTTCTCAGGTGGTGAACAGGGCCGATCCTGGCTATGTTACAAACAAAGGGCACCAGACAATCGTTCAATTGGAAAGCAAAGAACCCGAGGCTCAGAAAGTGTGAAATAGGCAGTCAGGAGAGTCAGGCCAATAGCACTGCCGTGGTGGAGTCCGTGGGAAGGCTCCGCGCATTCACTGTGGCCTTAAGGTGGGACAATGAAGCTATAAATACTATGTTCCCAGGGGAGCCCCTGGCCCACAGAGAGGCACTGACTCACAGTGGAAATGGGTGGGGGAGACACACACCGGATCACTAGCTCCGGCCTGCTCTGCAGTCTTTCCCAGGCCTCCTCAGAGTCTAACTTGTGGCCTAGTTTTCTTGGCAGACTTGTGCTATGTAAAGTGTCTTAACGGTTTCCACAGCAACACTCCCAAGGCCAGAAGCAAACAGAGCTAATGGCTCTCAGAGTTGGAGAAAGAGGAGCAACCCTCAGTCCAGAGGTTGGGGAAAACAAACTGGAGGGCTGCAGGTTGTGAAGAGGGGAATTCTTTTCTGAGCCTTCAGTCACTTTTGGTAGGAATAGCCTGGTCTCCTAGCAACGCCAGGAGAAAGCTGCCCCAGTGAAAGCTATCCAGACAAGTCACAGAAAGCCCTACAGCATGTAACTAGCAAGAAGCAAACAATCTAACCAGTCTGTGGTCACAGACCTTTAAAGCTCTGAACCACTGGCAGAAAGCCTAGTTCAATCCTGCCCGGGGAGTGAGTTCTTCGCAGGGTGGGTCTCCAGCTGTCAAAGCACAAACGCACTGAATGTTTCCTCAGCCCTTCTTCTGATAAGTGGTTTGCATAGACGGCATCATTACGTAGTCACAAAACCCCGTGACTCAGGAGCGTCTCACTAAACGATGGCCCATCCTTCGGGGAATTCTCCTGTGTCTAAACAGCGTTTGTCCCAGGCGATGAAGCTGCCCATGACCTGCCTGTTCTGCCCATCGTCGTGTGAACTCAACAGAAATCATGTATGCTGTACACCCATCTCTAGGTCTCGTCAGCCAGCATGGGGCCTGATAGCCAGCAGCAGCTCAGTAAACACATAGGCAGTGACTCAGTGTCATCTATACTTTGGAGCAACAGCCTGTCAGGCCTCCGAGCTGCTGGGAGAGGGAGGGGCAATGTGGAGGGAGGGATAAGAAAGACACAATGCTTCCTGTTACTGTTGTCTTGGTTTTGCTGTGGTGCTTGGGATGGAACCCAGGGCCTCATACACAGTAGGCCAGTGCCACAGCCTAACAAATGCATGTATATGGTACGTAGGTAAACACACAGCTCTGTATCAGAGAGCCTGAGACCACTTCCTGGCCAGGGAGCACACGCTCTTTCCTCACCTGTAAACCTGGGGCAGCAGAACCTAGCCCCAGGGGCTGCTACAGGGGGGGGGGGGCGTTTAGCGTGTGTTACAGTTGGAACAGGACTCACAGTCAGCCCTCAGAGAATGTTAGTGTAGTGTCCGGTGACTCATAGATATGTACAAAATTATGGGATGGGGGGAGACACACTATGAAGCTATTTGCTTTGACATCAGATTTTCCCTCCTGGCACAGAGTTTGGAGTGCTACTGAGGATGAAGGAGAAAGCTCTAGAATGCTCTATCTGTGAGAACTTTTGCCTCTGCTTGGGCCCTAAAACATGCATTTTAAAGGGGCTAAGAGGAAATAAATGGGCTTGCCTCCAATATGGCCCCCAAATGAAGCTTTTACTAATTGCTTACCACAGAGAAACAGGGACGCTCCCTCAAATGCCTGACTGACTTTTTCCCTAATAAGCAGAGCAAGTTGAGGTGGGCAGCACCCCTTGTTAGACAGGAAACCCCACCCTTAAAGTCTTGGCAGGAACGAACCCTAGTAAAATGTACTAGCTTGAGCCAAGGAAACATAAGGAAAGCCAGAGGCAGTGGGGTGGAAGGACTTAGCACACTGCATGTCTGGGCTGAGCTGGGATCTTTCCAACACAATGCTGGTTTTACCGAGTTTTTTTCCCTTAAAAAAAAAACTCCAGTTTTTCCCAGTTTGCCAGTTTCCACCCTGCTGGCAAACTGACCAGCTGTCTCTGCGTCCAACCTCCCTAGCAGCCATTTTAGTGGCCAGACAGGCACCAGTATTTCCATTCTGCCGGCCAGAATAGCATTTCACTCTGTGGGGAAATGCCAGGCAGCAGAATCTCCCTCTCAGTCCTCCACACTCACCTTGAAGAGCCTTGGAAACACATCAGCTGGCTGTCCCCGGACTACAAACAGACGGGAGTTGAGCTTTCTTAAGCTTGTGTCCAGATCTTCCAGAGATTGCAATAGGAACCTGCAGAATCCACAAAGGCCTCATTAGTAACATGGGGTGGGGTGGGGTGGGGTGGGGAGTGGAGGTGGTGGATGACAGGACACAACACACACACACATACTCTCTCTTTCCTTCCTAAGAACCCAGCCACCGCTTATGTCAAAAAGTTGGTATGATACATGTAGGGCTGGGGGCCTGGCCTGAGCTCAGTCCAGGAGTGATGGGGTTAACTTCCAGCTTACTAGATAGCTGTGTGATATGAGGCAGAGATTTAACCTTTTTATTTGTTTTCTCATCCATGGCTTGGAATTAACAGTAGAGCCTGTAGACTTGCTAGTACTCATGGAATCACTAAGAAAATCCAATCAAATGCAAGGAAAACCTCAGGCACAGAGCTGGACATAGAGTCCATGTGATCAGTGTGAGCAGCTCTTATTACTATGTTTCTGTGTGTCTGTTAAATACTAAAGCCACACCCACAAGCTGGGCTGTCTCTGAGGCTCAGTTTGGGAGGTGGCTCACTTTCCAGGCCTCTCTGTGTCCCACAGTCCCTTGAGCCTCAAGCATGGTGTACTTGTTTTGTCTATGTAGCTAGGCTGGTCTTGAATTTGTCATCCTCCTGCCTTGGTCTCTCAAGTGTTGGGATTACAGGCATGAGACACCATGCATGGCTTGAGCTGCAGGCATTTCTGACACTTCAGCCCTCGCACATGAGCTTTGTTTGTCTGACTGCTTATTCTTCTGGCCTCTCCATTCCTCTGGCTCCTGGGTTCTCACCAAGAGAGGCAGGGGCTTAAAGGTGTTCTGGACAGATATTGTGGCATGCTTGGGTATATGATAAGGACACAAATACTCATGAGCCTGTGTAAGAGAACTGGGTCACCAGGCAACAGGGAAAGGAAATGAACCTTTGCTGAGTCTGTCAGTGTGTTATTTTAAATTAAATTAACATTTAACCAGGTAACTATTGATGTGGTTCAAAACCCCAGTGATAAATGGGTACAGAGTGAAATGTTCTTTCTTGCCTTCCCAAAGCAACCAAGACTATCAGTTTGATCATGAATTTATTATGCTTTGTATTTTCCTAATTTGACCCCTCAACACATTTTGAAGGAAATTGAACTATTCCTATTTTGCAGACAAAGAAACAGACAAGAGAGGTTAGGGAAACTAACCTCTCAGTTTTACCAAAACTGAGAGCTATTAAGTGACTGAGCTGGCATAGAGGCCCAGGCTAATCAGACTCTGAAAGCCGTATTTTCTTCTCAGTGGCCCATTTCTAATCACTTCAGTCAAGTAGGCTCTCTGCTCCAGGGCTGAGAGTCTCCTGAGCCTGGAATTCCTCTCTCTGACAGACACAAGCCTCATCTAGGTGGTCCATTCACATGCCTATCGTCCTCCTCAGGACCCGAGCCTCAACAGGCCAGCTTCTACATCACGGTCCCTGCAAAACATGCTGTAGATCCCCAGCTACATTCCCTGACTACTGGAGGCTTACAGAAGCCAGGAGGGTGCCAATCAGAACTAGACCCCGCCTGCCTCTGACGTACACAAAATGTCACAATTCCATGGCCAATGCTGCAGGCCCACATTCCAGCAGGAGCCTAGCCCACAGCATCACCTTAGCTAAAGAGCACATAGGCTCAATCAAGGGTTGAGACTGGAGACTGAAAGCAGAGGCTGTTATGACCACTCCTCAAGCTCCCCTGCTGTGAAATTCTGACTTAAAAACCTGGCACCCTTTAAATAGTAAGTGATCCACAAACCTGCTCGAATTGGTCTCCCTTGGGCCTTGCTGCTCCCCACCAGCACACATACAGAATAAAAATAAAAATAAGGAAGGCTCAAGGGAGCAGAGAGCCTTAGCCACCTGAAACAGGAGGCTTTGTGAGGCACAGTGCAGGGCACAATTCCACAACATCTCAGGAAGATGGAGGTTCTTCCATCCGAAGCCCCAAGATGTCCCAGCCATACACTTTAGGGTCTCTATCTTCACAGCTCACCACGCTGCAGAGAACATCCATCTGCAGCTATTAAGGCTGCAATGCACAGGAAATATAGGTTCTGGAGTACGTTGCAACCTGCTTTCTACACAGCTTTATTTTTAGGACTCATTATCTAAAGAGCTTCCTGCAGCATCTCTGCAGCACAGATGAGTACCCTTGTCTTCTCTGACAGACGGCAGAAGGCAAAGCCTGCAGCTAAACAATGGTGCAATTTCCAATGGCAACGGCTATATTTACCAAGTACTTCCGGAGCAAAGCTCTATCTTACTTACTTTATATACATTAACTCTCAGACAACCCCACGAGGTGGGCGCTATTACCATGCCTATTTTACAGCTGAGGAAACTGACATTCAAAGACAAAGTAACTTCCCCCGACACAATATACTTGGTAACTGGCCAGAACTGGTGGCCTGGGGACCCTACAGCTCAGGGTTTGTTCTCAGCTACCAGGCTCCTAAGCCTCAGCAGTGAGCACACCCACGGCTCTGAGCAATGCACACTGAGGTGGATGGTATTGCCTAGGGCTCAGCCCTTAGGGAGCATCAGAGCTCAATTCACACTAACACCTTTTCTGCAGATCTGTGCATGACCAGGAACTTGCTAGAACAGACACACTCCTGGGCTCCATCCTAGACCGCCATGAACTGAATTTGCCCTTCCATATGATTGTCTGGGAATGCACTTGTCCATGAAAACTGAAGAAGTTCCACCGTGGAATGCTCTTCACTTTGACCTTGATGTACAAAGTGCATTTTTGTTTCAAATTTGTTCCTACTGAGCCCCCACCCCCACCACATCACATTTTTGTTTCAGACTTTTTGGCCCTTAAGAAATACTTAATTGTATCCACCATCCCTCCTCCCCAGGATGAACTTAGAACAGCATCCCAGAAGGCAATAGGAAGAAGACACAGGGAGGTCTCTGTATAGTGTCTAGCCTCCAGGCAGCCACGGACAGGGAAGCCAGTTCTATGGCATCACCTTTTGGATCTGCCTGGTGACAGCTCTGCAGAGCACAAAGGAACTGGAGCAAGCTGCTCCTGGAGAGCACCGGGCAGGCCTAGGCTTTCTTAACCAGGGAGAACCTGGGCCTTCCCTCGCTGCTCCCTTCGAACCCTCCTCTGCACCTGCCCACTTCTCCTTACTTCAGGAGGGGGACTCCAAAGGAAAACAGCTTGAGTGGGCACTGGAAGGGGTGGTAGTGGGGGCTGACCCTCCCCCTTGCTCCAAGTGGCGATCACGTGGCAGAGCACACAGCTCACCATTTTCAAAAGATGTGCACCAGAATTACCTAAGTCCCATGGAGTCAGGGCAGACAGAACTGGAGAAAACCAAACTGGGATTTCCAAAAATTACAGAGACAACTGTCATTCAAGAACTCCAGGAGGCTACCCCTTCAGAACAGGCTAGTTATATACACATTGTACTCAGGGAGAACTTCTCTAGGGATGGCATTGGCTGTGTTGAGAAACAGTTTTCTGTTAACACAGAGGAGAGGGGTGATAGTTCTCTTGGATACAGATGGTCCTTGACCAAATTCCTCTGCTTCAAGCAAGCTTATCTCACCATAACAATGATATTATGGGCTGGCGGACAGGTAATAGGATATTAATAGATAAAAATTCACTTCTAAGAAATTAAGAGAGTTTAAAACCCCACAAAAAGGATAATTTAACCCCACAGTCTGTAGCAGAGACTGCTTCCTAAGTCTCATTCATATAGAAATATAGGCTTTTCTTTTTTTTTTTCTTTTGGAAGTGCTTAATTTTAAAGAGCTTGATTGAAGTTTTCACCCCTCTTGGGCAAACGGAACGTGCCCTTGGCTTACAGAACAGTGAAGCCCCTTGCTAGAATTGCAGTGTGAACAGCTCAAGGAACACAAATTGCTCTCCCAGCAACTACAGATCCCATCTCCTTGCTGACCAAGTTCCTAGGCCACCCATTTCAACAGTCCAGATGTCCAGCTGCATTCAGCTCCAAGCACTTGGGATGAGGCAAGCTCTTTCTCACCAGATAACAAGAGTTCCCAGATGGTATCACTGGCTACTGAGAGAAATGGCTAAGAGAGAACATATTTCTGTAACTCCCTCTGTTCTGGAAGCTCCTGAAAGAGATGCAGCACAGAGCCAGCAGAGCCAAAACGATTTCAACGGAGTAGGAGGAGAACCCTGGGCAGCATCTAAGCTGTGACAGGGAGAGGAGGGAAGTAAAAATGGATCAAGTCTGACCCATTTTAAAATCTAGAAGCCACTCATAGCTGCCTTTTGTTTGGGGTCTTGCCTGTAACACCTCCTTTTGTTTGGGGTCTTGCCTGTAACACCTCCTTTCTAGATGCAGCAAAGCTGGGGAAGGGCGGACAGAGGAAAATGGCACCAGAGCAAGAAAAACATTCCTGGGAGTCACAGAGCTAGAACTGACCCATAGGCTTCCTACCATCACCAAGGCAAGCAACAGGACAGTCTTCCATGCCAGCAGAATATACAAACACTGGTGCTGTTGGCACAGAGAAAGCACATACATCCATGTATATTCTGGTTGCCTTTCTCTTTAGCTGACACTGTAGCTATTTTAATCTGATTCCATCTGCAGGAGGGAACCAGTGTAACAGAGATGACAGACTCTGATCTCCCGCTTCTGCCAGATGGACCCCACCCTTCCAGAGAGACTTTTCAGAGCCAGAGCCGGGTTCTGAAGCAGTAGGGGGCAGGGCCGTTATGCTGTGGCCCCATTCTCTTAGTCTACTCCCAAGTTCCAGAAGCAGCGCTGGAAGATTACACATGCTGTAGTTATGCAGAGGTGCAGCTGGAGTGGGAGGGGGCAACTCCTTGCCTCCAACCCTGTGCACCAAACAGCCTCCAGGCCTGCTCTCCAGTCATCAGGAGCAAGGGCGATGATGGGGCTGCTGGAGTGTGTGTGCCTGCTGCCAGGTTCAGGAGCAGTTACCATATTCGATCTGTTTGGTGTTATTTCACCTCATTCTCCTAAATGCCAAAGCTAATTAGACTTCTGGTCAATGCATTGAAGCAACACACTCCCCAGGTTGCCTGGCTCTCTGTGGTTCTTTAGTGCAGCACTTCTGACACTTGGCTGCAATGGCTTAAAAACAAAAACAAAACAAAACAAAAAACAACCAACCCAGGCCAGGACAACTGAATCATAAATCAGGGAGGGGAGCCCAGGAAGCTTTCAAAGATCCTTAAGAGATTCCAAATATTAAAAACACATCTGTAGTTTGTCCCTCATTTAATTTGGTTCATGGCATTTAGGCCTCCTCCACTGTGGTTGTTTACTTGCCTTTCTCTACTCAAACGTAGGTTCTGGAAGCTGTGGGAGCACACCTGAGCTCACTGCCATACTTAGCAGCAGCCCACCAGCTACAACTCACAAAATAACTCTCAATTAACATCTGCATTCCCACACGATTTGAGATTTCACTCAGGCATCTGAGCTGCCTTGTTCCTTTCCTGCTTCATTCTCTTGAAAGTGCAACTACAAAAGGGTGACCCACAAAAACCCATAAAACCAAGTTCCTAGTATACTGGAGTTCAACCAACTTTGTGGTTCCTTTATCTCCACTACCACAAAGGAAGAAGCAGCCACAGGCAATGCTCCCCACAATCTCAGTAAAAGAAAAAAAAAAAACAAAACAAAACCTTCATGACAACATAACAAACAGTCAGATTCTATTGACTCTGTCTAGATTGGCACACTGCCAAAAAGAAGGCGAGGGCAAAGTCTAAGGCTTGGTTTAATGTCCACAGTAGAGATGGTCATTTGCCAGTGTTTGTCAAATTCAACCTTCTATCTATGGAAACTGGAGCAAGACAGAGTAATAGCGCAGCCTGAAAACAGTGTGGGCTGGCCCTCCACAGGCCTATCTTTAGTTGTTCCCTCTGCGTAAATGGGACAGGAAGGGGCATTTAATAGACAAGCTACCAGGAGCACTTGCAAACCCCTCTTGGAGAGGAAAAGAATGGGGTGCTGAGAGCCACTGTCTCCTGGGAATTACCTTGCTCCTCTGTGCAGCAAGGCCATAAGCAAACATCGCTCATAACAATGCAAACAACCCAAGCCACTGCTAGGAAGCATTCAAAGAGTGATGGGTACATGATGTATCCAAACCTGTTTCTGAATACTGGCTACAGAGAAAATACATTAGCTGCCTATTTATTAATTGGGTCACACAATGTGGGGAAGGACTCATCCTCCTGGGAGTTATCAGGGGCTCTTGACATTGTGGTTTTGTGGTTCCTTACCCTTATATCAGCTCCTAAAAGTCTCATCTGTAATGGTCCCACTGTCCTCTAAAAATCGTATCATGACAATGGGAGGAAGGGCTGGTAGGCAATGCCATCCTCTTTGAATATTTTTTTTAGCAAAGTTATAACTGCAGAAGGGGTCCCCTCAGATCAGTTAAGGGGGCTACCTGGGAGATAGCTCAGCGGATAATGGCACCTGCCTCCTGGCCTGACAACCTGAGTTTGGTCCCTGGAGCCGCATGGTCAATGAGAACTCGCAAGTTGTCCTCTTAACTCTATATACCTCCATGGCACGTCCTTTCCCAATAAACTTAAAAAGTACATGTAACAGTAATTTGAAGGGTTAAGAACTACTCTGGAGGTCAAGACACAAAGTGGCACTGCCCGAAGACGCCCTTAGGGTCTTTTTAATGCTGGCTAAGGCTAAGCTAGGGTCCCCAATCACCACCAGGGTGATTGTGTAAGGATGTTAGCCAGGATGGGAAAACGGGGTGGGAGATAGTCAAACAAATCCGAGGCTTAGGGAAGCCTGAGGGGGCTTGGTCAGAGAGGGGCTTCTTCCCTTGAAGAATGCGTTTCCTCACCCCTCCACGCCACCCCATGGCACATCTCTAAAAGCCCAAGACCAGAAAGTCCCCATTCTGTCAGGAACAGGCTGCAGGTCTTCGCGTTTCTGACGAGAGTTTCGTCAGCACGGAGGAGTCATGACCTCCGTCTCCCCCCCCCCACCCCGCCCCCGCCCGACTGTCGTGGCCTTCAGAGGGGCGAGACCGCTCTGTCAGCGGTGGCCGCAGGCCGGAGTCCGCTCGGTGTTCCCACCCCGCAGTGCAGGGTCTCCTCACCTCCATCGGTTGATGCCCACAGACGAGGAGGCCGCGAACCACGGGTCCAGGATGTAGACGCAGCGCACACAGCGCGCTCCGCGCACGGCCGCCAGCAGCGCGGGGTTGTCGTGGAGCCGCAGCCCTTTGCGGAACCAGTGCACCGAGGACGCGCCGTCAGCGCCCATCGCCGTCGCGGGGACCGTCGCCGCCACCACAGCTGCCGCCGCCATCGCCGCCCCGACTGGGCCTCCGGCGGCGGCTCCGCCCCTGACCACACTGCAGGTCCTGCTCGGCGCCCGCCCAGCGGCCTATGACACCGCGGATCCCCGACATGGCCCCGCCCCCTGAGGCCGGGCGCGCCTCTGTGATTGGACGGGACACCCCCTCCGCTCTATTGGCCGGCAGCGCCGGCGCAGGCCCCGCCCCCTCACGTTCCCACCATGTGTGGTCCCCGCCCGGTAGCCACTCGCCAGTGACGCAGGATGGCGCTGCCGCCCGCCCCGCGTGGGCTGAGTCTGGAGGGACCCCGGATCTCCTATGCGTTTCGCGTTCCCCGCCTGCTTCTGGGAAGGACAGGGGCTGCGGTGACTCCCGCTGGGAGCTGATAGACCTGTCACCAGACCCGTACTTGCGGTTCATTGTACTGTTCACATGCCAAGCTGAGCGGTGATTGGCCTTACACAAACTGTCCTATTTTCTATTCTCATCTCATCCCAGTTACGTTCATTCCACAAGCCCGGATGAAACAGATGCTTGTTAGTCTTATTCTGCCGATGAGGCAAACTTAGGGCGCCCTAGTTTGAATGGCTTGCGCAATACCGTGAATCCAGTAAGATTCCGCACTGAAATTTCCGATTTCAAAGCTTCTGCTTTTAACCCACTTCCTCGCAGAGAATCTTGGCATTTGCATGCAGCAAGGCGTAAGGATGAAGGAGAAGCCCTTCTATGCGGCAGAAGTGAGTTTGGGAGAAAGGGCAGGGGTTGCAGAGGATGTGGGTTGAGGCAGTAATTGTGCCCTCAGATGAATTTATTCCGTTTACTTTCTGTTTAGTAGACACAGTGCCGTTATCGTCTACAACTCTGAACTGGATTCCGTGTGGGAATCAGAGATGTGGAGGGCATTATTACCCTACCTCTTCTTTGGAAGCCCTATGATTCTTTGGAGATTCCAGCACAGTATTTGCAGATTGATCGAGTGCAGCAAATATTGCATCTGCCCTAAGATGGCCTGAGTGGGCAGGAGTGCTGGAGCTATTAAACGGAGGACTGTTTCCATTTGTCCTTGTGTTGATCCCATGCTAGAACCCTGCCTTGACCTGGGAATGAGCAATGAAAGAATCTAGAATTTAGTCAGCAATGTAATAGTGCTAATTGGCACCACTCTCTACCCAGAGCGTCACTGTGATCCTCATTTCCAGAGCTTTCGTACATGCTGTTCCCTCACATAAATCACACGCCCCAGCCCACAGCCTTTGCATCTCCTGTTTTCCCTGTGGCAGCTGTCATTTTCCAGCTTCCCGGATCTAGCCTGCACAGCACCTCATCTCATTTGGTGCTTTGTTTGATCACTGGCCTTAGCTCACACTAGTGGAATTTCTTAGCTATGGTATGTCTGCTCCATAACACTATAAGCCCAGACATGCAGGGACCTTGGCTAAGTTACAGTCAGTGGCGTTTCCCAGGTCTAGCTCAGGACTTGGCACTGAGGGATCACATGAATCAAAAGGAAGAGACTCAGACTGGCCAGTGCCTTCAAGTCTATCCCAGTGTCTGCCTGACCCTCCTCACCTTTTTGAATCTCCTCTGCAAGTGTTTGCTGAGTGAATTGATGTCCCACATTAAACGTGTTTTTTTATTATTATATTCAATGCCATGTTTAGCTGTGTGTCTGTGTATGAGTATGTGCCCATAAATGGAGTCCAGAACAGAGTGTTGCCCAGGATTGGAGTTACAGGTTATTGCCAGCCTCCCAATGTGGATGCTGAGAACCATCCACAAGTTGGGTTCTCTGCAAGAAAAGTACACACTCCTAACCACTGAGCCACCCCTCTAGCCCTGCATTCCTTTTCTCTTGAGGCATTGTACTCCTTTCTCTTCTGTCTCCTTGGGTCCCCACAACACTGAGGACCTGGCAGGAAGAGAATAGAAGAGTAAGGAGGGGGTTCTTTCACAAATGGCCTTTCAGGGAGTAAATTCTTCTCTTTTTCTCTGTTAGACTCCCAGAACGCTGTGTCTGGAAACTGTGAGCTATCTGCAGTCAAGGACTGCCCTATCTTATTTATAGAGAGGCTGAACTCAAATTCCACTTGCTTTTCTTCTGTGTGACCCTGGACAAGCTCGTTGATTTCTGTTAGTTGTTATCATTTAATTTACCTTTATTATTTTATTTATGTGTATTTTTGTCAGTGGATGCCATGTGGATGTGGATGGCAGGAAGGCCAGAAGAGGGCATTGAATCCCTTGGAGCCGGAGCTATAAGAGGTTCTGAGCCACCTGATGTGGATGCTGGGAACCAGACTCTATTCTTCAGTGTCTTAGTTACTTTTCTATTGCTATGACAAATCACCATAACCAAAGCAACTTATAAAGTATTTCATGTGGAGGTTCACAGTTCCAGAAGGTTAGAATCTATGACCATCATGGTGAGGAGGATGGGTGCAGACAGGCAGACGTAGTGCTGGACAGTAGCTGAGAGCTCGCATCTGATCCACAAGCATGAGACAAAGAAGGCTAACTGGGAATGGCTTCAGCTTCTGAAACCTCAAAGCCCAACCCTAGTGACACAGCTCCTCCAAAAAGGCCACACCTCCTAATCCTTCCCAGACAGTTCTACCAACTGTGGACCAAGCATTCAAATATTTGAGCCTATGGAGGGTTTGAATTCTCATTCAAACCACCACAAACAAGGAGTTCTTTTAGCCACTGAGCCATCCCTCCAGCCCCTGTCACTTTAATAGATACAACAGGGTTGTAATAGTTCCATGGGCACAGTGAGCAGCTGCTATTATGCAGAACAGGCTTTGCATCCAATTTTGCCTTCCTTGCAATTTCCATGCCGTTTCTTACACATATCACGTGTTCCATAAGTGACCAAGTGAATGAGACTTTTATTAATTAAAAAAAAAAAAACAAAATTACAGCAACAATGAAAAACAAAGATGAGCCTAAACAACTCAGTGATTTCTTATGGACACTGCCTGTGAACATCTGAGCCAAGTGGGAGGGCAGTGTGTTCTCAACAGCTAGCGGTGCCGTGGTTCCATCTTGCTATGTCGTCGACTTTGTTTGATGTGGCTTGCGTATTCAGGTTGATAAGGATGACTCATTCCACAGAATGGCTGCCTAGCGCTTGGGTGAATTACCTGGGCAACATTCAAGGGCCAGGAAGTCAGTATGAAGAAAGGGTTTTGGAGGACGAAGTCCACTTTGGAATTTTGTGCTTTAAAATGAGTGTAGAGATACCAGAGAGAGGGCAAACAAGCCTGCACATGACTAAAGAAGCGGAAATTTGAATTCTATTTCGGACTCCTTAGAGCTCCTCGCCTTCCTGTTCACAAGGGCAACGAACAGCTGCTCCTGCTCCCACTAAAGGCAGAAGGAGAGGAGGAGCGAAGGGGAGACCTCGGTACTTCAAGGATGTGACTGGCCAGCTAGAAAGTGAATGCTGTCTGTCTTCCCCGAAGAGCTTTAAAACTAATCGGTTCTGTTTTGTTTGTTTCCTTTGGTCAAAGTCCTCTGTGGAGACGATATGTGACGAATTTCTGTTTTGGACCTGCCCTTTGTATAAATATCTGATGATTGGTGGAAAAGGGACCACGCCGAGGGCGGGGCATGCATGGCGACTTTAAGGTGCTTACGCCATCTAGTGGTCAGACTCGGAAAGTACGAGTCCGTGGGGCTCCTGCCTTAGTGCAGCCACCAATACACCCAAACCTAGTGACAAAAATAATAGTCCTTTCACTATCCAGTTTGAGAAGCTGCTGAGCTTTTTGAAAGCACGGAGCGCAACTCCAGAGTCCCTTAGTTCGGTTTTCAGCTCCACCATTAACTAGTAAGTGGTGTATTTACTCGAACAAGCTTCTTAATTTCTCGATGCCCTATTTTCTTCATTTGAAAAACAGAGATGTAGAGAATGACAGGTGCTGTGTAGCATGAGAGCAAGGTAAATGACAGATGGCTCAAAATTGAGAATCCGGAAGCAGAACCATAAGAATTAGGGGACAAGGGCTGAAGAGCTGGCTCAGCCGTTAGGGGCAGTTGTTGCTCTTCCAGGGAGCTCAGGTTTAGTCTTCAACATCCACATCGTGGTTCACAAACGTCTGTAACTCCAGTTCCAGAGGACCTATGCCATCTCTGGAGTCTGTGGGCACCGGGCATGCAAATGGTGCACACACATACATGCAGGCAAAGCAATCACATAAAATAAAAAATTTGAACATTTTATTCATAACATTATGTCTTTGTAAAGTGTGTGTGTGTGGGGGGGGATGGTTTTTCCTATAATGGTAATGGGTCAACCAGGTACCCTAATGTAAAAAAAACAAAAAACCAGAAGGAGAAACTTGATTGCATCAACACTCACACAAGCTGACTCTATGTCTGATGGGCAAACTGAAACAGCAAACTTCTTCACCTTTTGGTGTTGCAAATAATAATTTCTGGAACAAGACATGAAAAACATCCATCCAGCCAGGTGGTGGTGGTGGTGGTGGCACACGCCTTTAATCCCAGCACTTAGGAGGCAGAGGCAGGTGGATTCTGTGTGTTCGAGGCCAGCCTGGTCTGCAAAGCGAGTTCCAGTACATCCAGAGCTATTACACAGAGAAACTCTGTCTCGGAAAAACCAAAACCGAAACCCAATCAACCAACCAAACAAAACAACAACAAAAACCCCACATCCATTCAGGGAAAGGCTGGTAAGTTGGAGTTTAAAATTGTATTAAATTTAAGAACATCTGCTTATCAAAACAATAAGAAAGTGGGAAAACAAATTACAGAATAGAGGAAGATATGGTGACCCTAATAGCCCCCAAGGAGCTCAAGTCTAAAGCTGGGAGCTGGAATCCTAGCACATGGAGGCCAAGGTAGAAGCACCCCAACTCCCAGGCTAGCCTGGGCTACATAGCAAGAATCTGTCTCAGAAAACAAATACTCAATCAAAATGAATGAAAGAGCTGAAACCCAGAATATTGAAAGAATCTTAAACAAAAAAGAGGCACACAGAGAGCCGCTATGAACTCCTCCTCCAGGGGCTTGACTATGCACTTTCCACACACTGCCACCCCAGAGGACAGATGCTCCAGCAGACGCTGGATGCATGGAAAGAGGCTCACCTCTATTCATTCATTGGGAAACATGAAGTAAAAACCACAAGGAGCTACTATTATAGGCACACCAGGATGGGCAAAGTTGGAAGACTGATAAAATCAAGTGCTGGGGGCAGCAAGGAACAGAAACACTGATACACCACTGTTGGGAGTGTAAGTCACCACAACACTTTCCAAAGCAGCCATTATATTCTGAAAAACCAAACACCCTACAGTAAACAATATTGTAACAGGCCTCCAGACCTTAGCACAACCAACTCCATGATGGAAGTACCATCCAGGCCATAAAACTCTGCATGTAGACAGTCCCATCACCCAAAACGAGAACATAGGCCTAATTTATCAAAGTCCATAGTTTTGGGAAATTCTCTAAATGTACCAACTTTGCTTTTTGGCTTCTGTAGCTCACTTCTGGCTAACTGTTCACTAACTGGTATCAACCCTGGATATGGTTTTTATTTATTTATTTATTTTTTTGGTTTTTCGAGACAGGGTTTCTCTGTGTAGCTTTGTGCCTTTCCTGGAACTCACTTGGTAGTCCAGGCTGGCCTCGAACTCACAGAGATCTGCCTGGCTCTGCCTCCCGAGTGCTGGGATTAAAGGCGTGCGCCACCACCGCCCGGCTGGTTTTTATTTTTAAAAGCTTACTTGGAGAAAGACTTGGGGCCACCTTGGGATCCCAAACACCCAGGGTAGTTGCCAGCTGGCTAGTGAAGAATTTCTATTGGCTTAAATCTCTGTTCGAGCAGTCTTCTCTGGTGGATACCCCAAAACAGTATACAATATGGCCCAGTAATTTAACTTCTAGCATATACCAAACAAAAAAATGAATGTGCGTGTGCCCCCCAAAAGACATGTATAGGCATCTTCACAGGAATGTTATCAGTGACAGTTCTAAATAAAAAGCAATGCAAATGTCCGTAAGGAATGAATGGACAAATACATTTACTATACCCTATCAAAGGAATACTAAACAGAAGTAAAAATGAATAACCTATAGTTATAAATGGAGACAGGGATGAGCCTCATAAACAAAAGAAGCCAGACAGAAAAGACTTCATTTATAAATGAACATATCCACTATGTGAAGTTCACAACCAGGAAAAGTAATGTTTGGTGTTAATAGCCAAAGAAGTCATAACTCAAATGTCCATCATCCAATTGATGGATAAATAAAATATGGTATATCCATATAAAGGAATAGGATTAATCCCTAAAAGGGAAGTTCTGACATGAACTACATCATAGATGAATCTTGAAAACATATTAAGTAGCCAGTCCCAAAATATCATATATCAGAATTCCACTTACATAAAATGTTCAAAATGGGCAAATCTATAGAGGTAGGAAATGTGTTTTCTGGGGTCGGAAGGGCTGGAGAAGATGTATTCTCAGTTACTTAAAAGGCTGAGCCAGGACGATCCCAAGTTCAAGGTCTGCCTGAGCAAGGTGACCTCAAGGCCACCGGGGACAATCCAATGTCTCCAAACAAAACTCAAAAAGAGGACTGAGGGCGAATCTGAAGAAGAAAGTATTCTGTGATGGACGGCATCACACCTTTGTGAAAAAGCTAAAAACTACTCAAGTGTGGACTGTGAGTGGGTGGGGCTTTTGGAGTGTAAACCATATCTAAACAAATCTGTTGGCAGAAAAATTACAGAGCATTGCCACAGAAACGTAAAATGAACTTTAGCCCAGCATAGGACTTCCAAGAGAAAACTTTCCCTCTCAAATTCTAAAATCCATTTACATGGTTCCCATCAATTTTGCTTTTTTTTTTTTTTTTCAAAATTGGTTTTCCGTTGATGTATGAGGCTCTTTATTTACCTGAATTATGTGACTGGCTTTAGTAATTTTGTTTGTTTTTGAGACAGGGTCTCATTGTGCAACCTGGCTGGCATGGAACTTGCTATGTAGACCAGGCTGATCCTTAGACTCACAGAGCCTGCCTGAGGTTGGATTAAAGGCAAGTGCTGCCACAACCAGCTAGTTTATGACAGTTTAAATAAACAAGTCTGTTGTGTCCACACTGAAGAGACTTAAGTTTGCAAGTTAAAAAACAACAACAAAAACTCATATATGGCATTCGATACCTGGACAGCAGTGACTACTTACTCAGAGGACTGGATGGTATGAGGGCATCTATGGAAATTTCTGGAGTGGCTGATGTTCATTCTGTGGCATCCACTGGGACATATTTGATTTATATTTATATATATATTTATGATTCATCCCTGTGTTTGTACATGTGGGGGCTTGAATGGGATACCCCTATATTCTTGGGGTGATACTGTTGGGGTAGATTTAGGAGGCATGGCCTTGATAGAAGATGTGTGTCACTGGGGGCAGGCTTTCAGATCTCAAGAGTCATGCTCTGTGTCCTGTGTGCTCTCCCTTCTTCCCACTATTGGTTTGTGTTGTTAGAGTTTTCCTGCCTGACCCACAGTCAGGACAAATCTCTCTCACCTGCCAGTCCCACAGCTGCTCAGACCCGACCAAGTAAACACAGAGACTTATATTGGTTACAAACTGTATGGCCGTGGCAGGCTTCTTGCCAACTGTTCTTACAGCTTAAATTAATCCATTTCCATTAATCTATACCTTGCCACGTGGCTCGTGGCTTACCGACATCTTCACATGCTGTTTGTCATCGTGGCGGCTGGCAGTGTCTCTCTGACTCAGTCTTCCACTTCCCAGCTCTATTTTCCTCCTTGTCCCGCCTACACTTCCTGCCTGGCCACGGGCCAATCAGTGATTTATTTATTGACCAATCAGCAACACATTTGACATACAGACCATCCCACAGCAGGTTTGAGATGTGAACCCGTAGCTCTCAGCTTTGAGCTCCAGTCTCCATGCTTGCCCGCTTGCTACCATGCTTCCTGCCATGATGGTGATGGACTCTATTGCTCTGGAACTATGAGCCCCAAATAAGCCCTTCCTTGTGTGAGTTGCCTTGATGAGCATCACAGCAACAGAAAGGTAACAAGACAGCATGAATGTTAGACTTTTGTTTAGAAGCTTAAGAAAAAGCAGTGCTCAAGCTGGGACTCGTATGATGGATTCAGAGTCCACTCAACTGCCCCTGTACTTTTTCTTTTTCCTTTCTTTTTTCTTCCTTTTCAAGACAGGGTTTCTTTGTGTAGCCCTGACTGTCCTGGAACTTGCTCTGTAGACCAGGCTGGCCTCAAACTCACAGAGATCCGCCTGCCTCTGCCTCTCAAGTGCCAGGATTAAAGGCATGCGCCACCACTGCCTGGCTATACCTGTCCATTTTAATAGGTTTCTCTGCTAATGCAGTTGGCTAGATCAAGCCAAACTGAAAAAAGTGTAACAACAGGTTTATTTGAGCAAAGCAACTCCCAGACGAGTTCAGAGTGAGGTCAGAGAAGTCACATCCCTAAACTAAAGCAGGGAGACTTTATAGGTTGTAGGGGAGGGGTGATGACATGTCAGCCACAGCTGGGTTTGTGCCTAAGTGTGGTCAAAAGCTGAGCAGTGAGGCAGGGACTTGGGCAGCTGGCGGCAACAGGGGAGGAAGCTGCAGTCGTCGCCAAGAAGCAGAACTGGGCTTTTTGACTCCCTTCCTTTGTTCTGGGGCTCTTTGAGCTGGCAGGGTTTGGAGAGAGAGACAGGAATGGGGCTTTCAGGATCGTGCAGGGGGAGGGTGGAGGTTCCAACTGAATATCCCGACCTTTTTGGGTATATAGGCGCTGGTTCAAATCTGGCTACTTCTTTTTGTTGTTATTGTTTTGTTTTTCAAGACAGGGTTTCTCTGCAGCTTTTGGAGCCTATCCTGGAACTCGCTCTGTAGACCAGGCTAGCCTCAAAACTCACAGAGTTTCACTTGTGAGTGAGAGTTTCACTGTGGTGTTCACCCTGGTGCTCCCTGTGATGCTCACTGTGGTGCTCACTGTGGTGTTTACTGCGATACTCACTGTGACGTTCACAGTAGTGCTCACTCATGGTGCTCACAGTGGTGCTCACTCAGTACTCACTGTTGTTCACTATGGTGTTCACAGTGGTGCTTACTTATGGTGCTCACCTGTGGAGCTCACGGTGATGTTCACGTGTGGCGCTCACCCATGATGTGTCCTGTAGCTTCACTATACCCTCAGTTCTGAACACACAGCATCTGCCCTCTGCACCGTGCATCCTGTCAGGTCCCACAACACCAAGGAACACTGCCTGTAACACCTCAGCACACTATGAATTGGAGTGCTTTTAGCGGGCAGGTACAATTTCTGCTCTTCTAAAACCATCATGGTTAATTATAGGAAACAAAGACTTTTTAATACTTCCCTGTGAGTATTCCTCAGCATACACGAATCACATTAGTGCCTTTTGGATTGTGTGTGTTAGAATGTTTGATTTTAAAAACTGTTGTTTGAGTTGCTAGCTTGTGTTTCACTGAAAATCAAATTTGAGCCGGTGAGGTGGCTTCTTGGGTAAAAAGATTCTGCTGTGAGGCCTGAGGACCTGAGTTATCTCCCGGGACCCACGTACAGAAGGAGAGGATCAATTTTTACATGACTTCTGACCTCTGCTTGTGTACTGTGGTACACACACCCACACAAATAAATAAATGAATAAGCAAATAGAATCTAATAAATGGTAAAATAATCATATTGATTTTGGCTTAGATTAGAACAGAATTTCTGGCAAATGACCCTAAACACACTTCTGTACAGCATTGATGCTTACAGAATCAAAATATCAGTCAACTCTGAAAACACTGAAGACACTGTACATCCTGCAGCGTCAAATACTCAGCCAAGATCCAATTCTTTCTGTAAAAATAAATAAGCACATCCTTCTCATTAGCATGCAAATTTGCTTTCATTGCTAATGAATGGTTAAAATTATATTCATATAAAAGAATTGTTTTGAAATAAATTTATTATTTATTATCAGTAATATCTGATGTGCATATGTGCTGCAGGCCGCAGGAATATATCATAAGAACTCAGCTGGTTATGGCAAAGTCACTACCTGGAGGAATCAGGGAATTCCTCCAGAGGAAGCCAAATCCCAAGGAGTTTTTGGTGTTACTTGGCTTGTTATATATCAGCTGTATTCTGTTATGAAAATCATGTGTGCCTTCATAGTTTTTCCAATTGACTTCCCCCTAAGAAGGACTAACAGTGTAGACTGATCACTCTCTGGACATACGCATTCCAGGTATTTGGAGAACAGCCTCAGGAAAGGCTTTCTCTGGAATCAGATTATCTCCCTTAGTCACTTTCTTCAAGGACTACAGGAAACACCACCCAGGTGGGCGCCCAACTTCCGAGGACTAACAATGATAACAGCCCACATGCAAGTCTCCTGACTTAAATTCCACAAGGAGACACTGCTTAGGAGAGGTGGACGTTAAGTAATAGCTTTATACAATTTAGCTCGGACCCTCCCTTTTATATACCGGGACCTCCAGGGCAGAGGGCGGAGAAGAGAAAAGAGAATGGAAGAACTAGATGGGTAAGAACTTGAGAGGAACAAACTGAGATGGGGAAGAACTAGATTGAAGGGCTAGAAGAGAGGACTAGAGGAACGAGATGGAAGATGAGGAAGAACCAGATGGGGAAGAACAAGACAAGGAAGAGCCAGATGAGAGAGAAGGAGACGGAAGAGGAGCTGATAGGGGAAAGAACTAGATAGATGAGAACCTAGAAGGGACAGAACTAGATGAAGGAATTAAGATAGAACCTAGAGGGGACAGTAGATAAATATAGAGAAATCAGGCAAGAAAGGAGCTAGACATGAGAGCAGAATAGAAGCTGTGTAGAGAGAGCTACCACAGAATAATAAAGTGTATGAACTAAGGAGTTTGGTGTACATAGATTCATTTCTTTTCATCAAAAATTAATTATCAGCTGGTTGTAGATTCTTCCCGGACCCTGGGAGGGGACTATCGAGGGGCTGGACCCCCATAGTCCCTGATACATATGTATTTTCAATATTTTATCTATAATTATTTTGTGTGTGTGTGTATGCACGTGTGCACCCATGTGTACGCACATGTGCACCCGAGTGCATGCTATGGTACATGTGTGGAGTTCTAACACACACAATCCAAAGGCACTAATGTGATTCTTGGATGCTGAGAAATACTCACAGTGAAGTATTAAAAAGTCTTTGTTTCCTACAATTAACCATGATGGTTTCAGAAGAGCAGAAATTTTATCTGCCCGCTAAAAGCATACTTTTCATCTTTAAATGGGTTCTGGGGATTGAAATCAAGTCACCAGGTTTGTGTGGCAAGTACCTTTACTGCTGAGCCGCCTTGTTGGCCCTGTGTCCTTATTTTGTATAACTAGATAGCCAGTTTTGTATAAAAGTTTCTCACTGAACAATGAATGAATCTTGAGTGGAAAAGTCTAATAGCCTGCTGTAGGGTACAGAGTGTCCTGGGGATCTCCCTAGGAACCGAAGAGGACTGCTGTGCGGGCCACAGGAGTTGAGCTTGGCTGCTGGCAGTACCTGGGCTCCTGTAGACAGGGTTTCACCCCAGCAGGAAGTGACCAGGGTGCCTTTTCATCAGTCCATCCTAGGCGTTTCCCAGGCAGCCTCAGTCTCTGCTGACCCTGAACTAAGGACAAGGCCATGAGCAAGTGACCACCTTTCTGATCCTTGCCACATCCAAGACCCTTCCAGCCTAGGTGTGGCCATTAGATGTTGGAACAAGCCAGGAAAGGAGTGGGAGGCCGTGTTCAGGACTCTTGGGACTGAGCCATGAGTCACCTCCAGCTCTCAGGAGGGCTGCTCTCAGTTCCTGCCCTGGGTGACAAGGAGCAAGGCCAGACAGTGGACCTTTCATTGACAAAGAGCTAATACAGTAAAGCAAAAGCACAAACAAAGGACAGTCTGTAGCCTTGTTCCTTCTAAACCAGCAATTTCGTGGGCTGTTGCCCATGAAAGAAGAGTAACTGTAGCTTAAGCTCAAGGAAGGAAAGGGGTGTGTGTGTGTGTGTGTGTGTGTGTGTGTGTGTATTGGCTTTCCGACTCTGATTCTTGCTGGGTGACTTGTGGCAAGGCCCTTAACTTTTCCAGCTGCAGCTCCCATATCTATGAGACAAAGGTCATGGGGCTGGCTGGAGAGATGGTGGAGTGGTTGATCACATATCCTACTCTTCCAGAGGACCCAAGTTCAATTCCTAGCACCTCCATTAGTTGGCTCACAATGGCCTGTAACTCCAGCTCCAGGGGTATCTGCACCCCTGGCCTCTGTGGGCACCCACACTCCTGTGCACATACCCACACAGACACATATATATCATTTTAAATTAATAAAAATAAATAAAAAAGAAAACAGAGTTCATAACCTTACCTCCTTCCTAGGCTATTGCAAGGATTATGTTTGCTAAACTGTGCAGTTTACCCTTCCCCTGAGTGTTGAGTGATGGGGTTAGAATTATTATGATAACTGGTTATTAGGATTATTATGTCACCTCAGGTGTGTGGTTTTCCCAACATTGCTATTATTTTATTAATTAATTTTATTTTTATGCCTTTATTACTTTATGTGTATGGTGTTTTGCCTGCATGTATGTCTGTGAACCATTGGTGTGCCTGGTTCCCAAGGAGACCAAAAGAAGGCACTGAATCTCCTGGCCCTGGAGTTCCAGGTGTTGGGAGCTGCTGGCTTTGGGTGCTGGGAACTGAACTGGGTCTTTTGGAAGAACAGCCAGTACTCTTAACTGCTGAGCTACCTCTTCAGCCCTAACTAATTCATTTTTGAGATAACACTTCTCTATGTAGCCCAGGCTGGACTTGAACTTGCAGAATCCTCCTGCCTCAGCCTCCTAAGGGTTAGGATTACAGGTGTGCATGACCACACCCCATTTTTTACATGATGTTGGGGGTAGAACCCAGGACTTTGTGCATGCCAGGCAAGCACTTTACCAACTGAGCCATGTTTCCAGCCCCTCTCCATTTTTTGTGTATGAGTTATTTCACTGTTGTAAAATATGCACAGCACAAATTAACCATTTTAACCAGGTTGCATCATCCCACATAGAAACTCTGTACCCATCAAACAGCAGGCCACCATTCCTTCCTCCCAATGCCTTAGTTACCTCTGCTCTGGTACCAGCTCCTGAAAACTTACCCCCAATCACATAAGTGTCCCTTTGTGTCTGGTTTCTCCCACTTAGAATATTTCCAAGTGTAGCCATGTGCTTTCTTCTGTTGATGGATACAGCCGTGTGCCACACAAAGGATGGATAGTGGCAGATCTCACAGAGTACAGTGGGTGTCCCAGGAGTGCTGTGGGATGTTCTGTATGGCAAATGTGTTGCTGATTAGTCAATAAATAAAACACTGATTGGCCATTGGCTAGGCAGGAAGTATAGGCGGGACAAGGAGGAGAATAAAGCTGGGAAGTGGAAGGCTGAGTCAGAGAGACACTGCCAGCCGCCATGATGAGAAACAGCATGTGAAGATGCCGGTAAGCCACGAGCCATGTGGCAAGGTATAGATTAATGGAAATGGATTAATTTAAGCTGTAAGAACAGTTAGCAAGAAGCCTGCCACAGCCATACAGTTTGTAACCAATATAAGTCTCTGTATTTACTTGGTCGGGTCTGAGCTGCTGTGGGACTGGCGGGTGACAGAGATTTGTCCTGACTGTGGGTCAGGCAGGAAAACTCTAGCTACACAGGAGATTATAATGAATTTCCTGCCTGTCAGTGATGCTGTGTACATCACATAGAAACACAAAGCAGGTGGTTTAGGCAAAGCACCGTGCCACAGTCACAAAAGTATAGTGTATGACATGGGATAATGATGACGAAGGACAATGATGGTCTCTGTGTCTTCTGTACCATGCTTTGTTCTGTGAGTTTGGGGGCATACTCACCTGCCATACAGAAGGGATCAGGCCTCACACACCTGGTGCCTCAGGAGGCCTTGATGAGGGAGTAACTTCAGCTTTCTCTAAGTGATGAGATTGCTTAATCAGGCTGTTCGTTTCTAGAGGAACTCCTATCGTGAAGTACTGCGTGAGTGTGGTCCGCTGTATCTGTGCAGGGTGTTTGTTTCATGAGTCATCTGCTGACAGACACTGTGTCCACTTTGGGATCTTGTGTGTAGTGTCACTGTGAATATGGGCACCCTTCTTTCCAGGCAGCTCTATTGAGACATAGCACCTATGTCAAAAAATGCACCCACTTAAATGTATAATAAGTCAATGCTTTTATTACAGCCAGAGCTGTGCAGCCGCCTCCACCACCTAATTTTAGAGCATCTCCTCTCCCCTCCCACCTCAGAGGGAGTGAGTGACAGCCTGAGGCATCCACCCATCTATTTCCTGTCTCTAGAGGTTTGCCAATTCTAGGCATTTCACATAAACACAATCATATACCATGTCCATGCTCTTTCATGGCTGTCATTTTTTATTTTTTGAGACAAGGTCTCATACAGCCTGAGGTGGCATGAAGCTTGCTGTGTAGCTCAGGATGACCTTGAACTTCTGGTCATCTTGCCCCTACTTCCTGAGGGTGACAATTGCAGATGTGTACCACAACATCATTTTGCAACTCTGGGGATCAAACTCTGGGCTTCACACATGCTAGGCAAGCATTTTGCCAACTCAGCCACATACCCATCCCACACCATCTTTATTTAGCATTATATTCGAAGGCTGATATATTGCTACTTGTTTATGCCATGGCTGGCTGGCTCAATGTGGGGGCAAGGATTTTCCCAGGCTCCCAGCAAACTCCGGCAGGCCAGAGTGCTGTTCATGGTTTGTGTGGTTGCATTCTTCAAAAAAACTCTTTTTAAGAGCCTTCCACACACTGGCCACTTCACCAGTACTGGCTAAGTGATGAAACACACTGGATGTGGTGACATACACTTGTAATCCCAGAAGTCAGGAGGAGGAGACAGGAGAGTCAGAAGTTCAAAGCCATGCTCAGCTACATAGGAAATTTGAGGCCAACCTTGGATCCATGAGACCCTGTATAAGGCCACAGAGCTGGCAGGGGGCAGAACTGAGATTCGATCCCGGGCAGTCTGGCCGCAGAAGCAGAGCTGCACAGAGAAAGAGGTTTTCTCTGAGAGCGTGCTGTCGTCCAGTGTGCCCAGTGCCTCCTTCTCAGTCTTTGCTTTGAGCAAACCTGGCTCTGGCTTCTGCCTTCCCTGCAGGTTCTGGACTCTCTTGCCCAGTCCTGAGAAGTGTAGGAGAACAGAAGCTGCCTCCCCTTCCCAGCTACCACAGGGAGAGCCTTCTGTAAGACCCCGCGGGCATTTGCCTCTCCCTGTCTGACTACCCGATAGACTTCTTCGAGCCTTTCTGCTACCTGTCAAGAAAACTCTTCTCCATTTTAAGGCCAGTGCAGCCTTCCTGTTGTCCCTCCCTCCCTCCCTCCCTCCCTCCCTCCCTTCCTCCCTCCCTCCCTCCCTCCCTCCCTCCCTCCCTCCCTCCCTCCTCTCCTCTCCTTTTGTGGCTTTATTGAGTTATAATTGGCAAATAAAAATTTTATATGTTGAAGGCATATAGTGTAATATTTTGATGTCTGAATATGGTATGAAATGATTGTTGTAATCAAACTAATTAACCTATTTATCACCTCAGGTAGTAATCTTTTTATTAGTGGTATGTATATTTAAGATTTACTCTTAGCAAATTACAAGTATACAATGCCATATTATTAATTATAGTCTCTATTTCAGTCTTTCTAACCAAATTCCCTCGACCACGAAGCCTGTGTTTGTTTTTATTGGACAGTTTGATCTGAGATCAGAAAGGACAGTAGGCACTAGTCAGAGGAAGAAAGGGGAGACACCACAGGGAGAGGGAGCAGCATGGGCAAAGGTCCTGAGGTAGGTGGGAACATCGAGGATGGATGGCAGAAGGCTCGAGTGCTTCCTCCCGTCCCTGAGCTCATCCATTTTCAGGTGCAGCTGCCTCTTTCACAACAGCGAAATGACCAATCAAACCCTTCCTTTTGCAAAGGAGAGGGAAATCGTCAGGATGCCTCTCCACCATGATGCCTCCCCTCAGCCCACTTTGACCTGAGCTGCATGCTTGCCACTGCCCAGACCAATATGCAGGGATTACTGATGCAATCCAGACCAACAACAATTCACCCCTGGGCTGGGGCAGAGCCTGGCTTCGGGGAGGTGTGATAGGTACTTTCTCAGCTGGAAGAGGGAATTGTGGGTAGACTTCAGTGTTGCTACCAAATGACTGTGCCTTTCCGACCTATTGACATGATTAATTGGTAGGCTAGAATTCACCACTTGACTCTCTCAGAAGAGATCGTGGAGCACCCCCGCCAGTATTGTTCAGGATAACAGCCAGCCTTGCTGCTAGTCAGTCCCTCATTCACACTGTTATATCGCAGTAGCAACACCAACCACAGAACTGGTCTCTCAGACTCCCTGTAAAGCAGCAAGAGGTCAGTAAGGAAGGCTGTGGAACATTCCACCTGCCCCCAAAGTCCAGGGTTGTGGGACGTTTGAACAAGTTGTAAAGATGCGTCACTGGTTTACCTTGCCTGCCTAAAGCACCTGATTGGCTTAATAAAGGGCTGAATGGCCAACAGCTAGGCAGGAGAGGATAGGTGGGATTTCAGGGGGAAGAGAGGAACAGGAGGAATCTGAGGTTCATGGAGAGACACCAGTGAGACACAGAGGGAGTCAGACATACAGAATGGAGGAGAGGTTGAAAAAAAAAACAAAAACCACATGGCAGAATGTAGATGAACAGAAAAGGGTTAATGTAAGTTATACGAACTAGTTGGGAACAAGCCTAAGCTAAAGGCCAAGCTTTCATAATTAATAATATGTCTCTGTGTCATTGTTTGGGGGCTGGAGATCCCAAAGAAAGTCTGACAAGAAAGACTCAGTATAATCCAGAATTGTTTAGTGCTGCAGGAAAATGGCAGAGGCAGCCAGAGAGATCTTTCTGGAAGCTTGTCTCTGTGGAGGTGGAGAAAGAAGGGCATTGCTAACTGAGCCAGGCCATGGTGGCCTCTCACTTATAGACCTGCGGTCACCTTTGCTCCATGGGTCTTGTGTGATGCTCAGCCTCTCACAGATGTGGCAAACTTTCAAAGAATTTAAATGCCAAGAAACCTGCACACACGGCCCTGGGTTGCAGCCAGCATGTATGTTTGCCACACAGCCCACACAGTATCTCACAATCTGAGTTTCCTTTAAAGACCAAGAGACTGAATATAAAGTTCCAGACTTCTGGTTTCTCTTGCAAGGAAGTTCTAGCAATTTAGGCTTGCCATAGTTTGGAGACAGTTACCCCACAAGTCCCCAGTGGGAAGATTTGGACAAAGGGGTGACTTCTTTAAGAGGCGGGACCTAGTGGAGGTGATTGGTCATGATCAGCATCGTGGTGGGACTAATGCTGGTCTCGGGAGTGGATTAGCTCCCACAAGAGTGGGCTGTTATAACAGTCTGGCTGTTCCCAGAGTCTTGCTTCTTCCCTCACAGAGGGCCAGTCTTTGGCGCACACCCATGACACCAGGTAACACGGGACACACCAGGAGCACCCTGGACAGATGTCATGCTGTTTAAATCTTTCAACTATCAGAACAAGGAGCAGATGGTCCTGTTGTCTTTATATATTGTCCAGAATTAGGTGTTTTGATATAGCAACACAAAACGGACTAGACAAGACCACATGCTCAAATGATAGATGACAGGAGTTGGGGAGCTGGCCCTCCAGTCCAGTTCTCTGTGGTCCCCACTCAGTCCACATGGATGTAACTGGTGGTCCATGCTGGTATTCTCATTAGGACTTCATGCCTGTGCCGATTACGTTCATCTTCCCATGACGGCAGCAGGAGGGAAGGAGCAGAGATGCCCTGGGGAGGTGAGGGCAGCCCCCACAGGTCAGGTCTCTCCTAGCAGGCACGGAGCTGTCCCGGCAGCCCTCCCAGTCAAATCCCCAGGTCTGGGTAGCAGATGGGATAAGTCTGTACAAAGTCACACTGCTCTTCCTCCGGGAGCTAGGTCATGTATGCCACATGTGTTATCTCATCCTGTTGTTACCAGGGAAATCGGGGTCTCTGCTTGGGGTTCTTAGTCTGGTTAATAAAATAATTTAAAGGCTGGAGCAATGGCTTGGTGGTTAAGAGCATTGTTTGTCCTTCCATAGGACCCAGGTTCAATTCCCAGCACTAGCATTGAAGTTCCTAACTCCAGTCCCAGGGAATGCAATGTAAGGATTCTGTCCTTAATTACATCATCAGCCTGTGACGGCGTCCCAGCCTAAAAAGCAGCCACGAGCAGCGTGCTGTTTAACCAACATTGGTGCCGTTCAGACTCTGATACACCACCAAGCACCGAGGACCTGCTGTGACCGCTGCTGCCTCTTCCCCCATCCAGCAAGACGGCGAGACCACGAGCACATGTGCATCCCTCGCAGCCTCCACTGGACCCCCACACAGCTACCACTACTGATACCGTCATGATTCTTCACAGTGAGTCTGCCATTCTTGCGGCTGTAGTCTGAGCTATATTCTTTGCGACGGACACCCCGGGGGTTGTCCTCGGGCTGTACTGGCAATGGCAGGCACATTTTCGCTCCTGAAGAGGAGGTAAATGGTGTCTAGGGTTCAACGGTGGACCAACTGCAGTACAGCCGAGCCCTCACCTTCCCTTGACGAAGAGGAACGGTGACTTGAGCTGATTCATAGATCTCTCTCCACTCTTGGGGACGCCCAAGATTGTAGTCTGATCCCGGTTTGTTATTTTAATTTTTTATTTTTCCCTTTGCTACAGCCATGAGACAAATGGGCAGATACGATACATTTACCACCTACATTGGTGGACAGGGGCGGGCACTAGTAAACCTGGCTGCATAACAGTGTCTCGGGAACTTCTGCCAGCGAACGGGCAAATAAGAGTTACTTTATCCCCAAGCTTTCTACTAAAGTTCTAAACCCTTCTCCTTCCCCACTTCTGTGTCTGCCACGTGCAACCTTTTCTGTCTGTCTGACTTCTGCCGGCAGTGGGCAGGCTCAAATGGGCGGGCTTGGGCGGTTTCTACGGCTTCTACTGACTCTAGCCCTAACTCATCTTAACTCCACCCACTCATTCTCACATGCATACAGACAGGGCCCTGGTCTTTGCCTTGTCCCTAATTCCAAAAAATAAATTCTCATGCACCACAAGCTTTTCTCTTCCCAGTTCCCTGTTCTAACTCACTGTTCAGCTAATGGTACAGGACCACCACAGAACCGGAGTCCAGAGATCATCAACATCTTGTCAAACAGAAAGTTCCCAGCCACAGCCAAGAGGGATACATGTCTCCAGAGCTAATGGATGACAGACAGCATCCCACAACGCCTGTCTACCTCAGAAGACTCCCCCAAGAGCCAACCGATGTCCAATTGTCAGCTGGAAGCAGTTTTTGAGAGGAACGACGTCCCTAGTCCCATCCACCTGCTTTTTTTATAATAAGTGAAAGTCTGGGATGTAAGGATTCGGTCCTTAATTACGTCATCAGCCTGAGATGGTGTCCTAGCCTAAAAAGCGGGTGGGCCCTCTGTGCGTCCCTCTCTTTCCTTTCTGCTCCTTCCTTCCATCTGTCCTCTCTCTCCCTCTCTCTCTCCCCCACTCTCTCCCAATAAAGCTCTAAAAAGGTAACCATGGCTCGTGACTCTCCTCCAGCACTCTCTTCCGGTGGCGGCCAGCCACGAGCAGCGCCGTATAACCTACATGCAACACCCTCTTTGACCTCCACTGGCACCTGGCATGCACATGATGCAAGCATACATGCAAGCAAAACATCCATACATAAAATTATATATATGTGCTATTTTTTATTTTTATCTATTTTCTTTTAAAGAAAAGCTGGCAGACTCACGAAGCTACTTGGCTATGTCCCTGTAAGAGACTGTGCCAGGAGGCAGGAGTTCTGGGAAGGAAAGATATATTATTTAATTGAAGGGATAATTATTCCTCCTAGCTCTTTAGCATGGTGTAAGGTGGTTCTGCTTCCTGAGGGTGGCCCTTGGAGACTGACCTGCCCAACTGGAATGCTAGGTCTTCATCCAGGCTGGAGATTCCATTGTCTTGATCTGAAGAAAATGCTTTTACCTTAATGGGCCTTTTCCACTACTGTGATCCCGTCACTCCACTCCCCTCTGGAAGAGGGAATAGTGTCATCCTACTCTACAGATTAGGCAGACAAGGTTCTGAGATGTCAAGACATTACAGTCACAGCCGAGACATGGCCAGGAAACTGAGGCTGCGGCAGTGTGATGATCAAGGAAACAGATGGCAAGGCTGACATTTGCTATAGTGTGGATCCTCAGCCACCCCAGAGGTCATCTGTAAGTCGTAGGCTTGGTTACCATGGATCTAGAACCCTTAGGCAGCAGTGCAGGAGTGCCTAGTGAGAAGTCCTTAGACATCAGGGTGAGCCCCCCTTGTCATGGGCTCTCTAGTTATGAGGTCAGTGATTATTATGATTTTGCTTCATAATCCAGCCAAGATGTGCTGCTCAACACAGGCCCAAAGCAGGGCCATTAGTCATGGACTGAACTCACAAATAGTTAGAAAAACATGCCCTTTCTGGAGTCTTGCTATATTGCTCAATGCAGCCCGAATTCTAATTAGTCTTAATAATAAAAACCCGGTGTCAGATATCAGGGTGAAAGCTGAAAGATCAGAGAAGCAGAGCAGCAGCCACTGGAGAGACTTCTTACCTCTAGGAATCCTCAGACAGACAGGGCCAAGCTCCTGTCTCCACCCCGCCTTATCACTTCCTCTCTCTGCCCAGCCATATCACTTCCTGTTTCCACATCCCAAGTACTGGGATTAAAGGTGTGTGCCATCACTGCCTGGCCTCTAGTGGCTAGCTCACACTCTGATCTCCAGGAAGCTTTATTTGTTAGAGCACAAACAAATATCACCACAGCCCAAGCTATCCTCAAACTTTCTCTCTTCTGGCCTCCTCCAGAGTGCAAGGATCATAGGCAGAGCTATCCTGCCTAGCCAACCATTTCTCATTATAAGTTGATGAACTCAGGTATTATTCGAGACAGTCACAGAAAGCTGCCTAGACAGATTGCAACTTGGGCTCAGCTAACTTCAAAACCTAGAAGTTCAAAGAGTGACAAACTATTTTGACCGGTGGTATTTTTTTAAGATTTGGAATTTGGGGGGCCTTTTACAGGTCTCTCTAGTTCTGTGTTTACCACTGTTATGCCCAGATCTCGGGGACCCCCAAAAGACCACCATGGAGACTGAATCTTGCATGTAAAGGCAAAGAGCCTTTATTTTCAAGCTCCAGGCCTTGGTCTGTCTGTCCCATGCATCAGTGGGAGCAGAGAGCCCTGAGCCCAAGCAGGGTAGAGGTGTTGGGTTTTTTTTTTTTTTTGGTTTTTTTGTTTTTTTAAATCATAGCAGAGGTTGGGGTGAGGGGATTTCTAGGGTTCAGGACCCTGATTGGCTGATAATTGTCTAGGTATCTTTAAAACAAAAATAGGTATGTGCTAAACTCAGGGACATCTGGCCACCTTATCTAATGGTCGGAATGTTTGGGATGTTAGGTACTTCCCCCTCCCTGGTTAGGTACTACCATCCTGGGTAGATCCCTGGATGGTATCAGCTTAAGGCTTTTCCTGGATCTGGGTGCTGCCTGCCAGTAAGCCTGTCACAGAAGCTGTGTCTGGGCCCCTAAGTCTGTCATGGCAGCTGTGTGGTCAAGCTGTTTTGGGGCCCCTCCACACCACCCAGATGATAATGCATGAGGATGATTTGGTTAGAGTTTGCTATGGCGAGGGAGTTGGCCACCATTGCAAATACAGTAGCTGGTAGAGGTAGGCAGAGAAGGGAGGAGGCCTGCTGGGAAGAAAAGGCAGGCTTCAGGGCTGCCACCTTTGGACAGATGGCCCAGGGGGTGCCAGCAGCAAGCTAACTGGGGGTGGGCAGGCTAGGAGGGTGTGGGTTCTGGCTTGGGAGTGTCTGTCCACGGAGGAGGTAGCCTGAGGGAGGAGACCTGATTGTCCTGTTTCAACACTGCGGAGGTGGTTGGCTTTTGGTCTCGGTGGCTGTCAAGGCTGTGGGTCGGAATACTATGGCCATTGATGATTTGGCCATTGTCCGTGTGTTCATGGAGCATCCCAGTGTGCAGACAGGGAGTCTGCTCTGTTCTGTGAGCTGTTATGCTCACCTCTCTGTACTGGGGAGCCCTCATCTGTGACAAGAGGATGCTACCAGAACTTGTCTGGAACACGAATGTACATCAGTGTTTAGACCAGTGCCCGGCACACGCTAAGCCCACAACAGACTTTACTAATCAATCATTACCATTTGTGTGTGTGTGTGTGTGTGTGTGTGTGTGTTCACGTGTGTACACATGCATAGATGTGTGTACATGTGGAGGCTAGGAGTCAACCTTAGGTGTCATCCAATAGTTTTTTTGAGAGGTTCTCTCTCGCTAGGGCCTGGGTTCACCAATGAAGCTAGGCTGGCTGGCCATTGAGCCCCAGGGATTAGGCTGAGCTGGCTGGAGGCTTTACCTGTCTCTGCCTCCCCAGCGCTGGGACTACAGGTATGTGCCCCCATGCCTGGTTTTCCCCGTGGGTTCCAGTGATGGACCTCAGGTCCTCGTGCAGGCTGGCTAGCACTGTACTGACAGGACCAGCTCCCCAGCTTCATAGCTTTTTTGTTGCTTTTGTTCTGTTTAAGAGCAGTTGAAGAAAGGCTTTTACTGGGGGTAAAGAACCACATACAGCAGCCACACTGAATTCTGCTACTTTTCTCTACACAAGCCTCTGTGAGCCTCAGTGTCCTCATCTGTAAAATGGGGTGGGGAATGGCTCCCACCCCACACAGTAGGAATGGCTGTGGAGACGAAGGGCAGGTGGGCAGCTCTCAGTGCCATGTCTGCCGTCAGTAAAGTGCACAGCCAGTGGCAGCTGGTACTGATGGCAACTTCAACGCTGGCCACCCACTTCCCAGAGTAAGTATATGGAGGATCCTTGTCCTAAGAGATTCCAGGCTCAGAAAGGCTGCCTGCTGTAGTTGGGTCCCTGCAGACTTGGCTTTTATATTTCCACTGGGCCCTGTGTCCCTCACTCAGTCCACACACACCCTCTATGTCTTTTTTTTTTTTTTTTATTAAATCACATACAACTCAGGGCATCAGGCCCCACCAACTTCATTAGAACCTGGGATTGTGGGAAATAAGAATCAAAGGCTGGACACAGTCTCCCCATCTTTTTATGACAGGAACAAAAACATCAGACATTACCCAAGGAAATGAGGGTACAAAAGGCAAGAGAAGGGACTAGGGGAATGACGCTACCCTGAGGTTATGAGGGTGTGGTGCTGGGGTTATGGTCTGAGCGCTTCTGTCCCTGGATTCATGTTGGAGTCTTTATGTTGAAGGCTTTGGAGGTGATCAGGTCATGGGGTAGAACTCTCATGAATGGGGCTAGTGCTCCTATATAAGAGGCCCAAGGGAGCTTGTCTGTACTTTTCCCACATGAGTGTGTGGACAGAATGTTTCTCGGAAACACTGGGTCTATGGGTGCCTTGATCTGAGCTTTGCTGTCCCCAGAAGAGTTATAAACCAACTTCTGTTCTTAGCCACCTGGTCTAGGTTATTTGTGATGGGAGCCAGATGGGCTAATTCTGAGAATCAGTGGGCTCCTTTAGCCCCAGTCTCAGAGAACACAAAACGTCTCTTACTGTCACGAGGGGCTCGGGGGTCCAAGCACAAGGGAACAGAGGCTAAGAGTGGACCCCACTACCTACCTGCAGATGGAGGTGTTGGGGGAGGCCGATGATGGAGAAGAGAGTCCAGAAACGGAGCACAGCTAGGTAGCTGGGCCAAGTGCTGGAGAAAGGGATGGTGGCCCCTCTGGGCCAAGAGAAGCCAGGCAGTAAAGCTGGGGTTAGGGGCTGCGGAGGGGTTCATCACCCTACTTAACCTGTAAAAGATGTGTGGCTCCCCCGTTCTAAAGCTGCAAATATGGAGTGCAGAGGTGAATGTTTTTTCATCAGCCACTCCTGGCTGCAGCTCCCATGAATGGGTCTGCCATACCCATTCACACAGAAGAGGGCAGAGTGGCCATTTCCTCCCTTGGCCAAGCTCCCACCTCCCTCCAAAGGCAGGCTGGGGTGTTCCTGATGTTAATAGCACCTGGTTACTCTACCTGCCCTGGGTCCCAGAGATGTGGAGTCACCCAACTCCCTTCAGCTAGCCATAGTGGAGTCACAACCCATCTCCCTTGTGATCAATCCAGCCCTTTAAGGCTGCAGCTGGCCCCAACCCCAGAGACGACATGGAGGTAGACAGGCCCCAAGAGGAGGCAGGAAGGGGTGCCACTCCCAGGAGAGTTTTCCCAAGACAGGTTGGGGCGGACAGGAGATTTGGCAGCTTTCTGACATTCCCAGGAAAGACCCTGGCTCCTCTTAGACTATACTCCAAGGAGGATGTAAACAATATTGCTCAGGGCCACACCAGCTGGCTCTACGGGAAGCCTTCAGTGCTGGGTCTCTGAAGGAGCTCACACCCCAACGGCACTCTTCTCGCTCTCTTTGGAGCTGGGGTCCTCCTGGGTCTTCTGCATCTCCCAGCCCCTGACCCAGGTGTAGGCGGAGGAGCCACCCAGCACCATCAGGTTGCTTGTCCACCACAGGAAGCTCTTAGTCTCCTCATAGTAGAGCACAGCCAGTACTGTCTGCGCACAGGCCTTGGCTGTGCCTGACACATTGTGGGTCAGGGGACTGGTGAATTTGATCTGCAGCCCCGTCACATAGCCGATGGCAAAGCCGAACAGGCCACCCAGCGTCATCATGACCCAGAAGTGGGCACTGTCCAGGTGAGCAAAGTCAAGGAGGGCACGGAGCTCGCCCAGCAGTACCATCAGGGGCAAGAAGAGCACACAGGCATTGACGTTGTTATAGAAGGTTAGGCGCCAGATACTGTTGTCTACCGCCGGCAGCACCTTCTTGGTATAGATGGCATTGAGGGAAACGCAGAGGCTGGCCAGCACCCCGAAGACGGTGCCCACCAGGGACAGGGTGCCCTCAGCTCCCTCTTGGTCTATACCCAGCCAGAAACCACCTGTATCAGAGACAGAAGAGTGACAAGGTGAAGAGGGATGAGAAGGGGAAGGAGAGGGACGAGATTCTGATACCACAGTTCAGACTGTTCTGTGGCCCTTATCACCAGCACATCCGGCATTTAATCCCCCACACCAAACAAGGGCTGAGGGAGTAGAGGCCAGAATGAAAACCTGCCTCTCCCCTTCCCCCTCCCCCAGCCACAGTCTAGCAGGGGGGAGGTATAAGGACAGTGTGGCCCTGTTACCTCTCTAATTACAATGGTGATCACTGTAATGAGGGCTACAACGGACGTGCCTGCAGGGGGAATGTTCTACAGGAGGAGGGCCAGCTGGTGGCTAAAGTGACCTTGGGCAAGGACAGGACTGCTTCGGCTCCCTCAGTGTGAGCATCAGGTCAGAGCTGCTCCTGGCCTGATGTTGCTTGCAGAGTCCCTTGGGGACAGACTCTACACTCTTGGGTCTCCTCTGTTCAAGGAACCTGCATGGCTCCCTGGGCCACAGCACTGGGCTTCCCGCATCTGGCCAGCACTTCCTCTGTGACTCGATGGCCTCAAGCCACCTTCTCAGCTCCCCACTTCTCACTACAGAGCTCTGTGTGTCTGCATCCAAAATGCTAGTCTTTCCAGGGATTCTACCATTCTTCAAGGCCAAAGCTGGCCTCTCCGGGGGAATCCCTTCTAGATCCACCAAGTACCCAGGCCTCTTCCCAGTTTCCTGCTCCCTGCCCTTTAACACAACGCTCTTTGCCTGCCCCTGCCTGGTAGGTGCCTGTCCCTGGCCGGTAGGTGCCTGCCCCTGGCCAGTAGGTACTTGTCCCTGGCCGGTAGGTGCCTGCCCCTGGCCAGTAGGTACTTGTCCCTGGCCGGTAGGTGCCTGCCCATGGCAACACTCTGGTCTCTTTATTTAGATCCTGTATTCTCACAAGGCAGAGGCTTACTGCTTCCATAAGGATCAGAAACATAGAATAGCAGGATCTGCACAGGCATCAGAGAGATCTGGACTCTGACTGCTCTGTAATTTTGAAGCTGAGCTACCTGGGTGAAGTTACTTAACCTCTCTGAGTTCCAATTTCCTTCATCTATAAAAATTGGGGCCATGTTCTTGCTCCCATGTTAACCAATCTACTCTTTGTCTTGTAACTAAAATGATCTTCCTCTGTGGCTCCCCACTGTCCCCAGGAAAGACTACTCATTCTATTGTGTGTGTCCAGTCTGTACTACTTGGGCAGCCTCATGTCAGCAAGGACTCCTCAGTAAGTCTGCTTAGACTGCTCCTCCTGCTCCCTACTCCCTCTAGAACCCCCACAGCCCTTATCAGAGATAGGCCCTCCCTCACAGAAGGAAGGGAGGGGAGAAGAAACAGATGGGGCCAGTTCTGGGGGCAACAGCGATCCACTTTTCCGTGCCACTCAGGTGGGCTGCCATGGCTCTCAGCTGCCTCACTATCAGCTACTGGTTCCTTTGGTACCTTCCTGCATGTAAATCCCCCCACTAGGGGGACCATCCCCTCTAACCCTGGCAGGGCTGGTAAACTAAGTGGGATCCCAGGGTACCTTGTAGGACAAAGGAAGTAAGGAGTACCAGTTCTCTTAGGATGTATGTGGGGGGGGGGGGGCAGGTGGGAGTCCCCCAGTGCTGACAGCTTTTTACCTGCCCTCTCTCTGGCCCAGACCCCTTACTGGATTCAGAAGCTGCTCAATCAGGGGAATATTTCTAGGGCAGATATATGTATCGGCCTGTCCCCACATCCAGAGCTCCCAGCCTGGGCCCTTGAGACACCAGAGAAGACTAAGTAGGCCAAACAAGACAGACTAAAGAACCTGGGCGGGTACAAATGAAGGTCACATTTCCACCTGAGGGAACAGATGCCCTGGTCTCTGTAACCCAGCAGTCACTTAACACCCGCCAGGCATGTTCCCTAACACATGCTGTCCAAGCCAAGAGCCCCGAGCTACATATGACTACTGGGCACTGCAAAGATGGTCACGGAATCAGGTTCTAACTCCTGTAGCTGAGGAGCTAGATGTTTAAAAGTTCGTCTGAATTTAAGCACGTTTGGCCTGTAGTTAATGTGTCTGACTGCACAGTGCTGACTTCCAGTGGGCTGGATCAAAGCAGACTGGCTTGAAACCCAGGCCAGGGAGTGTGGCCAATCTGGGATGGCATCCCAGCCTATCTTAGTTGTGGGGCCCTGGCAAGTAGCCTAGCCTCTGTGAGTTTCCGTTTCCTCAACTGTATGGAGAGGTCCACAGGGAATGCCACCACCTAGAGGGCTTCTGGGTAAAAGAGGATGCTACATGTGTAATGATCAGCACAACACTCACGTCTGGAAAGACAGTTAAAGCCTCTTAAAGCATACATACAGGACCAATGAAATGGCTCAGTGAGTAAAGGTGCTTGTGCCAATCCTGATGATCTGAGTTCAATCCCCAGCGCCCATGTGGTGGCAGAAAGGGCCAGTTCTCAAGTTGTCCTCTGATCTCTGTGTACCCCCTCTCGACACACACACCAAAAAAAAGTAAGAAATAAATTTTAAAACATGTCTACCCACTATTTCAGATGTTACCTCGAGGTAGCAGTGTCAGAGGGAGACAATGGGCTTATTAAAAGATGCTCTGTCCTCTTTAGAGAGAACTGGACAGACAATCAGGATCCTGGAGCTCTTGAGAAAGAACAGTGGCATGGTGGCCAAAGTGTGATATGTTTAAATCCCAGCTACGTCAGTGATTAGCTGTGTGATGCTGGTCAAGTTACTTAGCCTCTCTGTGCCTTGGATTTCCCTCTGTAAAATGCAGACACATTAGTTGAGTTAACGTGGACCAAATGCTTAGATCTGAGTGCCTGGCACATTTTACGCACGCAAGCAGGGACTGTTGTCTCTGCTGTAGCAGTTGCTGCTAACATTTGTTATTTTCACCCTGGCTGGGTCCCTAACTTGCTGAGTGACCATAAGGAAGTTATTTGTTCTCTACAGGGCTCTTCCCAGGACTGATGATGCAAGGGACCTGGGACAGATAAAGTAAAGGTACCTACAGTGTTTTCACCTTTAAGGTACGCTGCCCATCCTGCTGCCCACAGCTCCCGGGCCCCACTCACCAATGATGATGCCGCATGTGAGCAGGGCATAGAAGGAAGTGGTCTGTTTGAGCAGCAGGTAGGACAGAAGCACGTTGAACACGGTGGTGAGCGAGCGCCCCACGTTGTAGAAGGCCACCCCCACGTACTTGAGGCAGAGGTTATTGAAGCTTATCATGCCGATGAAGACCACCGACAGTGGCAGCACACTGCGGGCGACCTTGAGGTCCAGGTGCAGAGTAGGGAAGTCAACGGTGCCGGGGCAGCAGGTGGCCAGGGTGCTGAGGCCTTTGCACAGCAGCGAGGTCACCAGGCACTGGTAGAAGGTGACGAAGATTGGGGTGTCCAGCTGCAGGGAGGGGCTGTCCAGCAGGTACTTGTTGAGGAATACCATGGAGATGGAGGTGACCCAGTAGAGAGAGACCACCAGTGCGATCTGCAGCGCCCGCAGCAGAAACGGCTTGTTCCTGCTGTCTGCATCGGCCTCCTCGGAGGCAACGGAGACTCCAGTCAGCGCCATGCGCAGGATCCTGGACCGCTTCAGAGGGGCCCTGTTCATGGTGGCAGAAGAGCGGGGTCACCCCACGGCCAGAAGCATTCCCTGGTCTACAGGGCGCCAAGCTGCTAGGGTCTGCGGGTGCAGGCTTCAGTTGTCACACGGGGTGACCTAACGGTCCCCTCCGTCTTGGATGAAGTTCTGCTTCCGGATTTGCCCAGATGCACCTCTCCACATCGCGCTCGCTCCCAGAGGAGAGGGTCATGAGACAAGACCCAGGGAAAGGAGAAGGGGCCTAGCTAAGGGTGTGGGCCTTGACAACCACGGCCGGCTGGACGACAGGGGGCTGGTGCCTAATAGGGACGAGTCGCGGGGAGAAAGCAAGGGAGGGGGACAGAAGGGCAGGGTGGAGGAGGAAAGAACACGGCGCGGACCTCGTGGGAAGCGGAGCACCGAGAGGGAGGCGTGGGCTACGTGGAGGGCGGGCTGCGGGAGCGCCCGGAAGCGCTCGCGCCGAGCCTAAGGGAGGGCGTGCTGCAGGGAGGTCACGGAGGCTCAGGGAGGCGGCCCGAGGAACACTGACAGAGGTACGGCGGTGCAAGCCCTCGCCGAGGCCGCGAGCTGAGGGCGAGTTCCGGCTCAGCCGGGCAGGTCCCGGAGGGGCGGGCCCAGCGCGCATTTCCTGACACGCCTCCCGGAAGCCTTAAAGGGCCCGCTCTCCCGGCCTTTCGCCCTTCCCGTGGCCGCCAGGACATCAACGCCAGCCCGGAGCGCGCCAGCACGTCTGCACCTGTGGCCATGGTCCTGCCCTCTTTCTTCTGGGAACCTCCGGAGGCCAGGGAGGGTTTGCAGGTGCTGGAGCCTCTCCCATTTCCTGGAAGGGCTCTGTCATTCTCCCCGCCCCCCGCACTGTCAGTTCCCCTGGCCTCTTCAGATCGACCAGACTTGGTCAGGTGCATCTACACCATCTTCCCAGAAAATAGAATACCATCCCTCCGCTTCTGGAGACCCCCACAACAGCCCTTTGCTCCCCGTCCCCCGGAGCCCAGGCCATTCGGGAAGACCTTGTTGCAGTCCTCTCCTTTCTCCCTACCCCCATTTTCACCCCTTTCGAACCTAGTCGGGAGGACCGCGGTCCCAGAGACCCCAGCAGCACTTCCAGAGGCCGGAAGCCACATCACCTCCGCCTGATACAGTCAATTCTGGACTCCCAGACCAGAGCCTCTCGATGCAGCAACCCGTATCCGGGATCCCTCCGGGATCCCTTCCCCTTCCAGAACGTACCGTCTGTCCGTCCGCCGGACTTGGCTCCGGTGCCCTAGCGCTCCTGACTGGTGCAGGGACCTGGCGCTCACCCCCGCGGTGCCCTCGGGTGTACCTGCAATGCTGCCCAAGCCGCGCCCCCAGTACAACTTCCTGCTTGCTGTCCCCAGCGCGCGCGCCACGTCGGGCTCCGGGGCGAGGTGGGGCGGTGACCCCGGGAGCCCAGCCAGAAGGCCCCTTACCTCTATCTAAGAACAACCCTGTCTCCCACTTTCCGCCCCAACCCTCCTGGGACTCCTCCGTCCTGTTACCGTCGCTGGCGCGTCCCTTGACAAAGCTGCATTCCTGGCTCTGCGTGTCCAAGCTGATGCTTCCAGAAGGGCGTGGGTGGGGGAATCGCTGAATGCTGCCACTACCGGAGGAGGGTACCCCTCCCGGTCCCGCGTACCTGGCTTGAGTGGGCCACCAGCTCCAGGTCTTTTACTCCCGAGCTGGGAGGACTGACTTGTCTGTGCCTTCTTCCTAGCACCAATGTTGGGTGGGCAAGTTTGTCCCAAGCCAAGCTGGCTTCATTGTGGAACTAGCTAAAGCAGTGGGTTCCAGTCTTACTGCTTGTGTGGTTGACCATAAAGATGTCATGTTTAAAATATTTCAAATACTATGATAAAGGGCCTGTAATCCCAGCTGAGGTAGGAAGATCAAAAGTTCAGGGGCTACAGAGAAAATTAAAGGGCAGCCTGGGCAACTTAGTGAGACCTTATGTCAAAATAAAAAGTGGGTGTGTGTACACACAGAGAGACACTGATAAAAGGTTGTGGCTGTAGTTCAGTGTTAGAGTGCTTGCCTGGCATACACAAGGTCCTGGGTTCAATTCCCAGTACAGCAGGGGGAAAGGGGTGGGGGATCAGTACTGCTTGTCAAAATATAAACTTGAAACACATTTAGCTATAGATGTGCTGGTTTTTATGGACAGCTCCTCTCTACGTTGGCATAGAGTGGTACAGGTGGCCTCTGTCCAGCCTGAAGAGACAAGTGCTACTTCAGGAAGAGGGAGGTCTTCCTGCAGTGTCTCAGAAGAAACTGTCCATGGGAGCAGAGGGGCAGCCCTGTGTGCCTCACCAGGGCCTGCATGTGATTTATTGTAACTAAGTAAGGGTATTAGGGGAAGTATTTGTGAGAACAGAATTCTGCCCTTCAGGGGAGGCTTTTGTTGTTGTTGTTGTTTGTTTTTGTTTTTGTTTCAGGGGAGGCTTTTTAAGGTACAATTGTCAGGCCTGCAGCTGGGGAAGGGAGCACTCACAGAAAACATTGCTCAGGACTCTTATGCTCAGGTCACAGGAAGTTGGACTATGGGCATAATTTGTTCATCTTACCAATCTCATTGGTAGCATTTTCCAGAAAGGAGCTTGTTACAGGTGACCTAGATAATTATGTTGAATTTTTGAGTGTCAGCCAGGGAGCTCTTTCCCTGCTCATGAGTGTCCCCTCACTGGCCTTTCTCGGGAGCTTACACGCAGTCACCAGCACAACTGCAGGGGATTGAACAATTGGAAGAAATTGGCTATCAACCATTTGCCTTTTTTTGAGAGGACTATTCTGAGTCAGGCAAGCTGGCATTGGTCTTCAAGAAAAACTGGTCTGTTTTGAGATTATGTTTGTTTGCTTCCTTGACGTTGTGATTTGATTATGTGGTATTCGGTGCAATTGGCCCTGTAATTAAACACCAACCGGTTCATCCTTGGTGAGTGCAAAGTCAATGAACTCAACCAGGAAACAGAAATGTGAAGATGCCTGTGTAGGTGGCCATGGCTGTAGTTCCAGTGTTAGGCAGGTTTAGGCAGGAGAATGGTCAGTCTGAAGCCAGCCTGGGCTACATAGTGAGAACTTGTCTCAAAAACAAAAGCAACAGGGCTAGAAAGGTGGCTCAGTGGGGAAGGGTGCTTCCTCTGCAAGCATGAAGGTGTGAGTCCGGGTTCTCAGTTCGCACAGAAGACACTGAGCACTGTGCATGTCTTTAATCACAGCTTGGGGCACACACACACACACACACACACACACACACACACACACACACACACACCAATGGACCATTGACCTGTCATGTATCAGTCCATGTGTCTTGGGATCATTGGGGTGAACTCTCTGTCCCCAAAGCTTCAGCGTATCATGGTCCCCACTGTTCGATGCAGCTCCCAACTCAAGGCTGGACTTAGTCTGTGCATTGCCTCGAATGAACCAGCTTCAAAGGGGCATAAAATGTGGGGGTTTATTGTAAGAGTTATAATGGGGCCGGGAGAAGTCTGCCTTTTGCTGGTAATTGTGTCAGATACCACTACTGTTCTACTCCAGGAGCGTTTGCAAGCTTTTCTGTAAAGGATCAGAGAGCAAGCATTTTAAACTCTGGATACCAGATACTCTCTTAACATGACTCAACACTGAGTATTGAGTAAATATTCAGTTTTAGTATTAGTAAACACTCAGCAATTTTAGTATTGTAAACAAATGGGCACAACTGCATTTCAATAAAACTTTATTTATAAAAACAAATAGTGAGCCAGCTTTGGCTCACAGGCTACAGTTTTCTTCCTGTATTATTTTATTTTTCTTCCTTACTAATATTACCCATATTTTGTAAGCCAATGTGCCCATCTAAACTACTTACTTCCGGATTTTTTTTGCAGCTAGAGGTGACCATGTGCTATACTTTTGGATAATAAATAGTACTGTTGTCTTTGTTGCTTCCTTTTCCTTTTTCTGCCTACAATGCAGAACTGAGGTGTGGAAGGGAAGCAGCTCTCTTGTGAGCACGAATTGAAGGACAGCATGAGGAAAGTCAAGGACGATGATGGATCAGAGAATGGGGAAATCATTGGCGCTCAGCTTTTCCCTAAACCCTCCTTTGCTCTGAGCTGCCTTCAGCTTATTGTAGGAGATAAATAACTATCAGTTAAAGCCACTGTGGGACTGTTAGTCTTTGCTTTTCTCTAGCCAAACAGAGGCCTTATGGAAACAGTTCTCCTGGGTAGTTCTGGGCTGCTAACCACTTGTGTTGAAGGCCCCAGGAAAGGCTTGGGATTGGATAGTTGCTGGGCCTGGGGCTGTTTAGTTATCAAAGAGTGAACCAAATCCTCAGAGCCGCAAGTTGGTGCAGGACTCCAGAGGTGGGACTGATGTTCAAGGTCAGAGGCGGGGGAGCTGGGGTTAAGAGGACCTGTCAGCAGAAGGAGCACCAGCTTGAAGAGCACAGCTTTCAGGCAAGACTTGGAAAGATGCAGGGATGAGCAGAGAGCCAGCTCTTCTTTTAGTCAGATTACGAAGGCATCATCCTTATTTCCTGAATTGACTTCCGTTAAGCACTTGACTCTGGATGGCGCAGACCTTCTTGGGTGTTCTTTGGGCTGGTCCTTACAGCACCCTGTGAGGTGCAGTCATTAAAATCAAAGCCCAGACTTGCAAGTCTGGCTCAAGAGGCCCTTGAGGAGGAGGAGGTCGAGAGCTCTGGATTTTAACCCTGGCCAGTTTGCCTCCTGAGCTGAATGAAGTCAGCTTACTCTGTTTTCTGCTTAATCTCTTAGGTACCTGGATGTTGTGATTTGGATGTCCTTTGTCCCCTGAAGTCTGTGCATTGGATATTTGTTCCCTAGTATGAAAATATGGGGCTGGGAGGTGGTGGCGAATGCCTTTAATCCCAGCATTCAGGAGGCAGAGGTAGGAGGATCTCTGTGAGTTTGAGGACAGTCTGGTCTATAGAGCGAGTTCAAGGACAGTTACACAGAAAAACCCTGTCTCAAAAAAAAAAAAAAAAAAAAAAAAGAAAGAAAGAAAGAAAGGAAGAAAGGGCCAGGTGGTGGTGGCACACACCTTTAATCCCAGCACTCGGGAGGCAGAGGCAGGTGGATCTCTGTGAGTTCGAGGCCAGCCTGGGCTACAGAGTGAGTTCTAGGAAAGGCGCAAAGTTACACAGAGAAAACCTGTCTCGAAAAACTAAAAAAAAAAAAAAAAAAAAGGAAGAAAGAAGAAAAGAAAATATGGGAAATGTGGGGCCTTGGAGAAGTGGAGACTGATGGGACATTCTTGGACCCTTAGAAGGGATTAAGGTTGTTTTCATGGACTCTCACCCCTAGGCAGATATTCCAAGGGCTTTGTGAGAAAAGCTTGGTCCCTGCCCCACCCAGCCCTCTTGTTTCCTGTTCCGTGCAGGGAACAGGGAAGTCTTCATGCTCTCTTGTGTGTGCTCTTGCTCTGGCCTCTTCATGATGTGTCACCCACTGGAGGGTCCTCTCCAGAACTCAACAGGTATGGGTGGCACACCCTGGAACCGCTAAGTGTCAGCTGAAGAAACTTGTTAGGTTTATTGGTAGCTGCACCAGGCATTTAGCTCATAATCATAACCAAGAATTAACATGCCAGGTCTAGGGAGTGTCCTGGCATTGCTACTTCTTGTCTGAAGGCTATGCCTGGGCTCCAATTGCCCCAATCCTTAGGGTACCTGCTATGGGACAACTCGGTAGCCCTACGGCTGATCCACTGTCCAGTGTTTTCCTCTGGCTCCATCACCCATTGGTTTTATCTCCCACTGCAGCTGTGAGCTTCCTGGTGACAGTGTGCTGAGATAGTGGTGACTAACAGTTACTGTCACAGGCCACCCTGTGGCCTCAGGGCTACACACAATAACTCACATTGCTTCACCTTCTAGAAGGTAAACTGAAGGACTAGGGGTGTGGCTCAGTTGGTAGAGCACTTGCCTAGTATGTGTGAGGCCCTGGATTTGATCCTCAGCTCTGCATAAAACAGGTCAGAGTGATACACACCACTAATCTGAGCATATGTCAAGTGGAGGCAGGAGAATCAGAAATGTAAGGTCATCCTTGGCTGTATAGCAAGACCAGGCAAGCCTGGGCTACACAAGACATGAGAGAGAGAGAGAGAGAGAGAGAGAGAGAGAGAGAGAGAGAGAGAGAGAGAGAGAGACTAAATAAATAAAAGAAACTGAGGTTCAGAGAGAGAGAGAGAGAGAGACTAAATAAATAAAAGAAACTGAGGTTCAGAGAGTAAAGTAACCTATGACCTGCCTAGGGTCATGAGAGCTTGTAAAAGACAGGGCTGGAATTTGAACCTGGGCAGCGACTTACTAGCTACACTGTTATTGTTATTCTACCTCTCCTAGTGTATAGCACTGTGCACCTCACAGCATTTCCTTTTTCCTTCCTCCTTCCCTCTTCCCTCCCAAATTTCCCTCCCTCCTTCCTTCCCTCCCTCCCTTCCTCTCTTCCATCCTTTCTTCTGTGCTGGGGATTGAACTCTGGGCCTCATGCATGTTAGGCAGGTGCTCTACCACTATATCTACAGCGTCGCCCCATTTTTTTCCCTTTTAAATTTCGATACAGGGTTTCCCTGTTACCTAAGCTGGCCTTGAACTCACTCTGTAGTGAAGACGCCCTTGACCTTGTGACCCTTCTGCCTCTGCCTCCTAGTAGCTGGGATTATACCTATATCACCAGGCCCAGCCAAAGCATTTTCACATGTTGGAAAAGCTCTCAGAACATCAGAGCTTCATAGGACCTTAGGGACTGTCTTTGTCTCTAAGAAGAGAAGGGCATGGGTTCAGAAGGAGTGAACGTCTCTGGAGTAATTTCTAAAAAGATTGAACTCAGCTTGCCCAACTGCTTCCAGCCCTGCCAGCATCTGGGCCTTTGCTCCAAGAGCATGAGGCTGAGTTCCAGAAGTCTGTTCTTTGGCACTTACCATGGTCCCCTGCCCTGCACACAGTAGGCCCACAGGAAGTGTGCATTGAGAGAGTAGGAGACTGACACTAAGGTTATTAGACACATCGTTGCAGTCTGACACAGCTTTGGTGTCTTTTACAGCCTGTAGCTTGCTTAGCACATCATAGCTGTACAGGGCTGAGGAACATCTACCCCTGGATTCCTACCCACAACCTCAGAATGAGAATAGAAACAGGCTTTCTACAACTATGGCTGACTGAATCATGAACACATGCCAGTTCAAAGCAGGCCCTAAATCTCATGACTGGTGTCTTCGTAAGGTGTGCCAGGTTTGGAGACAAAGGTACAGAGGTGACGCTCATGCTGGAGGACACAGAATCCCATTCCACAGGGTCCCTGGTACCTAGCACAGGGTGCTGTAGGTGCCCAATGGAGGTTTGGTGGCTGACTGAGCAAGTGCAAGGTGGGGGTGCATGTTGGGGTAGCCCTGGAACGGGAGCAGAAGAACGGAGTGAGCAGGGTTAGGCTTGCTGGCTTGAGAAAGGGTTTCACTATGTAACCCTGGTCTCTATGTAGAAGAGGTTGACCTGGAATTCACAGTGACCCACCTGCCTCTACCTCTGTAGCACTGGGATGAGAGGTGTGTGCCAACATGCCGAGCTAACACTTCTTCTGTAAGAATTCTCTTACAAGAACTCAAGGCACCTCACAGAAATGACGTCCAGCTTATAGTGCTCTAAGGACCCACACCCCCACAAATCCACCACCTCCCTTCAGCACCACTCCAGGATCCAGGGGAAAATTCCAATGGACTCTGGGGACACAAGTCATATTCCAATCACAGTACCTGAGCTTCAGCCTTTAGAAGATCAAATAGTTGAATATCTATGTCATTTGTGAGATATCTGAAACTGTGATTATGAAAGGGACATATCACACACACACAAGGTGCACACTCATATACACACAGACGCACACTCACATACACAATCTCAGATATACACATACATATACACACACATACACACTTAGAAACACACACTTTTGATACAGGAGTTAGTTCTCTTTCCCTATATATATCCCAGGCTTGCCCAGAACTCACGTAGTATAGGCTGTCTTCAAACTCAGTATAATCATTCTGTCTGAGCCCCTTGAGTGCTGGATTACTGATCTATATCGCCACACCCAGCCTTGTTTATTTTTTTAATAGGTTTAGTGTGTGTAACTTGTTGATTTTGTGTGCACATATGTGGGTGGGTGCACCTGTGGAGCCAGAGGACGACTTAGGGGAGTTGGTGCTAGCCTTCCAGCACGTGGGTCTCAGGGACAGAATTTAGACAGTCAGGATGGACAGCAGCTATCTCTACTCACTGGGCCGTCTTGCCACCAGCCCTAGTTGGTTTGTTTGTTTGTTTGTTTGGTTTTTGTTTTTTGATAGTGTCTTACTGTGGAGCCCAGATGGCCTCAAACTCACAGGGATTCTTCTGCTTCAGCCTCCCCAGTGCTGGGGTGACAGAATGCACTACCATGCCCAGTTAGGAGACATTATGTGAGCAGTCTAATCACACCAGGAACACAAACTGGTCATTTGGAAGTATTCTTCATAGCTGACCATTTGTTTTTTTAAACATAGAAAAGTGTAGAAATCTTCTTTTGTGCTTCGTATGAGGCAATTATCCTCATCGGCTGGTGGACACACTAATGTTTATTATGCTGGGTAAAAATGGCTCAATAATTAATGATAATTGAAAGCTATTATTTTCTGTGTGAAAATAATTGTTACCTTTCAACTATTTAAATAAATGGGAAAATGGATAGACAGTTCATGTGAATATTAAAAGCATGTGTTAGCTAGATAACTTTAGAAGGAATATTTCACTCTTTTAGAAGCAACAAATGTTTATATAAATTTAAATAAGATGACTAGGCAGGATAATTGAGATTCAATTACTTTTTATATTTCCTGTCTTGGCAGAATTATTTGGCAGAATAGTATTTTAACATTAAACAAAAGAATTTAATTCCATTTAGATAGTTAATCACTCAAGAAAGTGTCTATTTGAGAAGTATTCATATTTTGTGGTAGCAACTAAAAGAAAAAATATCTGCTTTGCCACACAAAATTTTTACAAGGAAGAAAAATTATTATTAAAATAGAATAGGGTCCATGGGAAATTAAATTCCAGTCAGCCATGATAAAGAATGTAAGAAAAAAAAATCCTAGTTTTCTCTCTGTTGACGTGAGAAAATATGCTGATAAAAAGCAACTTGGAGGAGAGGGTTTATATTAGCTCATGATTCCAGGTTCTGCCATCATTGTAAGGAAATTGAGGCAGGAACTTGAAATAGCTGGTCATAGCCACCATCCAGGACAGAGAGAAATGAATGAATGCATGCTCAGTATCAACTCGCTTTCTCTGCTATGTGCAGCCCAGGACCCCAAACCAGGGAATGGTGCTGCCATCCAGGCCACTTTATCACAGCAATAGGAAAGGAAACTTCGACACAGGGATTCAGTCTGTGACGTCAGTCCTACAGTGATGGCTGGAGACTTGAGCTACTTCACTATCGCGCTTTCAGTGACAGACAGAACAACAGAATGGGAATTGCTGGGATCACAGAAGATGTTAATGCCATCCACTAACTAAACGTGTCTGACTGATGTGGAAAACTTCACCCAGCACCTCAAAGTAGACATTTTTTCACGTGTGCAGGGAACCTCACGAAGGAGCATGTGTCAGGTCACAGGAGTATATTTCCCAACCAAAAATAGAATGAAACTACAAATTAGCAACAGAAAGAAAGCTGGAAAACTCACAGGTACTTGGAGATTAAGCAAAGGGACAAAGAAGAATGATATGTGAATGTAGAATATTTGAGGTAACTTAAAGGAAATGATATGTCAAAACATATAGGATGCGAGAAAAGCTTGCTTAGAGGGACACTCACAGCCACAAATGCGAAAGAAACCATAGCCCTCTCTCCAAAACCTGCCTGGGAACTCCTCAAGAGCAGGGTGGAGCGTCTGCTCGGCTCTGGTGCTGGTGCTGCGGCCGCTGGCATCAGAGTGGTATGTGAGACCGTGAAGAAACAAGGGAAGACATGAAGAAGATGAAGAAGATCAGAGATGGGGAAAGAGCGAGGATTGCTTCTCCTCCTCCTCCTCTTCTTTTTAAGTTAATTTTTAAAGATCAACACTCTCTCTCTGTAACCAGGTTGGCCTCGAACTCACAGAGATCTGCTTGCCTCTGCCTGCTGAGTCCTGGGATTAAGGGCGTGCGCCACTACCGCCCAGCTTTTTATGTGTGTGTGTTTTTTTTTTTTTTTAAGTCTGCATGGACTTCTGCACACCAGAAAAAGGGATCAAATCCCATGATAGACAGTTGGGAGCCACCATGTGAGTGCTGGAAATTGAACTCAGGCTTGCTCTTCTTATAGCAACCCATTCTCGAGGAAATTAAGCAGAGTCCCATGAGAACATTACAAATCTATTCTAAGGACAGTGTCTTTAAGGACCTAACCACTTCCACTAGGCCCAGGGTGTTCAACATCTTACAACATCCTCTACAGCATCTAGAACAGCGCAATCTATGTAAACAGAAGGTACACAAGCTTTTGCCTAGGAACTAAACTGGGAGAAATGAGAAATGACCTAAGAGACAGAGATGAAGGTCTTTTACTGGGTGGAGAAATATTCTGAAGTGGCTGATGTCTGCAGATGTCTGAAAATATACTAAAAGCCATCGACTCGAATATTCTAAATGGGCAGATAGTATAGGAAGGCTTTTTGTTGGGATGACGAAAACATTCTAAAACCATTGTGGTGATGCGCTTAGAGTCCTGAGTACACTAAAAATCACCAAACAGTGGACTTTAAGTGGGTAGGCGATATGGTATGTGATTTATATCTTAATAATGCTGCTTTAAAAAGTCATGGGAATTTATAAGTGAGTTAAGCAAGGCTGCAGAATATAAGATCAATACAAAAATCAATTGTATTTTTATAAGTAGAAGTAAACAAGTGAAAATTGAGGTTTTTAAAATGTATCACTTGAAATAGCAAACAACATGAAAAGCAACAAAATACCAGAAAAAAACCCCACCCTGAAATGTTCTGGATAACTCTAACAAAATATGTGCAAGATCTACTGCTGAACTTTGTCTCTTTCAGTGAGACAAGGACCTAAATAAATACAAGATATTCATGGGTAAAATGATTGCAAATAATGAAGATTCCAGTCTCCTCAGTTTAATGAACAGATGACTATAACTGATCTCTCTCAATTCTGGTAGTTTTGCGTTACATCTCTTAAGGTTTTGTTGTTAGGTACATCTATGTTTATACTTTGTCTTCATCTTTACACAGACAGTCACATGGGGAGAGGGATTCGGATTTAAGCATGTGAATGGGTGGGGAGAGGTACAATCCAATTATATTCTATTCTTGGATAGGACATTCCACACTTCATCTATCCACTCATCTTGTGAAGGGCATCTTGATTGCGTCCAGTTTGGAGCAACTGAGAATAAAGCTATTGTAAACGTTTCTGTAGAAGCTGTTTTTCATTCAGCGGTTGTTTTCAAGTCATTCGGATATAAATACTGAGGGATGTGATTGCTGGCTTGTATGGTAAGACTGTGTTTCTCTGTTTTCCAAAATGACTTTCTATTTTGCTTGCTCACTCACATGAATAAGAGTTCCTGCTGCAGCTGGGCAGTGGTGACACATGCCTTTAATCCCAGCACTCGGGAGGCAGAGGCAGGGAGAACTCTGTGAGTTCAAGGCCAGCCTGGTCTACAGAGTGAGATCCAGGACAGCCAGGACTACACAGAGACCCTGTCTTGAACCCCACTACCAAACAAACAAAAAGCAACAACAACAAAAAAAAAAAAAAGAAAGAAAAAGAAAAAGTTCCTGTTGCTTGGTGTTGTCAGGCTTTTGGACTGATCCATTCTAACATGTCCTGGTATCTTAGTTACTTTTAAACTGATATGACAAAACACCATGACCAAGGCAACTTACAAAGAGTAGTATTTAATTCGGGGCTCACAGTTCCAGAGGGTTAGAGTTCATGACCATGGCAAGGAGCATGGCAGCAGGTAGGCATGGAGCACGGCAGCAGGTAAGCAAGGAACATGGCAGCAGGTAAGCAAGGAGCATGGCAGCAGGTAGGCATGGAGCATGGCAGCAGGTAGGCATGGAGCACGGCAGCAGGTAGGCATGGAGCACGGCAGCAGGTAGGCATGGAGCATGGCAGCAGGTAAGCAAGGAGCATGGCAGCAGGTAGGCATGGAGCATGGCAGCAGGTAGGCATGGTGCTGGCGCAGTGGCTGAGAGTGCACATCTGATCAACAAGCACAAGGCAGAGAGAGAGAGAGAGAGAGAGAGAGAGAGAGAGAGAGAGGGAGGGAGGGAGGGAGGGAGGGAGGGAGGGAGGGAGAGAGAGAGAGAGAGAGGGAGAGAGGGAGAGAGAGGGAGAGACTAACAAATGGCATGGGCCCACCCCCACGCCTCCTTCCCAGACAGTTTCACCAACTGTGGTCCAAGCACTCAATATATGAGTGTGTTCCAACAGCCACATCTGGACTCTCTTGTTGCTCTTCAATCCTGCACCCCTTTAGTGATGCTGAGTGCTGACATCAGGCTATTCCTTGCCCAGAGAGACTCCACCCAACTCCATTTTCAGGATAAGGATGGGTATAACAAGGGCACAACTGGTTTGGCACCACCTTGTGGCACAGACCTGTAAACAGTTTATCCCTAAAAGTAGAAGGGGGTGATATGAACCTATCAAGTACATCAGAGCTAGTGGGCATATTAAGATCATATCAGAAAAATGAAGCCCGAGAACTCATGAGACACCCCAGACTAAGGCAAGGCTATAGTTCCTCCATCTGCACCCCATAATGAGGTGAACACCTGCCGCTGCAGTGGTGACAGCCCCCGCCCCCCCCCCCCCCCAGACCTGTCATCTGACCACCTAGTGTACTGTTCCAGATAGAAAACACGGAGACAATCCTGGTCCCCACCAGACGCAGGAGGGCAGCACACTGCGGTGGGCTCCTATGATGGAGGGCCAGTGGTGTTACGGCCTGGACATTCCTGCAGCTGAAGACCGATAATCTGATGGGCACACCAGTGAACAAGCCAGAAATGCTGCTCCTTCAAACAGAGAGGTGGGTGGGACTCAAAAACCTTTCACTGGGGCTGGAGAGACGCCTGCCTCACTGGTTGAGAGCACTGTGTACATTTATACAAAATTCTAGAATAGATAAATACAACCTTGGGTTGACCAGGGTGGCTGAGGCTGATTACCAAAAAGTATCATGGAACTTTCTGGAATGATGAAATAAATGTTTACTATCTCATCATTTTCCATGTCAGTCACTGTCTTGGTTGTGTTGTTATTGCATGGATAAGTAAAAATTTCAGAACTCCAATTCTACAGATATCAACCTGCATGTAGTTATGTTTCAATAAAGCTGACATTTAAGAAAGGGAGTGGAGCCGGGCAGTGGTGGTGCACACCTTTAATCCCAGCACTCAGGAGGAAGAGCCGGGCAGATCTCTGCAAGTTCGAGGCCAGCCTGGTCTACAGAGTGAGATCCAGGACAGGCCCTAAAACTACACAGAGAAACCCTGTCTCAAAAAAAAACAAAAAGAAAGAAAGAAAAAAGAAAGGGAGTGGAGAAGTGGCTCAGTGGTTAAGGTTGATCCTGCTTTTCAGAGGACCAGAGTTTAGTTTCCAGGGCCCAAGTTGGACCGCTTACCTATAACTGCAGCTCAGGGGAATCAAGATCCTCTTCTGGCCTCCTTGGGCATCCGGACTCATGTGCACACACCCCTACACAGATACACACACATATACACAATTAAAAATTAAGTACATCTTTTTTTTTTAAGGTGGTTGGGGAGATGACTCAGTTGGCCAAGTAGTTATCTCGCAAGGATGAGGGCTCTAGTTTGACCCCCAGAACCCATGGGGAAGAGCTGTGCATGGTGTGCATGGTGTGCATGGCTGTGTGTGCTGTGCATGGCTGTGTGTGCTGTGCATGGCTGTGTGTGCTGTGCATGGCTGTGCATGGCTGTGCGTGCTTGTAATCTCCGACTTGGGGACACACAGACAGAACGGCCCCTGCTTCTCACTGGTCGGCCCACCCAGCCTGACTGTTCCAAGCCAGTGACGGATCCTGTTTCTAAAACACAAGGCAGATGGCTCCTGAGGAAGCCATGATATTGACCTTTGGCCTCCCGGATACCTGCACACATATACATGCTAGAGTGTTCTTAAGAGCACACACAGACACGCACATGTGTGCACACACAGACACACGCACATGTGTGCACACAAACTTGCGAGTATGCGCGCACACACACACACTCACACACTGTTCAAACAGAACTTTGGCCTCCTTTTCTTCACCTATCACTGTCGTTTGTGAACCATCAAAGCAGCCTCCAAAGTGAGTACTTTAGATTCTATTTCTACCTCCCACCTTCCCGTCAGACTTTTGGACTTCTAATTTAGAAATAGTTTCCCGGCAATTATGCGTTTATCAGGCAAAGCTGTTCCAAGCTTCTCTACATTCCACAGGCATCAGCAGAAAGGAATCTGACTGGAAATCCATGTTTACAGCCGTCAGTCCCCGGCTTGATAAGGTCGGTGCGCCCTGGGGAGAGTTCCCCATTTCCCTTGCATTTTGAAAGCAATTTTGTCTGCCTTCTCGGCTGTTTCACTTTAAAAATTCATTTCCAGCCATCCATGCCCACTCTACCTATTTAGCTATGTTTTCACAAACTCCACTGATATTTATTTCCACTCTTTTAGAGGGAAGAGAAAATTGACAGTTCCCAGCCTTGCCCAACAAAAAAAAGCAGGCAGGAGAGACAGGAAAGGGGTTAGGTCATTCAATCAAAACAGCAAAAACCCAGAGTCAGAGAGAAGACCACACACACACAAATTACAGCACCAATGCACGCAGAATGAGCTCATAAAGTCCCCAGATTCTGTCACCACGTCTCTATGTGACCCTAGAAAGTTCAGGTTCACGGGGCGGTGGTGGCGCACGCCTTTAATCCCAGCACTCGGGAGGCAGAGCCAGGTGGATCTCTGTGCGTTTGAGGCCCAGCCTGGTCTACAGAGCAAGATCCAGGACAGGGGCTAGAGAGGTGGCTCAGAGGTTAAGAGCACTGGCTGTTCTTCCAGAGGTCCTGAGTTCAATTCTCAGCAACCACATGGTGGCTCACAACCATCCATAATGAGATCTGGTGCCCTCTTCTGGCCTGCAGGTGTATATGCAGACAGAACACTATACATAATAATAATAATAATAATAATAATAATAATAATAATAATAATAATAATAATAATAATGATAATAATAAAGATCCAGGACAGGCACCAAAACTACACAGAGAAACCCTGCCTCGGAAAAAAAAAAGAAAGTTCAGGTTCAATCCCTCTTTTGTTGTTTTTAATACAGGTGTTAGGTAGTCCAGGCTAGACCCAAAATCACTGTGTAGCTGAGGAAAGCCTTGAATTTTAGCCTCCACCTCCTGAGCTTTGAGATTCTGAGACTACAAGTGTGTATCACCCTTCTGGGCAAATTAAACTGCTTTAACCCACATTTTCAGTCCTAAAGGGTGGGGGCTGAGAACAGAAACGCCTACCTCATTGGTTATCACAGAGGTTCAATGAGATTGTGAGTACAGAATCCCGGAATCCAATAACACAGTGTATTAAGTGCTTACGAAATATGTTAGATGCTATATCTGTTAGTGTTCAATTTTAAAATGTTATTATTATTAATTATGCTACTACCTTAGTCTCACCTACATGGTATATAATTATTACACAGAACAAACAAATCAGTAACTTTAAAAAATATTTACTGTTTCGTGTATATGTGGTGTGTTTGTGCACACATGTGCTCAGGTGCCCACAGAGGCCAGAAGAGGCTATCAGACCCCCTGGAACTAGAATTAGAGACAGTTGTGAGCTGTGTGAGTGCTGGGATTTGAACTTGAGTCCTCAAGTAGAGCAGCAACTGCTCTTAACTGGGGAGCCATCCTTCCAGGCTCTGGGATATTTTTGCTTTGTTTTTGTTAGATTTTTTTTTAATCTTTTCCCCCAGTCTGTGCTGAGGAAATGGTGGCTGGCGGGTGATTTTGTTAAGGTGATATTGTATGAAATAGAATGAGCGGTTGCTGGGCTAAGGAGGTCCAGAACTTAACTTCTAGGAGACTTTAAATCTGTTTGTTGGGTAAAGAATCTTGCTTGATAGGCCTCAGCTCATGATCCTCCTGCCTCAGCCTCCTGACTGCTGAGATTATAGGCCTATGCCACCATACCTGGCTCATTTTTAGATTTTGATGTCTGGGCTCTGATTTTTATCCATTTGGCCAGTGAGTAAATATTCCAGTTCTTCAGTGTCTTGTAAGTCTAGGGTTGTGCTTGCTGACCTGTGGAAGGGGATGCCAGTGCAGGCAGGGATGGCCTATGTAGCTTCAGGGCTCACGTGTACACATGGTTGGAGGGGAGGCCCAGAGGCTGCACGTGACCCAGGAGACAACTGGGCGTAGTCAGGCTGGCACATGCTATCCACCCCTTGACTGAGCAATTGTCCCCAGCACCTGTGGCCATAGTAGGCAGTCCTTGGGGTCCTTCAGAGGTGGTTGATTCCCCAGAGAAATGGTGTACTTGATTTGGACTGGCACATGGGCATCACCTCAGTGGAGGAAGGGATGTTCGGGAGACTCTGGGATGCCTCTAATACTGTCTTAGCTCTCATAGGGTTTCCCTCCCAGGGCTTCCTGGAGGAGGTTTTGCCTGTGGTCTGAATATGGGATGAGTGTTTCCAAGATCTTGAACTCTTATATAGGGAACTGAAAGATTCACACAGACTGCAACGCAGCAGGGAAACTATTCACAGGGAAGTCACGGTACAGATGAGAAAGAGGCCAACTGTCAGGACTGACAGCAAGCTGCATGAGTGAGGGCACTCAGGGCCACAGGAAGTGTCTGGAGTTTTCCTTTACGGATGCAAGAGAGGGCAGAGTTTGGCTATTAGGGCTGTGGTTTCAGTGGTTCTCTATTCTGGTTATCAGGGTTGGATTAAGAGGGCCTTTCCTTACTGCTTGTGTCCCTTCCCATAATGCATCTATGCTCAATTGTGCATAGACATAGCCTATAAATAGGGAGTTCTCCTTAAAAGGTCACACGGGGACACGGTTTTCCTTTTGGGGCATGCGCCCTGTCTCAGTTACTGTTCTTTGCTGTGAGAAGACACCACGAACAAGGCAGCTTATAAAATAAAGCATTAGATGTGGAGGCTTGCTGACTGGTTTAGAGGACTGGTCCATGAACATCCCAGCGGAGAGCACAGTGGCAGGCAGGCATGCCACTGGAGCAGTACCAAGAGCTCACACATGATCCCCAAGTAGCAGGCAGAGAGAGGGCAAGGCAGTCTGGTGTGGACTTTTGAACCCTCCAAGCCCACCCCAGCGACACACCTCTTCCAACAAGGCCACATCTTCTAACTCTTCTCAAATAGCTCCACCCACTGGCAACCAATAAACAATTCAAATATATGAGCCTGTGGGCCATCCTCATTCAAACCACCACATAACTCAAACCAGAACCCTGCCAACGGGACAGAATCCCGGAGGGGCCACCAGAACCCTGCCAACGGGACAGAATCCCGGAGGGGCCACCAGAACCCTGCCAACGGGACAGAATCCCGGAGGGGCCACCAGAACCCTGCCAACGGGACAGAATCCCGGGGGGGGGCACCAGAACCCTGCCAACAGGACAGAATCCTGGAGGGGCCACCAGAACCCTGCCAACAGGACAGAATCCCGGGGGGGGCACCAGAACCCTGCCAAAGGGACAGAATCCCGGGGGGGCCACCAGAACCCTGCCAACAGGACAGAATCCCGGGGGGGGGGCACCAGAACCCTGCCAACAGGACAGAATCCTGGAGGGGCCACCAGAACCCTGCCAACAGGACAGAATCCCGGGGGGGGGGCACCAGAACCTGCCAAAGGGACAGAATCACAGAGGGGCCACCAGAACCCTGCCAATGGGACAGAATCCAGGAGGGGCCACCAGAACCCTGCCAATGGGACAGAATCCCAGAGGGGCTACCAGAACCCTGCCAACGGGACAGAATCCTGGGGGGGCCACCAGAACCCTGCCAAAGGGACAGAATCCCAGAGGGGCCACCAGAACCCTGCCAACGGGACAGAATCCTGGGGGTGGGGCACCAGAACCCTGTCAACGGGACAGAATCCCGGGGGGGCACCAGAACCCTGCCAACGGGACAGAATCCTGGGGGGGCCACCAGAACCCTGCCAACAGGACAGAATCCCGGGGGGGGCCACCAGAACCCTGCCAACAGGACAGAATCCCGGGGGGGGCACCAGAACCCTGCCAACGGGACAGAATCCCGGGGGGGGCACCAGAACCCTGCCAACGGGACAGAATCCCGGGGAGGGGGCACCAGAACCCGACAGATGTGAGGGAAAAGGGAACATGAGGGTGGGGAGAGTCACAGCTGTAGCTGGGCAGGACCTGAGCGGCTCTGAGCGGCAGAAGGTAAATAGAGGGGTTCATAACGGCAGAACAGGCACAGAAGTTTTGCCATCTGAGGCAGTGTAAGTTGGGGCAGCAGGAGAACCCAAGGTATCCCATTTTTCAGAGGGGAAAGCTGAGGTCTAGAGAACAGGGCTTGTCCACAGTGTAATTTGGGGACTAACTTAAAGCTCTGGGGTAGCTGGGGTCTAGAAGGGAAGTAAGGCGCCTTTCCTCCAGGCAGCAAGTCCTATCTCTGGCCATGGACTTCGCCCTAGCTGATGTTTTTGGCTAACAAGAGACCAGATAAGTGTGGCCTTCGATGTCCCGCAACAGGTGTCCAAGCACACCTGTTTCTCTGCCACTGTATTGGGAAGCAGGGCAGCAGGGAGAAGCCGGATCTTCTCTCCTCTTTTGTTGCTCCTATATCGCACCTTCTTGGGGTGGTGGTGGTAAGGGCACAACCAGAGAGACCTTCCTGAGAATCGAGGCTACCCTAAGTAGCTTTGGCAAGGTGGAAGTTGCTTGTGTGAAGTTGATTGCAATGACACCCCCCCACCCCGTTAAAACAAACAAAACCACCGAAAACAGCCTCCCAGCCGTTGCCCAAGTTCCTAGAGTTGGAGGCACTAAGTGGGTTATTAGTTGGGGACTGCAAACCCGCCACAGACACAGTGGCCAGGGTCATTAAACCCGGACAGCTGCCTTCTTCAGCGCATGCGCTCTCGTTTACGCGTGTTGCAGTTTGTAAATTCTGCGGGCGAATTCGACCACCAGCTTGCCTCTGTCCACAGTCACAGCCACTGTCACTCTTACCTGTTTCGTAACGATGTCATCCGAAAGCTCTATCAGTGGTGGTGCTGAAGCAGGAGCCCAAAAAATCAATAACTCCGGGAAGGAAGCGAGATGCTACCAGATGCTGGAACCGGGCTGCTAATTTCCAGCAGAGCCTCAGTGAAATATTAGTGACAATGTCAGGAAAAGAAAAAGTGGCCTCAGAGCAGAAACATACCACGCCAGGAGCGGATTTATGCGGGGTAGTTTTCCACTTGCAAGCGCGCATTTTGCAAGATGCAGCTGCCCTGTGCTCAAGCAGGGTGGAGGATGAAGGCTTTTAGGTACCTTAGGCAGGCAATTAAAAATGTTTTATTTCGCCGGGCGGTGGTGGCGCACGCCTTTAATCCCAGCCCTCGGGAGGCAGAGCCAGGCGGATCTCTGTGAGTTCGAGGCCAGCCTGGGCTACCAAGTGAGTTCCAGGAAAAGGCTCAAAGCTACACAGAGAAACCCTGTCTCGAAAAAACCAAAAAAAAAAAAAAAAGTTTTATTTCTGTGCATGCCATGTGTGTGCGAGTGTTTGTAGAGGCCTGGAGCTGGAGCAGGCCATTGTGGGTGAGCAGCCCAGTGTAGATGCTGAGAACCGAATTTGGGTCCTTTGCAAGAACAAGAGCTCATAACCACCAGACTATCTCTCCAGGTCCAGGCCAGACAATTTTGCCTTTTGTGGGGCTGGGTGTTAGCGGTTTCATCAATAAAATAGAGTTGGACTGGCTTGTTCCCATCAGGGAACTTTGTAGAGACAGATACCGTATCACAGTCCGGTGTCTTCTGACATTAAGCTTAGTTTTTTCAGGGGCTGGTCATTCAAACCCAGGTAGGATGATTATTGGGAGACAAGGTCCTTCCTTCTCCACGGTCCCACAGAGATGGTAGTGGACAGGCTAGAGGAGGTGGTGGAAAGGTTACCCTGAGCACTAGAGAAAGCAGCCGTCATGGTCCCAGTGCCACTGGAGGGCAGCACTAGCACAGAGCTGAGGCCGTGTGCAGAGCCGGGGGAGCTTGCCTGGGCCGTGGGTCCCACCAGGCATCATGCTTGAGGCCACACAAGCATAAGGAGGACACTCAGGTCTTGCTTTCGTTAAGAGCGCATCATCCAGAAGGAGACTAAACAACACACCAAACAAATTTTGAAACAATGTGGCAGTTTCAAAGCTGCAAGAAGTTTCAGCAGAGAGGGTCAGGGAGGCTGGTTGGATGTGCATAGGTGAGAGTGCGTGCGAGCGTGCGTGCGTGTGTGTGTGTGTGTGTAGTGCTGCTGAGATGAGACCTGGATTGGGAGAGCAGCCGGTGATCTGAATAGACACATGTGGATGCGGAAGTGGGTTTGCAGAGGAACTGGGGAGGTCTGACATGAGGAGAGAGGGAACAGAGAAGCCACGTAACTCACTCGTGGTCACAGAGCCAGTGACTTAGGGACCGTGTCTGATGAACCTGAGAACTCATGTTTGTAACCTCAGCTTCTTTTATCTCTCCCCTCTAAACAGGATGGTGACTACAGGTTCGGCCCGGCTCTCCATTTTAGGCCATAATATCCTGTAAGAAATAGGGCAGGGATCGCCGGGCAGGAGCTAGAATACACTCCCTCTCCCTCAAGTTTTCTCACTTTTGAAAGGGCAGGGAGTCTTCACAAGCAAGTCTTGGCTCTCTGTTCTGAACGGACTAGGGCCTCAGGACTTCTAGTGCAGGAGCGCAGTCTGGTGGACAGTTGTGGAGTCACAGGCTCAACTATAAAGGATGCTGTGAGGCCAGAGGATTGGTTTGAAGGTGTCACGAGTGATCACGTATGTGTATGAGTGTGTGCTTTGTTTGTGCATGCATCTGATCATGTATGTTGGTCTCTGTGAGTGGCTATCTCTGTATTTATCTCTGTGTATGTCTGCTTTGGAGTGCATGTTGCGGTTGGTGACTTTCCCTGAAGCCTACTTTCCCGAGTTTATAGGCATGTGCTCATACATGTTGCTGTGGGACTGTGCCTGTGCCTGTGTGTGAGTGAAGTGCACATGTCCAGGTAGGTGTGTGCTTCAGCAACTGGGATGGCAAGATGATAAGTGAGACTCTCAGTCACCAAGGCTCCCCCATTCCTCTGGAAGCTGACTTCCTTTGCCCCTCACCTCCACCCATCTCCCTTTCCTGGGGTCCCCACTGCACCACTTCACTAATGTTATAGGTTAAAGTTCATTTAAAAGTCGAAGATCCCATTCAGAAATGGACCCTTCTTTCTCCACATCCAGATAACTGCAAATTTCTCTGTCCCAAGTGGGTGAACACCTACTGCCCTTTGTACAATGGTCTCCCAAGGACAGAGACCTGGAATTGTGGCCCCCTGAGGGTGGAGATGGAAACAGGCACAGTGTCACTAGGAACTGGCATTGTCCACAGCAAGCTCCGAAGTCACCTCTACACTGTCCTGTCATCTAGCTCACAGGCTGGGCATGACTTACTCTCCTGTTTCATAGCTGGGGACACAGAGGCTCAGACAGGAGCCCCTGGAGACAGTGAGGCAACACACAAGCCATTTCCCTAACAACCTGAAGGTAGGGAGGATTTGTTTCTCTTTAAAAGGCGATGATATCAGCCTTTAGCAGCAATGACCGCTGCCCAGCACAGTGTAGCCAAGATGCGATTTCCTTTTTAATTCTTCTGCATGACTTTACCTTACTTTGCACCTGCTCTGCAGGCTACAGGCTGCTCAGGGCTTTCTGCAGATACTGAATCAGCTGTCCCCTCCCCTTGGAGCTCCAGAGTCCTCTCCTAAAAACATTCTTTTTAGAGCCCTGGGGGAGATCAGCTGCTCTTTGTCTCCCAGATGTGGGATGGTGGAGTCATGTTCCCTGGGAGGATCCAAAGATGCTGGATGGTGCCAGCATGAATTTTGCAATCACCTCGCTGTGGTGCACCTAATTGCCTGATAACCATAATTGAGTCTTGAGGATCACATCAATGGTATTACAGGGAGCATTTTAGGGCAGTTAATGGGAAGTGCAGTGATACTTGCTTCTGATTCCAGTCTGGTCCAGACTGAGCTCTTTCCTAGAGGCAGGGAGTTGAGGAGCATAGGGTGAACAAGGGGTAATAGCTAGGATGTATCCAAGTAAGTCTGCATGGCAGGTGGGATACGGATTTTGCAAATGCAAAAGTAGCGTTTGAAGACTGAGGGGCTCAGATACTGTAGTTGGTCTTTAGGCACCCAGCAGGTCCTTGTAGAAATGACTCCCAGGCTCTGCCTGACCCATCAAAATGGAAACTGTGCTTTTCATAAAATTCCCAGGAGATGGGTATGTGCTTTGAGAGCCACTGAGCACTGGTCTAAGCAGTTCACCAGTTCACTGACTGACTGCCTGATTACCTACAAAGGCCCTGTAGCCTTGATGATGGTTACAGTGCCCATGAGCCTCCCTACCCTCTCCCAGGACAGTGGGGAGGGTAGCTACCCCGAGTCAGGTGAGGGACTCAGTTCAAGGAGGTTCTCTGGAGGAAGATAAAGCTATCTACTGATAGTCCTTCTCCCTGCCATTCTGGCTGTGGGAGAGTAGTCTCCCTCTCTGATCCACCATGGGTTCAGCTACCTGTCTTGCTCCTGTCTATGGAAGCTGTCCAGCAGTGACAAGTTACCAGTTCCAAGTCAGGCCTTAAGGAAGCGTGAGGTGTGTTTGCCCCTGACTGCCACCTTGAGGAAGATTTGCCCAGTTGGTCATGACAGCTTCCTCTGGAGGTTCCAGGATGGAGAGTTCACCAAACCCAGCTGAAGCCTGGAGCCCAGCATAACCCCATGACCCACATATTTATGAGTATGAAAAAAGATTGTAGTAAGCAACCGAGCTTTCTGGAAATGCTTGTTACACAGCATTGCTGTGACAGATGCTGACTGTGTTCTTTGCATGGAAGCGACTAAGTTGAATTCAGACTTTTAGATGTTATCTTTGGATGGGAGAGCAAAGCCTGCCTAAGAGTGAAAGCAACACAGAAACAGAGCTGAGGTATGGCGGAGAGCCTAAGCCTGAGGATGGCTTTTGTTTCCGTGCGTCCAGCTTTACCTGAGTCAGTCGGGGCTCTTCCAGTCTCAGGGAGCAGAAAGTAGAAACTCCCCCAACTCAAACCTGAAAACTCAAAAAAGCCCAGCAGTGATGAGAGGTTCAGGTGCGGCTTGATCTAGGCACTCAATGACTTTCCTCCAGGTCTAAAACTATTTTGAAAATTAAAAAAAAAAAATCAACAGACCCTATGAAAAATCAACAGGTCCTATAACATTTGTTTTGTGTTTTTAAAGAAGGGATTATTACAATCTGTTGGGTGCTGGCATTTGACTGTCTTTCCCTCTGCAGTGAATCCAGACATCAGGGGTTCCAGCCTCAGTACCACATAAGTGAGTGAGTGGAGGTCTCTCGATGACCCGGTTTGTGGAACTGTGGAACTCTTGTCTCACAGAGCCAAGTGTCCCCCATCTCATGTGGTCTTTACAGCTCCCCCACTCCCCACTAAGTACCAGATACCTCACTCTGCCCTGGTCTCCTCACTGTGACCGTATCATGGCTATGACATAACACTTCTCAGCAGCTACGTGTTCACCGCGTTTTGTTATTGTTTATCTGCTTTTATTTTGTCTGTCTGTACGTGTGTGTGGTGTACCTGTGTGGGGTGTGTCTGTGTATGCGTGGAGGTAAAGCTATGTGCTCTGCTCTGTAATCTCCACCTTTCTATTCCCTTGAGACAGTCTCATTGAGCCTGGAGCTGGACTGGCAACAAGCCCCCGGTCTTAGTTAGGGTTTCTATTGCTGTGAAGAGACACCATGACCATGACAACTCTTATAAGGAAAACATTTGACTGGGGATAGCTTACAGTTTCAGAGGTTTAGTCCATTATTATCATGGTAGGACATGGCGGCATGCAGGCAGACATGGTGCTGGAGAAGGAGCTGAGAGTTCCACATCTTGATCTGCAGGAAGCAGGAGACTGAGTACTGGCTGTAACTTGAGCATATATGAGACCTCAGAGCCCACCGTCAAAGTGACACACTTCCTCCAACAAAGCCACACCCGCTCCAACAAGGCCACACCTCCTAATAGTGCCACTCCCTATGGGCCAAGCATTCAAACACACGAGTCTATGGGGGCCAAACCTATATAAACCACCACACCCCCAATCCTCCTGCCTCTGCCTTCTCACAGCACAGGAGTAACAGGTGCACAGCCACATTCAGCTTTTTTGGGGGGGTATGGGGTTCCTCATGTAGCCCTGACTGGTCTGGAATTCACTATGTAGACCAGGCTGGCACAAACCCACAAATCCACCTATAATGCTGGGATCAAAGGCATGCACCACCACATCTGTCTCCTGGGAGGGCTATTTTATTTATTTAATTTCTCTTTAGACCAGGTTTTACATATCACAAGCTGACGTTGAACTCTTTACATAGCTGAGGATAACCTTGAACTCCGGCTCCTTCACAAAGCGCTGGGATTACAGGTGTACACCACTGTACCAGTTTATGTGGTACTGAGGCTGGAACCCATGGCTCTGTGCAAGATGGGTGAGCAATCCCTGTTTAGCCAATGCCCAGAGCCATGGCAGGGTGCTTGAGACTGTGAGCCTCAGAATAGAAGTCCGAGGCGAGAGGTACAAGCATTTGATCTCTCCTCTAACAACCCAGGTAACAGCCGAGTCTACAACACACGGACATCCACATACTCCTCCCACGTACCTGCCACAGCTCAGACTGGAGAGCACACCCCTGGGCAGCGGAGAGCAGACCCCCAGGCCTCGGAGAGCAGACCCTTAGACCTCGGAGAGCAGACCCTCCAGGCCTCAGAGAGCACACCCCTGGGCAGTGGAGAGCAGACCCCGGGGCCTTGTAGAGCACACCCCTGGGCAGCAGAGAGCAGACACGCCCCCCCCCCCCCCACCCACCGTGAGCAGCAGGCGTACCTCTGCCACTCTCCAGTTGCTTAGCTCTTAGCTCTTCCCTTCTGGTGTCTTTATTTTCTTTCTTGCCTCCTATTCTCTAGCATGGATACGCTCCACTGGGTAAGACACTGGAGAACAGTCTATTTTTAATATAATCCACATACAGGTGACAGCGTAGAACTTAGTATATTTCAAGCTTGCACAGCCATCTCCATATTTGGTTCCAGAATGTTTTTATTACAAGAACCCCTCCCCGCAGCGATTCCCTCTTGTCTCCTTCTCTGGCCAGTGGTAAAGGCTCCAAGCACCCATTCTGGAAAAATGTCACCACATGGAATCACATGCCCCCGGGGAGTGGCTTCTTTCTTGTATGCACCTTTTAAAAAAATCAAGGTTCGTCTATATGGTAACACAAATCACTTCCCCTCATTCCTTTTTAAAAGCCACATAATAACCCAGTGGGGGACTGTGGCACACAGTTTCTCCATGCGCCACCTGATGGACATTTGGGTTAGTCACCCTTCATGTACCACTTCTTTGTGTGGACACATCTTAATTTCTCAAAGAGTTTGCGTAATTCTGGCTCCTAGAGGTCTTCTGAGTTTAACTTCTGAAGGGACTGACACATGGATTTCTGGGGCTGGAGAGATGGCTTAGTGATTAAGAGCACTGGCTGTTCTTTGAGAGGACCTGGGTTCAGTTCCCAGCACCCACATGGAGGCTCACAACCATCTGTAACTCCAGTCCCAGTGGATCTGATGCCCTCTTCTGGCTTCTGTGGGTACTACATGCACATGCTCAGACACATGTAGGCAAAACATCCATACACATAAAAATAACACAGATTTCTAATCTCTGCTAAGATTTTGTCCCCATGGAGCTGGAGTGTAGTAAAGGAAACATTATTTTTTTTGAGACTTTATAGCCTATCCTGGTCTCCAAATTGCTAGATAGCCCAGGATGGCTATAAACTCTCCATCCTCCTGTTTCTGCCTCCTCATATTATAGGTGTGGGATTATCCGTGTGCGTGAGCATGCCTGTTGGGAAACTGCACTGTGTATGTTCATGTGGGTGTCTGCATATGCTCATGTGGATGTTGAGGTCGGTGTCTTCCTCAGTCACTGCACCTCTTCTTTTGGTGCTGTGGGATGTTCTGTATGGCAAATGTGTTGCTGATTAGTCAATAATTAAAACACTGATTGGCCATTGGCTAGGCAGGAAGTGTAGGCGGGACAAGGAGGAGAATAAAGCTGGGAAGTGGAAGGCTGAGTCAGAGAGACACTGCCAGCCGCCATGATGACAAACAGCATGTGAAGATGCCGGTAAGCCACGAGCCATGTGGCAAGGTATAGATTTATAAAAATGGATTAATTTAAGCTGAAAGAACAGTTAGCAAGAAACCTGCCACGGCCATACAGTTTGAAACCAATACAAGTCTCTGTGTTTACTTGGTCGGGTCTGACGGCTGTGGGACTGGCAGGTGAGAGAGATTTGCCCTGACTGTGGGCCAGGCAGGAAAACTCCAACAACATTTTGGGGCAGGTTCTCTCACGGAACCTGGAGCCGCTCTCTCTGCTCATGTAGGTTAACTGGCCAATGAGCTCCAGGGCCATCTGACCCCCCACCATGGCCTTACGGACAAGCTGTCCCAGCTGGCTGCTGGAGACCTGAACTCAGGTCCTCATGGTTGCCCTGCAAGTGTTTTACTGGCAGACCTGTTTCTGCAGCCCTGGAAACTGGAAACAGCACCAGGGAACAGTGATCAAGGTTATGAGCAGGGTCGGGGCACAGAAGTGGGAGCCAGGTCTCTGCTCGCTGTCTGGGAACCAGCTTCCATTCCCACGTTCCCAAAGTCTGACAATACATGCCTGTGCCAGCCCTGGCACCGCCACACATGGAAACATGGTCAGTCCTGGAGCTTGGGAGCTCACACTCCAGCGAGCTTCTGTGAGCTGATGGGGTTGGACTGTTAGAGGCTGTGACTGTGGCCAGGGGGCAGTGACATTCTGTTTGTCTGAATGTTTGTCCTTTTTCGTAAATGCTGAGACCAGCTTGTACAAATAGGGAGATTCTGTGCAATAATTTGGCTTCTGGAATCCTTGAAAGAGCAGCAGAGCTGGTGGCCCTGGGCATATGTCACTGCATACCCCAGACAGGTTTGTTTTGAGCTGGGACTGAACTTGCTCAGTTCGCTCTGGTTCACTCCACCCTTTAGACTCTTCTGCTGTGTGGTCCTTTGCTCCACTGGGTCTGAGGCCATCCCTGTGCTGGTTGTGAGACGCTGGATTCTCCATTTCCACATCTAACCTTCTGTCACCCCTGATCCTCTCATCCACACACTCTCTTTGTCCCCTTCCCTGGGTTGGGTGATTCTTGCTGAGGGTAATGGTGGGGATAGGAAGTCAGTTTGGACTCTGGAGAGATGCAGACCTGGGCTTCAGTGTCAGATTCTGGCATTTTCTGGTTATGGACTTAGAGGAGTCAGGTGACCCCTTTGAAATAGAGGCCACATATCACCTGTCCCTGGGATGTCCTGTCACATGGGGGAAGCATCTATTACAGGGACAGACACACTATTTTTTTTTTTTTTCTGAGACAGGTTTCTCTGTATAGCCCTAAATGTCCTGGAACTCACTCTGTAGACCAGGCTGGTCTCGAACTCAGAGATCTGCCTGCCTCTGCTTCCTGGGGGCTGTGATTAAAGGTGTGTACCACCACCATCTGGCCACACACTCTTGGCCTGCCATTGCCCAGGGTCCAGGATGACATACAGCTGGCAAACCTAAGACTAAGTTAGTTCTCCATATGTACCACACCTGGAGACATAGCCCATGGCCAGGAACCCATGGTCGTGACCAGATGGTGAGCACTCTCTGAGCTGCATTTACACCCACCCCTCATGTACCTCTGAGCCCAATATTGGCAGCCGAGGCCTCGCCTCTGTTAGGTGAGGCTGGATTGGGACCGGATAGCCAGCAGCCTGGAGAGGATGGGTTTCTAGGTTCAGGATCAGGAACTACAGACCCCAAGAGTCTCATCCGTGATATATCTAAAATGGGAAATGCATCCCTGTGAGCCCCATTCAATCTCTCCCCTGGGCTAGAAAAAAAGGTGCCTTGTCCTGCTTCCTTTCAGTCACCCCTTTGGGCGTGGCACACAGTAGGTACTCAAGAAATTGATTAATTTTTAAAGTCCTCCTCCTCCCTGCAATGAGCCGACAAGGCCAGGGCCAGCAGGCTTCAAAGGCACACAAGGGACCGAGAGGTAAGCAGCTATGGCTAGAGCTTTAACTTAAAATCGACTCCCAGGTCTTTAGGTGTTTATGCAAATTACATGCAAATCACAGCTTTATTAGCAGTCCTCCTCGGGAAGTCTGACTGGATGCAGCCCTGGGGGATGATCTGGGTGGAGGTCACTGTCAGCCAGGGAGGACAGGTGCCTGGGATGCTGAGGGGTGGGAAGAGAGGGCTGGGTAGGGCAGGAGGGTGGAGAGGAGAGGGGGTGCAGGGAAGGGGGCTTCTGGGAGCCTGTAGGAGCAGCCTGCCTCCAGAGGCCAGTGCTGTCTGCCTCCACCACCAGGCTGTAGAGCTGGCCACTCCTTAGCTGTTCCCGCAGCTTGGACGGCATGGGGCCAGCTTGGCTACGCCCTTTGTATCAGTCCTGCGCTAGTTCCCTGGGCTAACTCCTGAGCCTCAGTTTTGCCCTGTAAAATGGGTTTCATTATAGTCCCTCCTGGAAGGACTGTGTTTGATGGGGCATACCAAGGGCCCAGGCTGGAAGTTCAGTCCTCTCTGGTGGCCCCACACCTTCCCTGTCCAGCTTAGAGCCTGAAGAACCCTGTTCTTTCTGCTTCCCTGTGTAGTGGTAGCCACCTGCCTGTGCCTAGCTGCCGCTGAGACACTGGGAGCCGGTGCTTCTGGGACCTGGCTGCTTCCCAGGAGGCTCTTCTTTATCCTCCCTAGTGGCTAGAGAGGTGCTGGTGGTGTTTCTTCATTTAGTCCACGAAATGAAGACCAGAGAGGTTGGGAGACTTACCTTAGGCCACACAGCCATCTAGAGGCTAACCTGGAGGCAGAGACCCAGGCCCAGGCAACTGCAATGGGGGTCCCATTACCTTTCCTGCAGATCATACAACTTGTGCCCCCCAATTTGAACACTGTGGGGAGTCTCTGGGTCCCCTTCTCTGGGCACGTGGAAGTATCATCCTTGTGGAACATAGTGTGTTTATGGTGCTGACTGGTGTCCTTGGGCCCACAGATCTGTCCCTCTGGCGATACTGGGGGGTGGAATCTTACAGGAAGCACTTCCTGCTAGGGGTATGGGGCTTCCTGTCTCTGGCCTGTACCTTTCCCCCTTTTCTCCCCCACTCAGGCCTCTGTGTCTCCGCTGCTTTCCTGTCCCTTCCCCTTTCCCAGCCTCAGGGCTGCAGTGTTTGGGGGAGATTATGCAGTGTTGACATTGGAATATGAATTAGGCGAGAGAAGCAGCCAAATATTGGAATTAGGGAAAGCGGGAGGCAGGCAGGGATCCAAGAGTGGCTGGGACATCTGTGTGGCGGCTGCTCCAGATGCCTGACCCCGCCGCCCACCTGGAAGCCTCTGGTCTCTGAGCCACAGCAGGCTCTGCCACAGCCAAGCTTTGGCTTGGCAGTGAGGCTGCTGCTGCTCTGAGTCCTGCAAAAGCCTCACCAGCTAACTGCATGCCAGGCCTGGGAGCAAGCAGTTGCTCTGCCGTGATCTGAGAGAGGGCAGATGTGTCCTTCACCGAACTGTCCGAGGGCACACTTAAAGGGCTGCCTCCTTTTCTCTTCTTTTTAGTCCTTCCTTTTCCTTTCACCCTGCCCCTTCCTCTCCCCTTCCCCTCCCCTCCTCCCTCTCCTTCCTTTCCCTCTGCCACGCTAGAGATGAACCCAGGGTTTTGTGCATGCCAGGTAAGCATTTTACCACCCGGCTAAATCCCTAGCCTTAGCTCTCTGTTCCTATGAGTCAGGTCAGTTCTTGCCAAGGTGTGTTCCGTGGAACCCACTTTCTGCAGACTGCTCACAAGCTTTCTGGAGAGGGGGAGGTGCCAAGTGTGTATGTTCGGGAAGAGCAGCAAACAGCAGCGTCGCAGGACTTCTCAGCTCCTTTAACAAGTAAATAGACAAGGTAGTGTGCCTAAGAGCGAGAAGAGCCTTTAGGGGTTCCCCGAGCTGGTCTAACGATAACCTTTCCCCACTAGGTGTCTTTCAGATCAGTGTCCACAGAGCTGATTGTCCTTCTTTGAACTTACCCCGATAGATGCAGACAGCAGACAGGATGGCATGACCCTCACTCCCCACCCCTAGGTTCTTTCTTTTGTAGGGAGATGCAATGTGTCTCCTGGACCCACAGCACTCTGATGGCTACATGACAGCTTCAAGGTCAGCTCATGGAGCTGCAGGACAGGAAGACACCAGGGCTCCAGCTCTTGTGTCCAGGACCTCTGACTGTCCCAGTACTGCCTGGGTAGCTGGTGTGGTGTAAGACACCAGACAGGCAGATGCCAGAGGTATCATGGACCAGCTTTTGAGGGCACCAAGCCGCCTCCAGCCACGTCTCTCAGTGTCCAGTTCTGTCCCCAGCTCCCGTGAGGAGTTTGTGTCTGGAGCGCTTGCCTTAAGTAGGTTGTGAGGGCTGGGAGCGGTCCTGGCTTCCCAGCCATGAAAGGACACCTTCTCCCTCTCCCCTCTTGTTTTCCCAAGGGGCTCCAGGCAGCAGCCTCAGCTTTGCCTCCAGCTCAGTTGGGAATGTTGCAATCAGGAGGCAAAAAGGTCCAGGTCCTGGAAGAACTGAGCCAAGCCCCACAGGGTCCAGAGAAAACTTAAAAGTCTCAGAGATCCCCCCGCCCCATCCTGTGAGGGTCTGGATCTCCTCATCTGAAGGCTAAGGGAATCCCTCCAGTTCTGACAGAACGCAAGTCTATGAATTCCTCAGTGATACCTCTGCCCAGTCTTCTCCTCACACTGTCTTAAGCTGGAGTCCCCATCTCGGCTCCCTGTATGACTCCAGCTGCTTACTAAGGCATGTCCCCGCCCCTGGTGCTTTCCCCTCAAATCCACTCAGACGAGTTTCTTAGGTCTTCACCTCCTCACGTCCTTCTCTGCATCAAGCCTGGGGCCATCTCGGCCACACAGGCCCTCCAGGCTTCCCAGCCTCTGTTCTTGCTGTGTCTCCAGCCTTTCTGCCTTCTCTTTGGGATGAACAATCCCCCCACAACCTCTCAGAGCTCCTAACCCATGCATGTCTGCGGAGTTCTTCTGCATCATATTAAAATCAGCTAAGGCCGGTGTGTTAGCCCCACATCTCCTCTATATCCGTTAGCCTACCTATCTCCCAGTTTTAAATCCTAAATACAAACACACTCTGTCCGAACAGTGCAGAAGTAACCATGCACATGTCCATCCTGGACTCCATTGCCATGGTTCCTGGGGAGTCTGCCACCATGCTACCACCTGGCCTCCCTCTACCCACACGCATTTGTTTGATTAATGTACTCAGTTACACTGATGTTTGTTTGCCTGGTCTCCACTGTGGGACATGCAGATTCCCCCCGCACCCCCCCTAACCTCCCCCCCCCCCCCGTGTGTGTGTGTGTGTGTGTGTGTGTGTGTGTGTGTGTGTGTGTGTGCGTGCGCGTGTGTGTTGAGGGGGGGAGGTGGTGCATATGTGTGTAGGCTCAAGCTCCTGAGTGCATTTATGTGGAGGCTGGAGGAGGAGGTTGGGTGCCCTGCTCTACCGTTCTCTGCCTCGAGCCTTTGAGTGTCTCACGGAATCTAGAGCTAGACTGGCAGCCAGCAAGCCAGCAATCCTCCTGTCTCTGCTCCCTCCCCCAGCCACACCCAACCTTTTCACTTGGGTGCTGGGGTTCGAACTCAGGCCCTCTGGCTTGCACAGCAGTCACCCTCACCCACAGCCGCCTCAACAGGCCTGGCGTGTAAGTTCTAGCTCATGCTCCTACTGCTGGAAATAGCACAATTCCCAGCCCTGGGAACATTGCTGCAGGCAGGGGCTGAGGAGCGGGATTGCTGGATCATTGCAATGGTCACGGCCAGATCGTCTTTAGGGAACATTGGGCTGTTTCCACCTCACAGCAGTCCTGCCCAATGCGAGAACATGACAGAAGTCTTATCTCCGTGTTCTGGACACATAGTAGGCTCAGTAAAATGCTTGCTTAGTATGTCTATTGCCTGCAAAACCCTGGCTATTTTCCCAGAAAAGTAGAATATCCATTGCCTCTGAAAAGTCTGACATCAGCTGCAAGACCGGACGCCTTGACGTGAAATGCTTCCTACGTCCTCTGTTGCTCTCTAGGCCATGAAGAACCCTGAAAGCCTGGACACTTTCTTTGTTAAGTTGGTGTGTGTGTGTGTGTGTGTGTGTGTGTGTGTGTGTGTGTGTGTGTGTGTGTGGTGTGATTTTTGTCTTCAAAGCTGGCCTTGAGGATCCAGGTTGCTATGGCAACCCTAGAGCAAGGCCTTCCTTTCCTTCCATCTTGGGAGCCCTTGTTGCCATAACAACCAATGAGTCCACTTTTCCCAACTGTGTGGAGAGGAGGCAGCCCAGTCAGAGGAGGCCAGGCCATGTTCCTTCTAAGCCCCAAAGAGTCACTGCTACATGGTAACCAGTAGGTGAAGAAAATTCTCAGGGTTCAGGGAGAGTTGGGGTGTGTCCATGATGTAGAGGGTGATGCAGCTAAGCATTCCTCCTCTGTACACTCCCTTTAGGTGGCAGAGCAGGTTCTGACCTGGCCCATAGGGAGGAAGCAGAGACCTGTGCCAAGAGCACCTTGGCTTGGGGATAATGTCCCCCATAGTCTCAGGCAGTCAACGACTTGGTCCCCATTGGTGGCACTGTTGGGGAAGGTTTAGGAGGTGTGGTCTTGCTGGAGTAAGTATGTCTTGGGGGTGGGCTCTGAGAGTTTAAAGACTTGAAACCTTTCTAGTTTTTTCCCCTCTGCTGCTTGTGGCTCAAGACGTGAGCCCTCGGTTTCCTGTGCCCGGGGCCATGCCTCCCACTTGCTGCCATGCTTCCTTGCTCTGAGGGACTCTAATGCCTCTGGAACCGTGAGCCCAAATAGAGTTCTTCTCTAAGCAGCCTTGGTTTTATCACGGCAATAGAGGGGTCATTGCTACACTACATAAATGCAAACCCGGTTCCCCACACCTGCTTGCCCCCCTTGGTGAACCTCATCAACTCTTGCTGGTTGTCTGCACCAGAGACTTGAGGTTCAGACTAGGCTCCTCCCTCTACCCTCAGGCTCTGTAAGTCCTAAGTCCTGTTGATCCCACCTCTGACCTTTCACCTGGGTGTCCATTTGCATCCCAATCATCTGTACCCCAGCCATCTCTCGCTTGGAGACCACGGTCATTTCCCTCTGGGGCTGGTGCTCCTTCTGGGTGCTCCCTGTCCCCAGCACATCTGCTATGACTGCAGACAGGCGACTCTGGTCACTGACTGTCCCTTCAAGTTCCCCACCAGCTTCAGGATCCAGGCTTCCAGGCGTGAAACACTAGAAGCAGTTCGTTCATTTCTGCTTTGCCTAGATTCACCTTCTTCCTTCTGCAAGGTATGATTTCCCCAGCCTTATCAACTAGGTCCATTCCTGTCCTTTTGAGCTTTCATTCCACCTTCCAACCTGGTGGAAGACAGGAGTTTCCACTTGGTTCTCCTGTAAACGGTGTGGGGAGCACCAAGAATCTGAACAGCATCTTTGATGGAACTCATAGACCTCTCTCCCATAAATCTGGGGCAGGTTGGGGGAAGCCCCTGGATCAGTATTGAGCCCCATGAAGAGGAGGGAACTCAGACCTCTGCATGCATGGTGGGGAGGCACCAAAGAGAGCTGAGCCAGGAAGAAGTTTATGCAAGTTAGGGGTCAGAGGCCCTGGAAGCCACAGCAGTGGTCTCAGACAAGTCCTAAAGGAAGAGGCCATTTAAGAGTCTGGACAAAGAGCAAGTTACATTACCTGTTACAGCTAATGGATTAAGGCTGCAAATACACAATGCGACTCTCAGCACCCAGTCCTGATCAACTCTAGGGAACCTGGTCCGGATATGTGTAGGAGGGATGGTGGTCAGGGTAGGTGTGGATGTAGTCAGGGTATGTGTAGCAGGGGTGGTGGTCAGGGCCAGAGGAGAAATGAGACAAAAGCATATGAAATCAAGGTGTCCATCCAAGAAGTCCAACATTCAGCTAGTGGAAAGTTCCAGAAACAGAGAGAGAAGAACATGAAGTTGCCAAAGAAACAATACAAGAAAACTTTCCAGAATTAAAGGACAGGGGTTCCTGATGGCAAGTTCACTGAGTTTCCATTCAATCAAGGAAAAGAACAGCCATACCCAAGGTCATCACCGTGACACTTCAGTAGTGGGTCATGAGTGGTTCTGTAGTTTCTGGGGTAAATGGAATGGGATGTGCATGAGGAAAAGGAGTCATTAGCCTATGCACACATTTTAATGGATCATGGAAACCTTTTAAAAGATTATAAAAGTTCTAGAAATAATAAAGAAAAATTACAAATGAAGAACAAAATAGAAAAAAAATACCCAAAGACAAGATTTATTGGTGTTGGGACTAGGCAGGTGAGCCGGAGTGGTGCAGCTACAGGTTTGGACCCTGCCTTTATTTAAAGTGGAGATTTGGGCTGGTGATGTAGCTCAGTGCTTGCACAGCAAGTCTGAGGTGAGGACCTGATGGGATCTGAGCACCTCCTAAAAGCTGGGTGTAGTGACTGGTGCTTATAACCCCAGTCCGGGGGAGGTGGAAGGTCTTTGAGTCTTGCTGCCCAGCCCATTTAGCCTAATTGATGAGCTCCAGGTCTCAAAAGAGATGGTTGGCATTCCTGATAATGACATTTGAAGTTGTCCTCTGGTTTCCACTTCCATGTGCACGTGCATGTGCACACACACACACACACACACACATACACACACACAAATGCTCATGTACACACATGCACCTGCTCACACCCATGCACACATATGCAAGCATACATGTGTTAAAACATATGTAAAAGAGTTGGAGAGATGCATCTGTGGGTAAGAGCATTTACTGAGCAGGTATGAGGAGGACCTGAGTTCAGATTCCAGGACTGTGGCTGGTGGAGACAGGATGATTATAGGGATTTGCTGGCTGCCCACCTAGGCCTAAATTCTGTGAGAGACCCTGTCTCAAAGAAATAAAATAGAGAGTGGAAGACCTGATGTCCTCTTGTGGATTCCTCGTATGTGCTGGATCCCCACACACGTGTACATATCTCACACACACGCACACACACACACACACACACACACACACACACACACACACACACACGGAGATAAAAAGAAGTTGGACCAGAAATAGGGGCTTCAACAGAGTAGAGGAGAAGGCAAAGAATTCCTTAAATAATGGCTCAGGGAGACCAGGGAGACAGCAGGGTCCCTTGCCCAGGGCAGCAGGAAGCCACAGACCCTAAGGGCTAGGGAGTTTGTTCCCAGGAAAATAAACGGGCTTGGCAAATTACAGGACAGGTTTGGTCATGTGGAAAATTATACTGAGGGCTTGGAAGGATTCCGTCAATTGTCATAAATAAATAAATAAGTAAATAAATAAATAAACAATCCCAAGCTGATGAAAAATGACAGTAATAATTCACCAGAAAAACTAAAAAGAAACAGGGTGGTGATCTGCCACTCGGCCCAGGAATAAACCGTATTTAGGTTGTGATGAGAGTGAAAGATGCAGCAAGGGTTTGGAGAATTGAGAAGCGGTTGTTTGGGGAGCCTGTGGGGAGAGGAGGAATGGATGGGAGAAGAGGCCCGGCTCAAGGTTAAGAGGAAGACGTGCAGGGGCTCGGAGCACACAGGTGTCTCTCAGAGCCAGGGAGGAACTAGCTGCAGCACAGGGTGGAGAAAGCTGGGGCAGGTGGTGCCCGAGTGAGTCTGCTATTTCCAGCCACAACCCCCCCACCCCGCCTTCCTGGAGTCAATCAATTGCAGGTAGGAGACGTTTGGGAGAGGAAAAGTGTAAGCACTGAACACGGGCAGGCTTAAAAAAAACCTATTATCCTTTAAAAAATACAATATAGGAATTATTTGCATAGCATTTACATTGTATTACATATAATAAGTAATTTTGAAATGCTTTTAAGCATGAGAGGTTGAAGGCTATATGCAAATATGACAATGTGTTGTTGGAAAGATGTGGGCTCCTAAGGTCTGGAATTTGCAAGGATCTCGGAGTTCATGGGAGGGTACTGAGGGATGACTGTTACTGCTGTTCACATGGGTTTCAAGTAATACTCGGGTGAAAACAAAACTCATTTATGAAAAGTAGATTGGAGAACCAGTGAGACGGCTTAGTGGGTAAAGGTGCTTACTACCAAGCCTGACTGTAGGAGTTCGATTCCCAGGCCCCACGGGGTAAGAGGAGAGGACCGGTTCCCGTGAGCTGTCCACTGACTTCCACACGTGCACTGTGGTGCGCATGCCCACACAGACAGAGGACAAATAGGAGGAAAGTAATTAGAGATCACGTTTCGTCCTCTGTGAATGGAAGACTTCTCAATGACCCCCAGGAGCAAAGCCTCTGTGAACCACTCAGGTCACGTGCCCAACAAGGACACGGAGACATGCTTCTCACGTAACCGTGGAATGAGTGAATAGAGTTGCTTAAATTTAAAAGTATTAAAAGAACAAAAACTTAGCCGGTGAGGTGGTGCATGCCTTATTCTAGCACATGGGAAGTGGAGGCAGGGGAAGAAAGAGTTCAAGGTTAGCCTCAGCTACATAGTGAGTTTGAGGTCAGCCTCTGCTACATGAGACCCTGTCTCAAAAATCAAGACAAAACTCTCTCTCTCTCTCTCTCTCTCTCTCTCTCTCTCTCTCTCTCTCTCTCTCTCTCTCTCTCTTTCTGCCTCTGCCTCCCGAGTGCTGGGATTAAAGGTGTGCACCACCACCACCCGGGACAAAACACTCTTAAATTGGCCAAACTGGTAAAGCCAGGATAACACAAAAGGATGTTTGTCCTTCATAGGCTGTGGCAGGCAGTAATGACATTTTTGAGTTGAAGGTGGGTGGGTTTGCTTGAGGGCACAGGCTGTAGGGACAGGGTGGGACTTAGAGATGGCTCACCTGCCTGTGTCGTGAGGAGGGTGACACAAAAAGTACTGCACTCACGTGTTGACCTCAGGATCCTAAGTGTGTAGCTATGGGCCTGGCGTGCAGTGGGTGCTTGTGAAGCATGGAGCTTTTCATTAAGCTGCAGGCTCTTCAGAAACAGCCACTCTTTCCTCCATTCCACTTTCTGACTTCCTGTCCCTTTGCTTCCTTTCTGAGGATCTTCCGGGAAGCCAAGGCCTCCATCGGAGATGCCACTGGGCACTTGGTGTGTGTGTGGGCATGAGGTCTGCGGCATCTGCCACTGGGCACTTGGTGTGTGTGTGGGCATGAGGTCTGCGGCATCTGCTCCTGTTTTGTTTTTGTTTTTTCCTTGAAACTACTTTTTCCCCTCACATAATATATCCTGATTATGGGTTCCCCTCCCTCTACTCCCCACCTCCTTTCCCAGCCAGAGCTACTCCCTTCCTGTCTCTCTTTAGAAAACAATCAGGCTTCTATGGGATAATATTAAAACAAAATAAAATATGATAAGATAAAACAAAAACTAATGCATCAGAATAGGACAAAACAAACAGAAAGAAACAAGCCCAAGAAAAGGCACAAGAAACAGATGTTGATGCAGAGACCCACTTGTTTGCACACTCAGGAAGCCATAAAAACACTAAACCGGAAGCCACACTACATACGCAAAGGTCACTTTCCACCTCTTGTTCCGCAGGGTCCCCTGAGCTCAGAGGGGAGGGATTTGACAGAGACATCCCATTTAGGGCTGAGATTTCAAGGTCTCTTATTCACTGCATAATGTCTGGCTGTGGGTCTCTATTTGTTCCCATCTGCTGCAGGGGGAAGCTTCTCTGATGGTGAGCAAGACACTGACCTGTGAGTATAGCAGAACACCATTAGGAGTTATTTTATTGCCATGTGTCTTTTAAAAAGAACAGTATTATATGATTTTACCCTAGGTCCCTGCACTATCTAGTCTCAAGTATGGGTTCCATCTTGTGAAGTGGGCCTTAAGTCAAATCAGATTGCCTGGTTCCTCCCACAAGCTGTGTGCCACCACCGCACTAGCATATCTTGCAGGCCCTAGAGTAGATCCAAGTTTTGTTTACATTTCTCCTTCAGTAGCATGCAGAGTACCTTCCCATACCAAAGATGCTACCACACAGGGATGAAGGCTCTGTGTAGACACTAGCCCGACTTCTCCATGTCCAATGAGTTGAGAATATGTTGTCTTTAACAATGGGGTCTTGCTGTCAGTTTGTGGGGAGCAACCTACAGTGCTGGCAACAGCCTGGGTTGCTTGGAGGTTCCCATGGGACCCCTTTGGCCAAAAACTCACTTAGATATAACCCAATCCCAGTACTGGAAGCTTCATTTGGTGACAAGAGATGGCCAGTTGGGGATGTCTTCTGTGTTATTTGGCGATTTCATTTCGAATACTTTCCGATGTGTAAATATTTTACAAAGCTTCTGTTGTACTAGGTTTTCAGACAAATGGCCCTTAATTTAAGCTGTCTTTCCCCATGTTCCCTCCCTTGTCCTCCTCTTCCCTCTTCTTACCCATTTGATCTTCTCAGTCCAGTCCCCCCACCATCCATCCATAATTATCTAGTCTATCTCCCTTTCCTAGGGAGACCTAGCTGTATCCCCTGCCCACATCCCTTACTCTATACCCATTCTCTGTGTTTTTCTGTTTATATCTATAACTCATTTTTAATTGGGTTATTTGTTTTCTTGACATTGATGTTTTTGAGTTCTTTATGTATTTTGGATTTTAGCCTTCTATTGGCCGTGTAGCTGGTAAAAATCTTTTCCTATTCTTTAGGTTGCTGCTTTGTCCTAATGATGGTGCCCTTTGCATATGAAACTTTTCAGTTTTGTGAGGTCACATTTGTTACTTCTTAATCTTAGTGACTGTGTTAATGGTGTTCTGTTCAGAAAGTCTTTCCTATGCCAATGAACTCGGGTATAGTTCCTACTTTCTCTTCTATCAGGTTCAGTGTATCTGGTTTTGTTGAAGTCTTTGATCCATATGGAGTTGAGTTTTGTGCAGGGTGCTAAGTATGGATCTATCTGGATTCTCCCACTGAAGCCATCCAGTTTGACCAGCACCATTTGTGGAAGATGCTGTCTTTTTTTCCAGTGTGCATTTCTGGCTTCTTTATCAAAAATCAGTATCCAGAGGTGTGTGGATTTATTTATACCTGGGTCTTCAGTTTGATTTCATTGATTGGTGTGTCTGATTTTGTGCCAGTTTTTATGACTACAACCTACAGTACAATTTGAGGTTGGGATGGTGATACCTCCAGCAGTTCTTTTATTATTCAGTTCTTTTATTATTATTTTATTTTAGGCATCTCAGGTTCTCTCTCTCTCTCTCTCTCTCTCTCTCTCTCTCTCTCTCTCTCTCTCTCTCTCTCTCTCTCTCTTTGTTCTTGTTTATTTCCATATGAAGCTGAATATTGTCCTTTCAAGATCTATGAGGAATTTTGATGGGGATTGCTTTGAATCTGTAGATTGCTTTTGGTAGGATGGCCGTTTTTACTATGTTAATCCTCCTAATCCATGAGAATTGGAAGTCTTTCCACCTTATGTTATCTTCTTCAGTCTCTTTCATCAATGTCTTACATGCTTTTTTAAAAAATTACACAAGTCCTTCACTTGATTGGTTAAAGTTACCCCAAGATACTTTATATTATTTGAGGCTATTGTGAAAGGTGTAATTCCCCTGATTTCTTTCTCAGTCTGTCACTTGAATATAGGAGGGCTACTGACTTTTGTGAATTAATTTTGTATCCTGCTACTTTGTTGAAGGTGTGTATCAGCTGTAGGAATTTCCTGGTAGAGTTCTTAGAGCTGCTTATGTATACTATTATATCATCTGCAAATAAAGATACTTTGACATCTCCCTTTCCTTTGTATCCCATTGATCTTCATTGCTTGTCTTATTTGTTGTCTTATTGCTCTAGCTAAGACTTCAAGTACTATATTGAATAGGTATGGGGAGAGTGGACAGCCTTGTCTTGTTCCTGCTTTTAGTCAAGCTATTTTGAGTTCCTCTTTACCTAAGTTGATGTGGCCTATGGGCTTGCTGTAAACTGCCTATACAACGTGGAGGTATGTCCCTTGTATCCCTATTCTCTTAAGGACTTTAAGGGTGTTGAATTTTGTCAGAGGCCTTTTCTGAATCTAATGAGATGATTATGTGGGTTTTTTTCTTTCATTTTGTTTATATAGTGGATTACATTTATTGATTTATTTATGTTGACCCATCACTGCATCTTTGGAATGAAGCCTACTTGATCATGGTGGATAATCTTTTTGATGTGTTATTCAATTCGGTTTGCAAGGATTTTATGGAGAATTTTTGCATCTATGCTCATAAAGGAAATTGGTATGTAATTCTCTTCCTTTCTTGAATCTTTATGTGGTTTGGGTATCAGGGTAACTGTGTCTCTGTAGAACAAATTAGGCAATGTTCCTCTGTTTTTATCCTGTGGAGTAATTTGAAGAGTATTGGAATTAATTCTTTGAAATTCTGGTAGAATTCTGCACTAAAACCATGTGACCCTGGGCTTGTTTTGGTTGGTAGACTTTTAATTATTGCTTCTATTTAACTAGGGGTAATAGGTCTGTTTAAATTGCTTCTCAGATCTTGATATAACTTTGGTAAGTGACATGTGCCAAGAAAATTATCCATTTCTTTTAAATTTTCCAATTTAGTGGAGTACAGGTTTTTAAAGTATAATCTTATAATTCTCTGAATTTCCTAACTTTGTTAATTTGGATATTATCTTTCTGTCTTTTAGTTAATTTGGACAAGGGTTTGTCAATCTTACTGATTTTCTCAAAGAATCAACTCTTTGTTTCATTGATTTTTTTTTTATTATTCTCTCTATTTTATTGATTTCAGCCCTGAGTTTGACTCTTTCTTGTCATCTATTCCTTTTGAGTGTGATTTCTTCTCTTTGTTTTAGAGATTTCAGGTGTGCTGAAAGTTACCATTAAGAAATATCTCCAATATTTGATGCAGGCACTTAGCACTAAGAATTTGCCTCTTAGAACTGCCTTTATTGTGTTATGTAAATTTGGATACACTGTGTATTAATTTTCACTCAATTCTAGAAAGTCTTTCAGTTCTTTCTTGACCCACTTTTTGTTCAGTAGTGAGCTGTCCAGTTCCCTTGAGTTTGTAAGCCTTCTGTTGTATTATTGCTATACAGCTTTAATCCGTGGTGGTCAGATAGGATACAGGGTCTGATTTCAATTTTCTTGTATCTGTTGAGACTTACTTTGTGTCTAAGTATTTGTCAATTTTGGAGAAAGTTCCATGAGGGGCTAAGAAGAAGGTATATTCTTTTGTGTTTGGTTGAAATGTTCTGTAAATATCTGTTAGGTCCATTTGCTTTATAATATCAGTTAGCTCCAGCATTTCTTTGTTTAGTTTTTGTGTGGATGACCCAACTATGGGTAAGAGGGGGATATTTAAGTCTCCCACTATCAGTATGTAAGGGTCAGTATGTGATTTAAGCTGTGGTAGTGTTTCTTTTATGAACTCAGGTGCCTTTATGTTTGGTGCATAGATATTACAACGTCCTCTTGGTGGATTTTTCCTTTGATGAGTATATAGTGACCTTTCCTATCTCTTCTCGTTAGAATTGGTTTGAGGTCTGCTTTGTTGGGTATTAAAATGGCTATACCAGTTTGCTATTTAGGTCCATCTAAATATTTGGAATATCTTTTCCATCTTTTTACTCTGGGGTGATGCCTATCCTTGATGTTAAGGTGTGTTCCTTGGATGCAACAGAAAGATGGATCCTGTTTTCACATCCATTTTGTTGGTGTTTGTCTTTTTATTAGGGAATTGAGACCATTTATGTTGAGTGATAAAAAAATGACTAATATTTGCTGATTTCTGTTATTTTGTTGTTTGTGGGGTGTGTGTGTGTGTGTGTGTGTGTGTGTGTGTGTGTGTGTGTGTGTGTGTGTTTCTCCTCTTGATTTACTGGTCTGGGATTATCTCTTTTTGTATGGGGTTAACCTCATTGTATTGGAATGCTTCCTGCAGGGCTGGATTTGTAGGTAGATATTGCTTAAATTTGGTTTTTATCATGGAATGTCTTATTTTCTCCACCTACTGTGATGAAAGTTTTGCTGTGTACATTGGTCTGGGCTGGCATCTGTGGTTTCTCAGAGTCTGTAGAACATCTGTCCAGGCTCTCCTGGCTTTTAGAGTTTCCATTGAGAAGTTGGGTCTTTTAATATAGGTCTGCTTTTATATGTTACTTGGTCTTTGTCCCTTGAAGCTCTTAATATTCTTTTTTGTTCTACATCTTAGTGTTTTGATTAGTATGTGCCAAAGGGAATTTCTTTTCTGCTCCAGTCTGTTTGGTGTTCTGGAAGCTTCTTGTACCTTGATAGGCATCTCCTTCTTTAGGTTAGGAAACTTTTCTTCTACGCTTTTGTTGCAAATATTCTGGGCCTCTTACCTGCGTTTCTTCTCCGTCCTCTAGTCCTATTATTTTTAGATTTGATCTTTTCATAGTGCCCCATATTTCCTGGATGTTTTGTGCTAGGATTTTTTAAAATTTAATTTTTCTTTGACCATTTCTTCTACCATGTTTTCAATGCCTGAGATTCTCCCTTCCACCTTCGTATTCTGTTGGTGAGGCTTGCCTCCAAGGTTCCTGTTGGAATTCCTAAATTTTTCATTTCCAGATTTCCCTCAGTTTGGGTTTTCTTTATTGATTCTATTTCCACTTTCAGGTCTTGACCTGTTTTATTCATGCTCATCCAGGTTTTTTTCCCCATAGGTTTCTTTAAGCGATTTATTCATTTCCTCTTTAAGGACCTCTATCATATCCAAAAAGGCTATTTGAAAGTCTCTGCTTTATGTTTCAACGATGTTGGAATTCTCATGGCCTGCTGTGGTAGGGTTGCTTGGCTCCAGGGGAGACATATTATCCTGGCTGTTTTTGTGTTTTTAGGTTGGCATTTAGGCATCTGGGGTTGGAAGACTGTAATTCTAAGTTCTGGTATTTGATCTCATCTTTGTTAGGTGAGTGTTTTGTTCCTTGGTTTCTGTGGCCCTCTCTGGTTCTTAGGTGGGTGTGGTGGCTGTGTGTTGCCAGGCAGGGAATTCTTCTGGGATCCAGCTAGGTGTGGCCACTGGGGGTTCCAGGTAAAATGTATTTCTAGGTATTGGGAACTGGCACTTAGGAGGGGTGATGCCGAGGGAGTCCACAGAAGGGAGGAAAGCAGGGTGTTCCACCAGGGTCTGCTTAGTCCCCTGGGAATGGGGGCAGAGATGGAGGAGAGCCACAACAGGTAGTCTGCTATGAGGTTGGGGATGAGACTGGGGGATTAGATACTAGGCTGCCTGCTTTCCTGGCTGGAGTGGCCTGTGGCTTCTCAGGGGATGCCTGCTGGAGTTGCAGGCTGGGATAAAGTGATGAGTTGGGGGAAGGAAGTTTGGAGGAAAAGATCTGTGTGATCCACCAGAGATGGCGGCCGGAGGGGTGGGGAAGCTGCAGCAAGTGGTGTGCCGCATTGCTGGGATGAGACCGGGCTGTAGATATGGAGAGGAGGAGGAGGTGAAGATCTGCAGTCAGCCTACCTGCTTCCCCAGCTGGCCAGAGTGTTCTCAGGGAATGCCACATCTGCACATTTTCAAGGGCCCTGTGAGCAGCTGCATTTCAGGATCTGCACTGAGAGGGGTTTAGTGGCCTTGCCTGGTTTCCATACAAATGTTATTTAGGTGGGAACAGATTGAACTTGAGGGTTCCGGGATTTTCACACGACCTTTAAATACTCCAGATTTGCAGTTTCCTTCTTTCTTTAATTCAAAACTGGATGGTCTTGGAAAGAAAACATTGAATTGGATGCTGTTGCCCTGCAAATCTGCCTCTTCCCCCTCCCTCCCCCAGCCCTTTCTGCCTCCTGGATGCTTCACCCACTCACTACCCAGCAGGCTTCATCTGGCTTCCATCCACACTCCTCTGTGGGAACTGCTTGCTTAGAATCCATCAGCCCCCCAGAGGCCTCAGCTAGGGGCCTGGTGGTGTTTCATTCTTCAAACCAGATTTAAGCCTCGTTGTGATGTCCTCCTGCCTTGGCTTCAGGTCATCCAGGAGCCCTACTTTACTGTGACTAGAAAACAGAAGTGCTGGCTGGGGAGATGGCTGAGTGGGTGAAGTGCTTACCATGCAACATGACGACCTGAGATTGATCCCCAGCTCAACAGAAAGAAGGCTGACCTGATGATGTGCGTTTGTGACCCTTGTGCTGAGGAGGTAGAGACAGGTGGACCCTTGGGCTCACTGGACAGCCAGCCTAGACTAATTGAGGAGGCCCAGGACTCAGTGAGAGACCCTGTGTCAAAGAATTAGGTGCCCAGCTTCCGAGGAATAAAGGACACTTGAGGTTGACTTTTGGCCTCCACACACGTGCAAACACTTGTGTGTGTCTACCACACATCTATGGATACACACACACACACACACACACACACAGAGGTATACACAAAACAAATTTCCCTCTTAATCTGTTTATTCTGATCTTTTCTTTTGCTTCATTGCCTTTGTTTTGAAAACATATTTTCTACATTTATTTATTTATTGCGTATGTATGTGTAAGTATGGGTACACAAATGATATGGAGTGCTTGAGGTCAGAGGACAACTTGTGAGAGTCAGTTCTCTCTTTCTACCGTCAAATTCAGGTCCTTGGGCTTGGCAGCAAGTGCCTTTACCAGCTGAGCTATCTCTCCATCCTCTGGCCCTTCTTTTATGATCTCGAACAACTTTCTGTGGCCCTGTGTGACTGCCTGTGTGGATTACTCCCTCTCCGAGTTCCATCTCTAAATCCCATCTCCGTATCTCCTTGGAGTTCTCTCGGATCTCCAGGGGATGAGACAGGTCGTGTCCCCTGAGATGTCTTGACTTCACCACCTCTAAGACAGCCAAACCGTCTGTCCCCTGGACTGTCTTCTAACTCTTCATCACTGAAGCACTGGAGTTCCCTGCCCCTCCCTCCTCCACTCCCATCTCCCCACCACACTTAGCTTTACTAGAACCACCCCACACCCTCTGATCTCACCAGTGTGGCCTCTGCTGTCCCCGGGTATGTGGTCACTCCCCTGTTGCTCCTGGAATGTTTGGGAGGGTACATGTCACCATCCCATTTTTCTAAAAGAGTCTGAGCATTACCCAGAGCTTGGTGCCGCGGTGCATGCCTATAATCCCAGCACTTGGGAGGGAAGTAGAATGAGGTAGGAAAGGCCAGTTACAAGACACTGATTTGTTGATTTACTTAGAGCACTGCTTGTACTGTTCATTTCCAAGCTTGATGTCACTTGCTACCTGGAAGAGAATGACCTGGAGGAATAGCTGAATCAATGAGTTGTTGCCCCTTAACAACCTGACCACACAGGCAACAGGAGGGGGAGGCAGGACCACCAGGAAAGTTCAAGGTTAGATTTAGCTACATAGGAAGTTTGAAGTCGGCTTGGGCTGTATCAGATCCTGCCTTACAAAAACAAGACAAAAACAAAAATAAAGCAAAAACAACAACAACAAAGAGACTTTGAGTTAACCAGTTAGATACTTCCTGAGAACCCCAAATGGTGCAGAACATCGTTTGGCCTCCAGAGCACAGCCACAACAGCCTGGATGGTCTCATCTCTGTGTCTCTAGAGGCCATGGCCATCTGTCTCGCTGTTTCCAGGTTCAGCCCTCCACTCAAGAGTTCTGGATCCACCCTGCAGGGAGAGGACGAGAGCCTGGAGAACAGAAATTCTCCTAGTTCTTAGAGCAGGGCTAAGACCAGTCTCTCCCCTGCTTCCCTGGTGTCACAGTAACGCTGCCTTGCTCAGTCCCGACACGAATGCTCAAGGGCAGGTTGGGGTGCACATACCCTTCCTCTCTTCTCCCATCAGTGCTCTGCTGTGTCTCTCTGTGTCCCCACAGTCTGACTGTTCTCCAAGGCAGGGAGGGGTCTTAGCTAGTTTTGAGTCACCGACATCAGTGGTCTGATGAAGCTGACAGACACTCTCCTTAAAAAACAAAACAAGTCAGGGGGCAGTGACACAAGCCTTTAATCCCAGCACTCAGGAGGCAGAACCAGGTGGATCTCTGTGAGTTCGAGGCCAGCATGGTCTACAGAGTGAGATCCAGGACAGGCACCAAAACTACACACACAAACCCTGTCTCGAAAAAAAAAACCAAACAAAAACAAAGCTGGGCGGGCGGTGGTGGCGCACGCCTTTAATCCCAGCACTTGGGAGGCAGAGGCAGGCAGATCTCTGTGAGTTCAAGGCCAGCCTGGGCTACAGAGTGAGTTCCAGGAAAGGCGCAAAGCTACACAGAGAAACCTTGTCTCGAAAAAACAAAACAAAACAAAACAAAACAAAACAAAAAACCAAACCAAACAGACAAACACAAAAAAACAGAAAAGATTTTAAAACAATAACACAAAATATTTAGGTATTGGTAGCTGGGGGGGAGTGGGGGGGCACGGAGAGGGGGCAGCCACTAGGTACCACCAGGGTAATGCAAGAAAATCCACAAATGCAGCGAGGGCTTAGGAAATTTTATATCTCTATATAGATATCTATCTATCTGAGGGCTAGACGCTTTCTATCTGAGGGTATTTAGAAATAAGTTTCTATCTATCTGAGTGGTAAAATAAGGAAACACACGCTCTCTGATGTTAACTTTCTCTTTTACTTCATCTTAAAAATGGTCTCTGCCTCTTCTGTCTCCACACAGCTACAAATCTCCACACAAGCCACAGGCAAACCTCTCATTTCCATAGCTCTCTCCCCACACAGCACTTACACGGTTCCTAGGCACAGCTCCTCTACAGCAGCAGCTCCTTCACACGGCTCTCTCCCTCTCACACACTCACTCACACATCTTTCTTTTACATTATCCACTCACTCTTTCACACTTCTCTCAGAAGTCTTCTTCTTTGTCTCTCACTCAGCACACACACACACACACACACACACACACACACACACACACACACACACACACACACACACTCCACTCGCGTTCTGCAGCAGCTCTCACACAGCTCTACACATCTACACAGCCATCTCTCTCCACACTGCCGCTGCCTCACAGCTACACTCTGGACCATTATAAGTTACGTTTTCAGGGTCCTACTCATGCTCAAGACACAAGACAAGTCACTTAGTTTCTCTTAGGCTGCTAATGTCACATTGACCCATGCAGCTCTAAGTGGGTGAGGGATCCCAGACAGTAAACAATTGCCTGAACCTTGAGCCGTGAGGGTATGTGCAGAAAGAACCACTGCAAGGAGCTGTGTCTCAATGGTAGTGTCTGGGTGGGGGCTCCACCTCACACAGCTCCTCCCCAAACCCACCCCTTTCAAAGCCCGCCAAACACAGCTCTTCCCCCAGAGAGGCTCAAGACCACTCCCACAGGGGATATATCAGCGGCATCCCAGAAAACAGACTCATGGTTCTTCCGGTCTCCAGTCCCTGTCTCCTCTCCGTGGGGCCGGAATCGCCCGGAACGCTTCACGCATTAAACCTGGACTTTTCCTGATTCTGTCCGTTTTGGTTTGTTGCGACGGTAGAGAGGTCTTCAGGAGGCCTAAAAATTATCAGTAAGCAGCCTGGCCTTGATTTAGCAATAAACAACACCTGGGAATTAGTCTCTGTGTATTTTCTGCAGGGGCAGTTTAGTTTCTTTTGAATTTGTTCTCAAGTTCAAAATTAGCTGTTTGTGTAAAAGACCGTCTTTGCGACTGAGAATCCTATGCCAGTCTGAATAATGTAAAATATCCTAATATTATTTCTATACATCAAAATTATACAGCCTAAACAGATATCGTCTTCCAGAATATCAAAAACTATATGTATGCCCAGTAAGTGTAAAACACACTACCAAAGGGCTGTGGAAACAAAGCTGTTCTTTATAGGGAAGCATAGCAGTGGCACTTGAGAAAGTTATGGACAAAAAACAGCCAGTCATTTACAGTCAATAACCCCACGGCTTTGCCAAGGGGAGCCACCAACAGGGAATCACATGTCTGATGGGCCGACCTGTTACACACCAGTTGTCACTGCTGTGCATTCCCAAGGCCCCCTGCAGGCAGTTAGGATTGCAGAGGAAGGCGGTTGAAAGCACCTCCTAAAACATTAGAAAACCACATTGTGATATCTTTATCATCACAGTCAAAACACACCTTCATATCAAAGCACGGACGGTGCTCCGTGGTGTTCTGAGACACCTGCAACACCACCTGTGATGGAAGGATGCATGCTATGTCTTTAGTCTGTGGTTTGAAGCCAATATTTATCATGGACGGTGTTACGGTTTGAAACTGGACTATCCCCCTACAGGCTCCTGGTCTCAGTTGGTAGTGCTGTCTTGGGAGGTCCTGGAAACATCAGCAGGAGGAGGTAAGTCACTGGGGGCATGCCCATATTCCCAGGGAAATGGAGGTTCCTTTTGAAATCTTAGTTTCCTTAACAAAAGAATTTAGAACAAACTTGCAAGGAAGTTCAAGGACAATTTTATTAGAGAAATAAGGACAATTTATTGAGAGAAAAACAGCAGGGCAGGAAATATTTTTGTACTTTGGGCCACTGGTAAGAGAAGGGAGGTGGGGAAGAGGGAGAGAGACAGTCATTGTTTGGATTAGGACATGGGCGTGGTGGTCAACACGGAGTCACATGACAGAAATGGGGATGGGGAGAGCTTCTGAGAATAAGTGAGAAAGCCCCGAGTGTCAGGAAAGCATACCCAAGCTTTGGTCAGCATCCAAAAGAGAAATGGAAAGCCGCACTCTTCTGGGTAACTCAGAAAAGCAGGCGGGCTCTGTAGTGCTCTGCGCCCGGGCTCTGTAGTGCTGCACTACAGAAGCAATGCAAGCCCCTGCGCAGACAGGGTTTGAAGAGTAGCTTTCCTGGGATTGGAGTGAGGGGGAGAATCCTTGATCACATGACTGATGGGCACAGTTGCATTAACTTCATTTTATTTATTTACTTATTTATTTACTTATTTATTTACTTATTTATTTACTTATTTATTTACTTATTTATTTACTTATTTATTTACTTATTTATTTACTTATTTATTTATTTATTTATTTATTTATTTATTTATTTATTTATTTATTTATTTATTTATTTATTTATTTATTTATTTATTTATGTAGAGACAGAGTTTCTTTGTGAAGTCCTGGCTGTCCTGGAACTAGCTCTGTAGACCAGGCTGGCCTCAGATTCAGAGATCCGATTGCCTCCCCCCCCCCCCCCCCCCAGTGCTGTGATTAAAGCCATGTGACACTATGGAGGAGGCCATAACAAGTCTCTACCCAGGGACAGAGGTAGAATTAATAATCTCTTCTTTGGGACGAGAAAAAGTAGCTTTACCTTAATGGTCCCCCAAAAGTCCAAACGCATCCACTTAAAACATTTTTTTTTTTTTGCCAGGCGGTGGTGGTGCATGCCTTTAATCCCAGCACTCGGGAGGCAGAACCAGGCAGATCTCTGTGAGTATGAGGACAGCCTGGGCTACATATTGAGTTCCAGGACAGGCTCCAAAACTATACAGAGAAACTCTGTCTCAAAAAAACAAAAAACAAACGAAAACCATTTTTTAATTGTACTTATTATTATTTTTTTTTGTGTGTACATGTGGTATTAAGTCTAAGAGTGTCTTAACAGTTCTTAAGTTTTTATCTACTAGGGAAGGGGAGAGCTTAGTGAATTTGGTCAGTTTCAGAGACTTCCTGGAGTCTTTGAGTTGTTCATTTCCCTGTTTAATGGGCTTCCCCCGCAAGAGGGAATGTTTCATCCTGCCTCTTGTTTCACCTCCCTGTGAACATCCTGTGTCTTAGTGAGATTCCATCCAAAGTATAAGGTTTTAATCTTGGAGGGAACTGCTACACAACACCTGGATGCTATGGGATGGTCTTTGTGTACTCTGTGACTATGTGTTGCTCTCACTGGTTGATAAATAAAGCTGTTGTGGCCAATAGCCAGGCAGAATAAGGTTAGATAGTATGTACATTCAAGAAGGGCGGAGTCAGGGCAGACACCAGCCGGCCAGTCAGCCACAGGGGAAGCAAGACATGTAAGAAATAAGGTAACAAGCTACGAACCATGTGGCAAAGCATAGATAAGAAATATGGGTTAATTTAAATGTAAGAGCTAGCTAATAATAAGCCTGAGCCATTGGCCAAACATTTATAATTTACATTAAGCTTCTGAGTGATTATTTGGAAGTGGCTGCGGGCTGGGGCAGAACAGAGAAAAGCCTCTGTCTACACCTGGATTCTATGAGATGGTGACTGTGGCCTCTTTTAAGGCCTCTCTCACAGCTCTTTGAGCTTTCTTCACATCCAGCTCACATTTACTTAAACACACATTCCTCATATTTGTGTAAGTCATCCTGCTGGGTATGGAGGTCCACACAATACTGAGGACCAAGGAGTTTTACAATCGGTGGAGGAAGCAGACATCCTTTCAGCTAACCATAACCCCAAGCACAACACCAAAGGCATTATGGGAGATCTCTACATATAGATCTCAGGTATCCCAAGGGGGAAGGGTGGGGGGGGGTAGAGGTTAACAGTTCAACCTGACCCTAAGATGAGGGAGGGAACTTTCTGAGAGGAAGAGAGCATTTGAGCTCAGCCTCGTAGAGGGAGGCTATGAACAGTTTTCACAGGGCTCACGTCTTTGATAGAATTTTTCCTTTATCCTGTCCAGGTAGGTATGAAGCATCAGTGATTTACCTTAGTTTTCCAACTTTACCTGGTGTGAAAATGCACCTACACAACCATTTTTTTTCACCTTCAGTATAGTATTTGATAAATCACATGTGATATGCCTCTTAACACCATTGTAAAACAGGCTTTCCATGAGAGGGTGTTGCCTAACTGTCAGCTCATGGAAGTGTTGGGAGCATGTTCAGGGGAGCCTAGGCTAAGCTATGGTGTTTGTCAGTGTAGGCATATTGGACTTAGGATATTTCCAACTTATGTTGGGTGTATGTGACTATGTGTGCCCACTGTAAGTCAGGGGACATCTGTAAATATCTCTGAGTGGGTGGGTGGGGAGCATATGTTAATATGTGTTTTTCTTCCCAGAACTCACACTCTATAGATACCTGTTTTTCTACTGTGTTTCTAGGATGTGAGTCCCTTGGGGTTCAGGACATGGCTCAGTGGGTATAGTACTTCCTGTGGAAGCAAAAGCTTCTAGTTTGCATCCTTAGTACTCATGTAAGAGCTGGTGTGGTAGCATGTGCCTGTCATTTCAGTGCCGGGGAGACAGGAGAATCCTTGGGCAGTTTAGCTTAGTGGTGAGCTCTAATTTTAGTGAGAAACCCTGTCTCAAAAGAATAAGTTGGAGACTGATAAAGACAGCTGACAGTTGATCTCCAGTACACATACATGCACCTCTACACATGTGTACTCCTACATATGCTCACCCAGGCATATACTCACATGCATGCATACGCACACACACACAATTACACACATACAATGCATGCCCCATATTAGTTATTAATATATAACAAACGACCCCCCAAGCCTGTGACTTTGAAGAATAATCTACTATTTCTCATGGGTCTAAGGGTGGTCCTGCTGATCTGGACCAGATCCTATTGCTTCTGTGGGGTCTTGTGGTCCCTGGCAGGGTGGCCAGAGTCTGGCTGGTCTGGGTCAGCCTTGGCTAGGGCAATGTGCCTCTCCACTGTGTGATTTTTCAAGCTGTGTTTACCTCAGGCTGATCGCTGTCCTACTGGCCAAAGTAAGTCACCGTATCCAGCCCAGAGTCATTGGAGGACACTAGCCAAGGGCAAGGACATAGGGAGGCATAAAAAACATGGCCACTAATGTAACCAATCTGTCACCATCTTCACAATCAAAGGATCAGTTTCAAACCCCTGGTGAAGTAGGACAGACCTAAACCAATAGATAAGTGCATACATAAAGTTTGAGTGTAAGGTGGCCATTTATCAATTCATCTAGTGGTGGGGCCTCTCACACGGCTACGTCCAAAGCATTTGAAGAATGCTGTCTGTAGCGGCTGGCTGCTTACGCTTCCATTATTTTCTTAGCTGGAATGCAAACCCATTGGGTTGTCCGTTCCCGTTTGATACACCATCAGTTCAGCATCCCACACGATTTTTCACAGAGATGTGTTTCTTTCCCCCTGAGGACATCGGCAACAGCCTAAAACACACTTTCCCCAGTGCTTGACTGTGAGTTGCTATAAATATCAGACATTCTGTCAGCAGCTCAGGGTCATAGCTCAGTTTCCCTGAACCAACAAACACTCATCCCTCAGCCTTGCATGTGTCAGTAAGAGGTGGCAGATCGGGGCCACGTGGGGCAAGTCATTCCCCAATATTGAGTGGCAGTTGGCACAGAATGTGGTCCTGAGTGTGAATCCTGGCTCACCAAGTACAGTTCATGAGACTCTCAGCAGGTAGGCAGGTAGTTTAGAGCCCTGGACGACATGGAATTTCTTCTACCTATAAAAATGGAGGGAGTTGGTCCTCTCAGCTTGTTTCAGGATTAAATGCACTGTTATGCTTACAATTTTTCTTCCCTCTCTCCCTCCCTCCCCCCAGAAAAAAAAATCATTTTACAATGGTGTGTATTCGTGTGGTTTTGTACACTTGTGGGTGCAGGTGGAGTCCAGAAGAGGGAAACAGATCTCCAGAAGCTGCTTGGCATGGGTACCAAAACCAAACTCCAGTTCGTGGGGGAGCAAGATAAGCTGTTAGCCGCTGAGCCTCCTCTCCAGCCCCTGCCCCTACCCCACCTTTTGATAGGCCCTCATGTATCTCAGGCTGGTCTTGAGCATTATAGAACTGATGACCCAAGATTGAAATCTCAGTCTTCTTATTTTTACTTCTTGAATTATGAGGGTGTAACCTCTTGGTTACGAGGGTCCAACACTTGTCTTATGAGATTCTGGGAATCAAACCCAAGGCTTTCTGCAGGCTGGGCAGGTGCTCTACCAACTGAGCCCCATCCCTAACCTAGTTCTTTGACATTTTTTTGAGGAATTTGGGGGCGCAATAGAGAGGAGACTAGCAGGGTACAAGTGATCTGATCAGGAAAATGGAAGAAGGGAGCATTCTTTAGGGAGGGGAAGGAAGTAAATACAGGAAGAGGGAGGCGGGCAAAATAACAATAAGGGTATCGGAAAAAACCGGCAGGGAATACTACTATTTATCTAAAAAGACAAACCTTTACCACACAGAATTCCATGTATATATACACATATACAGTTTCAATAAACTTTTCTCATCTTGACTGATGGTGCTCCCTCCAAGAGCTACCTAACAAAAATACCAATACCAGCTGTAAGAAACTCTCTTTTGAGTTGTTGGCCAAGGCTGTCCAAGACACCCAAAACATACTGCCTCTGTCTTAGTTAGGGTTTCTATTGCTGTGAAGAGACACCATGACCACAGCAACTCTTATCAAGAAAACATTTAATTGGGGTGGCTCACTTATAGTTTCAGAGGTTCAGTCCATTATCATTGTGGCAGGGAGCATGGTGGCCTGCAGGCAGAGGTGGTGCTGGCTACATCTTGGCTTGCAGGCAACAGGAAGCTGACTGAAACACTGGTGGTATCCTGAGCATAGGAAACCTCAAAGCCCGCCCCCAACAGTGATACACTTCCTCCAACAAGGCCATACCCACTCCAACAAAGCCACACCTCCTAATAGTGCCACTCCCTAGAGATTATGGGGGCCAATTACATTCAGAATTACATTCAGACTACCACAGCCTCTCAGTAAATATCCAGTGTTATTTTTTAACAGACTTTTTTTTTTTTTTGCCAAGACAGGGTTTCTCTGGGCACCAGCCCTGGCTGTCCGGGAACTTGCTCTGTGGACCAGGCTGGCCTCACAGAGATCCTCCAGCCTCTGCCTCCCAAGTGCTGGGATGGTAGCACCACCAGCTGGCCATAATTAAAAATTTCAATGCGTTTACCAATAATACGAATATGGTTCTCTGTCAGTTTGAACAAGAGAACCAAGGAGTCCTACGCCGGTATCTAATGGCTCACAATTGCCAGTAACTCCAGCTCCAAGAGATTTGACACCCTCTTCTGGCTTCTATGGAACCCCAATTCCAGAAACTCATGTAAATGCAGAGTGACCTTGGTGGCCTGCTTGTAATTCTAACTCAGAAGGGGAGACAAGATCCCCAGAGCAGGCTGGCTGCCAAGCCTAGCCCTATCAGTACACTCTAGTTTGACTGAGAGACCTTAATGAATAAGGTGTAAGAGTGATCACGGATGATTCCTGACATCAATCTTGGGCTACTGCATGCACATGCATATGTGCTCACTTATGTTCAAAAACATGTACACTCTCATGCACACCACACACACACCATGGAAAAAGTGTGAGGTGCTGGATTCTAACTCCGTTGACTCTGGCAAATGTTTCACACTAGGTTCACACATCAACACATTACACTGTATAGCATAGCTTATTAATGACACCTCAATAAAGCTGGGGACGGGCCTGGGAGTTAGGAGGGTCCTGCCTGACCTGTGTCTGAGTCTATGGCACCTCTGGATATCAGTTCTCCTCTCCATTGAAGTCTCTTTGATGACTTCAGGGACGCTGTCCAACCAAACCCTGCCTCCATGCAGGGTGAGTCAATTTCCCTTCCAGGCCTGCAATCTTATGCCTGTGTGGAAGTCTCTGAACCTTCTAGACATCTGTCTTCTAGGTTTGTAACTCCCACTTGGAACCTGCTCTGTTCTAATGTGCTGTTTTACATTTTAAGGCATTTCTGGTTTTAGTTCATAAACTTACCTGAATTCTCAGTCAATAAAGTACTTGCTCCGCCTCAGGGCTCTCTAACAGGCTCGAGCATGGGAACATGGTACCAACAGGTTTTGCCCTTTACCCTTCTCTCTCCCTTTGCTAAAAACCATTAGGTTACCTTCCTAAAGCTAGCCCCCAAGGTCCATTCCCTTATCTGGCCACTGATTCACTCCTGAGACAAAACACCAAGGTCCAACAACCAGAATCCATTATTTGGCTAACCTGTGCAATCAGGACTTACCAACTCACCCTAGCATAGACTCTCCCTTTTTCTGCTTAAAACCCCACTCCTGCAAAAAAACACCCGCTGCTGCTGCTGCTTGCTGTCCGCCTCTGCCAGATCCAGAGGCAGCCCACCCTACCCCACTTGCCCCTCCAGGGTAATAAATCTCCTTTGTGCTGAGAATTTGGTGTCTGGGTGTGTTCTGCACTGACTCCAAGGGGCTGCCTCTCCCTTGCCAACGTTGCCAGCATGTTGACTTGAGTTCAGTTCCTAGAATCTTAAAAAAAACCTGCCAAGTGTAATGGCATATACTTGTGATCCCAATGCCAGTGTCCAGCCAGCCTATCCTACTTGGTGAGCTCCAGGACATTGAGAGAGTCTGTCTTTTTTTTTTTTTTAATTAAAAGTAGATAGGGATTAGAGATGGTTTAGTAGTTAAGAGCACTTGCTGCTTTTGCAAAGGACCCAGGTTTGGTTCCCAGCACCCCCATGGCAGTTCACAACAGTAACTCCAGTTCCAGGGCATCTGACATCTGGTTTTCATGGGCAGCAGGCATATGTAATGTACATACACACATTCAGGCATTTCCAAGTACATATAATAAATCTTTAAAAAGTGGATGGTCCCTGAGCAATGACACCTAAGGTCGCTCTCTTTCACATGCATGGGCACACACACACCCCTTCTCAGAATTTACACAGAGTGTGGTTTGAATATCTGACTCTGGTTTATGTACGTTTATGGTGGTTATATTTTCAGTGACCTTGTTCAAATCCGCTCCGTGAAACTAAAGTACCCTTGAGCACTTTTGAGCAATGCTTTATCTATCCATTTCTCCCTGGAGAGATTTCAGTGTTGACTGTCTTCTGCCTGTTCCCCCTGTTGCTCCCACTGCCTGTGGCGGCCACAGAAGAGGCATTAGAATGACAGGAGCGTTTCCCTTCCAGATGTCGTGGGGCTCAAGGTGCTCTTTCAGCAGGGACATCAGGCTTTCTGGAAATAGCCAAGAACTCTCCAACATGGCACTCCCTGATTCACAGCTTACATCTGAGGTTGACTCATTCTCTCCTTCAGAGGTTCTTTCACAGTAACTTTAATTACATCATGGACTCATTGTTTTCTGCCTTGATTTATTCTCTTCCTGCGGTTCTTGTTTATCATGTCAGCAACCAGGCTGGCTCACCTCCGAGGGCTTGTGGGAAATTTTCAGGGCTCTGGAAATAGGATCTGAGTTCATCTGTGTTTCTTCAGCTGGTGTGTGCAGACACCCCTGGGCATGTGAGATACACTTGCAGAAAGAACACTTAGCTATCACCTCGGCCACCTTACAGTGCAGACATAGTCATGTACAAAAAAAAAAAAATGCAGGAGCAGTGACTGGAATTGCCTAGGTTTAGAAGTAGATGGTAAAAGTGGTCTCCAGTATACGCATGTCAGTGCTGGGGATTGAATCCGGGGCCTTGCACATGCAGAGCAGGTGCTCAGCCACTGAACCTCACCTGGCCCCATCACACTTTGTCACCCTTGGCTTTCAGCATCCTCTGGCTTTGACTTTGGCCTTGGCAATAGAGCTTTCTCTGGTCAAGGGAATGGTGACAAAGATGTGTAAGCAAGAGCTTGAACAGCGACAACCCAAACTCTTGTGCAATCAGTGTGCTTGCTTTCTCTTGTGCGCCCTAGCTGTAGTCATGAGAACACACTTGGGCTGGCCTGATGGAGGATGACAGCCATGTGGGGCAGCCGAGACCAGCCTGGACCAGTAGATGCCAACGAGCCCCACGATGACCAGGAGAACCACTCCACTGACCATTCCAAATGTACGGGCCATGGGTGCTTCCAGGGAACCCGGGCTCTGGATTTCATCTTACAATGAGCTAATAATTCCCTCTGAGGGTCACTGGGAAAACCAAAACTAAGTAGCGCTCCTGGGACATGTTGAGAAGATGGTGGCTTCTTCAGTGCTCCATGACAGAGAGGGGACCTGGGGCCCAGAAAAAAAACAAGGACTATCCATATGTTAGCTGATGCCTTTTGGTAAAATCCAAGGCCAGCTTGACCTCCAGCTCATCATGCAGTAACACACTGTTTTCCTGAACTCTCCATTGCTGCCTACTGAGCAGGTCAGGCCTTGAAAAATTCATGGTGCTTCCATTTAAGGGCCTGGAAAAACCAGGCAAAGCCAGGACTTTCCCTTTGAGTGTGTGGTTCAGCTGCATTCCCTGGCATTGAACTGGAAAAGGGCATCTTCTATTGCCTTGGGCCTGGGCTCACTTCGGATCAAGGTTTTTCCAGCACTGCTGGGTGCAATGCATGGCTCTGTCACTCTTTAGCTTGCTCTGCCTCCACAGGTGCATGCTATTTTGATGGACCATTCAGAAAATAGGAGTGTTTCTCTGGAGGCTTAGCTTGTTACTTGGCCTTCTTTGGGGCTTCTCCTAGGGAAAACTCCTTTCTCTTCATTTGAGGCCATTGTCTCTCTGAAAAATGTGACCAGGTAAGCTTGTTTCTATTTATCTCAAGGTGTGTGTGTGTTGGCGGGGGGGGGGGGGGTTGGGGGGGGAAAGAGGGGTGGTGGGGGACAGGGGAGATATAATCAACCCAAGGCTGAAATAAGAACAATTAACTCTATAAACTCCAAGACACTATTCGGAAGACTGAAAACAAAAACCACACACAGAGAACAATTTCCTTCATAAATGGGATTCATCTGGGATGTTTTCGACAAAATTCTTCTGCTCTGGAGAGTTCACTTCTCTACCTTTTCTGGTGGTGGGGTAAGGTGACAGCAGTTGGGGTAATGGACTCTGATGGCCTCGAGGCTTTCAGTAAGTCACATGACAGTTTGGGTGGCAGCTGCTCACCTGTAAAGTGGCATCTATATGCAAGAAGTTTCTTGAAGTGTAAACTATCCCGTACAGTTTCATGGATTAGCTGAACTTAGCTGGGAGGTTCAGTTGTGTGGTTGTGCCAGGGTCTGGAGTCCGAAGGCTGCACAGACTGGGTGTCTAAGGTGGGCCTCTCTTCCCGTGAGATGGCTGGCGGCTGGTGCTGTTGCCCCGAGTACCTACACAGAGTGTCTCTCATGGCTGGGGCTTCTCATCATGTGACACTTGGGTTCTGAGATGAACATGCCAAGACATCCAGGAGGAAGCTACCCAGACTCCCATGTCTTGGACTGGGATCATGGAGACCTCACTCTCTCCACATGATAAGATTCCTTCTCATGCTCATTTTATGATTTCACAGCACAGCTCCTATGTCCTCTGTTACTGAGTCAGTTACAAGTTTATGAGTCTGAGCAGAGAGCCAGCTGGGCCCAGGCACAGGGAAGGCTGTGTCCCTTGCTAAAGATACAAGCGTATGACGGATGCTCCATCCTAATTAGCTGGGAGGGAGCTCAGGGCCACACAGGAGCTGATATCAGCGACTGCTGTGCCTGGCTGTGCCCACCTCTGGGCCCTAGTTCCTCCTCTCTCCACCTGCTGCTTCCTCTCATAACCTGATCCCAGTGAGGCCTGTTAGGCAAGCGAAGGTGAGAAAAACACAGTTCCTGCCTTGTATCTACAAGAGAAGCTAAGCCAGGGGAGAAAGGGAGACTGTCCGGCATGAGAGAGAAGGGGACCGGGTGGCCATCATGATGGGACACTTATGGAAGGGAGGCTGGGCCAGGGAAGTCTTCCCAAAGGAGGCGGCTCAAAGGGGCCAAGGGACAGGGAATGGAGGGCATTGCAGGAGAAGAGAGCAGCTTGAATGAAGTGTGAGTCACCAGGTGGCCTGGAGGAGCAAGTGCCTGGGAGGCTGCAGTGAGAATGGAGTGGGACGCTCTGGGGCGGGGCAGGAGATGCAGGCATGGTCTCGGCTCTTCCCAGGCCTTGACAAGGGCAGAACAGCTCAGAGGGCAGAGACTTGACTGAGGCCAGGACTCTGTGGCTTCTTGGTCTCAGCCCCTTTCCAACAGCTGTCGTCCGACTGCTCTTGCTCGCTCTCACAGGGTTCCCTCCCAGCTCCGTTTCTTGGCGGCTCTTGACAGACTAAGGGTGTTGCTTTTCTGCACCATATACTGTAAGGACTTCAGTTAAACCACCTTGGGCCGGATCAGTAAGCAGCCCCAGGGAATCGATGAGTCGGGGCTGGCTATCAGGCAGACAAGAGTCTCCTCCTTCTGTCCCTGCCAGCCTCAGGACTGTGTTCTTGTCTCCATGCCTAGGGAAATGGGGCAGAAGCAGGTATCAGGTAGACCATGAAGAGACAGGGAAGAAGCACCCATCAACTTCTTGATGCAGCTCTTGGATACTATCCTCTCGGGGAGCCGCCATCCTCTTGGGGGAGGGGCCACCATCCTCTTGGGGGGGGGCCGTCATCCTCGGGGGGGGCATCCTCTGGGGGGCCGTCTTCCTCTCAGGGGCCACCCTTCACTGTCCTTGTTCTGCCGCCTCCCTTTACAGCGGTGGTTCCGGGCGAGACCCGTTTTCTATGAAACTTGACCACAAGGAGAGGGACCAAGGGCCTTTTCCTGACTTGCCCCACAAGAGCCAAGTTGCCTCCTCTCTGACATTGCTTTAGAAAAAACCAGCAGGGTGGACACAGATCCTCCAGCCCGTTGCTTTCTGGCTTTGGCAGGCTGAGATCTCTCCTCCTTTCCCCTGTCCTGTGCCTCAGAAAGCTGACCTTGCAGAGGAGTCGAGGCTCCCTGCTGGTTGGCTCCAGTGTGCTTTGGCCAATGGAAGGCACTGGCAGGAGGCTGGAGGGAAGGAGGAGATGGGAATGCTCTTTGCCCCTCTGTTGGCTTAAGCTCCTGCACACAGCTCTTCTGCCCGTCCCCAGCCTTCTCTAGGTCCAGCCACACTCCTGGGGGCCTCGGTGGTTTCAGCCGTCTGCAGTCTCCAGCTTTCCCAGCATCCTCCTTGGCATCTTTAATCCTGTGCATCTCTCTATAAACAGTTCATTAGAGAGTCTTCAGTTGACCTATTAGAACAGAGTCCTGTTTCCTGCTGAGATATGGGGGAACGGGCAGCTGAAGGTCCCTTCCAACGCTGAACATTTTCACATTCTGGAGGGGCAGGTGCAAGGAACTGGCCACTTCTCAGGATCCAAGGCCTGGCTATCCTGTGATAGATGGTCTCCATGCAGGGATCCCAGCTCCTTGGCAGCCTCCCTACCTCTCAAGTTTTGTGCCTTTAACTAAGATTCCTAGTTATCCTAACTATTTTCCTGTTGCTCAGGTTCCCTGCTAAAAGCATCTTAAAGGTTCACTGAATCTATCATGGTGGAGAAGTGACATAGGCAGGAGCTTGAGGCAGCTGGTCACCCTCCACCCACACTCAAGAGACAGAATGATTTTACTCAGCTCACATCCTTTTTATATAGTGTAGGTCGGTAGAGCCCAGCCCAGGGAATGTTGCCACCCACAGTGGTCAGATCTTCTCACTTCGATTAGCTCAGTTAAGATACTCCCCAACAAGGCATGCCCAGAGGCCTTTTTCCTGGGTGATTCTAGATGTCAGGATAATAACTACTACATCAGTTTTGTGACAAGGCACACACAGACTTCAGAGAAGTGTTTTGCCATGTGAGGATAATGTTTGTCCTCTCTGAAGGACACAGGGCAAGATTTTGGAAGGGGAGTCCTTAATTTGTAATCCTGAGGGGTTTTTTTTGTTTTGTTTTGTTTTGGTTTTGGTTTTTTTGAGACAGAGTTTCTCTGTGAACAGTCCTGACTGTCCTAGAACTCACTTTGTAGACCAGGCTGGTCTCAAACTCATAGAAATTTGCCTGCCCCTGCCTCCGAAGTGCTGGGGTTAAAGGTATGCATCACCACTACCCAGGGAGGTATTTTGAATATCTAAATACCACTTACTGGAGGACTATTCTAACAGCTTTCTAAGCATCTCTAACCTCCATTCTCCATGCAAATTCATCATCTCAGCTCTGAACCCGTCACTCCTGCTCGAAAGCCTTGCTTAATGCTCTTTGGCCAACCTTGATGTTGGAGTTCCCCTTTCAGCTCTGTACCCCCAGCCACTAATGCTGCACGTGGCATTGGTTCACTTTATAGCACTATAATGAAATACTCTGTGCTGGGTAGCTTTAGAGTTTTGTGCAGCTCGCAGTTCTGAAGGGTCAAGGGCATGGCGCCAGCATCAGGCTGGCTTTGGTGAAGGCTTTATGGTAGATGGCTTCTCTGTGGTAAGAATATGCACGAGGGGACCACAGGATGAGGTAGAAGGACACATCAGCCAGGCTCTTTCCTAGCAGCCTTCTCCTGAGAACCACCTCAGGGGTACATGAGAATTGCCTTAGCCCTTGGCAACCAGATGATCTCCAGGCCTTTCAGTAACAGTGGTACCAGTTCAACATTGTCTCCAACAGTCAGACCTCTGTAATGCATCCACATCCCAACCACAGCACAGGCAAGGAGAGCAGCCAGTGCCAGGGCTTTACAGCACGGTTGGGACACTTTATGGAGGAAAGGAACACTAGTGTAGACAGAGGGTGACCAGCAAGGAGGCTGAGGTAACCAGAGCGGGGCCGGTCAGACCCTCCTATCTTAGGCTGGATGGCTTTGGTGAGGTTTTTAATTCTGCATATGCTGGGAAGTCTTTCAGAGAGATAAAGCATGATGAGTGACAAGAAACACTGACGCTTTGATTCCCCCTGGCCACTGAGAGGAGTCAGCAGGCACCTTCGGAAGCCAGGGAATCTGAGGCCTAGCGGGCCCAAGCATTTCTATCAGTTCTTTCCGTTTTGGATACTGGCTCCTAGTAACTGAGTTCCAGGAGAGGCGTCTAGGAAGTATGGGCTAAGCCAGCAGGACACATGCCCTTCTAATATTTCTGGTACATGAAAAGTCTTGTTGGGTCCAACTCGTTGCTTTCTGGTCAGTCCCATTAAGAAAGAAAACATGGCCGGGCGGTGGTGGCGCACGCCTTTAATCCCAGCACTCGGGAGGCAGAGCCAGGCGGATCTCTGTGAGTTCGAGGCCAGCCTGGTCTACAAAGTGAGTTCCAGGAAAGGCGCAAAGCTACACAGAGAAACCCTGTCTCGAAAAACCAAAAAAAAAAAAAAAAAAAAAAAAGAAAGAAAGAAAACATGGCTCCCGGGGAGGACTCCTGCAGGTGTGGCACTAATGGATAAAGACCCCAAACTTACCTAATTCTCTAGCCTCTTCTTCTCCAGCATCCACTCCATCAGCAAATCCTTCAAACTCACTCAAAACATCTTCCGACCTGAACCTCTTTTCTCGAGGGATGTCAGGAAGTACCTTTTCTATCTTATCCCGAAGAGTGTTACCCACACAGACTATCAATCGATCACTGACCCCTGGAGTCGGGCATTTTCCACTTCCCTCCATCCTCACCCAGGGCTATCTTCCTCGGGCCACTTCCCTGTCTCTTACCTCTGTAACTGCTGCTGACCCCCAGGCTCCCAGGCGCGGGGAAGGTGCTCCCAGCGGCGACTAAAGGGTGGGCTGCCCTTCCACAGGCAGGCAGGGGAGTCTGGGTAAAGGGGAGGGGTCTTTTCTTAAGCAGGTGTGAGTAAGCCCGGGCATTCTATCTGTTCCTACTTTGTGTTGTTGCAAGAAGCTCAAGAGTCTGGCGTTTGGGGGTGGCAGGAGGAAATGGGTGGATCGGTCCTGAGTGCTAATGAGGCGCGTTCAGCTGTTCTCAGTTGTTCCGCACAGAGGAAGCAGGAGGTCGGAAGCCTCTAGGCGAAGCTGGGAAAGCTTTCCAAGCTGGGGGCCTGAGAGTCGTCCCAGCCACTAGCTTTGGGGGACAGCAGCGGCTCCCACCGGCTTCTCCTCCACCTCCGCATTCATTGGCTGTCTCTGCCCATCAGCGGCCAGCACCGGGCCTGGTCCCACCCCATCTGCCGTACTGTCACCCGGGATTGGCTGAGCTCTGCAAGACTAGGCTGCCTTGCCTCTCGCCATCAGATTCATTAAACAAATGAATCACAATCCTAATTAATTTGAGCAACAGAATTTATGTAACTACTCCCAGCAGGACGCCTGCTCTCAGTCGGCAGCGAGATTAATTCCTCTCTCTGGGAAATTCCAGCCGCGCTGGTCAATAAACCTTAATGATGACAGAAATTTCCCATCTGTCTCTGTTCTGGGCAGGTAACCCCTGCTACCCAGACACGGAGAGGACAAGGACACCAGAAACTCTGCCAGCCCGGATGAGTCCTGACCCATCTAGAACACACACTAAGCGTCGACCAGAGACAGGACTGCCCAAGCCAGGCTTGTTCTGAATCACCTAAACCCCACAGGAGGTGTTTAACTTCTATTTGTGGAATGAATAAAAACTACAGTGTGTTGCTGGCCTCAAGGGCCGGTGATATGACTCAGCGGGCTGCTTGATGCTAAGTCTCACATCCTGAGTTGGAAGTCTGGAACCCACATGGTAGGAGGAGAGGATAGACGCCTTCCAGTTGTCCTCTGACTTCCACACGTGCAATCCATGGCATGTGCATTGCCCGCACCCAATAATTTTAAAATTTAAAATTAAATGGCATCGAGATTCAGAACTGCAACCACTCCTCTGGTCCCCCACTCCGTTTCCTTCCCATACCTAATGTTGCCTTTTTATTCTTCTGAACCTTCTGGCCTACAGGCTGGTCCTTAATGTCTGCCTTCCTGCCCTTGAACAAGTAATTTCTCTCTAAAACATGCCTCTTGCCCTCTCACCAGCCATGAGGGTGTCTAAGTGAAAAGTGGTTTGGAATTAGTTTTCATTATGACCCCCTACTCTTCTGATAGCACCCTTCGCCTCCTATGCAAAGTACATGGACTTCTTTGGGTAGACAAAACAGAGTGAAAATGTGCCAGTGGGTGCCTGCCTGACTCATGTAATTAGCAATGGGCAATGGTGCACAAGACACAAGATCAGTGCACTTCACCAAGGCTAGTTTCTAGGTTGCAATAATCAGGCAGGCACAGCACCATTTCAGGGAGGGATCAGTGTTTGCAGACATGAGGCAGGGGAATGCCGTGGAGAGGACGTTCAGGGAGGGAGGAACTTGTTGAGGAGGTACCCTTTTGAGTTGTGACTCAGTGGCCAAGAGGAACTAATCACAGGACCAGCATCCAAGAAAGGGGGTAAAAATGGCAAATGTCCTCAGGTGCAAGCCTCTCACATTAGCTTCACTCTGCAGGTTACAGAAAGGACCAAGACTCAGTTGGCCATTCACCTACTTAGGGCTAGGGTTTGAACCCAAATCCCTCACCTGTAGAGGGAGTGTTGGGAAAACACAAATGGAAGAGATAGGAAGAGGTGTGTTGGGATGAGGGGAGGAAGACCTAGACTGTCTTGTCTTCTCAGGCGGAGCCCCAGGTAAATTAGAATTTGTCTCTTTCTGACAACTGGATGAACTAACTATAAGATTTGATTCCCAGGAGAGCCTTCTGACTGCTACCATGTCAGTGTCCCAGACCACTGGATGCGGCTGCTTCATGGATGAGGTTAGCTTCCTCTTCGTTCTCAGACAGTGAGGAAGCAACCATTTTTAAAAGTGTGTGTGTGTGTGTGCGTGTGCATGTACATGCACATGTGCCGTGGTATGTGTGGAGGTCAGAGGATAACCCCTGTGGGAGTCTGTTCTCTCCTTCTACCATGTAGTACTAAGGATCAAACTCATGTGATCAGGTATGGCAGCAAGCATCTTTATCAGCTGAGAGTTAACTTTTTGTTGCACACTATTATGAGCACACTGCAGGGCAATTTTGCAATATGCTTTTCTTCCTGTCATCAAATAATCCTCAGGCTGGGGTGACGGCTTCATTAGTAAGGTGCTTGCCAGGTCACTGGGGCCCTTCCCTCAGAAGTGGTTACTGTTGACTGTAGTTGGTTCTTACCAGAGGATTGTTACAGAAAGAGCAAGCCAGCCTGTACTCCGCTCTTTGGCTTCCTGTTACTTTTGGAAGAGTTCCCACACGATGCCGCCTGCCACCACACTCTCCAAAGAGTGTCCCCACAGTACCACCCACCCAACTGTGAACTTTAGCCACCTGAACTGTGAGCTAAATAAACCTTTTCCTATAAAGCCTTCTTCAGTCATTTCGTTGTAGTAACCATAGTAACCAGTAATGAATGCATACAACCCTCCTAAGCCTCTCCCGCCCATGCCCATTGTAGCACAAGGAAAGATTCAGTGGGGAAGAGGAGAGGGGAAGAAATTCGTTGCTACATTTCAAAACAATATAGGACTTTAGACACACGAATGCTCTCTATGTATTTATATATATAATAAAAATAAAAAATGAAAAATACACATTTTTATATTACGTTTTTGTTCAGTGTGTGTGTGTGCTCCTGTCGCGGTACATGAAGGGAGGTTAGGGCAACTTGTGGAAGACAATTCTCTGCTTCCACTTTGTGTGTTCAGGAGACCAAACTCAGAACTCAAGATGTGAGGCCTGGTGGCCGGCACCTTTACCCACTGAGCCAACTGGCTGGCTACCATAACAGGGTAGGGTGTGTGTGTGTGTGTGTGTGTGTACTAGCTGTAGTAGCCCAGAGTACAAGCCTGGTATTCAGGTGACTAGGGAAGCATTTGAAGACTCAGAAGATGTGTGTGTGTGTGTGTGTGTGTGTGTGTGCGCGTGCATTACTCACGGATGAGAGCAGGAGGATGTGTGCTTCTGACCAAACTCCCCTTGTGCTTCTACTATCACTGGCCTTTTTTGGAGTGTATTTTCCTGTTTGATCTGAACACATACACACACACACACACACACACACACACACACACACACACACACACACCCCTAAAACTACCCCAACACACAAAATACACTCCCAAAGAAAACTCAGGCTGGGGAGTTGGCTCCATAAAGTAAAGTGTTCATTGAGCAAGCATGGGGACCTGGGTTTGATCCCCAGAAGCGATGTAAAATAGCCGAGGGCCCTACTCATATTCCCTGGGGACTCTGCTAGACCTTGCTTCAGACACATCTTTCCTCCCTCACCCCATCTCTGTGTCAGCCACTATACCTAGCACCTCTCTCTACCTGGGAGCCCCGTGGCCACTCTGGCTAGGAAGCAGGCAGTTTCCACTCTGCCTCTTTGTCTGCCATTGCAGTTTCTCCATCCTCATCCTCAGCCCTGCTTGCAGGGACCTGCCCTCCACCCTGCCTCCAGTCTCTGTGGTCTCCAGCAAACCTCACAGAAGATCCAGTCAACCTCTTTTCTCTCATCACTTTGTGCCAGCTGCCTACACCTAGAAACTCTAGCGGCCCCAGCAGGCTGGGGCTCAGATATATGGTTCTCCCATTTCCATCCCCCATGACAACTGCTCCAGTCTCGTTCCCAGCCCTGTAGCCACCTTCTTGCAGGGGCCAGTCTTCCCATCCTACCTCCACTCACAGGGGACTCTGTCAAATTTTGGAGTAGACCCAGCTTTCCTCCTCGTTGTGAACCTTCTCGACCCCTTCACCCATCCCCATTCCTTCATGGTGACCCCCAAACCTAGGAACACTCTCTGCCTGGGACTCCCACACCTGGCAGTGACTCAAGGTGAATCACACTGTCCTTCCTGCCCTCCATTTTCTCCCCATTCTCCCCCTCAGACAGTAACAGCGTGTTTACAAGTGCCCTCCCCCCACTTCAGCTGCGTTGACTGGAGACTCAGCTCTCACTTCAGAACCAGGAATCCTCCGGCCCATTCACTCCGGTCTCTCCAGATAATTCTTTGCCTTACCGCGACCTACTTTTAGGATTCTCTCTTCCCACCACATCCCCAGCTCCTCCTGAGTCTAACCTCCAGATGTGAACAGGACTCCACCAGCTCTTTCTTAAAGTCCTCTAAGCCTTTCTCCTAACCCACCTCTATTCCTCTAAGCTACCCACCAACCTGCATAAGCACTCTCTACCAGGCATCCTACCAGGCAACCCACAGCAGCCACACTTTCCTAAGATCCTGAGAAGCCAATGGTAGTAAGGAATAGAATACCCATGCAACAAAGACAAGACCAGATGTCAACACCTAGAGTCACCTCAATTACCCCAACCCCAGATGCCTGGACATCAGTGCAATAACACAGCCATTAACAGCTAGGACAATATACCTCCACCAGAATCCGGCAGCTCTGCTACATCAGGCCCCGAGAAATGCAATATAGCTGAAGCACAAGACAAAGACTTCAAAATAGCTATTATATATGTTCAAAGACCTTAGAGAAAATATGCATAAATCCCCCAAGTCTATGAAAACACAAGTAGTTGAATGAAAAATGAAAACAATGACAGGAAACTAGAATTTAACAAAGAAACAGAATCAGTAAAGAAAACCCAAACTCAGGTAAAACTGGAAATGAAAAAAATTTAAAGTAAAACAAAAACCTCAGAGGTAAGCCTCACCAATCAAGTCTAAGGCAGGGAAGACAATCTCGGTTATTGAAGATGAGATAGTAGAAATCAATACCTCACCTCAGCTAAAGGAAATATTAAAAAAAATTCTAGGCATAAAACATCCAGGAAATCTGGAACACTATGAAAAAGACAAAATATAAGAATAATAAACAAAAGAGAAGAAACTCAGGTTAAAGACACAGAAAATATTTTCAAGAAAATCATAGAAGAAAACTCCCTAACCTAAAGAAAGAGGTGCCTATCAAGGGACAAGAAGCACACAGAACACCAAACAGGACCAGAAAAGAAATTCCTCATGACATATAATAGTCAAACACTAAATGTACAGAAAAAGAAATATTAAAAGCTGCAAGGGATAAAAGACAAAGTAATATATAAAGGCAAACCTATTAGAATACCTGACTTCTCAATGGAGACGCTAAAATTCAGAAGGACCTAGACAGATGTTATACAGACTCTAAGAGACCACATACGTCAGTCTGCATTTTATGCCCACCAAAACTATCAATCATAATAGACGGAGAAAGAAAAACATTTCATGATAAAACTAAATTTAAGCAATATCTACCTACAAATCCAGCTCTACAGAAGATCCTAGAAGGAAAACTTGAATTTGAAGAGGTTAACCACACCCAAGAAAACACAAGGAATAAAAAACTGCATATGGTGAGTTCGAGGCCAGCCTGGGCTACCAAGTGAGTTCCAGGAAAGGCGCAAAGCTACACAGAGAAACCCTGTCTTGAAAAACCAAAAAAAAAAAAAAAACAAAAAAACAAAAAAAAAACCGCATATGGGTAGGGGGAACCCACACTATAACAACAAAATAATGGCAATCAATAAACACTGCTCATTGATAACTCACAATTTTCAACATTAATGGCCTCAGTCCACAACAAAAAGACTAACAGAATGGATGTGAAAACAGGATCCATCTTTCTACTGCATCCAAGAAACACACTTTACCATTAAGGATAGACATCACCTCAAAGTAAAAGAATGGAAAAAGATATTCCAAGCAAACGGACCCAAGAAGCACACTAGTGTAACTATTTTAATATCTGACAAAATAGACCTCAAGTTAAAACTAATCAGAGACAGGGAAGAATACTATATACTTAAAGGAAAAATCTACCAACAAGATATTGTAATTCTAAACATTTACACACCAAACACAAGGACACCAAAGTTCATAAGAGAAACACCACTGTAGCTAAAATAACACATTGACCCCCACACAATGATAGTGGGAGACTTCCCCACTCTCACCAATGGACAGGTGAGAGTCCCATCTAAAGCTAAACAGAGAAATGATAGTCAAATGTCATAAATCAAATGGATCTAGTAGCTATTTACAAAATATTTCACCCCCACACAAAAGAATATACCTTTTCAGAAGCTCATAGGACTTTCTCCCAAACTGACAACCTACTTGGACCTAAAGTCTCAACAAATACAAGAAAATCAAAATACCTCGCATCCCCATCTGATTAAAACTGGATATCAACAGCCACAGAAAACTTACAAACTAATGGACACTGAACAATAAAATATTTAAAGAAGAATGGATCAAGGCTGAAATTAAGGATACTAAAACTTTTTAGAATTAAATGTAAATGAAAACATAACACCCCCCAAACCTATGGGATACAGTGAAGGAGGTTTTAAGAGGCAAGTTCATATCACTAAATGCCTATATTAAAAACTGGAGAGATCTCATATTAGCAATTTAATGGCACACCTGAAAGCTCTAGAACAAAAAATAAGTAGTAGACTCCAAAAGAAGTAGATGGCAAGAAAATAAAATACAAACAAAAATACAAAAAAATTAATAAAACAAAAAGTTGGTTCTTTGAGAAAATCAGTAAGATTGATAAACTCTTAGCGAAATTAACTAAAAGATCCAGAGGGAAGATCCATATTAATAAAATTAAGAGATGAAAAGGGGCATCATGACAGATACAGAGGAATCTAGAGAATCAATCATAAGGACATACTTTTAAAACTTTGTACTTCATGAAATTGGAAAATCTAAAAGAAATAAATTTCTTGATATCTATGACCTATCGAAGTTAAATCAAGATCAGATATGTATTTTAAACAGACCCACAACACCTAGTGTAACAGAAGCAGTAATTAAGTCTCCCAACCAAAATAAGCTCAATACTAGATAGATTCAGTGCACAATTCTAACAGAATGTTAGAATGACAATACTCCTCAAATTATGTCACAAAATAGAAACAGAAGAGACATTGCCTAATTTTTTTTATCAATTACCCTGCTATTCTAATCACATAGAGACCTAAGAAAGAAAGAAAATTAAAGACCAATATCCCTTATGAACACAGATGCAAAAATCTGTAAAACACTTGCAAACTGAATTCAAGAACACATTAAAAAGATCAGCCACAACAACCAAGTATGCTTCATCACAGAGATACAGGGATGGGTCAACATACATAACTCAACAAATGTAATCCACAATATAAACAAACTGAAAGACAAAACTCATTGTAATCATCTCATTAGGTGCAGAAAAGACCTTTGACAAAAATCCAGCACCCCTTTCATGATGGAAGTCTTTGGGAGACTAGGGATAAAAGGGACATACCTGTATAAAATAAAGGTGATTTACAGCAAACCCATAGCCAACATCAACCTAAACAGGGAGAAACTTAAAGCATTTCCACTCAAATCAAGAACAAGACTAGGTTGTTCACTCTTTCCACACCTATACAGTACAGTACTTGAAGACTTACTAGAGCAGTAAGACAGCTCCAGGAGACCAAAGGGACACAAGGGACAGGAAGATGAGAAAGTACATTGATTTGCAGTTATTTTATACAAAAGTGACCCAAAAATTTCGCCAGGGAACTTCTACAGTTGATAAACATGTTCAAGCAGAGTAGCAGGAAACCAAATTAACAGACAAAAATCAACAGGGCTCCTATATACAAATGAAAGATTTAAAAAATTAAGGAAACGATACCTTTTGCAATAGCCTCAAAAATATTTTGTGGTAACTCTAACCAAGCAAGTGAAAGACTTGTATAATAAAATCTAAGATATTGAGGAAATTGAAGACAAAATCAGAAGATGGAAAGATCTCCCTTGCTCATGGGATCAGAATATAGTGAAAATGGCCAGCCTACCAAAAGCAATCTACAGATTCAATGAAATTCCCATAAAATTCCAACATAATTCACTGATTTTAAAAGGACACTTTTCGGCTCCATATGGAAACACACACACACACAAAATCATGAGAGCTGAAACAATCACAAATAATAAAAGAACTGCTGGAGATATCACCATCCCTGAAGTCAAATTATATACTACAAAGCTGTAGTAACAAAAAACATCATGATATTGGCATAAAAAGAGACACATTGATCAATGGAATTGAAGACTTAGACATAAGTCCACACACCTATGGACACTTTTTTTTTTTTTTTGATAAAGAAGCCATAAATGCACACTGGAAAAAAGATAGCATCTTCAACAAATAGTGCTGGTCAAACTGGATGGCTTCATGTAGAAGAATCCAAATGGATACACATTTATCACCTTGAACAAAACTCAACTCCAAATGGATCAAGGACCTACCTCAACATAAGGCCAATTATCCCGAATTTGATAGAAAAAGTGGGGAATAGCCTTGAACTAATTGTCACAGGAAAAAACTTTCTGAATAGAACACTGATAGCACAGACACTAAGAACAATTAAGTGGTCACAAAACTGCAAAGCTTCTGTATGACAAAGGACAACTTTATTTGGACAAATTGGTAGCTTACAGAATGAGAAAAAATCTTTCTCAATTACAAATTCAATAGAGGGCTAGTACTTGAAATATATAAAAAGCTGCACATCAAGAAAACATAGAGCCCAATTAAAAAGCAGAGTATGGAATTAAGTAGAGTTCTCAAAAAATGAAGCACAAACAGCTGAGAAAACACTTAGAAATGTTCAACATCTTTTGTGGTGGTATTGTATTACCCAAAATATTGTGTACCCTAATAAACTTATCTGGGGTCAGAGACAGAACAGTCACTAGATACAAAGACTAGAAAATGGTGGCACTCACACCTTTAATCCTAGCATTCCAGAGGCACAAATCCATCTGGATCTCTGTGAGTTCAAGGCCACACTGGAAACATCCAAGCACGGTCAATCATGCCTTTAATCCGAGAAAGCGAGCCTTTAATCCCAGGGAGTGATGGCAAAAACAGAAAGATATATAAGGCGTGAGGACCAGAAACTAGAAGCACTTGGCTGGTTAAGCTTTCAGGCTTCTAGTAGAACAGTTCAGCTGAGAGTCTTTCGGATATGAGGACACAGAGGCTTCCAGTCTGAGGAAACAAGACCAGCTGAGTTGGCCAGGTGAGGTTAGCTGTGGCTTGTTCTGGTTCTCTGATCTTCCAGCATTTCACCCCAATAACTGGCCTTAGGTTTGTTTTATTAATAAGACCTTTTAAGATTCCTGCTACAATCTTTAGAGTTCTCAGGGAAATGCAAATCAAATCAACTTTGAGATTTCATCTTCTACCAGTAATAGAACAGCTAATATCAATAAAACAAATGACAACTCATGCTGGCAAGAATGTGGAGTAACTTGTACAGCCACCATGGAAATCAGTGTGGCATTTCCTCAGGAACGTGGGAATGGATCTACCTCAAGATCCAGCTATACCACTCTTAGGCATGTACCGAAAGGACTCTACATCTTACTGCAGAGACACCTGTTTAATCATATTCATTATTGCTCTATTCAAAATATTCTAGCCAGAAGTTGGAAACAATCTAGATATCCATTAACAGATGACTGGAAAGTGAAAATTTAGTACATTTACACAATAAGATATTACTCAAATGTTAACAATGTGAAGTTTGAAGGTATTTGGAGTTAGAAAAAAAATCAACCCAAGTGAGATAACCCAGACCCAAATATGGTATGTATTCTGTTGTGTGTGATGTTAGCTTTGAAGCCCTTGATAGGCTAGCTACTATCTTTGTAATCACAGAGGTTAGGTATAGAGTAAGATACTAGGTTGGAGGAGAAGGAACTCTTAGGGTAGGGGAAATAGAATATATAGTTATGGAGAGTTGGGGGGATGAGGCAGGAATGGGGGGATTAAACAAAGAGAGGGTGGGGGATAAGGAAGGGAATTCAGGAGGGACAGCTAACACTAAAACCCTTTTGAGGGGACATATGGAAACCTACTATAGTAGAAATGTCTTAAAAACATATGCATATATGAAAGTAATATAAATGGAGTCCTCAAATAACAGGACAGATAAAACCCTAACTAGACTTTACTAGATACCAAGTAAAACCTCCAGTGCCAGGAATGGGCTGCATCTAATGGGCGGGGCCAAAGGCCCCAAGGAAACCCCTGAACAACTCAGGCTGTTGTCAAGGCTATTGGTTGCTCTCTACAAACGGATTGTAAGGCCTTATTGCTGAAGACACCTACATACTTCACTGAACACGGAGGAGCCAAGTGCCTAACTAAAAGTCTTCAACCCTACTTACTAGTTAGTGTTCAGAGCACTGGAAGTTAGTTATTCTGCACACTGCCAGAGGAGAAAGCTAAACATGAACCCAAGTACAAACACTTCCATCTAGGATGGTGACCTTTCTGTATGGTACACTGGCACAGTAGTGGCAGAGAAGTTGTGGGAACCACTAACTGATTGGATCTAAGGCTATTCCACCAGATTTAACCCATGCCTGACACTGGTTGGGTGGCCGAGAACCTGAAACTAGACAGGCCATGAACCTAGAGGACAACCAATACTATTTATTGTTTTGCTAAAGAAACAGTCGTACAATAACTCCTAATGACACTCTACTATACCTATAGATCAGTGTCTTGCTTAGCAGCATCAGAGATGCTTCCTCCCACAGGAGATGGGAACTAATATAGAGATCCACAATTAGACAAAGCTCAGAAAGTGAGACACCTTGGAACACTCAGTCCTAAATGGGATGCCTTCATCCAATCCCTCCCCCGAAGGCTAAGGGATGTATGAGGAAGAGGAGGTGGAAAGTGTATGAGAGCCAGAGGAGATGGAAGACACCATGGAAACAAGGCCTTCTAGACACAACAGGACTGCCAATGTGGCAGCATGCACAGGGTATACACAGGTCCAAGCCAGATGGGGTCCAAGCACTGAGAGAAGAACTGGACATGAGCCCCTACCCCTAACTCAGAAACTATCTCCAGTTTAAAACCACTTGCAAAGGAAAAAAATGGGTTTTCTCCAATGGAGTCACTGGGGACACAAACCATGCTTAAGTGGTAGATGGCCAATATGAAATGAACTCAATACTGTTTTCGGAGCTGTTTTGTATCATGATACTTTGCTTGGGAATTTTTTCAGCCTTGTCTTTTGTTTATTATTGTTTCTAACTTTGTGTTTTAAGGGTTCTGTGTACGTGTGTGCATCTGTGCATCTGTGCTGCTCCTGTCTTCTCTTTCCCCTCTATCAGCTTTGTTCCATTCTGGCCTGCTTTTTTTTTTTTTTTTTTTTTTGGCCTGTCTGTTTTCTAAAGAGAGAGAGAGAAAGAAGGTGTGGAGTTGGATGAGTGGGGAGGTGGGGATGAGCTTGAGAGGAGACAAGGGAGGGGAAACTGTGACCAGACCATATTGTACAAAAAATTTAAAACATATTTTGAAAAATGGAGTCAGAGAAGTCAGAGAAACATGACCTTGAACATAATTGAGGGTTTTTTTGGTTGTTTTAGTTTTTTTTAAATGCTTTTAACAGTTTCATAACACATAGACAATGTGCCTTGATCACACCCATGCCCATCTCCTTCCCACTCCTTACGCCTCCGTACGGCCCTCCATCTTCATGTCTTGATGTGTGCGCATGTGTGTTTTGTACCCCATCAGTGTAGCCTGCTAGACTGTTGATCTTGTTGGCTTGATCTTCTGCAGGAGGCTAAAGGTGTTTTTTTTTGTTGTTGTTGTTTTGATTTGATTGAAAACTTTAGTATTTTGTTTTCCTTTCTTATTTTAAAATCATTTTTTGCCTATAATTTTTTTTTTTTTTTGGTTTTTCGAGACAGGGTTTCTCTGTGTAGCTTTGCGCCTTTCCTGGGACTCACTTGGTAGCCCAGGCTGGCCTCGAACTCACAGAGATCCGCCTGGCTCTGCCTCCCGAGTGCTGGGATTAAAGGCGTGCGCCACCACCGCCCGGCAATTTTTTATGTGTATCTTTGCCCAACATTCTGTAACATTTGAAGTTTTTTTTTAGTGTCTAATTTCTAAGTAGCTACTGGGGAGAAATGAGTTGCTTTTCTTTTAGGATGTGGCTGCTGGTAGGTATCACATACTCCAGTGTACGGCTCAAACACAGTCATTTTGGAACCAGTGATTTAGTAATTTTAAATAGAAATCATAAAATCAGAAATTAAATGTGTTAAGAGATCACAGGGGAGGGGCATTAAAAGGAGGGAGTATCCAAAATATGTCATGTATGTGCATAAAATCGGCAAAGAATAAATAGCACTATTAAGAAACAAACAAAATAAACAGGAGTAATCCCATCACTGGGAAAAAGTAAAGATGCTTGAGGTTTGATGGCCAGTCAGTCTTGCCTAATCTGTGAGCTCCAAGTTCAGTGAGAGACTGTGTCTCAAGTAAAAACAAAACAAAACAAAAATAAAACCCAACAACAGCAACCAAACAACAAAACAATAAAAACCAAACCAAAGTCAAAAAGGCAGTGAAACAATTGAAGACATCCAACCTTAACCATTAGCCTCTACATGCATGACTACACACCTGTACACACACAGAGAAAGATCTAGCCAGACAGAGGAGACCGTGGGTGAAGCAGAGAGACAGGGCATGGGGGCAGTTAGGGCAGACAGTGATTTGAGACCCAGAAACTTCTGGGTAGGCACTTAAATAGCAAGAGGTACTTGAGGGTCTGGCTGACTTTATACACAACAACTGATACACTCAAGAGACAGAGGCAGGTGAAGCTTTGTAAGTTTGAGGGGAGCCTTATCTACATAGCAAGTTCTAGGCTAGCCAGGGCTACAAAGTAAGATCTGGTACAAAGAATAAATTTTTAAAAAACTCTGAATTTAATAGAAAGCCAACAATACAACCTGTAACTGGGGTTAGAGACTCAAGATCTAGGCATTCACTTTTAGTTCCTTAATCCAAGTGGTAGATGCTGAGCACAAGTGCTATCTCTGCCTTTTTTGAGTTCACACTTAAGAGTCCCTTCTGGTGAGTGACCCCCACTCCCTGGCACAATTGTCCATAGGGCAGAAGACCTCCCTCCTTTGCTCCCTGAGAGCATCCTCCTGACTCTGCATCCCAGGACAGCTTCTCTATGAGGCCTATGTTTATGTGGGCAGTTAGCTAGCCTGTGGTTAAGTGGGGTTTGAGACATGTCTTCCAAAAGAACAGAACAAGAGGGTCGAGAAGTTGTGGGGAAGCAGCCCTCTTTGTTGGAAAAAGCAGCTGAGCTCAGGTTGAGGCAAAGACTTAAGACTCCAGGAGGGTCACACAGACGGGGACCATTGTGAAGGGTGTGGATAGAATCTAGTCGGGTCATCCTTCTTACTATTATTATAGTATATGATGGTTTCTCCTCCATTTCCTTGCCAAATCCCTAAGCTGCATGAGAATCTAGCTGACTGTACTATCCCCACATCCTCCTGCCCATACCACCACACAAGCTCCAACTGTGAAAATAACTGCTCCAAACCATTGGCCTGGTGGTCCCACCTTCTATTTCCAGTGAGGATGCTGTTGTCCTCATTGGCTAAGCAGAAGTGATTGACAGGTGAGTAGCCCAATGAACAACGACACTTAGAAGCACCCTCCTCCCTCCCGGTGGCAGTTACCGGCTGATGCTCTCATCTCACAAGCAGACTTTGGAGTAACGAGGTTTTGGGGAACTATCACTTCAGCCGTTTAATTTTTTCTTTCAAAAGTCAGAACCCAGTTATCTTTAGTAAAGGGTGGAAGGACACATGGCAGCTTAAGAGTACAAATAAACTCTCCCAGACAATACAGAATGTTTATTAAACCAGCCACTTCACAGAGAGGGTGTTGCTGTGCTAAGACATTGGTAGGCCAAATGAGGGTGTAAAGTGGTTGGTGACCCGTGAATAGCAACAGAGGACTTAGCCCTCACCAGGCTGGAGTTGAAGGTGTCCATCACAGCTTTTGTAGACAGTAATTCTCGGGGTCTGATAGGTCTGGGACTGGAGGGAAACATGATGGCCTCAGTGTTGGGACTTTGGGGGCCACAGTCGTCAAAGTGCCAAACGGATACTAGGCAGGATAGTGTTGGGGTGTTCCTGCCCACGGATGTGGCCTCTTTACAAGGGAATCTTGGAAGAGCAGGCTTAGGGAGGAAAGAGGAGACATGGACCATGACATGATTGGACAGAGATGGAGTGTCCCATCTTTGAAAGGTCTAGCCAGGAAGATGTGGCCTTTGGAAGAACGGCAGTGGAGCACCACTCATTTATTTTTAGAAGATGGAACTAGAGATGAAGAGAGATGAGGCAGAGGGGATTGGTGGGAGGGTATTAGAAAGCAAGGATTGGCTACAATATGAGTTCAGAGCTGGGGTTTCCAGAAGCCCTGGACAAAACACATGCTTGGCACCTGGCTGTCACTCAGTAAGTGCTAGCTATTATTATCACCCCTCTTGGAGGGGTGGTGGAGGGTCCGTCCACTCATGTCTAGTGGTTCAGATGAAAAAAAGTTAAAAGAGAGAGCCAGGGAAACAGGCCATTAAAATTGCCTTTTTTGTCTCCCTACTGGCTTGTTAGAGTTGAAGAGACTGTTGACATTGCAGAATGAGAGGGAAAGGCTAGAGAGTAAGGACGTTGGTGTGTGCTGGGGTCGGGAGCCGTGGCAGCCGTGGCAGCACAACTGGGGGCGATAGCTGTCCTTCCAAACAGGGCTGTTAGCAGTGAGGTGAAAGAAGAGGGGGGCGCTTCCTCGCAGGGCTGGAGAAGGGGACGGGATGGAAGACGGACAGGTCAGGCTGAGCCCCTGTCATGCTATATATAATAGCTGTTGTGGTTGCTGGGGTGTGGGCAGGAACCCACCTACTCATTTCTTCTGGTCAAAAGAACTAGTGTTGAATATGTTTACTGGGATATGTCCCACACATCATTCTCTAAAGTGACAATTTACTCAGGGACCACTGATTTTTGTGGTCTGACAGGAAAAGTCCCTCGGAGAAACCCAGAGACAGATTTTAAAGTACATTTGACAGGAAGGCTTCAGAATACAGAAGAAATAGCACAATGCATTCACTAAGGTTCTGAATGGAGCTCCCATGTTGTCTCTACTTCTCTTTGCCTTCCTTATCCCCACTACTTTGTGTTTCCTTTTATCAAGTCATTGAATCTGAGGCATCTGTTAGGGGAGGGGGAATGCAGAGTTGGGGGGCCCTTGAGGCAGCTAAGAGAAGTCATGTGATGTTGATGTTTAAAGAAAAAGATGTTGGCCCTCAAAATTGCAACTATGTAATCAAAAGGCATGTTTTTGCAACAATTAAACTGAAAAGGCACTTGTATTAGCCTACCCAAGCTAAGAAACTCTGGTCTATGATATAGGGAGAAAGCACGTGGAAGAGGGAGACACCAAATAGGCAACAAGAGACAGGAGGAGAGAGGTGGAAAGGGACAGAGGCATGATGGAGATCTGTGGCAACAGGGCCTAAGGAGGGACAGAGGTGGCTCGGAAATGGGCTAGCACACATATTATTTGCTAAGCTCTCCAAGTCTTTTCTATTTCCATTTCCACTGACTGTGGTTCTAACCTATTTTTACAAAGGAGATGGATAAGGTTCTTCGTCTTCAGCGCTTCCAGGAAGCGTAGCATTTATTATTTCCATTTTCCATTTTCCATGAACCTTTTCCAAAATTTCATGGGTGCCCCAGAGCAAAGTCTCAGTGGTTGTGTGCTCATGGGATTCAGAACTGGGTAAGGTAAGAGGCCGAAAGCCAGCAGGGAGAAGGGAGACAGGACTTGTGAAAGCAAGCTAAGAAGTCAGCTTCTGGAAGCTGCTCTCCTTTTTCATCTCCATGGATGAGGCGCTGAACAAGCACGCGGGATGGCAGTGTGTCAGGAAGGTGGCGTCCCACTCGAGGCAGTAAAACAGTAATGGGAAGTGTTGCATTGGAGGGTGTTGGCCTCACAGTGGGGAGTGTGGTGGCCATGAAGGTGGGAGGGGAGAGCTGAAGACTGGCCCTTCATGAAGCCTGGTTTAGGATGATGCTGAGCTGCTGATTTTACTCATAGTTGGTGACTAGATATTCTCCCTAGTCAACAAAAGGCAAGGGAAGAGGGTTGGGTAAGGGACACAGCTACTGAACAGGGCCCCCAAAGCCAAATGTTGCTAGAACAAGTGGATCTGCATCTCGCCTCACCAAGAGGGAGATTGAACAGGCCAGAGAAATGCTTAGGCAGAGCCAGAGCTGGAGAAGAGGAAAGAGGTTGTGGGAGAGGTGAGCAAGACGGTCAGCAAGCTGATTCTTGAAGCCAACCCAGATGTCTCTCTCTCTCTCTCTCTCTCTCTCTCTCTCTCTCTCCTCTTTTGATATCCTGCTAAGACAATTTCTTCCATACACAGCTGGAAGTAGTGATAACATCCCAAAGCTGTGAGGTTTTGAGGAGCCGAGAGTGAGCAAGTGAGGGAGGCAAAGGGATCTTTATTCTGAAGGGAGGAGGCCTGCCTGTGGCAGGAGATCAAGTGGCACACGAGTCCTTTGTTGTCCTCTGTCTCTCCTAGGCCACGTCCTGTGAGACTTGGTCTTACCTTCTGCAGTCCTCTGTGGCTGGCATCTGTCTTATAGGCAGGGCGAGGAGTGGCAAGTGGGGAGGGAGGTAGAGGCAGGAGAGCTGGGGAATGGGGCGATTGCTTGAGCCAAGGCAGGGTCCAATACAGAGATGGAAAGGTAGGACCCCTGCAGAGATGACCCTACCTAACTCTGTCTTCTGCATCTTGTCATAATCTCTGGTTCTGCTCAGTCTCAGGGCCATTTACCGGTTCCATAAAGGATTCAGAGCCCTCTGCTCCAGTCACCTGACTTCCTGAGCTGATTTTGCTCAACTTATACTGGTGGCCCTACTTGCTAAAGTCAGGTCCCTCAGCCGAGGAAGAGCGGAAGCGACTCGTAGACAGAGCACTAGTTCTTAGACAAGGCAGGGCACTCTTGGGCAACAAGCCCTAAGATCTGCCCACTTCTTTCTCACACGGGCCACTATGAGACTGATGGACAAGTTACACACAAAGGCGGAAGGACAGACCTGTGCAACTGTGACCTTGCCTCTGTGGAGGCAGGAAGGAGCGAGCCACTTAAGTCTGAAATGGTCTGGTTGAGAGAGGGTAGGTGATGAGTCTAGCAGTAATAACACAAGGGCAAAGCTGGGGAGCTGCCCGAGTGACTTGGCTTCCCCAGGAGCTGGATGGAAGAGACGAGACTTCTGGCCTCCATGTTAGCCTACTCCAGGAGTAATCCGCACTTCAGTTCTGTTTGAAGTTCAGGAGTGTCTCAGGTGGATTGTTTGCTTTTCAAGGAGGAAAGAATGACATTGTCTTAAGACTCAAAGGAAACAGACCACCCCATTCTTAGATGGCACTGATCCTTGCTCTTTCCTGGCTCAGTGCTCCTCCTGCAGACCCTCTCCTGAGAATCAGAGAAGCCCCACTCGGGATGTCGCAAAGCTGTGTGCCAGTATTCACTGCTGCATGGGAGGGGAGCGTATTCCCTTTTAACCTCAGCAGCCCGCGATGAGGCCAGAATTACTCAAACAGCACCTTTATTGAAAATATATATATATATATTTTTAGAATATGTGCAAGATAGGCCCATCCAGGTTTTAAATCTCACTGGTAGTTTTTGCCTCATCATCACGGTGCTGGGGCCATCCTGGTCTTGTGCTGAATGGATTCCTCCCTCACTCTGGGGTGTCTCCTGCCTCTGGGTAAGGGAGGAGAAGGCAGTCTACCCTCAATCTGTTGTTAAGTCCCTCCTCTCTGTCCATCTCACCTCCTGGCTTCTTGGTCCTTTGGACAGACTTAGTCCTGGCCACACACATGCTACTGTAGGCCTCTTCACTGGGTTGACTGGGAGAATTTGAGCTGTGGGGTGTGCTGGCTCTTAACCTGTGTACAGGCCATTTAGGACGATGGAGAGGCATTATAAGCTGCAATTATGAATGATTATGAATGGCAGAACAGCAAGGTCACTGTTAGCAAAGGAAAGTCCTGCCCAAGGCTTGTTGGGCACCTTTTTTTTTGAAGGCTTCCAAGACCACTTCCCCCATCCCTGTCTTCATGGTTACAAAATCCAGTCCTTCATAATTTTCCCAAATTAATGTTGAGTACTGTGAAAGGAACCTTTCTTCCAAGAAAAAGGTTAATTTCTTTACAGAGCCCAAAGTTTGGACACTCTCAACCCTAAACCTAAAAACAGCTGCTGTTTAGGCAGAGAGGGAACTTAGGCTTGGGCTGAGGTGACAGGAAGGTGGGCCAGGAGGAGGAGCATCAGGCCGGGGGAGGCTTTGTCAGCAAGTTCAGGCTTTAGCCGGTCTGTGGTGGGTGGGGTGTCTCTGGGGACCCTTGGCAGCCTTGTTGCCATGGGCTTGGCTTCAGGGTGCTTTTTTTTTTTGTACCACAAGAGGTAAAGAATGTGTGTGGCAGAGCTCAAGTTCTGTGTAACTCCAGTGCGAGCTGCGTAGGGGTGGGGTGTCAGTCGGCCTGAGGGAGGCTTCAGAGACACACTGAGGGCCCTGCCTCAGTTGGGAGTTGTGTTTCAAAAAGAGGGAAGAAGAGAAAGTATGGAGGGGAATGTACCTGTCACCGGATGTGGCTTGTTAGTGCCAAGCTGGTGGCAGGAACCCTGAGGCTGGCACCCTGGGCTTACAGCACGGTCCACTGTTGCCGTACACGGGGCGGTTGCGGGCCAAGGAGGTTTCCCCTGGAGTTAACGAGAATTGGTGGGATGAGAGTTGGGGTCGTGGGTTGGAACCATTTTCAAAAGCAATGCATTGAGTTCCTCATCCCCGTACCTTCTTAGGGTGAATAAGTGAGAAAACCCGCTGTTTGCCTAATGCCTTGGAAGGCCAGAGCAAGGAGCTGCTTCCTGCATTTCATTCCTGGTGTTTCCTAGTTCTCCAGAGTTCTCAGCTTTTCCCTCCTCCCCCCTCTTCCCCCCAGTCCTCTGACAATTGGGTGGCAAGTCCTCTGACATAGGTATGATGGTAAGGAAAAGCCAGCTTTGTGGAGAAGACAATGCTGAGTCTGGAACTGCAGATGGAAGCCTTGCCAGAGCAAAGGGGCCTGGAGTCTAACAAAACAGATGTTTTGCTGCTGGATCAGGATCCAGCAGGTCTTTTGAGCTGGTCCAGAGAGTGGCTGAAGGATCCTTGTAGAAAAGCCTGCCAGGACACTTTCTGGCACGGCTCTGAGTGGTATATGTGGTCTCCCTATGGCCAATGGGCAGGGAAGTACCTGGCAGGTAGATCAATGCAATGGTAGGAAGTACCAGGGATTGTCTTATTGACAATTTGTAGGGCCTAGCATGGCCACCTAAGGATAGGTAGGGCTCTTCAGAATCCCCAGGGTCATTTCCGTTTCCTGGGCTCTCCAAGATCTCCTGGGGGTGGTGAGGGGTGGAGACATGTCTGTCCGAAGGAAGAGACAGCAAATGTGAGAGATAGGTTTGTAGAGAGAGGAACAGAGAAGGTAAGAAAAGGTGGCATCCTTTCCTTTTTATGATGCTCTTGTGTGCCATTAGACACAGTTTGACTAAGCTCTGGTACTTAGAGCAGAGCATTCCAGGAAAAACTATTGCTGCTGTGCATGTCAGGTAACCCTCCTGAGCTTGGAGAGAGTCCTCACCTGCACAAAAGCAGGCCTGAGCTCAGTGAGGTACCTTAGTCCTGGTTTCTGATCCACTTAGGGGATGCGGAGGCTCAGTGGAGTGTGAAGGGGGAGAGTTCCTGCAGTTACCTTCTTTTCCTCTTGGTGGTGTGCCACACATCAGAGGAACACATTTTTTCCTTGGGTGATCCAGGAGGGAGCCGCCAAAGGCCGAGGGCTGAAATGGGTGGGTGGGTGGGGGGGACCGTAAAGAATAGCATGACAGGGAGCAGCCAGATCTGCTTAAATACCAGAAGAGGCATGTGTGGGCCTGGGGTAGGAAGGCAAGCGACAGGAAGTGGGAGCCAGAGGCCATTCTTTTGCACCACTTAAAACTCATCCTTTGTATGTGGCATCTTCACCGGGCCCTGGATCTAGATCTGGATAGGACCTGTTGGGACTCATGCCATAGCTGCTGAAACTGATATCCTAATCACAAAGGAGTGGAGGCAGCCAGTGTGCAGAATACAGTATGTTCTGGCTCTCTACTCTTTGAGAAGGTCTGTGTGGTGAGACCATGCCTCCTTTTAAAGCTCTTTACCATTGTCACCACCCAGCTCTGCTTTTCTCTTTGTAGTTAGCTCTCCAGGTGGCTGACACCAAAAGAACTGGGGAGTTTGGCAAAGCAAAGGCTGGGTGGTAGCGAAAGGTGGGGGGTGGTGCAGGGGTACAAGGCGGGGCTTTTCCTTCCCAGTAAAGAGCTTTAGGGTATGAATCTTCTGATTCTGCTCAAGTTTACTCAGATTACACCGGAAGAAAACAAGAACTATACCGGAGGGTGGCTGGAAGGAGAATGGTTAGCCTTTTTCTCTGGTAGGCAAAATGAAGGGTTACTTTCCAGGGTATGACAGGCTCTTGGGTTAGCTATGGGAGGTCATGAGCCCCAGGACATTGTGGGAGAGACGGGGTGACAAGGATGGCGCAGAGTCATTCCTCAGATTGCCTATGTAGAATTTTTAGGCATGGGGATGACCTCTTTTGAAATGAGATGGAGAAGCAGGGTCTGCAGAAGAACGGGTCTGATGGCCACCGTGCGTCTCATGTTTCCTCCAAAGACCTGCTCTCAGAGCTGGTGCTGCAAGATGGCCTTCCTCCCCTGCCTGTTTCCTTTCTTCGTACTTTACGAATTTTTTTTTTCCCTGAAGGGGACCAAAATGGGATGAAGTGAAGGAGAAAGAGAAATTAAACTAACCCCGGAAAGGCTGACCCTGGTGATGAGTCATTCCAGTCGGTCCTGGACCAGCCCCAACTCCAAAGAGCTTCTTCGGATACAAAGTTACCTTTACTGGGCCTCAAAGCCTTTCAATAGTTCAACCGGAACAATAGAAAAGGAAACTATTCACAGCAGCCTTTTCCAAGCTGCTGGGCCCTTCTGGCAAAGAGCCTTGCACTGGGTTCCTTACTCCTGGGGCTGAGGCTTGTGTGGACAGAGATGGCCAGAAGATGGAGAGAACTTTTGAGTCAGGGTTAGGTGGAAGGTGGTTTCTTCCCTGAGTGTGGGGAGCAGACTCTTCCAGCTTGCACATAGTAAGAGCTCAATAAATAGGGATTCATTGTATGGAAAGAAATTATTTGTTGAATTTCCATGTGGGTAAATACACAGAGTTGCCTTCAATAGAGGAAAAAAAGGACCATAAATGTAGAGGGTTGAGCAGGAGATGGTCCACAGAGAGCAGAGTGAACACTCTATAGATTGGGGATGGGATGGGTGTGGGAAAGGGCTGGGTAAAACGAGGTGGAAGAAGGGACAGGTAAAGAGCACACAAGACCATGGCAGCCTAGGGCAATGGCTCTGCCACTTCAGAACCCAGGTATACTTCTTCCTCAGAAAGTTCTTAAGTTTTCATGTAAGTCATAGATCTGGCAAAGGAGGAGAGACTCCGCCTCCCTTTGCCAGAACACATCATGGTCAGAGATCACCATTGCTAGGACATAGGAGGATGAGGGAAAAGATGATTCTCCACGTGATGTTGGAACAGGAGGACAAAGCTATGGGGCCTCAAGGAGGGTGGCCTCTGCCGAGGAGGGGATCAGAATAACAGTGCACCTGTGGAAGAGTTCCGACCCAAACACAAGGCATCAGGTGCTTGTGAGTTCCAGTACGATTCAACACTTGTAGAATCTCTTCATGACTGACCATTTTTGCTGAGAGCAGATACCTCACATGTTGATGTCAGAGGCCCCCAAACTCATCAGGAAGTCAACCTTTGCGGTTACTGTGCATCCACCGGAAGAATGAGCAGTGTGGTGTTGTGACACAGCCACCATGATGGCTGGAGAAAGGGAAGCTAGCCAGTAAATTCTTGATTTGACCTCCGAAGAACAGTCGGCAATGAGGTTCCCCGTTCTCTGAAATGAAACGTTGGAGGTACTTCACCAGTCTGCTCTCCTGGCATGCTAGGCTCACAAACAGTGAAGTCTGCTTTTCAAATTTTGGAAGGTTGACTTTTTTCCCCCCTTCTTCTAGACTAGAGCATTACACGTGTAAATGTGATGTTCAGTCGTTATATTTTACAAAAGAAACATTTTAACTCTGCCAAAATAGAAAGGATATAACCTCAAACGTGACTCTTGTGAGTCAGACTGTTGAAACTGGCCTGGAGAAGCAGTCCTAGAATTCAGCTTCCAATGGTGTGATCTCAGAACATGCAACGTTTTTAGGTATTTGGGGCTTGCTGCGTTGCCTGGCTTTGACAACAGCAGTGGGCCCTACCTGTCACCTGGTGGGTGGGAGAGATGCCAGCAAGTGGCCACCTGCATTCAAATCATACCAGTTCATCCCAGTTTCCCAGCCATGCCCTAGAGTCAAGTGCAAATTACTGATACTTAAAACATAATGTAATGTATATGCCTTCCACGTCTCTCCCTCCCTCTCATTTTACAAATGACCAAATTCTACTCATCCTTCAAAACCCAGCTCAAGTGCCTTAACCTCGTGTCTACTTTGAGATTCTCTTATCTTCTCAGCAGAAGGGAAGTTTGGGTGAGACCTGCCTCCTCTGTACTCCAGCAGCACTTTGTATACTACTTTCTCATTCCCACACTTTGAGTGGTATACTGACATGACGACTTCTCTGCCTAACTGGGAGCGCTTTGGTGATCAGGGTTTCTATTTTACTTTGTGTGTGTGTGTGTCCCCAGTGCCTGATATGCAGGAAATGACTTAAAGTCTAACTCCTGATAGCAGGGTGTTTTGTCAAATTGCTTTAAAATTAGTGGGCAAGCCTGGCATCAGGTCTGCTGGCAATATGCAAGAGGCAGTGATCCGGGTTGGCATCCCTTTGATGTCAATCCAGGTTGGCATTTGTTGGACGTCTGTGGGTTGGGGAGGTACCCTTGGGGGTTGGCCTTGAAGACCTGCTTGTAGACACTGGCAGAGTAAAGCTCCAGGTCTAGAAATAGGGGGCAGAATGAAGACATAGTCAGCTTGCACGTGTGCACAACTACACTTATTGAAATTGGTTGTTATGGAAATGACTGTTGGGAACAATGCCTAGGGCTCAGAGGCTGGGTCCATGTTTCCCGTGTCACAGCAGAAGCTCCAGCAAAGCTGATTTGGTCTAGCTGCACTGGATAGTTCTTAGAGGTGTTAAGAAACTGACTGGCTGATGTCTGTGCTAACTGTCTAGGGGGACTTTCGTCTTACCTCCTGTCAGGGAGCTGATCATCGAAGGCAGGACATTTGCCATTGAGAGTTCTTGGTGTCATGTTATCTTTTCACTGAACTGAGATCTAGCTTCCTTATAACTAGGCTCTTTGGGTACTAGTTCAGTCTTCAACTACCCCATTAAAATCTCCCCTCCACATAAAATATGCAAAGCAAGCCAGCAGCTCCTGTGATTACTGTAACTCTCCTCGGCTCCTCCAGCTACCACCCCACTGTTTCCCATAGTGTGTATTTCTTCTACCCTTCTTTGGGCTTGCAAAAGTCATCAATGTCCCTGACAGTTAAATCATTCATTACCTGAGTATTATAATTTAGTTAACGCAGTCCAAGGAAGTTGTAGGACAGAGAAAAACTCAGTCATCTGGTATTTTTCTGTTTCTCAAAATCTGCCCTGTTATGGAGCAAGGCTGTCCATTTTATTCCAGGGAAAGTGAGAGAAGAGCAGGATGTATGGGAGTCTCCTCAGTAAATCTCTGCCCCACTGCTTCACAGTCTTTTCAGATGCATTCTGAGTCATGATCCTGAACAGGAGACACGAACTGTAGTTCTCTATTTTCTGCTATTAGCATACAGTGAATGATGCTACCTTTATGTCTTGTTTTCCATCACTTAAACAGCACCGAATGGCATGGAGACTGATGGAATATGGCCAGGTGAATCACACAGCCATGGTTCACCTATTTTCCCACCATCTTTGGACACACTTACCCTGGACATGAGTATTATGAAGCACATCACATCAAAAAACTTTGCCTGTGCCTTCCAGTTCTTAGTCATCCAATCAAAACAGGTGACCTGATGAGTGTAGGATGACCCTATGATAGGATGATTTTATCTGAATAGATGTCCTAACATCCATTATCTACAATATGTTGCCAATATCTTCTGGGCAAGCCACTACTTTCTCTTTTCTGATTCTGTGTTTACCAAGCAATATTGTATTCTGATGTCTTCATTGACTTGCTTGGCCAAAAAGAATGTGCCCTGTGGAGGTGGCTTGGGCTGAACCACGTGCCAACTGTAAAGAAATTAAGTTATAGATGAGCTAGAAGATCATTTCCTGAGGAACTAGGTAAATGAGAGCCTTGCCCTTGGAGCGTGCTTGAGGTCAAATCAACTTTGCTGGTGCGGTCTTGAGATATAATGGCTTTGGATCAATATGAAACAGGAAGCAATGGTAGAGCGTAGGGTAAGGACAGGAGAGGTAATACTGGAGTGGGGAGAGTAGAGAAGTCAATTGTCTACTGAAATCTTTGATTATTTATTCATTTTCCCGCCAAGATTCCTAGGGAAAGAAATGAAGAAGAGCTCAGTTCATTTACTAGCTTGTTCACCCATTGGCAGATGCTCTATGAAAGCAATGCAGCTTTTGATAGAGGTTGCAGTTGATTTGTCAGCCCACTGGGAATGCTTCCTCATCATGATGCTCTTTAACTAGTCCCTCAGGTCATCGGAGCAGAGGTAACATTGGGGCATTTTGCTTTTGAACCCCATCTCCAGTCATTCTAGCGGTCCTTGCTTCTGCCCAGGAATGAGCAGGTCAAGGCACCAAGGAGCTTTTCTCTCCTCAGGCACATGGCTTAGGATCAGGAACAGTGGCTTTTTCTGAAAGTTTCTGCTTGGGGAGGCAAAGAAATTGAAGGAGGGAAGGGAGGGGAGAGGAGGAGAAAAGAAATCTTTTAGTTCAGCTTTGATACTTTCCTAGTGTCTCCCTGGGGAGTAAGGCCAAATCCTTTGTTGCTTTGGAGACATTGAGCAAGGTACCTTCTTCGACTTGCTTCTCCCTTGAAGCAGCAGATGGTCTTAATAGATTTGTTTGCCCTCCCCACCACAGGAGTATCTTTGAGGTACTCAAAGGCTCCCCCTTTCTCCCAAGACAATAGCTGCCAGGCCAAAGATTCGGAGGCCCAAGGTTACCAGGTGGAAATTGGAGAAAGAGGCAGAAGTATAGAAAGGCTGACACAAAAGCACTCGTTAAAAACACCGACAACAAACCTTTCCTGGTGCCAGAGTGCTCCTTCCCTCCCACTCATCTCTTCTGTTCTGCTGTTCGTCCCCTGATACAGCGCATCCTCAGGTCCCCCGACTCTGACTCTTCCTTAGTCCTGCGCTCACTATCGCTTCTCTCTGGCCAATATATTCAACATGGCAGCAGGAGGGAAGACGCTGCTTGTGGTTTGAGAGAGTTTCTCGCCTCTGTCTTGGTGAGATACTACTTTCAGAACTGGAATCCAGGGGCTGGAGAGATGGCTCAGAGGTTAAGAGCATTGGCTGCTCTTCCAGAGGTCCTGAGTTCAATTCCCAGCCACCACATGGTGCCTCACAGCCATCTGTAATGAGATCTGGTGCCCTCTTCTGGTATACAGACAGACTGTATGTGTAATAAATAAATTTTAAAAAAAAGAAATAAGACAGAATTGGAGTTCAGAACATCTCTAAATGTGCTCATAATGCTTGTTTTTAATGGATGCCTCCTTGCTAGTGACAGTGTTGGTGTGCAAGGTTGGGTGTTTTCTACAGGTCTCTTGGTCTTCTGGTGTAGGGATGGTGTGGCTTTTAGGAACAGGGGACAGGGGAAAAGGGCAGAAAAAAAAGGATGAATAAAGGGGGGGTGAATGGTCTCTAAATTGTATTAGAAATATACCTACAAGACACTGTTCTTCTTTCCCCTGACATACGATGAAAATAACTCAGTCACTTATCCTCAGTCCCAGGGAGCCTCAAAGCATTGCTCCTTTCATGTGACTCTGCTGATACAAACTGTTCATGTTGCTTGTTCTACCAACATTTACTGTGCCCTTATGTTGAGGGACACCAGTGGGTGACATCAAGGGTGACTCGTCACATCTTCCTCCTCTCTTTCCTCCCAGGATTTGGGGTGGTTTACCTGGGGCTGTTAAATGTCACTGGACAAGTGATAGCTCCTTGTAAGCCTTGGAGACTCTTAGAGTTTTAAGTAGGATTGCGTTCAGTAAGCCAGTAGGGAGGCTGTATCTCATGTAGCCCAGGTATAGTAAAGATCTGCTAATCTGTACATAGACCACGAGTTTCATCCATTTGTTTCTGGTAACTTTAGCTTTCTTTGTCTAATTGGTTTACGTACTGCTCCTTTCTGGTGTTTCTGTGGATGGATGGGAGTCCATACTACCGAGGAATGGAGTTGAATTTCAAGTCTTTCATTTTTCTGGCAGTCATTCCTTAGTTCCCTTAGTTGTACATGCTTAGAGGGTCAGGGCTATGCCACGGGTGTCACGACGACCCTGAGGCAGCCCTGAGCCCTCAGTTGTTGGTGGTGTGTAGAACAGGATGTTCATGAAGCTGGGGCGATGCATCCCCCTTGCAAGCAAGAGTTATGTCTGCTATCCCCAGGCATCACTGCTCAGTAGTTTCTGCTGGATAGACTAGGTCCTGGGACTTTGGTTCTTACCTCTGTCCTTCCATACTCTTAGGCATGATTTTAGAACATGTGTTGAGGATCCCCTCCCATTCAATTCAATTTGGTGTCTCTAACCCCAGGTCTCAGTAAAGGCTAGGCTGAGCGTTGGCTTGCCTGGCTATGACAGGCATTTCACAGGTTCTCTGTAGAAAGCACAGTCCTCAGGGGTCCTTCCTGCCTCGTCTTCAGGGTGCTCTCACTGCAGTCTTCTCTCAGCACAACCAGACTTCCATTTGTTCAGAGCGCCTAAACTGGAGCAGCCCTCGATCTGGGTCCCGTTTATCTTTCTTTGTACCTCTGCATTGAATTTGCCTTCCAGTGTTGTTAGTGTTGCCTCTGAATACATACTCCACTCATCTCTTCTTCATTACCACCCTTAGACAAGGTCCCCGTTACAGGAAGCTTAGGTGTGTACCCCAACAGCTTTTGTGTTTGCCCCTTAGAACAGCAGAGCCATCTTTTAAAAATGTAAATCCAATTTGTTTGGGTTTTTGCCTTCAAAGAATTTTCTGGTGATCCTCTGGGCTTGGAATAAAATCCAAGTTCCTTGCCACAGCCTAAAGGACGGTTAACACATCCCAGCCCATCTCTTTGCCTTCACCATCTGCCTGCTTTCTTGCCTCCAGCCTCCCAATACACCACAGACATTGTTCCCTAGGGAATAACTTTGCCTACCTATTTTCTTCTGTCTGGAATGTTCTCTCCTCTGACCCTTGGGCAGAATCTTTTTTCAGCATTGAGACCTTGGTTCAAATGTTCCCTTTTCAGGAAGGCAAACAAACATAGCTCTGCCGCAGTGCAGGATGCCAAGGCTGCCCAGGTTGGCCAAGCTTAATAACGCACGACACTGAGACTATTTCTTGATGACTGTCCCTCTTCCCTGACAGAAGTGTAGGCTCCAAGAAAGCACACACATTAACTTTCACATATTCATGGTATCCCTGGTATCTGGTATGTGTGTTGTACACAGTAAGTACTCAACCAGTTTTGGATGCATTGAATTGGTCAAGTGAATGCTAAATGTATTGGAAACGAAGGTACGAGAGTGTCTCGGAAGAAGTCTTCCTGTCTTCTTCTTACAGATCTCATGGTAAGGAAACCCCCTGGTTCTTCGCAGTAGTGAAGTGTCGGAAGGATCATCACATCCACCTCTCTGTTGGTGTTAGCTCACATTCTACTAATGAAGAGACTAGCTATGTTAAACTCACACTCACGGATTAGAAAATATGATAGAGCTAAATGGGCTTTCTTGGACTTTTACCTCTTACTTATGACGATACTCATATTCACCACATCACAGTCTAAATTGGGCTTCAGAAAAGCAAGAGATTAAGCAGTTTTCAGAATTTGCATCTGAGTCTGGCTTGATAGGAAGCAAACAGCACACAAAACAAATGCTAGAATCAGTGTTGTCGTCGGCATTGACTTAAGGAGCATAGGACTTAACAGTGCCTGGTGAGGACAGTGAGTGCCACTGACCAGAAGTGTGTCCACTGGGCAGTGGGTGCTATTCCTTGCTTTTGAGGGTGGCTCCAGAGCGTGATTCTTCCAGTAGAGGTGATTTCTGTCTTCCTTTGGGCCAGACATCACTGAGATTCCCTTTGAAAGTCTGAGTATGCCCATCAGTTTTGGGGACTCAACTTATACCTTACTCTGCTCTCCTGTCTGTGTGCACCTGACACACCAAGGCATTTTCAAGAAAATATTGTGAAGAACTTCCATCTCCACTAGAGAGCTGGAGTTGTTTCTTTAGAAAGTGTCCTGTAGGAGTTAAGCTGTGGCTTCACATCTGCTAGCCCCACACAAAGAGCCTAGGACCTTAAGTTCAAATCTGTCTCATATTTGTATATCTGGTAAACATCACTGGTACCAACAGGCCAGCAGAAAAGTATACACTAAGTATACCTGCCTCTAACTAAAGATGTTGAACGGCAGATGGGAAAGGGGCTTGCCAGTGAGAAAGACTTCTTTTGTTGGAAGCCTAGTGATAAGCCTGATGTTCATGAGAGGGAAACCCACCCAGAGATGCTGTTAAACTTGCATATTCTTCAGTGGTCACTGAGGCAGATCCTCTTTCAGCTGCTTCAGGGGGGACTTGGATATAGGGGATGCTGAAAGGGACATAAGGCTGAGTCTGAAGGCTAGGGCTATGGCTCAGCGGTAGAGTGCTTGCCTAGCATATGTGAGGCTCTGGGTACCACTGCATGAAAAAGAAAAAACCCAAAAGACCAAGTCTAAAGAGGGTAACTGAAACTCTTCCAGATTAGACGGAAGTCACGCACTCGAGGCTCGCGCACAGGCTGCAAGAAAACAAAGACAACAAACAACTGTGTTTCGCTTCAAGGCAAAAGCTGCTAGAAAGTCCTGCAAATGACAAAATGATCCAGGAGACACAGGAGTTTTCTTCAGATTTGGGGTGGTGGGGGACCAGAAACAGGAAGACATTTGGGCAAGGTAGCATTTTGGTTTTTTTTTTTTTTTTGGTTTTTCGAGACAGGGTTTCTCTGTGTAGCTTTGCGCCTCTCCTGGAACTCACTTGGTAGCCCAGGCTGGCCTCGAACTCACAGAGATCCGCCTGGCTCTGCCTCCCGAGTGCTGGGATTAAAGGCGTGCGCCACCACCGCCCGGCTGCATTTTGTGAAGCTCAGTTGGGTGTGGGGAGACGGACTGTGTTAGAGAGGGCTTGCCTGGCCCAGCTCCATATCAACAGGAGAGGGATGGTATCTCTACGGCCAGATGAAGAGAAGCCAGCCATCCAATTGCCCCTTCTTTCCTGGTGTGGGATGCAGACTGTCCCCTGAGGAGTTCATTGTCTTTGCTTTCTTGTAGACCGGGAGCTAGCTCCTGAGGGCCGACATCTAATCTAGAGGAACCTCGGCTGCTCTCTTCAGTCATAATCTTACTGCCCTGTCTGGTCTGGGGAAAGGATGGAGCAGCTTTGAAAATATGGATGTTTAAGGCCAGATTAAGTAAGGCTTTATCTCTGGACTTGAACATATCTATCAGCAGGGGCACTCAACGGCTGTCAGGGAAGAGAGGAAGAGAGGACGTGGAGAGAGACTTTTTTCTCTTTTATTTGAGATGAGTTGCATGTTTTGGTTGACATAGGTTAAAACCTTACGACTAGCCTTCTTTAACTCCAAACTGGCTCTGGAAGTCAGTGTGACTACTAGGTCCTGCGGATGGAATGGACTGCACAGGCTCAGGAGCCTTTGACTGGGCTGGAGTGTGTTCTGGCTTGAGGGCTGGCATTAAATCAACCTTGGCCTTAGGGCCTTTGTGCCAACATTCACTTTGTTAGTTTAGACACTTTGCTTGGTCTCTTCCACGTGATGCAGAATGGCGTGGAGCTTTCCATTCAGCATTTTATCTGCTGAGCAGTGAATCGTCTCTCTGTCAAGGTAGTTTTGGCCCTAACCTCTTCAACGACTTTCAAGTGCACAGGGTATAGATTTGAAAATTCTCTGGTGTGGGTGCTTGAAGGGCAAGAGTTGCTTTGAACTCTGTTGTCGCTCGCTCAAACTCTGCTGGTTCAAGTTCCAGCCTGCATCTTCAGACACCATCCTGATTACCTCCTCCTCACATTGTTCCCTATCAATATCTTGCTCTCATCAGGCAGTGGCCACAGACTTTGCTGCTCCTTGTATGGTGACTCTCTGCATTGACAGGGCCAGTTCTTTAGACTCATGTTGCTCTCTTTAATCTCAGTAGTGCCTGAGAGAGAGAGAGAGAGAGAGAGAGAGAGAGAGAGAGAGAGAGAGAGAGAGAGAGAGACTTTAATAGAGGTGTTGGTGGTGGGTGGCTTTGATTCCAAACTGAAATTGGAGGTGAGCTGCTGAAAAGTTTTGGGTTCTTGATCAATCAAGTTGGGTAACACATGCATTTATTCTTTAAAAACAAAAGTCATATGATGCCTGCTTTTGCATTTTAATAAGACTGTGTCTTCTTCAAGCAAGAAGTGGAAAATTCATGGATAAACTGGAAAGGCTGGAAGATCAGGGAGAGTCTGTACTGTAGTCAACATCTCAGGGGCCAAGATATCTAAATACAAGGATAAATGTTTACAGAAGAGTTGGAGTATGTAGGCAATGGCTTGAAGCTCTGTCATGTTCACCTAGGGGGCAATGAGATGCTTGTGTCTCCTGGGATGTTGGAAGAATTCCATAGGCTTATGGCTATCAAAGATCCTACTGCCCATCACGAATAAAGCCCCTGGGCTCATGAAGTGTTCTGATTCTGTCACCCATGCATTTCCAAGCAGGAATCAATCCACTCTTGGTCCGAACACCTGCTCTACTCTCCCTAGTTTCTTCTGGTCAACTGTAAAACATTTCATCCCACCCCACTTCCCTCTCACTGTGGTGTTTTCCCTAGAGACCCTCTTTGGGTGTGTTCTAATGTTATTTCTCTACTGAAGCTATTGCTTCCTAAATATCCCATTGAAAGGGGCTAGGGAGGGGAGGTGTCGGGGTGGCTAGCTCTTTAGGGGTTGATACAATCACTCCCCAATTCCCCAAACCCAGGGATCCATGGGTGTGATGCTGCCCTCTTGCAAAAGGACCATGCTTGAGTTACTGTGCATTCATTCAGTCCTTGGCCAGAACGATGTGTCCAATGGTCTCGGAGGCCTTGTCTGCTTGCCCAAGTTGGGGGCACCACCAGGCAGAGCTGTTGGCTTTTCTTGTGGGGTGTCAGCTTGCCTGCTACTGCTCCTATCCCTGCCTCCTCCTCTTACCTGGTCTCCCCATCACTAGTACAGAATGCCACAGAAACCATTCCCCACCTACTGAGAGCCTCATTAATGTGCAAGGAGACACATAGCTGCTCTCCCTCAATTTCATGCTCAGTGAGCTCGCTGAGGGCCCACTGCGGCCTGCTGTTGTAAGGCGGATGGTGCGTTTCTCATTAAGAGGCATTGTATGCTGCCTCCTTAGCTTCAGAGATGAGGCGGTGGCAAAGGGGGAGTTATTACTATTACTAATGAGAACAGTCACCAGGAGCTTTCCAAAAATGATGTCACAGAGCCCTTAAAAATCTTCGACCCTACTGTGAATTAGAGGGCCTGTCCCCATTTTACCCATGAGGAAATAGAGGCTCAAAGAAGTCGTATAACTAAGAGACCCAGTGGTGCTCTCGATCTTTGTCTTCAGCATCCATGCTCCTTTGAGCCCTGCTGCTCAACACTGTAGTGGTACAAAGAGGTGGGCTGGCTCTGTTTGCACATAACGCCTCCATTATCTAAGTATGCAGTCTGGAACTGTGCTGCCCCCACAGGTACAGCTGGTGTTTATGGTCCAGGTTGAATACTACCTGGAGAGAGCCCCACAGCCTGGCACAAGCTCACCGATTTTCAGATGCTATTTTTTTTTTCCCTCCTCCAGATGTCAAAGCACTCTTGTATCAGAGCTCACAGTGGACCCTGAAAATAATCTAAAGAGCAGGGCCTGAGATGATTATTGTTAGTGGATAGACAAGGAATTTGAGGCTCTGTGGACCTGAGTGAGATGCCCCAAACAATAGACACAAAGCATTTAGGGGTGAGGTAGGACCTCTTCTTGGTTACCAAGCCAAGTCGTTCATTCTCCAAGGAAGCCTAGCTTACTCGGAGCTTTCAGTTGAGGACAGGCAGTCTTCTTAATCCGTGTGCTCAACTAGTCTTGGCAAATTGGCATTCCAACATCCCAAGCATGGAGCCTTGAGGAAGCTTGTAGGACAGTTTCCCTGTTGATTTCTTTGGGGGTTAAAGGTGATGATTTACATTTCTAATTTCAGTCTGGTCCTTGCTCCTTGGGTCATGGTCTTTTCTCCACTGCCAGGGTTATAGAGCTAACTCCTGAGAGGGAACTGTCGTCAGGGGAATGAGCCCAGGTACCGTGCCCCAGGCTAAGAGGTGACGAGTGGTCTGCCAGCAGGGCTGCTCAGCTCTCCTTGGGCCAGGCAAACTTTCTTCCTTTGTAGCTGGAGATGTCGCAGTGGCAGGGGGAGGTGGAAAGGGGGTTCTCAGAACCTGTCAGGTCCAGATGCGGCATGGGAGGGAGAAAGGCTGGGGGCGAAGACTTGAGTTCAAAATGGGAGAGCCTCTAAAGTGAGGCAGGGGCAGTGGAAGGATCTAGAATAAAATTAAGCATATAGAAAATTAGGGACAATCTTTAGGTATCCGGCAGCTACCCAAAAGAAACTCTTTTTTTTTTTTCTTTTTTTGATTAGGCAAAATTCTAGTCAATTGAAAACAGGCTGTATTTCACCCAGAATACAGTTTTGAGTCCCTGAGGTAGGCAGGACCCATTGAAGGTATCTATTTGTCTGGAGAGCTGATCAGATCTGAGCTGAGGCCCCGAGAGCTGTGATGTAACACTGGACAGTCATTTCACATCTCTGAGCATGCTTCTTCAGAGCGAAGATAGACACTCTGGTGACTCAGGAGCAGGAGAGGAAGAGCCTTGCGAGCTGAGGGCTTAGATGCTCAGTGGCTGGAGCTGGGAGAGTTAAGCTTGAATTCTTGGGCTTAACTTGTGGTCAAGACTTGGAGAAAGGTGGCTTAGGAGAGGCCTCAACTTACCCTATGTTGAAGGGGGTCCTCATCCCCACCTAAGATATGTCCTGGGTTGGAAATTCCACGGGGTCTTGGTGACAGGAAGTCCTGTAATCTGGCCTTGCACACCTATCTTAACAGAATGATGTCGGCAGTGAGGACAACTTCGGAGTTCTTAGGTCCAGCATCCCTTGGGGATGCTGTTTTAGCCCTTTGAGCTAGGAAACTCTGTGGATCCATGGGTCAGGTTGCTTGGGCCTGACCTACTTTGGCTTCCAAAGCATGTATATGGAGGACACTTCCATATCTGACGCCCAAAGCGACGTGCTTCTCAAAGCTTAGTTCTAAGGTCACTGGCTTCAGGCTTCCTCATTTTCAAGGTACTGTTTCTGCATCTGAGTCTGGCTGCCTGAAGCAGCCAAGGATGGTGTGGGAGAGTGTCTGCGCTGTCCTGCGCTCCCCTCCCCCCATCCCAGATGGCAGCTGGCCCCGGGGAGCCATTCCCCTGTTTGTACTTTCCTGGGATGAAGTAACAAGGGTGGGGATGTTAGACACTTTGGCAGTCCATTGGGTTAGGTTTGTGGGATTTCTCTGTTGACTCTTTAGATACTTTACCAAATTTCCCAGGACAAGGTGATCCAGGTTCCCACCAACCAGGTTTCGAGGGATCTCTTCTTGAAACTCGGAACCTGCCTCCTCTGCCTCCAGGCGTGTTGTCTGCCAAAGGTGCCTTACTCTCACATTGCCTGCGTCTGTGGTCATGGCCTCTTCACACGGCAGTCACCTGATCACGTCCCTATCTGAAGTGATACACTGTTGCTCCCGGGAACCAGCCATCCAGCGGCCACTCCTCTTCGTTCACTCCACTACATGCTCTCATGCTAATAGCTTGCATTGTTGCTCTCAGGACAAGAAGTCGGGTGGGTTGCCCAAGCCTCTGCAAATAAGTAGTGAAGGAGAAGAAACTGGTTCCTGTCACTGCTCTGGGTCTCTGCACGTTCCTCTACAGCCATACCCCTTGGTCTCGTCTTCATCTCTTCTGTTCCAGGCATTCGGTTCCTGAACTCTCCCTGGGCACAGCCCATACCTGGGGTCTTTTCTGTTCAGGGTTTTCTTAAGCTTTTCTTTTTCTTACGTTCCCATCAGCAGCCTCACCTGTAGGGACGCTGTCTCCCTGGTCAACCTTCTTCATTCTCCGAGGTGCCCTGTTTGTAGTTGGGTTATTTTCTCTTGTATCTTTGGACTTCTGCCTAGGATGCCTTTTCCCCATCTTGTCTACCTGGAAAGCCACTGTGCCTCCTTCCAGGTCTGGCTCAAAGGCTACTCCTTGGAAATCTTCCCAGACAGAACAAGCAAAGGCCCTTCCCAGCTTCCCCTGCCACTGTTTAGCCCTCTGCTTTCCAGTAGTTCACAAACTCTCTGAGACAGGAACTGGATGTTTTTGTCTCTTTAGTGCCTAATATGGGCTTAAAATAGGTGTTTATGACATTTGCTTGCACAAAATGTAAGTTTAGACTGACTGTCTCTTTTTCAACTCTGGCCTGAGCTTTGAAAACTGGAGGAGAGAGGAGGTCAGGGTGGAGGTGGAGGGGAGAGGAGGGTGTATGGAGGGAGAAGCAGAGGATAAAATGAAAATAAATAGCTAGTTCTTCCTACTAATGACTGATTTCCTGATTTGATATTTGGCATTAATTATAATTACTTTCTGGGAGAATATGAAGAACCACCCTGCCTACGTCTTAGGTTTAAAAGCCATCTTATAGTAAAGACAAACTAGGATCATTCCTTTTTATGATTAAATCTCTGTTTCTCAAGAATTGGGGCTATGGCCCACCCGTAACCTTAACTACAAATGGTTCTGTCCTGCACGTTCCAGGAATGGCAATCATGTCTTTGTTTCAAAACGTTATTTATAACCATCTCACAACCCTCCTTTGTTTCAGAAGGTTAGATGACCACCTATGACCACCTTGTTATGACTATGACTGCCTGTTTGGCCCACTGTGCAACCATATCTTTGTTTCAGGAGGGTCTAGCTTGTCATGATTATGTTCTGCTCCCATAACTCCGCCTATTTCGCTCACTGAATCCCTCAGGAAACCCCTTACCTCTCTCTAACCTATACATGTCTTGTCTTCCTCACATACAAGGCTTACCTCTCAAATTCCGCCGCAGGGGAGGCAACCCATGCACACAAATAAAAAAGCTTGCTTTAATTAATTGCTTGCTTTAATTTGGATATGATGGTTTGGGTCAGTGGTCTTTCTCCTTCCAAATAGGGTATTAATCATCACATGTGGCACTCTGCAGAGCTGTGAGGGTGATGGGGTGGCCTGGCAGCTAGGATGCTCAGAGACTCTAAGGAAGATGGACAGGCTTAGAATTTCTAGGAGTGCTGCTTGAGTATAGATGGTTTCAGTCAAGGGAGTCATGCCTGTGTCAAAGTGATCCTCTGTTTAGGGGCTTGAAGGCCACTGTGCAAAGGCCTGGGTCTGGTGAGAGGGGAAAGTGGAGAGGGCCTGTGGTTCTGTGTGTTAAGTCTCAGCAAGAACTAGCCATCTTCTCCTCTGTACACAGTGCTACCAAAGCCTCTGGGGGAGTCTTGAGGCAGTCTCCCTGGAGACGGGAGAAAAAGGACAGGTCCAATGAGATAGTGCCTTTGTTCAGGCTTCCCGGGGGCAGGTTCCTGTTCGGACATCCCTGCTAACTGGTAGTGCGACTTTAGACTTCTGTTTTCTCTTTCAGTTAAGCAAGAGGCAGAGGTGGGGTCAGCGAGATTCCAGAAACACAAGCCATACACAGGAGTCATCTGCCTCCCCTAGCCACATTGTCCAAATCCATCCCTTCTGTAAGGTCGATCCCAATGTGTGCTCTGTGTGATCCTTTCTTATGACCCAGGCTGACAGAAGTTGGTGTCTGCTGCCCTCATTAGAACATGCTGTCTGTCACCCACGGCCTTTTCTCACCATACTTTATCCCCCCTTCCGCACTCCAGGTTGGGTATTAGTAAAGATATTTTAATCTAAACTTTAAGCATGCAAGTTAAGAAAAGGAGAGATGCTCGAGAGCTCCGCCTCACTGCCTTCACTACAGACACTGCAGACATCGTTTTTGTGGGATTTAAACCTATTGTCTTCAAAGGGTTGCTAAGAAACCGACGTGAGAACAAGCAAGGGTGGTTCCTGAGGGGCACCTGATGGCACTAAAATTGATAAGGTCACAGGGGTGAGGGAAGGTGGATGCCTTTACTGTAAACCAAGTTAATAGTCTTGTTTCAGATTCTCAATGTCTGGGGAAAAGAAAAGGACGTGCTAAGGGCTAAAACCATTCGGGCCTTAGGTCTGGTCCATTGTTTCTTCAACAAAACATCTGTGTATGAGAGGAGCATTGACCTTTTGTGTATGGACAACTTTGCATCGGATGTTATTAATTGTGCTGGGATTCTCAGATGGCGAGAAGGTGTACCAGACTCCAGGGTGAGGTCTTCCTGTCTTTCCCCTCTCAATTTTCCTTGTCCTTCTATCCTTCCTCTGCTTCCCCATCTTAAGACTTTTCCTTTGAATCTTAGGGGTTGATGAAGGCCGACGCTGTGTCTTCTGTGGTTTCCTCCATGCTGGATGGGTCTTAGAACCCACTTATCCAGGGATTAAAAGTCTCAACTCATGCAATTTGAGCTCGTAGATTGGGAGGGTCACTATCTGAAGGGAATCTGGAAGATAGGATGTCGTGGCTGGAACCCTCAGCACATAAGCGAAAAGGCATATGATAAGATCATTACGACCAAGATCAATACCCCAAACGGCAGGACCTTGCATATGGCCCCTGATAATCATGATGTACTTCGTTAAATGTTAAGGCAGATTCTGACAGTCAGTTGGGGTTTATAAGTCTTAGTGGGCCAGCACACACGTTCCAGTTGTTGTGCAGATGCACAGCACAGTGAGGACAGCACAGGTCCCCTCCTGTGTCTCCTGAGAATAGCAAGAGCCACCAGGTCTTGGAAAATAAGCTACCTCTGTCATCTGAAATTTCCAGTTTAGGAGTGAGATACAGTTAGCATCATGTTTTAAACAGCATTTAGCCCCTGTTTGGCATCCCCATTAATTACGTTTCCTCTGTGATTAGAATGTCAGCAGACATTCCATTTTGTTCCCAGTTACAAGTTCCCTGTCACAACACACGGGGGCCTCAAAGAACAATTGAATGAATGAATGAATGAATGAACAGACTATTCTCATAATACCTTGGCCTCTTGGGGGTGGATTTTTTTTTATTTAAGGGGGCAATTGACTAAAGAGCTCGGGTGCTGGAGAAGTGTTTGTGAGTGCAGGGAAATTACATTTTTCATTTTTTTTTTTTTTTTTTTTTTGAGATAGGGTTTCTCTCTGTAGCCTTGGCTGCCCCGGAACTCATTCTGGCCTCGAACTTGGAGATCCACTGGCCTCTGCCGCCTGGTGGTGGGATTAAAGGTGTGTGCCACCACCGCCCAGCTCATATTTTTCATTTCTAATCAGACATTTGTCACAGGCCAGGAAATATTTGCAGTCTTTACACTTTGTCTCACCTAGCCTTCCTGAAACACTTTGAGGTGTCGAATTTATTTATATAACTTCCCATTTATAGATGGCAAAACTGAGGCTCAGAGAACGCGATTTTCTAGGGCATCACGTGGCTTAGGAAACAATGGAGTCAGAAAGGGAACCTGGCTGTGCCTAACATTTAAGCACCTTGATTTTACATTCTGCTGCCTCCCTGCAGGTGGGTGGTGGTGGAGAATCTGGGATGCCCTGAGCCAGGGTGGGCACTCTGCCCCAGCATTGGCACAGTGCCTGCAAATGGCCGGTGCTTTTTCCTTCTTGCTTGTCTTTGCTCTCTTTCATTTTCCTTGTCCCCAAGCCCAGAGCTTCCGACGCTCTCCTGAGTTTGGAGACAGACATTTTCAGTTGCAGCTGACAGACTCATGGACCTCCCAGGCCTGTGCTCCTCAGCCATATAGCTTCAAGCTCTAGGTTTGCAGAGCCCTGTGGCAAAGCCTGGTTGGGACCCTTGCCGGTGCAAGGTACTCACGAGAGACCAAGAGACAGGAACTTGTCTCATTACCCCCACTTTTCCAACTGAATTAAGATCAAAGGGATCCTTTTTTGGGGAGCCATGGGGAACAAAGCACAGGATGATCAAGAGGGACCATACTTCCTTGGGGATATAGATAAAAGGGGTGTGTGTGGTGGGTCTGGAGGTGGAAAGGGTGATGCCCCCTTGTAGACAAATTTCTAAATGGTCTTATTAATAATAAACCCAGAGCCAGATATTGGGGTTAAAACCTGAGAGATCAGAAAAGCGGAAAGAAGCCAGTCACGTTCTCACCACTTGGAGATCCTCAGCCAAAGAGAGCTACTTCCTGTATACCCATGGCTCTATGCCTTACTGTTCTGCCATCTCATTTTCTTTCTCCACCCAGCTACATCACTTCCTCTTCCTGCTCAGCTCTGTCACTTCCTGTCTGTCTGTACAGACCTCCAGACTTTTATGGTTAGTGCTGGGATTAAAGGTATGTACCACCATGCCTGGCTCTGTTCCCAGTGTGGCCTTGAACTCCCAGAGATCTGGATGAATCTCTGCCTCCTGAGGGATAGGATTAAAGGCGTGTGCTACCACTGCCTGACCTCTATGTTTACTATAGTGGCTGGCTTTTCCTCCTGATCCTCAGATAAACTTTATTGGGGTGCACAATATACTGGGGACACAATACATCACCACACCCCTTTCTTCCTCTTTTGGGACTCTCACTCTCTGGCTGAGACTCCAAGTAAAGGACTTAAGGGTCAGGCAGGGGCCACCACGTCCTAAAATAGTTAGTTGTGTCATTTGTGACTGTTTGGAGGTTGGGGGTTTTGAGAACCTGCAGTGGAGTACTCGTAGCACACTCAACTGGGGAGCCCAGTTAAGTTAGAGTGTCTCTCATCCTTTAGGGGAGGGCCTCGAGTGGGTGACAGTAACTGGAAGAGCTGCGAGGTGGCCCTAAAGACTCAAGAATAGGAGATGTCCTTAGCGGGTGTCTTCAGCATTACACTCTAGACTCCTGGACTCTGTGGCTTTGCTTAGCTAGCCTTGAGTACAGTAGAAGGCCTTCTCCAGCCTTCCAGGGCATTTCTGGGCCTTGGACCGTGAGGGAGCGAGCAGACATCGGTCTTGTTTTTGTTGGATGAGAAGGCTGCAGTTGCTTTTTTTTTTGCCTCGGGGTCCAAGTGAGCAGAGCAGAGACAGTGCGGGCAGCCTCAGCTTCAGGTGTCTTTGGAACTCTCTTCCGGTTTTCATCCTCTGTGGGTTTTGTAGAGAGATGGGTGACAAGGACAGAATCTGCTGCTGACTTTTCAGTTCTTACTTTCCAAAAGACACACATTGGATCACCCATGTGACACAGAGTCAGGCTCAGGGGACATGAGAAATTAAAAGGGACAATGATGGAGCTAGAATGGGCAGCAGGCAGTGCTGAGCGATAGTGTATCTGAAGGGACAGCAGAGCAGGCAGGAGCTGGAAAGGAGCCTTGCTCCTGCCTTCCTAGAGCCGAGTGGAATAAAAAGAGGAGCCAGGTCTGTGACTGAAGGATGTGGCATGAGTGGGGTGGAGGGCTGGAGAGATGAGGAGAAGTGAGGCTGGAGCTTCCTGGGGGGAGGCAGGGCACTTGCCAGACAGCAGCAGCTTTAGTTAACCGGCTGAGCTTTTTTTACAGCCTTTAGGGGAAGGAGTGAGGGCTGAGTGGACAGATTGCAAGATGGATGCGCTGTGTTCCACTTGTGCATCCATACTTGTATACCTGAAGAGCTGGCAGGGCTGCTACTTCAGGACATGTTCTGCTCAGCTGGCTACTGGCTGTAGGTGACAGGTGGCTTCCTGTCCTGACATAGAATGGGAAAGATATGGCGGTGGAGACCAGTCTCCTTGCCTGGTCTCTAAGCTTGAGGATGGATCCTAGGCCACTCTTTCCAGGCTCTACCATGACTGGTGAATTCCTACCCCCCAGCTCTGCAGGCTCTAAGGGTACTTGAGCTGCCCAGGGTAGCTGAGGCAGGGGCCAAGCTCTTGTTCTTCTTCCCTGTTCTTTCCGTTCTAACAATCCCAGCACCCTCTCTGCTTCTCATCTTTGCCCCCTTTTAATGTAGAATGGTGAGAAGAACATATGCCGAGTACAGAAAACTTGGAGAGGTGCACTCAGAAAAGAATCCAGAAGAGAACAGACTCAAAACCTCACTGTGTGGAGGCAGCACAGCACTCTAAATGTGGTTTCTCTTCCTGACCCCAGAGATGTGGCCAGTTAAGTGTACAGATGCTTGCGTATGCAGTCTAATGCCGAACCTTTCCTCACAATAACAGACTCATTTTCTCACCCCATTGCAATACTTCAAAATAGCATAAGTACAACCTCTTACTACCCTGAAAGAGTTGCAGTTATTTATTTGACCATTGAACTTTTATCCGACTTTTGGTGACATTTTGTTTTCCCCAGTTAGAAGCTCTTCTTGAGGAGTTATTTTTTATGCTTGTTTCTACCTGGACCCGTGGCTGGACCCTAATCCTTAAAGTCCTAAAAAGCTGGTTCTCGATAAAAAAGCACAGGGCCCTCATCTTTGCCCTTCCCCACCGAGGGTGTGCAGTGTGTCCCATGGCCTGCCCTTTAATAAGTGACCAGAGGGACTGTCAGGAAAGCACCAGCTACCACCTACCCACCCCCGTACAGCACAGCCAAATCAAAGGGTCGTGGGTGAAGTGGCTTCTCTCAACACTTCCCACTAACCATGGAATGATGGCTATACCCCTGGACCCAGCTGCTTCAGGCCTAGGCCAGGTGGACACTGTGGGTTCAGGGCTGGGAAGACAGAGCACAGGCCAAAGGCTCAGCCTTCAAGGACTGTCCCATGACACATGGGGCCTCTTCCAGTTCTCCTACGCAGCAGGCCCTGATGGAGCCAAGCCCTACTCTGGCCTCTATTTATGGGTCTATAGAGGCATGGGGACCATCTCTAAAAGGAAAGACAGTCATGGCAATGCTCAAGCATATCTACAGTGTCCAAGAGTCCTGGCTGTAGGAAAATGTCCAGTCCAGGTTTCCCAGCTGATCGCTAACTTGTGTGGGTGACTAGCGCATGCCAATGTACCCATCCCTTCCCATTCATCTATCAAGTATGGATTGTGTAGGCCATGTGTCATGGCCTCCAGGACTGGATTATGGGTAGGTTCAGAGAAGGGCCTGGTGTGGTTTCTCTTCAAGGAGCCCAGAAACAGGTTGGGGAAGCTGGCAGGTATCCAGACACCCAGGACAGAGTCCTGGTGCTCCAAGTAGGGCCGGCTCCAGTCAACGTCATGGGTCAGGGGGGTCTCTTTGGTTGAGAAAGCAGTGTAATTCCAGCAGAGCACTGCGAGAGGAGCAGGGCTTGAGTTGGAGATATGCAAATAGGTCTTACAAGGTATGGTGGGCAGAGGAGGAGGAGGGCAGACACGGCCTGGGGGCCTTTTGGACCATGTCCCTGGGTGTGATTTTCAGTTTCTCCATGGGGTGGGGGTGGGGAGCACTTTCCCATAAGACCAGGAATAAGCAGAAGGGTGAATTCAGGAGGGAGGCGAGCCAAGGCGACTTGGAAAATGGGTTTCAGTCCAAGTGAGGGACTCCTCAGGCAGCTGGCCACCTGGTCATGCTCAGAGAAGGCTTTCTCTGGTGGAACCCAGGTTTGAAGATTGCCTTTGTGTAGGTAGAGCTTTCCTGCCTGGCCCACAGTCAGGACAAACTCTCTCACCTGCCAGTCCCACAGACGCTCAGACCTGACCAAGTAAACACAGAGACTTATATTGATTACAAACTGTATGGCCGTGGCAGGCTTCTTGCTAACTGTTCTTACAGCTTAAATTAATCTATTTCTATTAATCTATACCTTGCCACATGGCTCGTGGCTTACCGGCATCTTCACATGCTGTTTGTCATCATGGCAGCTGGCAGTGTCTCTCTGACTCAGCCTTCCACTTTCCAGCTTTATTCTCCTCCTTGTCCCGCCTACACTTCCTGCCTAGCCAATGGCCAATCAGTGTTTTATTTATTGACTAATTAGCAACACATTTGCCATACAGAACATCCCACAGCACCTTTGAGTTTCACTTAAGAAGAAGGTGGTGTCATCATGGGACCTGAGGTGGCAGTCACAGTAGTACTTGCTATACACGCATGTGGAGCATGAGGCTTCGCATGCAGTTCCCCAACTCTTCCCGCCAACCTCACAGGACCCTATTCCTCACGTAGAGAGGAGGAAGCTTGAGAGCACGTCACACCCTTGGCTTTGGTTCCACCTGACTGCTCAGGCTCAGACTCCTGCATCTTCCTCTAGGTGTGAAGAAACAAGGCTTAGAGAGGCCCAAAGAATGAAGGGCACCCAGTGAAGGCCACTCTGAAGGCCAGGTCCCTGCATTCCAGGCAAGGCAGTAGTGGGGTCCCAGGGGCGGCAGTGCAAAGGTGAGCAGCATTCTGGGAAGGAATAGGGAAGGAAGAAGGAAAAGGGTGCTGGGGAACTGGTGTTCACCATGGCCACGTGGCCTGGGGCCTCCATTCTGGAAGCATTTGAGTCTATCTCCAGATGTAGACTTGTGCCTTGGACATCATCTGACTCTAGGCCTCAGACACTTACACCCTTAACAATCTGCAGCATGGGCACCATACCTCCTGACTCCCACTTCTTTGTATTGAAGGGCACTGCCTGAGAGACTATGTCTTCCTTAGGGTGGCAGGGGCACTGATGCTGTGATCAAGGGTGGGGACTCACAGGACATCACCTAGGTTTAAATATTGTCTCTCATCACTTGCCAGTTCTGTGACCCTGGGGGCATTGCTTACCTGCCCTGAGCCTGTTCCCTCATCTGTAAAATGGGGATAATAATAAGCCTGCCTGCTGTGTGTGCCGCAGAGACAGGGGAGGACTCGGTGGCAAGCCTCCACAGGTTGCTTGTTTTAGAAAAGAAATGCCACTTGCTGTGATTCTCTGGTTCTGGAGTGCTGCTTTTGTCTCCTGGTAAAACCACACTTGAGTAGTTTCCAGTGCTGAGATTTGTCCCCAACATGGGAGGCTTATGGGACTTTGGGTCCTGAGTCCTGCCTGCCCTTGTGGCCATATCTCTTTCTCTCTGGTCTTCTTACCCTGCATCCCAGACTAATGGAGTCATTATTAAAGTCCCCTAATCCTAGAGCCTGAGACCCAGAGTATACTGAGACTCACCTGGTTCAAATCCTTGTTTGTCCTTCAGTCTGAGATGGAGACTGTGACTTCCTCCAACACCACTAAGACCTAACACTGCTAGTCCGTCCAAGCTTTCGTTTTCCCAGGGCTTCTCCCTCAGAGACTCCTGGTGTGGTAGGGGCCCTATAGGGCCCAAGCCCTGGGAATGAGAGGACTCCTGGGCAGTTGGGAGGCCTACTTCAAAGTGAATGGCTGAGAAAAGCTCTTTAGGATGGGGCAGTTTGGAAAAATATACTAGTATGCTTCTGGACGGGGGAAAAAAGGTGGGTTGGGGTATTCTGGCTTTGTCTTAGGGAAAAAAGGTGTTTCAAGCCAGTGAGGAGAGATGGAGGCTTTGAGGGGTTGACTGAGGACAACAGCAAGTTCCAGACTTGCTGGGCAGATGGTATGGAGAGGGGCAGTCCAAACAGTGGTAGGGCAAGATAGGGGCAGGAACATGGCCCTTCTGTTTGATTGACAGCTACTGAAGACTTCCAATACTTAGCAGGTGCAGCATCCCACAGTTCTCAGCCCCAGGTCACTTCTGGGAGCATTATCAATTCCTTTCTTGCTTCGGGTCCTGATCCAATGTTGCCAGGGAGCTTCTTACAACTGACAGTGTCCAGAGATGCCAATTGTACACGTTCGATGTGGAGACAGGAAGACTCTATCTTTCACAAGCTTGCTGAGTATTTGGGCTTCCAAAGATCCTGGGACCAAAGCTAAGAAGTCTGATCCTGGGGTCTACAGAGTGGGGCATTTTGCTCCAGGGAGGACAAGCAGGCAGCTCTTGGAAGGAACAGTGGGGTCTTTATTGAACTTGGTGCTCATGATCTATGTTGCACACCTGCTGTGGTCCACACCATCAGCCACATGGGAGCTCTGCCTCCAAGGAGCTAGAGGATGTAAATTGTGAGGCTGACCAAGATCAAGAGCTTAGAATGGATAACTATTGTAAGAAAGATTGGCAGGTAACTTGTGTCCAGGAGGTCAAGGACTTGCGCAAGGTCACACAGCTAGTTAGCAGCAAGACCACACTTCAGGCCCACTCAAATGAACCCAGTCAAAGCGTATGATATGACCAAAGGTGCTTAGGGGACCTCCCTCATGTGCAAGATGGACCAGGGATGAGCAGTGTATGGAGTCGTTGTTATGGTGGGGATGGAGGATCACTGTAAGACTCGCCTGCAGTCCGTCTACTGGGGGGGACTTGCAATGGCGTGGGGACAGGAAGTAGAGGGCACGAGAGGTGTCAGAGTTCCCAGAATCTCCATGTCCTGGAACTTATACAGAGTGAGCACCCACCAGAGCTCAACTGAATGACTTTCTTAGTAGAATCTGGCAAACTCTCTGGTCCTCATATTTATTGGTGATAAAGAAAACAGGTACCCTAGGACCAGTGTAGGCAGACAGAGTTGCTTCTAGGCCTGCCTCTCCCCCAACACCATTCATTCTTTCTGGTTTACTGAGAACTGTAAGAAATGAATGTTTCCAGTCCCCTGGGAAGAATCTACAGCCTTGGAGGATAGCAAGGTGGCAGAAAGGCAGGACAACTCTACTCTAGACAGGCAGGCTGTATGCAGAGAGCAGGTAATGAAGGCTTGCTGCCTGTCAATCTGTCATATTAAGGTCCCTGAAGCAGGTACACTTCCTAGGGACCTGTGGAAATCCAGCCAGGAACCTGGGGAGGAGCCACCTCTCCACTCCAGCACTAGCCAGAAAAAGATCTCTAAGAGTCAGGAAGACTGGGTCTGGAGCCTGGGCTTGGCACCTGCGGGCAGTGGGACGGGGGCAGATCCCTTGGTCTTTAGGGGCTTAGTTTCTTCAATGGAAACACGATCTGAACACTTCAGCGTAGTGACAACAAGGGGGAGCTCGGAGGCCTTCGACCACCCTGGGGAGACCGAGGCTGCACACGAGTGTAACTGCCAAGGACGATGGCTGAGGTGGGGTCAGAAGGACCGAGAAAGTGTCCTCCAGCGATCAACTGCTAGCTTGAGTTCTTCCCTTCTAACATGCTAACCTGAGCCAAAGGCCAGCCAGTAGCCTAAGCCCCTCTGCCCTCTTGCCTCGGGAGCTTTGGTGGGAACAAGTTGAGATAACAGCAATACAGGAGGCCTGTTGGGGGGCAGAGAGGACTCTACAGTAGGTGCCCCATGAGCACAGACAAGGATTTCTTTATCTAATTTTTCCATTTCTCTTCAAATCCATTCTAAGTGCTACTTCCAGATTCATCTTAAAGGGCTATTTTATCATGACCCCCCCTCCCCAGCACCAATCTACCTTTATAGTCCTGACATTTCCAGCTCTTTGTCAAAGCAGAACACCCTCTTGGGCTATAATGCCTGACTTTGAACTTTGAACTTCGGAAACACTGTCTGTGGTTCCTACACTTTCCTGTCCTGTAACCTAGAAAAGGTTTCTCAACTCCTGAGTTACACTGGAAGCTTGTCTTGTTCATTGGAGTCAGGACTGATGGCTGGAAGTGAGTACTTTCTTGGCCTCCAGGAGTGTGTCTCATCTGGTGGTGGTGGTGGCGGCGGCGGAGGCGGCAGCGGCGGCGGGGTGGGGGGGTGGTGGTGGAGCGGGATGGGACACATCAGCAGAGGTGGAGGGGTCAGTGCCTGATCTGTGCAAGTGCCTGTGCTTGTTCGTAGGGATGGAGATGTGAGAGTCTTACACTTGATCTTAGCCAAAAGGTCAGGAAGCGATGAGACGTGAGAGTCTTCGGAGAAGGCTCCTTTTGATTCACAGGGTTGGAGAAGCAGCCAGAGGTGAATGATGACTGAGGAGATTATATTCAAAGCCTGGGGTGGATGAGAGTGGGGAGGGTGGGGAGGAAGAGCAGGAAAGAGAGGAGACGAGAGAGCAGGCAAGAAAGAGATAGTATCCGAAGTGAGTTCTCTCTATGGGGTCGGGGAGAAGCTAGGCCTTCCAGGGCACATCTCCCTTTTCTGAGAATCCATATTCTGAAAAGCGAGGGGCCTCCAGAGGAACTCTTCCAGGGGGTGGATGGTGGCTTCCACGGGTGATGCAGGGCTTGGGGAAGAGTGGTTGGAGAGGCTGACGAAGGTTCATATGGTTCAAGCGCCCGAGAAGATCATTGCGAAAACCTACCCAGGACCGATGAGTCTGCAGTGAGGGAGAGCAGGGAGGGTCGCAAAAGGCAAAAGGCAAGTCTCTCTGATCAAGTGGACTTCCAGCTGCTCAGTGTTTTTGTCTCACCTGTCCAGGTCCCAGTAGAATCAGTGAGAGAACCATTAGATGGGGAAAGCGAGGCCCAGCAGTGGCCCCAGAGGAGACAAGCCTGACATGCATGGGGCCTGTGTCAGGTACAGGTGAACCTGGCGGTGACAGAAATCAGGCTACCTCTCTGTTCTCCTTGAAAAAACAGTGAGTGTCCCAACCTACGAGGTAGCATCCAGTTCTGTATGACAAGGTCTGGCCAGTGCAATCCAAGCTGCTGTGAAGGCACCATGTTGATGCTCCATCTAAGAAGGAGGCCAGAATGCAGTTTTGAAGGTGGTTTTTACTAGATGAGGCCTGCCTGCCTGACATTAGGACTGTTGATTCTGTACAATAAAAGACAGGAGCTTGGGCTTTTAAAACTACCCTAGACATGCAAATAAAGCTGTTGGAAACTTGGTGATAAATTGCCAGACAATTAGGGCATGTTTCTCCAGGGACCACACACTCTTAAGAATCAAGAAGTTCCAGGGCCCGCTCTGGCATCTGCGTCACCTATTTTAGCTTTGGAGGATTAATTCTGAGAACTAAGTCCAGATCAGTGACCATGGAAAGTATCTGAAATAGTACTTGGTCTGTGAAAAGAGAGAGAAATCCAGGTTAGCATGTGGCCTGTGATGGTTTTAAGTGCTGTAAAACATGAGTGATTCCAACTCTTGGAATCCCTGGGGATGGGCTCTGGCCCACCCAATGGTTTAGTTTTCTGATTACTGTAATTATGTCTCCATAATGCATGTTATAGGTAAGGAAAAAAGATAAGCAGGCCCTAAGCTATAGTACCCTAGGAGCTTTGCAGCCTCAGCCTTTTTTTTTTTTTTTTTTTTTTTTTTTTTAATAACAAAGGGCTTGGACGTGCTGTAGCCTGCTTACTTTGGTTTTAATGTTTCCCTGGGTGTTTTCTGCACAGCTATGCCAATGAGAAAAGGTAATTTTTTTTTCCAATGTAGGATAATGCAGATTTTAGTTGCAAACTTTAGTTGTGTTGATGTTGTACAAACAAAACTCAGGTGGAACAGTTCCAGTCAGCAGAGGACTGTATCACTAGGCCTCAGTTTCCTCATTTGTAAAATAAGACATTTTGTAGCCTGGTGTGATAGCACATATGTGTAATCCCCTTACACACTTGAGAAGCTGAAGGAGCAGGACTGGAAATTTGAGGTCAGCCTGGGCTACATAGTGTCTTGTCTCAATTTAAAAAAAAAAGATAATTTATAAATGTCCAAGTCAGTTGCTTCTTCTGCAAAAACTCTTCTTGGCCATGGCATTTCTATTGGGTGTGAGGTAAGGTAAAGGAGAGGACTCAGGAGAAACACTGGATGAGGAACTGTGAGTGAATCATCTCAATCGGTTGAAGCTCCTTTGGGGCGATGGGTGCTTGTCGGGCTGTGCTTTTTTTCTTGTCAAGAGGAGAGAGAGTTCTTCGTCTTGATTTTGACTCGCACTCTCGATTCTGTGAGAGGCATCCTTCCTCACGTGTCAAACATTTGTTTGCTGACAGGAGACAGTGTCGCCCTGTGCTCTGCCCCTGTGCTCCCCTGGTGGTACCATGTCACTGTTCTGAGGGTACATCCTTCCAGCCTCAGAGCCTGTTATGATGCGATAGCCACAGTCATCTGCAAGACATGTCAGCTGATGGTGTCCTTAAGAGAAGGGGCGTCGAAGGGACAGCGGGTACCAGCCCTGACTCCTGCACTTGTTTTAAACCCTTCCCTGCTGGGTCCCAGTCACTGCTCTCTGCACAAACTCCTTCACAGCCCCAAGGCAGGCTCTGATTTGTTTCTTTGTGAGTCTCTGTCATCACTGACAATGTCTCCCTCTACTTCACATCTGGATACCTGACTATCTTGGCGATGAAGACAGATATTTCTGGCTTAGTTCAGCCTAGTCTCCTAGTTCTAAAAAAGCAAAGGCAGAAGAGGGGGGGACGACAAACCCCCTCCTACCTTAGTCATGATTAGTTATGTACAGGAATGCTTACAACACACCTTTTTCATGTTCAGTAACTAGCCAGCAATTTTGCAAGGCAGCCACATAATTTCCCCCTAGACTGATGCTGTGTCTTAACTGATGCTTCTTGTCCAGTTGCTTCTAAATGTGTCTACGCCCTTTAGTTAAAGGCCACCGGAAACATACAGGGTTTTTTGTTGGCTCACTGCAACCAAAGAAATATATACGCTACTCATGGGATCTTGGAGAATTTTAATAAGAATGCCAGAAACTACTTAAGGATTTGGCCTTGTCTTAAGTGATCTGAGCACTCAAGTACTTGGGACTTTTTTGGACTGAGTCTTGACAGGTAAAGGCATTCATTCTAAATGAGTATCCTCATAGGTTTTTGTTGTTTGTGGTAGTGGTGTGTACATGAGTAGGTGCAGGTACAGGTGCATGAGTGTATGGAGGCCAGAGGTCTAAGTCAGGCATCTTCCTCAATGGTTCTCCATCTTGTTTTTTGATGAAGAGTCTCTCACTAACCTAGAGCTCATCAGCTGTCTAGACTGGTCCATGAGCTCCAGGATTCCTCCTGTCTCTACCCTTCCCCAGCGCTGGGTTACAGTTGTGTATTGCCACACCCAGGGTTTGGTTTTCATTTTTTTTTTTTTTTTTTTTTTTTTTGGTTTTTCGAGACAGGGTTTCTCTGTGAAGCTTTGCGCCTCTCCTGGAACTCACTTGGTAGCCCAGGCTGGCCTCGAACTCACAGAGATCCGCCTGGCTCTGCCTCCCAAGTGCTGGGATTAAAGGCGTGCGCCACCACCGCCCGGCTGGTTTTCATTTTTTAAATGTGGGTGCTAGGCATTCAGATTCAGGGCTTCACGACCGTAGAGCAGTGAGCGCGTTAACCACTGAGCTGTCTCCTCAGCTCCTCAGTCCATCCATCCAAAGGAAATCTTAGGGAATGAACGAGCCTCCTACCATAACTGGTAAAGAAGCAACTATCTCTCTGGTTAGCTAGACCAGGTGGTCATCTCATCACTTTCCTGTGACTCAGAGGCCACTCAAATCTCTATATTTTAGTAATTATGCTTTGGGATATTTGACTGGCTTCTTCTTGGGTTCGGTTCGCTTGCTTCCCTTTCTCTTCACTCAGAAGGGGAAGGGGGGAGACAGACTAGGTCAGTACTGTCAGGGGCTACCTGCCTTTTCCTGCTCCTCACCTTGGACCAAGGGCAGAATCAACTTGTACACGTGAGTCTGCGGCATATGGGTCTTTCCCACTGTCAACGTTTTCTTGTTTAGAGGTTTCGGTAATTGGATAAGAATCTTTTTTTATGCCTTTTGGGAAAATTAGATCTTTAAATCCGATGAAACAGGGCTGCACCAAGTGCAGGAAGACTCTGAACAGAAGACACCAGCAGCAGCACAGGCAGGGACAATAAACAGACTTGTTACTAGTTTTAAGAACAGACCCTGAAGACAGGGCTTGGGTGTACAAGCCCAGGCCAGGAAACCATGCCTCCGACCCAAGTGACATTTTCCTAGACATCTAGAACATAGGCTGTTCTGGATGAGTCTGAAGTGTTTATATGAGAGCAGCAGGAAGGGCTCACCTGGCCTTCCCAGACTAAGTAGGACATTAAGAGCTGTGGATCTTACGAACAGAGGCCCACAAGGTCTGGCCTGCATACTTACATGTGAACTGGCTGAATTTGTTTCCAGAGCCAGCAGTGTGTGAGTTAATGGGTCCAGCAGGATCAGGGAGGGATTGGAGGCATTTCTGGATAGTCTCCACCACGTGAACTACAGTGTGCACAGGAGGCACATAGTGATTCCCTGTGAGGGCATTCGGCCTTGCCCTCTGCCTGCCCTCACCCCTGACCTCTGCCTGCCCTCACCCTTGCCCTCACCCCTGCCCTCTGTGTGCCTTCACCCCTGCCCTCTATGTTCCCTCATGCCTGAAGACTAAGGCCTGACTGAGAAGGAGGCTATGCTGGGCTCAGGACAGGCTTGGGAGAAGGTCCTTGCCTGCGGATGACAATCCACCTTGACCCCTCTGCTGCAGACCAGACTGCAGGGACATCAGCAATTTGGTCCAGTCTCCTGCACATAACTGAGGAGACTGAGAGCCCAGAGGCTGAGCAATCTGGCTAGTGCCCTTGAGGGAGGGAGTCCATAGATGGAGTCAGTAGCAAAGGCTACTGTCACCAAATACTTCGATCGTGTGCCACACACGTGCACCTCACTTTTTGTGAGGCCTTTAGGAATCCTGCGGATGTGAACTCAATCCAGTCCAACATCCCCAGTGTCTCCAGAGGCCAATGGGGACAAATATGCTTCCTGGACCATACACTGCTTCCTTGGTATTGTTCATACCCCCCGCTGCAGACAAGTGCCTCCCGGCACACCTGAAGACACCAGGACACACTTGATTGTTCATAGGCCGCATACTTGAAGGGTAATAAACACTGTTGGCATACGGTGTTCATAGGCAGAATCACTAAATGCTAGACACTCATGTTGTCTCTTGACCTCACCTGAGTTTTGGGCCAGGGAGAGTGCAGGGCTCAAGTCCATACTGCCCTTTTATTGTACTAAGTATGGGCATTTCCACGGCTGCTGCCCAGTCTCCTGAGCAGTTAGCTGCAGTCTCTGTAGCAAGTGGAAGACGAACCTTCTTGGGAAAAGTAGGGAAAACTTGGAAAGTAGGGCTAGAAAGGCCAGCCCTCGGTGTAAGTGGGTTGGTGACACTCCTCCAAACCCCACAGGAGTCTCAAGAGATGCTATTTGCTCCCTCATCCATCATTATGGACTTTGTGACTTCTTGCACTCTGAGGGCCCATTTCTCTTTTAGGGTGTCCCCTGCTCCCCGGCAGCAAGTCATGTGATCTCCTAGTCTTCTGCAACTTTGACAAGATTTCCAGCCCGACGCACAGTGCTGAGGCCTGAATTTTTTGACTTTCTACTCTTAGCTGGCTTCTGATTTGGGGCTTGCCTCCAGTTTCATCGCTAAGGTCTCTTGTACTCTTGGGTGGCTGTGACTTCTTGGTCAGGCCTCGAGCCTCCCACTTAGCCGGGGTTTTTCTCTCCTCCCTTTGACAGTGCTGCTCGAGACATCCATTCACCGTGGAGACCCAGGGTTGGGTCTCCATTCTGACTTCAGGAAGCACCTCAGAGATCACCCCCAAGTCCCCGTGTGTACAGGAAAGGGAGGGATGTGACCAGGACCCCATAGTGGAGCAGGGTGGGTGGCAGTCAGACCCAGCACTCCTGGCTGCTGTTGACTTTCTCTTTCCTGCCACTAGCTTTTTCTCCTTTTTGGGTCCTTCCTGCGCCCCCCCCCCCCCCCCCCCCCCCCCCGCTGTCACATTTTTATCTTACATGAGTGTATCTTGCATTTACGTTTTTTGTCATGTTAACTCATAATGGTTAAGTGTGTGCCTTTTCCCAAAGGAGGTTGCTTTGGGGGCCCTATTGTTGGTAGTGGAGGGGCTTCACATATTTTCTTTGATCCCTGAAGAGTCCTGGGGAGCCAATGGGGTAGGCCATAGGGGTTCATTACCTCAACTGCTCCACTATTCAGGTAATGATGCTGAGACCCATGAAAGGGAAGCTAGACCTTCAGCCTTTCAGTGGAAAATTCTGCCTACCTGCCCACCTACCTCCCTGGTTGCTGAATTCCATATCAGCATACTTAAATACTTAACCCGGAACCCATTGCTTAGGGTTAGTTGTGTGTTGTCCAAAGCATGTTCCATAGAAAGTTGGCCCTTGGTGAAGGTTGGGAAGTACATACAGCCTGCTGGCTTTCCTTTTGCATATGCACACATTAAAGGTTCTGGAAGGGAAACCCTGCTGAAATCTCCTTTTCTTCAAAGTTACTTGACCATAGAAACCTTCATTCTTGGGGATATCACCATTCAGTGGACACACAGTGGGAAACAGGGGTCTAGAGTCTGTTAATCTGGATTCTCCCCTTCTGGGTTCAGGGGAGGGTAGGAGGGTAACCACGACACTTCTTTTTTTTTTTTTTTTTTTTTTTCTGTCTCTTCTTTGAGCTTCCCTAGCTTTCTACCTTCCAGCCCTTGGGGCCATGGGGCACAACGGTTCATTTCTCTGACTCCTTAAGTAGAAGGAGGAAGAGCAGGAGGGACCCATTCATTGCGGGGCCAAGAGAACAGCTGGGAAGAGCCTGTGGAGGGAGTCAGCTGGGAGGCCACCCACAAATGATCTTGGAACTTGGAGAACCAGCAGACAGTGTGGGTGTGGAGGACGAGTACAGGTACAGCTTATTGCCCTTCGAGCCTGTTGTGTGGGGGCCTCTGTTATCACTGTTGCCCTCTCTCTGATTGTGGCCTCTGCCCCTTGTCCATCCACAGTACCCATGATTCTTTCTGGAATCCCTCTCCCTTGCTTCCTCACTGAATTGCAACTTGCATTTATTGCTTTCCCTGGACACTGGCCCTGGGGATCACAGAAAGTCCGTGGTCTCTGCCGCCTACAGTGGCCTTTCTCTTCCTCCAGGCTCAGTTCATTGTGAGCTTCTTAGACCTTGCTACTGAGCACGGCCTCCCCAGGTAGCTGTTAGGTACAGGAGGCCTGGCCTTGCAGTGAACCCCTTGTCGTGATGCCCTCCGTCTCCAGAGAGGAGGGCAAGGATGGCTCGCCATCCTCCCCCACACTCCTGCAGCTCCTCTGCTGAGTCTTCCATACTTATGGTCTTTGAGGCCTCCGGAAAGCCATGCATACTTGGGTCCCTTCCCTGGGCTCACGATTGACTTTTTGTATGCAAACAGTGGTGCCCTTTACTTCTGATGACTTAACCTTGGTCCAGCAACCTACCTAGTGCTTGTACCAGGGTCCTCAGCCCTGTCACTCAATGTACAAGTGTTGCGGATGTGAGGTCAGATGCCTTAGACTCCACAGTACTGAACTCAGTTTACCCAGTGACAAATAAGGGAGCTAGGTGCCTTCTGCACAGGAACCTCCAGAGGGCTAAATGGAATCCACATGAAGGTGTTTTGTCAACTTGAATAAACTAAGCTGCTTGTCAATCTTCCATTTGAGGATGGAGGAGCCTTCTTCAAGGTTTCAGTGCAGATGCAGATGCATGAGAGTTCTCAGCTCAATTGCAGGTGTTTGGCAAAAAGAGCTTTCCAAGGTTTCTGCTGCTGGAACTCCAGCTCTGAATGCCAACCTGTAACTCCTAGTCTTTTCAACCCCCAACCCAGGACCCATTGCTGGGGCTGAGTAGCTTTGTCACATAGCTTATGTGCTGGGGCCCTTGAATAATTGTTACCAGAGTTGTTAGGGTCAGACCCTGAGGCCTGGCAGCCTCTAACAAGTCAGGCTCCATCTCCGTTCCTCAACTGGCCCATTATACAAGTAATAAAAAGCAGAAAAAGGAGATTTATTCAATGTGGCCACACTGGGAAGAGGAACAAAGAGGTCCCCACCCCCCTCCCCAAGTCCCTCTTTATAACATAAAGTTTAGGTTTAAATAGAGAGCAAGAGGTATCCATAGCTAAGCAGTCCTGGCCACGGTGTGGTCCTGCCCATCATTACTGTCTAGGTTGCAGACTCTGCAAGGTGGTCAGAGAAGTTGTCAGAGTTGCGTGAAATCTCTTCCGGGGCCCCTAGCCATTTCTTTCTCCAAGCATGATTATTCCTGGGGAAATTCCAATTCCTTAGGCTTCATTGTTTCAATGGTCTGATAAGCCAAGTGAGCAACACTAAGTGTCTCTTCAGAATATCAGAGGGCTGGAGAGATGGCGTGGCAGCTCAAAGCCCCTGCCTCCCAAGCCTGATGACCTGAGTTCAGTTCTTGGAACCCATGATGGAAACCGAGGACATGTGGCTCCACAACAACCTCAGGAGGATTCAGTTGTGCCTCAAGTGGTGTACTTCCTGTGTGTTGAATGAATGAATGATCCATCTGGAAAAAATAGTCTGCTGTCTTCTTGGACATGGGATCCTTCTCAGATTGTCATTTGGAGACTGCCCAGTAGCTCAGGTGTCTTCTTTTCAGGGAAGCTATCAATAGATCTGTGGGCTGCAAGGGACAGCTGAGTGTCATGTGGACCTGCTCCAGCAATACCACCAGATTGTGCTTTCTGGGCCCTTCTGTGGGCTCCCTACGACTGTGATAAAGCATCCTGAGCAGCTGATTTTAGCTTATGGTTCTAGGGAGTTAGTCATGGTGGTGCCCAGGCACGACAGCAAGTGGCAGGCACGGCGATATCTGCAGGAAGCTGAACGCTCACACCTTTGGACCCAAGCATGAAACAGAGAGGGAACTGGGAGCCGGTGAGGCTCATACTCTCACACCCCCAGGGACACACTTCCTCCAACAAGGCCACACTTCATAACCAGTGCCACCAACTGGGGAACAAGCGTTCAAATGCTTGAGTCTATGGGGGACATTTTGACTGCCCCTGCAAGTGAAAAAGTGCACTCTGAGTCAGCATGGGACAGTTGGACCCTCTGCACACTGCCTGGGCCTGGCACTGAGGGCGCAGTGGGGGCAGGTGATCCCTATGTAGTGAAGTGTAACTCTGGATTTTCCTGTGAGGTTAGCTGGAGCCTGGGTATGCCGGTGACATCCTTGCTGGCATTTGGTTGCAGACCTTTCCTTTCTTCCTGAAGGGAAAGGGATGGAGGACAGACACTGAGTAACCAGACTGGCTTACTGGGAGCTCTGCGTTCAGGGATTTATCCTTGGAACAGAGGAATCTCTTTCTCATCCAAGGCTCAGGCCTGGGTTGGGGGAGGGGTGTCTCTCTACAAAGGGAGGAGGCTGTGGAAGAACTGGCTGGTCCAACCCTGGGCCTAAGTTCCTGGTACACTGCTTTTAAGTCCTTTGTATCAACTTACTTGTTGGTCTCATTGACCTTGCTTTGTGTGATCACTTCCATGATTCATTTAGTTGGTAATTTAGTGACTACCAGCTATGGTAGAGGTGGCCTGGATGCCACTGGGAGGGCAATCAAGGGAGGTGGTCCAGGGTCAGAATGGGCCATAGTCCCCTTTGAAAACCAGGGGGCATAGGCAGTGTTAATGGAGGAAAGGGACAGTGGAGCTTGCAAATGCCCCCTTCCCGCCCCTGCGCTACATAGCATATTAAATGGGACTTTGTCTGGATATGGTCTCCTGTAGAACTGCCCCCCCCCCCCCAACAGCCCCTGACGTCACTGTGCTGTCCCATAGGGTGGGAACAGAGGAAAGCAGAGCTTGGAAGCAGCCTTGCCCTGATTTAAGGAGTGTGACCGGAGAGCTCACCGCGCGCGCACGCGCTCTGTAGCAAGGCATGCACTGAAGGAACTGGCAGGTAGCAGGTAGTGCGAGCTTTGAGAACAGGCATAGTTCCTAGATGCCTCACGGGTTAGACCTCCCCCAGCGCTCTGGCCTCATGCAGAGGTTTAGAGCATTGCCCAGGATGTTGCCCGAGACAGCCTCTGCCAGTGATGCTGTGCTTACCTTTTTGTGTTCCCACACTCTCTCCTTGCACAACTCCTTGTCCTGGTCTCCCCCACAGGCTCAGATCCTGCTGGGCTGCCTGTAACAGCAGCCTCTGCTGTCTGTAGGGCTTCCAGGGAGCCTGGCCTGCTTCTCCCTCCTGGCTCACCACCTCTAGCTCCAAAAGCTCTCACATCTGTAGGCAAAGTCCCCTCCAGGGAGTCCTGTTTCTTCTCCTTACGGTTTTACAAAGTTGAGCAGATATGTCACTGGTGGGGGAGGGGTCGGGCCATCAGAGGGACCCTTTTTAGGCAGTCTCTCAGCCACAGTACTAATGATGGCCCTAATAATAATAGTACCTGACATTTATTGAGTATCTACGGTGCTTGTTACTACTGTCAAACGCTTTAGCTCAGGTCCTTCTTTCCTCTACTCCTCTCAACAACCCAGTGAGGTATGTACTGTTGATGCCCCCAGTTAAGACGGAGGCCGAGAGTGGACAAAGAGCCTGTTGTTTCACTGTACTCTTATCAGGAGACCTTCCTCTTCAAGGAGAGGGACTCATAAAGGTCCCTGAGGCAGAGGCGGCCTTGGTGGTCAAACCATGTCTGTTGAGAGAGGAAGGGTTGGGATGAGACTGATGGGGTCTCAGTGAAAGCTGCTTCTTCGGCAGACCTTTGGTTCCAAGTTCCAGCTCACAGACAGAAGGCTGCTCCTGTGCTCTGCTCCTAACATATCCCTGGATGAGAAGCGTGTGTCAGTCCCACCCGCCTCACCCTCCTGCGTCTGTGCAATGAGAGTGGAGGACGGCACCCCTCTTGTTTCCAAGTTGTTGACTTAGGATGTCTCTCTCTGTGGGGTAAGGAAGGTGTCTACACTGCAAAGCCTTTTCTAGGGGTCTTCCGTAATGCTAGGCCCCGAGGAGCTAAACTGTTGCCCTGTGCTCCAGGCCAGGGCTCTCCTCCTCCTCCTCCTCTCCACTCTTAGCTGGGATGGGAAGCTCTTGCTCACCGACAGTCTGAGGAGCAGGTTGGGAGGTGGTGGTGACCTGGCTGCCTTGGAATGTGTTGTCTTGCTGTTCCTACAGCCTGTCCCGCCACCTGTTGCAGGCTGCTATTGGAAGGGGTTGCCCTCTTAAGAGATACCTTTCCTTTAGAGAGTTAGGGGTCAGCACCTAGTGTGAGGAGACACTTCCAGCATGGCTGTGTTCTGAGCCCGTTACTTGGAAAACAGCTGAGTGGCAGGCATTGAGCCACTTTGGAGAGGCCCAAAAGTAACTCACCCTGGATTGTTCAGATGGGCTGGCCAAAATAACCCTGTGAGCTCGCCTCCTAAAGCCCCCATTTTATCTTCAAACGTGGGGAGGGGGAAGGTATTTAAACAGAGTTGGCAGAGGTGAGGCACTGGGTAATGCTGGGTCAATGGCTGAATCTTACCAGGGGCCTCTTGAAGAGAGCGGGTCTGCTATAGATTGAGAGGGTGTAGGAGGGTATGGAGAGATGGAACTGTGTTAGGGTCTTGAGACCATATCCCCTCAGAATAACAAGTGGGAAGTTTCTCCACTACATGAGGGAGGTGGTACCTCGTGAGGTCAGCCACAGTGCTGGGGACTGCCTAGCTCTGAGCTGATTGCTTGTTGGAACTTTGGTGTGCTCAATTGTAAAATAAATGGCTTTCAGATTATCTGGCTAAGGTGACAGGAGTGTGGATGTGGTGTTGGGGGTGGGGGATAAAGTTTGTAGGACAGCCCTTTCCAGACAGAACCAAACTGTCCCTCTGCATTCCATGGTCTTCAGCTAACCCTTAGATCTAGTACTTGCCATCATCTTGCCTGGTCCTTGACATTCTGTGTCTACTCCCAACCCAGCACATCCCACATCTACTACACTGACATTCAGCTCTTTGAGGGTGGGGGGCTGCTCCTGGTTTATTCTGACCTCCTCTGTGCCTACTCAAGATCTCTGAGCCTGCATTGATGGTCCTTTGTGTTGGCTGAGTGAGAGCTCAATGCAGTAGGTGAGGTCTTAGGACAAGGCGGGTGGGGGGGATGGGTGAGGAAGAAGAATTGCTGTCTGCTGGCAGCCATGCCCAGTCCTCAAAGAATCCAGACTCAGACAGCAGCTCATCTCTGTGAAGCTCAGAGGTTCACAACTTGGCTTCTAGGCCAGCCGGGCCCACGTCTGCGGGCCTCTGGTCAATGGTCAGTGGCAGGTCTCCGACAGGGGTGCAAAGTGTGGGGTAACGTAGGTGATTAGGATAACTGCTGCTGTGGGGCTAGAGAAGGACTCACACACCCTGGACTGCCCATGCTCCCCGCTTGGGTTCCTCTTAGATGCTTAGAGATAGGCTTTGGACCTGGGACCTCACCACTCCTCAGCTCTGTGACTTCCACTTTCCTGACAACTCTCATGTAGGAGGGAACCCAGGAGATACCCGCTCACCCCTTCAGGAGGAGGTACAGCATTTTGTAAATTTACAACAATCTCTGCTCTGATCATGGTGTCTGGCCTGGCCTGGCCCAGTCCTTCCTTAACAAAGGCTCTTAGCGGCCGAATGGCTGAAGCTCCAGCTCTAGCACTTCCTCCTGAGATTTCTTTTTCTTTCTTTTTTAAGTTAGAAAAAAATTATTTTGGCTTATGGTTCCCGAGGTCTAGAAGTCCACAATGGCGGGGAAGACATGGCATGCTGTTGGGAGCAGGGAGCTAGCTGATCACACTAAATGGAGTTACCCTATAGTGGAGTAAGTAACAAGACCTCCACTAGACACCTCAGGCTGAGAAATAAAAAGGTCAATGCCAGGGATGGCTAGTGAGGTCCCATAGACCCCTAAAATTACAGGCTATTGCCAATACTCTCGGTTACCTTCCAAAACTTGATGGTAAGACCCTATTGCTATCTGGGATTTCTTTGTAAGATGCCTAACCTTCCTCTAGGTTCAGGGATCAGGGATCATTGTTGACCCAGTTATCCTCATAATCATTCAAATAGACAGTAGGTGCCATCGTTTTTATTGAAACGGAAAAAACAGGTGCACAGAGATGGCTCTGCTCGCCTAAGGTCTGAAGGCCAGCACGTTGGTGGGAGTGGTATTTGAACACAGGACCGTAAGTCACACTCGATCTTTTCAAGAAGCCATGTGCTCAGCTGTGTCAGCAAAAGCCCTGTTGCTTTTACTCCCATGATCTTTCCCTTAGCTTAGGGTGACAGCTTCCATAAGCTTCTCAGTCTGGATTCCTGGAGTCCAGGGTCCTCAGCCCCAGACCCTGTTAGCTGGGGTCTGTAGGCAGACACCAGGGAGGAGGCAGAGATGTGGGCTCTGAGCCACTGGGCTGTGTGGTAGTCTTGAGGAGTCACCCTGGCCTGAGAAACTGGGATGAAATATCTGCATTCTACATCACACACCCCACTCGGGGGTCCAAGGGCTGCTTGGCTTTCTGAAGTTTGTAGTTGCTCTGGTGCTTCAACCTGGGTCCTGGAGAGTCTGTAGTAGAGGTCAGCCTTGACCTTAGGGGGAAGGGGCAGCCACAGCCCTAAGGTTGGTGTCAAGATTTCTATTGGTTTCAAATGCACAAAAGTCATTGGGATAATAATACCTGGGAAGCTGCAGTTTAGGATCTCTGATTGTTTGCTTTAATTTCCCTTCATTTTTGAATAGTGATTTGCTCCCACAGGTGAAGCAAAGGCTGTATTTGGAAGCGTTTCCTCCTGCCTCTGTCTTGGACCAGATGGCTACTGTCCCCAGAAGCAGCTGTGGTTTCTGTGGGTCTCTCTGGAGATGATCTACACACACCAGCAGACATGTATAGATGGAATTTTAGAATAAGCATCTGCACATTTTTCTGTCTTTCATGCTGCTCTTTTCCACTTAGTGGACTATTTTGGGAAACCTATGTGAGTATCCAAAGCACTTCCTTGTTGGAAATTTAATTTTGCAGTTGGGAAGAGTTCTATCCCATGGATGCAACAGACACCATTTTTCTATTTCGCACAGTTCTTCAGTGGGCCACACAGTGGACCTCTGCAGATATGCACACCCATGTGACTGCAACCCTTAAGAATGGGGCTTCAGAAAGACCCCCTTTGCTCCTTCCTAGTCAAGGCCACTGTGCAGAAGTCACTATCACCTCTGTTTTCTTTAAAATGTGGCTTGCGGGCTGGAGATGTGACTCAGTGGTAGAGTGCTTGCCTAGCATGCACAAGGCCCTGGCAATGCCAAAAATGTGTTGAGGTGTTACATTGGAACTGGATCACAGGGTATTTTGAGGATAATGCATATGTGTAGTAATTGCTCAATAAAGGTGATTGGTGTTCTTACAAATCCCTGGCTGGTGCTCCTGCTGCTGCCTCTGCTTGTACTCTTCAGTTCTACCCCCATCTCTCTCTCTCTCATACACACACACACACACACACACACACACACACACACAAGTACACACTTAATACACTGTTTAGCCACGAAGACAGACTGAGAGGGTCACTATGCACAAGCTAGGTGGAGTGAATGGCCCCATTGTTCCTGGACTGAGTCCTTGGAGTCCTGCAGGTGTGGCACTGACCAGGCCTGGGCTGTCCAGTGGGAGAAGTGACCTCAGTGTCCAGACCACAAGCTTGCCACCCCTGGCAGGCAGGACAACCATTCTTCAGAGAGAGGAAGGGAGAGAGTCTGAGCTCCTGCTGGCCTGGCGAGAGAGGCACTTTGCCTACACACCCAGTATCTCTTAACGGTTAGTCATTGCAGGGGTGGAGGGGCTGGATTAGACGGTATTGATGTTGTAATCCCAGCTCAAGATTTGGTCAAAAGAGCCTCCAGGTGGCCCTAAAGACTGAGGAATGGGAGATGTCCTTAGTGGATGTCTTAAGCGTTACACCCTGGACTCCTGGACATCTTTTTGGTCTCTGTGGCACTGCTTACATAGGCTTGAGCAGAGTAGAAGGCCTTTCCCAGCCGTTCAGGCATTTCTGGGCCTTGTATCTGATGGAGAGAAGGCTTGGACCCTGAGGGAGCTAGATGATGTGGGTCTTGTTTTTGTTGGATGAGGAGGCTGGCTGCAGTTGCAGTTGAAGAAGATCCAAGCTCCTCCTGGCCTGGTACCTACTATACACTTCCTTGATTCCTGAGTCAGGGTAGATAATGCCCTTAGAGCTGGTACCTTGGATAAGAGGCTGGAGTACAGGTAAGAGACATGGTCAGTGAATATCTGTTTTTCTCTTCTCTCTCCCGGGATGAGTAAGTGTGGGTAGTCCTGTTGAGGGTCCCATGGAAGCTCCAGACCTCCATTACCAGGTCTTTCCTTCTTCAGGAAGCACCCCAGACTTCCCTGGTGTGGCACTCTGGACTGACACTCCAGGTCATCCTGCTATAGCATTCCTGAGAAAGACTTCAGAAATGGCCCTGGATCACACTGCCTCTTGACCTTCCCCCCTTTGATTCCTGCCTGTTGGAGGCAATGCTTACCCCTGCCCTGCCTGTTGCCCTTGCCTGCAGAGAATGTTCCAGAAGTGCCTCCAGCCTTCTCAACCCCGGCCAGGGCTTGCTGAAAGGTGGAGCTGGGGACCAGAAGGTATCAAACCCCTTGTCTCTTCCATGAGCAAGCGGGGTGGGCAGAGGGGTAAGTAGGAGGGAAGACTGGAAAAGGCCAGGCCAGAGGCCAGGGAGGGGCATCAGGAGTGGGCTTCTCAGACAAGAGTCAGGCTTCCTGAGGGCTTGAAGTGTGAGGGAGTCGTGGCTGTTCTAGGTAGCTCTTACTCCTAGGATATGGTCTCGGAGTCCTTGTGGCCTCAGATAGTCCCAGAATAAGCCCTTGAATTACTTCCTGGACCCACATACTGCCATTCCCTTTCTATCTCTGCCAATTAGAGGCCTTGCCACAGGACTTGGGGCTGGTATTGCCTGCAGTCTCTCTCTGGCACTTGCCAGACTCTCAGCTGGACCGTCAACTCCGTGCTGAAGTGTCTTGTCCAGGATTGAGTGCAGGAGCAGGGTGGGTAGCCACAGGGCCAGGAGCCTATCTTCCCTGGGTTCAGCTTCTCTTCACCGTGGAAACAGCCCCATAGAAGCCTGAGAATTACACAGGGGAAGAATTTTTAATGCAGCCCATAATCATCCTCTTCTGCTATTTGCCTCCAACTTCTACCACCCCCTGCACCCCAGGGCCTGTGAGATGCTCACAGTATCATCTTGTTAGGTCAGTGGCAGGATTGCAGGGTCACAGACCTTGCTGTTTTGGGTCAAGACTCTGTAGCCAGTGTCTCAGGATCTGGCTCTGGTGCCAGATCTATGGTGATGGTGGTGTTGGTGGTGGTGGTGGTGGTGGTGTTTGTGCTTAAATAAGCCAGACCTGGGCCTGAGGCCGCCATTCCACTCCCACTGCAGGAAGGTGGCGAGAAGGTCCCAAGAGCCCAGATGTCCCCAGCTAGGCCCCTGAGTCTTTTCACTGAGTAAGGCAAGAGCCAGCAGAGCGGGCTGGGAAAGGCTTCTTCCTCAGAAGGAAGTGGACATTTGGCCTTCTTCGACCTCTCCTTCCTTTCGGGAACTTAGGGGACTTGAATACCACTTACCTTGGCAAGCGTTTGCTGAACCACATGAGGTCAAGGAAGGAAGATAAAGCCTGGAGGCTCGGGAGCCTGGAGCCTGCCCCCTCTGTCCCAGTCCCCAGGTCACTCTGCCTCCCTGTCCCTATCAGACCCAGGGAGGCCAAGAGCTTGGGGTAGGGTGGTGCTGGGAGCTGCTGGTAACAAGTGTGTCACAAGATGGCAGTTGTAGTCTGGTCTGGCTCCTGACCAGAGCAAACCCTTGAATTTCTCTGTTCCCTCCCTTCCAGGATTTGGTGGCTTCCTTTCTTCTCCCTGGGGGACTTGGGTCTGTAACTGGGAAGGAGGGGACTTTCTGTTGGAGTGGCTTGAAGGAGCAAGACAGTCAAGAGGGAGAAGGGCTTTTGTCCAAGGCCCCTGGATTTGAGGTCAGAGGTTAAAGGCTACAACTGCCAGAAGGAAGAGCTGTTTGCCGGGAGGTTCCTGGAGACAAAGGTAGCAGAGTTGCTTTGGGCCCCAGGGTACTGGGGAAGGTGGTGGTCTTCCTGCACTCTGGGGGGAGGGAGACCCTCGAAACCTCCTGCAGGAGCAAAGAACACAACAGATAGCCAGTGGTGATGGCTGGTGACCGGCTGGCCTGGGGCCAGCACAGTGTCCCTCTACAGCAGGGGGACAGCTTTCAAGCGGCCTCAGCTGGAGGACCCGAAGGATCAGGAAAGGCTTTTCCTTTTCCTTTTCCACAGCATAGCCTGTTGAAGCTATGAGCTCACCGGGTCTGGCGGCCTCTGGCCCCAGAGAAGCGCAGGGAACAACAGCTTACTATAATACTGAGGATCTAACTTGTGTCTGGTCACAGGTAAGGCTTCAAACACTTGTTTCATTTCAACCATGGAGCTATTGCTCTCATTTTTCTAGAAAAGGAACACATCTGAAACAGGGCAGAAGCAGAAGTAGGGAAGTATTAGAGGTCTTTCTCTCAGGAAGCCGTAGACTTGCGTGGAGGCTGAGCGCATCTCCTTGTGGGTAAGTCATTTGCCCCTTTTGGAGTCCCAGCTTGTCCACCAGTGCTCTCACTGAGCAACCTTCTTCAGCAGTGGACGTGGGGTAGGCTTACCTGCTGGGCCCACCTGCTTTGCCCAGGCTGTTCTGGTTGGGACTTTCTCTACAGGGACTGAAGCGCTTGGGTCTGGAGTCCAGGGACAGCTGGGAGTTGCCCCCTGCATGCCTGTAGCCTTATCAGCGTCCTAGGGAGACACAGGACACAAAGGAGCTCTGCTGCACATCTGAAATCAAAGCCCGGGCCATCAATCTCTCAGAGTCGACTGAAATAACAAGGTGGGTGGCACAGACTGCCATCACATGGACACTTGAAAGAGATTAAAACACTGGGATCCCAAGTCCCAAATCCCTTAACAAATTTCCAGTTGCCTCTGAGACCCAAATGCTGGGGCAGAGGAGGAAATGACTCACATTGAATTCTTGGGAGACCTGTTCAGGGGCTCTGGTCAGGGAAGCACCTATGTCGGGGAGATGCTGAAAGCCCCACCCTCGGCCCACCTGGCCTCCGGTCCTTTCCATAGATACTTCTTTAAACCAGGCTGGCCCAGTGTGGCCCCAGTGGGAGGCCCTGGCCTGGCTACTTACTGTATATCTAACTAGTTCTGCAACCTGGCAGGTCACGTGACTCCTTCGGCTCCCAGTTTGTTCATCTGTAAAGTGGGAATGGCAATTCCTACCACATCAGGCTGCTTTTGAGGATCCAACAAAGCGATCTCAGCCATATTACTAGCAGTCTCTTTACCTACCGTCAAAGAGTCAGGCTGGCTGCTCTTTCTTCCTTTGCCTTGTATGCCCTGTTCTTCCCACAAACTCTAGCTCCTGGAGTTTTCTCCTCCTCCAGAAGCCCTTCTGAATGACCCTCCAAGGCTTTATCTTCCTCTGACTTACTAGGTCACTTCAAAAAATTCACATTTCCAGTGACAATTCTTTCTGAAGTTTTTTTTTTTTTTAAATAAAACATTTGTTTTAAAGTATGTGTGTGTTATGTGTCTTGCATACAAGTGTAGATGTGCAGTGGAGGCCAGAAGAGGGCATCAGATCGCCCTGGAGCTGCAGCCACAGGCAGTTGTGAGCTGCCTGACATAGGTCCTGAGATCTGAGGAGTTCTCTCAAGAGCAGTCTGTGCTCTTTACTTCCACTCCCCACCCCTCACCAGGGACTATTTGCTGTTTCATTGCGTGCTCAGGAGCCAAGCTTCCTGAGCACAAAGCCTTTGCATCTGTTTCTCTGCCCCTTTCCCTGACAGCACTGGCCACAGTGATTTGCACATAGTAGGCACCTAAGAAACACTTATTTTCATTATGTGGGGAGATTCCAGGCGACAAGAAACGGAATCGTGGTGCTCCTGAGACCAGGTCTTTGTCTGTTTTTAGGGTTTGAATATGTTTTCCTCCAATTCCACTCCATCTTCACATTTCAAGCACACCCTCCTCTCCACCTGAATTACAGCAGAGTTTGAAACATGAGTTGCTGGGACCTGAGAATGGGAGATAGAGGAGGCTCCAGCTCTGGCTATTCTTGTCTAGATGAAACTCGGGCGGGGATTAACCTGGGTGAGAGAGAATGTTCTGGTTCATCCAGGGTGATGGGAGCCAGGTTTTCCATGGAGAAATGGGAGGGAGTCTGAAGCCTGGGGTGCTCCTGCAAGCTTGGCTCCCTCCTCTTGGCCATTTCAGAACACAATCACCTACCAGTGGGGTGAATAGGCGACTGAAGCCATGCGACCATTTCAATGTTGGGGCTGAGCCCTGCCTTGAGTGGGCAAGCCCAGTAGGGCTCCTGGACACAGCAGGGCTCCTGGACACATCAGGGCTCCTGGTCACGGCTGCTGCTAGAGCTACTGCTTCAGGGGACCGCATGAAAGGTGGTGCTCGCTGCCTTCTCTGAGGAGGTTGTGGGGGACAGGAGCTTATAATTAGGAGCTGGCAACTGTAACCAAGATAAATGACTGTTTGGCTTCCTGGGACCCTTGGGGCAGGGGCCTTCATGCCATCTGATTGCATGTAGAAACTTTTGTGAAGATATGCCTATTGGGGTCTCCCAGAGAATCCAAGACATTCTATTATTCACTTAGTGAGCAAGCAAATATTCCACAACCAACCACTGCCATGGTTAGGCACTGTGTGTTCTACATCTCTTTCACTCTCTGGCGTTCACAGTAGCCCTAGGAGATAAGAATCAGTATCTCCATTTTCCCCATGAAGAAATTGAGGCACAAGAGAGGCTGCATCATGCAGTCCCACAGCAAACCCACAAAGGCCCCTCTGCCCTGGGAGGCCTCATTTTCAAAACCCTGGCTGTTCTCGGCACCCGTGTCAGGAGTGATCGACCGTGGAAATGAGAGATTCCAGGAGAATTTAGCGATGTTCGAGATGGGAGCTCAGGGCTCTCCCACTGCCTTGGGACAATCTCATGGTCAGAGCCCTCCAAACTACGTACCCATCTTCAGCCAGGGAAACAGGCCGTGGTGGGGCCTGGGTTTGTATGTGGGGAAGCCTTGGTGGTGGATAGGCAGAAGCAGGTTTTCCTTCCCCTCCTGCTCAGGGGCCACAGTTTACCTTGTTTTTCCTCCAGGCCACACTGAGAGTTCAGGGGTCTGTTTGTCTTGTCACTGGCTAGTGCTTGGTGCTTATGACATGCAGGAGATGCTCAGTCAATATTTGTGTAGAGAATGAAGGACCACGGTGATGCAAGGGCTTTGTTGCTGTCCTGGTTCCACCAGGGAGGCCAGATGTAGCTCGGCAGGAAGGGACCGGGTGGAAGGCTTCCTCCAGCAAAGAAACTCTAGTGTCTCACCAGCTCCTCCCGGGCCCTGCCGAGAAGGGATGACAGTCTCTGGGGCAAGAGAAACATTTCTACTTGGGGGTGAAGGGAGCAGGACCAGGGAAGACGGGTATGTGGTGGAAAGCTGACTCCGGTTCTGGGTTCGGGAGTCTCTGCTCTGGTTCCGCTGACAGAGGATAGCTATTGGGACCCAGGGTCAGGTTGGAGCTGTAGCCAGATTTGGAGATCCAGAGGTTTTGGCTGCATAGATAGAGCGGTGCCTTCCCTCTTGGGGGTGCGGGAGAGAGGGCAGGCCAAGAGGTACCGAGGCTCCTACCGCTTGGCCTCCTCAACTCGGAGTGGGCGTGGCTGCCCCTGCCCGGTGGGGGGTTGGCCCCCAGTCCCCTGCTTGAGGGGGTGTCCCGGCGCTCGAGGCCTGGGCTGCGCGGGGGGCGGGAGGGCGCGCGCTGACGGGGTGGGGCGGAGAGGGGGCGGGTGGCGCTGGGGGTGGAGCCGGGACCGCAGCGCCTGCCACCCGCTAGCTCGGTGTTGAAGCAGCGGCCGCTGTTTTAGGCTCGGGGACGCGAGGAGGGTGCTCCGTGAGGCTCCGGCCTCCGTGGCTGCTACTGTCCTCCGGAGCCTGGGGTTGCAGTGCTCAGGGTCCGGATCACTGGCCCTGCGCCCCTCTGACCAGCGATCGCTCTCTTTCTCTGCCCGGGAGAAGGCACTGTGCTGCGCCAGCCACCCCGGGCTAGAGCCCCCGGGCCATGGAGAGGGGCCCGTGAGGGACGCGTGGAGGCGGAGGAAGAGGCTCGGGAGGAGGGAGGCCGAGGAGCAGGGCGCGGGAGGAGGAGGATGCCGCCGCCGCCGCCACCGCCACCGCCACCCGCGGGCTCCCGACGAGCCTGACTCTAGACCAAGGATGGAGCCGGCGCTGGGCGCTGCAGCGGCTCCCAGCGCGCCTGCCACCAGGTATGGCCGGGCCCCGCGGGCTCCGGGGAAGGCGGGAGCGGACTGCACCGCAGCAGCCGGGAGGGGCGCGGGCGCGGCGGGAGACGCCCCTAGCTCGGGGCCGGTGTCTCTGGGCGGTGCGCGGAGGCGGTGGCGGGGGACCGCAGAGTGCTGGGTGCTGGGAGGGGCTGGCTGGGCTGGTAGACCCGGAGCGCGGCGATCGCCCCAGCCCCTCCTTGCCCCCATCTGGTGAGGGCAGCAAACTTGGGATAAGCGTCGGCCCGGAGCTCCCTTTCTGCTGCGGAATGCACTCGGGTGTCTGCTCCGGGTTCACCATCTCACAGCTCGACTCGGGGCTGCCAAGGCTTCCAGAGACCCTGAGGTTCCGGTGCCTCCTCTAACTTTCCAAACCAGGCTTACACCCTGAGGCAAAGCACTGTCCCAGCTTCTTGCGTCTAGCCTCGGTCTTGCATCCGCTCCCACTATGCTGTGATGGGATGGGCCCTTAGGAGGCTGGGCTGCCTGCCGGTGCAGAGCCCTCCACGCCCAAACAACCCTAGCTCCTCTCTGAGTAGGACAGGGGTGGAGGGTTGGGGTCGGGGCTCGGGGAGGTTGGTCAGCTCCTCTCAGGCTCCAGGAAGGGACGCAGTGTTTGACTTTACAGTAACAATCGACTGTGGCTCTAGCTGGGATCCATGGGTTAAAAGGCCAAGCTATCTGAGGAAGGTAAGACCTCACGGTCCTGCTGGGGCGGAGGCGGGGACGGGGGGCGGGGGGGGGAGCACTTTGGTTTGATTTCAGGGGTCTCACTGTGTCACCTCTCCCTACTCCAGGCCTACCCTTTCTCGGGATTACATTCCTAGTTCTGGCTTCCTGATGGACTTAACAACTGTTTAAGCAAGAGGCTCCTGGGCACCAGGGAATCCAGGCATCCAGGTGCTAGGGATGTTAGAGCTGACCGCTGGGAGGTTGAGGCTGGGACAGGGAAGGTGCATGTCCATTCGGGAATAGGAATTCAGCCCAGTATCTGGTGGAACCTAGGGACAAGAAGGGACCTAGGATGGCGGCAGGAGGCAGGCATTCTGGATGGGCAGGGAGCCGCTTGGGAAAGCCACAGAGATACCAGTGGGTGTAAGAGGCAAGCAGACAGGAAGCTTATAGACCAGGGAGAGAGATACTTTCCCTGGTTCCTCAGCCCCTTAGGTGGGGCTGGGCTGTCTCACAAAGAGACCTTACCTGGCAGGCAGTTCCCAGGCTCCAGTCCCCAGTAGCCGCCACACTTCGAGGCATCATGGTGACCCTGTTTTCTTTTTTACAAAGTGCTTCTGCCGTCATGACTCACACTCTGGATTCACCAGGGAGAGATCAAGCTTCCAACCTATTCTATTCCCCGCCCTCTTGGGGCTTTAGGGAGCTGCTGGGGAAGGGAGGGGGTGGATATGTCCTTGGGTCTTGGACCCCTGCAGGGACCTGTCACCGCAACCTTTGACTGCTTGCTTGTTGTCCCTGATCTTGGTGAGTGAGTGGCCCAAGAGCAGCCCAGACCACAGTGTCTGTGGGGAGAGGAGAGGTGTGTAAGTAAGAGAGAGCCGCCGCTGCTGACCCTCCCGGTACTGCTGGGCTTTGAGATCTCACCTCCTCCCTCACCAAACACCTTGTTTCCTCATCTCAGTGCGGCCGACCCTTTCCCATCCCCCCTCCCCTGACTTCAAATCCCCATTTCCCTCTTTGCTGAGTAGTTGTGGAGCTTTGGGCTGATGTTTTCCTTTTGAGCATCCTAAGTTATCCCCCTTCTCTCTGCCCTGGTCCCCAGGTCACTTCTCCTCAGAGGATGGCATAGATCTCTGTGCCCTCTCCCAAGGACCCTAGCTCCAAAGGGAGGCTTGTGTGGAGGGTGCTAGTGCAGGTAATACCCCAGGCTGCCCCGGAGGAGGGATGTATCTTTGTTCCACCGAGTCTGCAGGAGCCCTGGGTGTCAGGTTCTCAGCGAGGTCTCGTTTGTGCCCCCCAGGTCCCTCTTGCTCATCTGCTGTACCCCATCCTTACACATTGGGAGTCTGAAAGTGTGCGAGGAGGGAGAGCATTTGATAGTCATAATCTGGTTCTGAGAAGGTCCCGAAGCCCTGAGTCACTGTATGGTTTCCATGGAAACAGACTTGTTCAGAGGACTCGGTGTAGCAAGGCATTGGGGGAAGGAAGGGAAACATATAGTAAAATCAGGCTCCACAAGTGTGCTAGAGCTGGACCAACTCCCTTTGCTGGGAAAGATAGATGGGCAAAGAAGGCTCTGATCTCCCCAGAAGAGAGGCTGCCTCTCTCCATGGGCTAGGATTCTCCCTTGGGGGCCACTTACTGGCCAGCAACCGACACCTCCATGATCTAGGTTCTCAAGCTTCTGGTGACCTCTCAATGCCTCAGTTTCTTTCTCTGTAAACTGAGGGCCATAGCAATACCTACCTAATAGGCTCCTGAAGGTCAAGTTCATTAATGTGGAACACACAACAGCACCACAGTGTGTGATGGGAGAGTGTCATGGTTACTTACCTAATGGGGAGAGGTTCACCAGGCTCCCTCCCCTGTGTCCCAGTTGCTGGTCTGACACCTGCCAGGGCTGGCCTGCTTGGGAAGAGTGGTCCTTCACAGCCCTGACACCCCTGCCGGGAATCAGGCACTCATTTCTTCTCATAGAGATTTACTTTAGGCTTTTTCAGCCTGGTGCTCTGCAGCCTGGCTCTTTTGGAGACTTTCCCTGCCCAGGAACCTTGTGAGAAGAAACCCTCCAAGGCCACATGGCTTTGCTTCAGCATCCTGGGGAAGAGTTGCTTGCTGAGACCCTTGGGGCTAGGACAGAAGAGGTAGAGGTAGAACGGGGCCCTGTGGCAGAGAGAAGGGCTCAGGCCCCTTCCCCTGATTCTGGGGAGGCTGGTCCATCTGGTTATGAGAATCAGGGTTGGGAGCACAGTCCTTAGGTTGGAGCTGGTAGGGTTGGGAGAGGTTTAGGCTAACAGGGCCAGCCCCAGCAGTATGGGGGCAGGGGCATGGCCTAGGAAGATTCAGGCTGCCAGTGACACACACAGTCTCCTCCCTGAACCCCGGTTGTCAATGCAGCACACCCATGGCCTGCAGGGCCCTCTCTTGTTAGGTGGAATCCTGTCCCAAATCCCCTCAACTCCCTCCACCCACCCCTACCTGCTATCTCAGCTGCAAGGGAATTATCTGCTGCCTCTTCTATTTTACAGACGCCCAAAATAAGATTCCTGGGGTTAACCTGCTCGGCCAGGCCAGAACCCAAGCTAGCTGTGACCTCTCCCAGCTGCACAGCAGGCGGGGGGGGGGGGCGGTGGGGGCGGGGGGGATGCCCCTTTCCTTCCCTCTAGCTCTCCAAGGAGCTTGGCAACTGCCTTCCACCCCCACCCCCACCCCCGTCCCTGCCAGCTCTCGGGGTCTTGCCTTGGGTCTCTCTGGACCACTTTACTGTCCTCATTGGTGTTCACAACACCTTACAATTTAATATCCTCTGCAAATTTCATTAACGGACTGTTTACTCCCTCTCTCAGGATCATTAATGAAGATGTTAGATAAGATGTGGCCTGGCACGGACCCGGCAGCTCTGCCCCCACTCTCAGACTCTTTGCCTTCCAGCCCTTGCCCCTGGCCTTGCCTCGTCCACTCAGGACTCTTGGGACATGTCCCCTCCTGCCCTTAGGCCCCATGACAAGAGCTGAGGGCCAAGTCTGTTTGAATTAATTTTGTAAGATTACTCGAGGCACTGTATCAAATGCTTTGCTAAAAATCAAGATATATTACCCTGCCTGCATTTCCTTCATCCACCAGTCTTGTAATTCTATCAAGAAAGCTATCAAGTTTGTCAGGCATGATTTGTTCTTTATAAATCCCCACAGTGCCGTGTGGGGGCACAGGGTTCCCGCAATTTCCAAATGTTTAGAGATTCTCTCTTTGTGTTTGTTCCTTGATTAGAGCTCGAAGGGCTGTGAGCTGGGGGTTGCCGGTAGCACGGTCTCCTTCCCAGGGATGTGGAGGAAGGCAAGCCCCCTCCCCGCCCCCCCTTCTCTGGAGTCTCTGGGACACCAGTGAGTTGTTGGGACTTTTGAGTGTGTAGGTGCCCCAAGATGGACACTGAGGGAGGGATCCCTGGAGCTATCCTTCAAGGATTCTGCAGGGTAGAGAAAAGGACAGACATGTCTGTGCTGCTGACATTCTGAAGACAGCACTAATTGAGTGATGGCCACAGACCCATCCCTGTGCTGAGAACTCACTTGATTCATTTGAGCCCTGTGAACCGGGCGTGGCCTTGTCCTCCCGCGTGCCAGGCTCAGAGAGGGTCAGGCTGCCTAAGACTGCGGGTCTGGCTTTCCCCCTCCAGCATGGACGATGGACCAACAGGGTCAGGAAAACTAAGTTGGGGGCAGGGTTCCAGAAATTGCAGGAGGCCAGAGGGAAAGGAAAGCTTATAGGTAAGCTTTAGGTGTGATCCAGCCACCTAAATGCTCTTTCTTTAAAAGGGAAATTATATATTCTTAATCTTATTGTGTGTGTACATATGTGGATGTGTGCGTGCCACAGTACCTTTGATGAGGTCGAAGGATAACTTGTGGGCGGTTCTCCTTCTACTGCATGGGTCCTGGGTATCAAACTCTGATCATCAGGCTTGGTGGCAGTCACCTTTACCCGATGAGACATCTCTCTGGCCCGTTATATAACCTTTCAGAGTCTTACCTGTGAAGCAGACACAGCTGTGTCTGCACCCCGAGCTTGCAGGCGGTCCCTTGGGGTGATGCGTGGCAGCCACACCACGGTTCTGAACTCTGGGGGAACAGCTACGTTACACTTTACTCTAGAGGTCTTTGTTCACAGCAACCAGAGATGTTCGTTCAACTTGTCATGAGCATGGGGAGAGTGTGATGCTCCTAATTCTGTCACCTGGGAGAGGTGGCAAATGAGACGCGCAGGCATGTCCTTGGTACCAGCCTGGGTGGCAAGGTCTAGGTGCAGAGAGAAGGGTTGCCTCCCCAGGCCTTGAGCTTAAACCCTGCACCCAGTCCACCCAGTTTCAGACCTTGTAGTTACAAAGTCATTCTCTGATGTTCTCTGGCTGCAGCAGACGGTGACATTCCTGGGTCATAGCTTCTAGGTCATAACTCCCCCAGAGCCCTGAGTTGGGGTGCAGAAGGTAACAGAGCCATATCCACTTGTGATCATCTTTATTCTTGTCATTCATCAGGGAAACAGTGGGAACTCTGGGAAGCGGTGAGATAGTCAGATCCATTCACACGGCAGGGAACCCTTGGGAAGAACCACAGGTAGCCCCTGTCCCCAGCAGGTGACACCACCAGAACCTGGTCTGGTCAGTAGGTGTAGGATTGAGGATTGATGGTGAGGTCATGATTATCACTAGCTTATCTGGGGTGGCCTCCTTGGTCCTGGCATTCCCTGCATCAGCCCCTTGGTGTCCTGGTGCTGACTGGTGTTCTTAGGTGTGGCCTGGGGCTTAAGCTCTGTGGTTGCAACCAGGTCTTGGGTCATTGCAGTTGAATGGGTGTCCTGGCCTTGCTGTATAGACAAGCTGTTTTTGTTGGACTTTGGACTTTCTCCCTACTTGTGGGGTCCCTTGGTGGGATCAACCCCCTGTGGGACCCAGGTCCACGGTCATCTCTTTGGGTTGGCTCCATCCTACCTAAGACTCAGGGCTTAGGCGAGCCTTGGTGCTTCATCCTCTCTCACTCCCCCAACCTCCAGCTCGTGTGCACACAGGGCAGGTGGGCCTCTTGCAGGTGGCTGGAGACAGGGATCTAAGGATGCAGAAACAGGACGTCACTCTGCCAGCTGCCAGCTGCCAGCAGCTGCGGGTGCTCAGGCTCCTGTTGATGTTTTCTCATCCTTGAAGTTGGGAGGATGACTGAAGCCCAAACCAAGCCAGGATCCAGTGGGTGGGGCCTCAGTACTCTTCCGACTGGCCATGGCCATGCTGAGGGGGGAACAGGAAACCGGGGCCTTTCCGTCTGGTGCTGGGGCAGGTTCCGCCTCTCATAGGCTGGCCTGGCTGAGACAGGGACCAGCTTTCTGACTCATCTCTCCTCCCGGGTTCCTGTACACTAGGCCCTTGTGTCAGCACAGGAGGGCAGTCATTCACCCCATGTCAGGGAGGCCTTGGCTCCCAGGCCACCAGACACAGGACAGAAGCAGCTTCCTTCCTCTAAAGCTGAAGTCCCTGCAGGTGGGACTGCGAACATTTCCAAGCCAGGATTGTTGTGATCTAGGTTAGTCCCTGAACTCACACCACTGGACACCCCTTCATGGGTCTTGTCTGTTCAACTCGCCCCCGCCCCCCCCCCCCCCCCCATGTTGATCTGTTCCTATCCTCAGCCTCTGGCTTCCTGCTTCCGGCTGGGATCGCTATGTTTCTCTCATTTCACACCTCAGAGCAACAGAGGGCAGCAGGGGTTGAGCATTTGGTTCAGAGCTTCTGAGCCACCAAACAGCTGGAATGAGGCTCCCACCCAGCCTCCCTGGGCAGGTCTTTCCTCCAGGCCGATGACAACTTCACAGAGGGGCTCGAGACGGCCGAGAGGGTCCTCGTGCCCTCAGTGCCAGCGCTCATGAGCACTAGCATGACCTGCCTGGAGACTGCAGCGTGCCTTTGGTGAGAAGATAAAGAACTAGTGACCCTCTCTACAGTTGGCCTATCTTGAGAACCCTGGCCATAAGACCCGTTCTCGCTGGGGATGCTCAAAAGAGGGTCTGGTTCTGTCGAAGGGCTCCAGAGGTCGGACACAAAAACGCCTGGCTCTCTCATGCAGATCCTGCAGGGAAGACCTGCAGCCCTTACTAAAGTTAAAGTGGAGACGGGTATGGCACCAAAGGGAAGCTCTTTGCCTCCATTGTCCCCTGGACAGGTCATCACCCTTGCAAGATAACTCTGTCCTCCATCCTGCTAATTCTGCAGGATGCTCCAGCACACGGTGTGGTGGGTATGGGAGCTTGGGTTCATGGTGGTCCGTGGCTTTGGAGACCTCTTGGGAGATCTAGGGATCCTAACCTCTATTAGCCAGATATCTTGCAATCACACGCTTTAACTTTTATCTCATGGATCCTGTGAGGCATGTCGCTCAGTTGTTTTCCTTTTCCCATTGGCTGCCAGGAAGCTCTACCCCGTAAGCCCACAAGTTACTTGGCATTTGGAACTGATCCGGCTCCTTCTTTCAGACTTTTCTGCTCCTGTTTTCTCTTTGCCTTGTTTTCATCACCTCATTTTCCTTGGGAGGAAAAAAAAAATCCCCTGGATGTTTTGCTTTTTTAAACCTTAACCAAACAAACATCCGTGGTGGGTCAGAGCTGGCTGAACAGGTTTAAACATGCAGTTTCCTGAGGTCGCTTTCCAGCTGAATTCTTCCCTGCCCAAGTCCCCTGCCCCTGCCTGGATGTCTGCGTGGTACCGCGGAGCCCAGGAGTCCCCGTGTCCTGGCTTTGTTTGGGTAGCAGATATTCAGGCTCACTTTCTCTTGCTCTCTGCGCCCTGCTCCCCAGGCTGTTCTAAAAGGGGTTTTAGGGAAAAAAGTCACTTGTCCAAGTTGAGCCCCAGTCACTCCCTGCAGCCTTCAGGTCCCTCTAAGGCCTTGCTTATCCTGGGTGGCCTCAGCAGCTTCCAGCCAACCATTGGCTCTCATGTCTACCTGCGCAGGGTCAGTGCTTGGCTGTAGGACAATGGAGTCTTGACCAGACGTGTTGACAGCTGGGGAGGAGAAGGCCGATAGGCATTGTCACCAGAGCTAAGGAGGAAGCACTAATGTGCTACACACCAAGGCTCCACACCAAGGCTGGGGGTAGGTGTCGGGGACGGTTTTGGTTACCAACCCTGTCCTCAGACACCTCTCCAGCTCTTCCACAGGGATGAGGTCACTCCCCGTGAGTATCCCCAAAGATAATAAACTCAAAGCTGATTGTCAACAGTGCCCATTCCTTCATAGCCTCTTAGCGTCTCTCCTCCGGGGGTGGTTCATGCACCGTGCCCTAACCAATGGCCCAGATGGACATGTGTTTTGACGTTGCTTTGTCCTCCGCCCCTTCTGTGAGCACCCTTTGCCCCAATTGTTTAGACAACCCGGGGATGGGAGTGTCAGTAAGGAGGGAGCTCAGATTCTGTGAAGGAGGGCAGTAGCCTGCACTCTGGCTCCAGGAGTTCCCGAACACTTCCAAATTATTGAATGTGTAAAACTGGGCACAGGTGGCATTTTCTGGGAAGACGGACTGTGTTTCCAAGGCGCCCGTGGAACAAACAGGGAAGGTAAATAGCCTCGATGTGGTTTGCTGAAATTCCACAGGGCACCAAGAGGGACTTGGCTAAGGGCAGAGCCCTTGGATCCCTGAGCCTCTGGGGGACAGTCTTGGACGGCGAATGAGGCTGGGGCTGGTGGTTGGTGGGGGATGACAGAGACACCGAGCACTGATTTCTTCTGGAGAGTGACTTGAGTTTTCCCACTGTCCACGGGGGTTTCCTTCTGTCCCATGTGAACGTGGCCTCAACTGGCCCTGAATATGGTGTGGGCACTTCTTAAGATAGAGAGGTCCTTGTTATAGGCTCTGAGGAAAACTCCAGGGACAAAGAGGTATGGGCCAGTGTCACTCATCTAGGGACAGGCAGAAGCTTCAGGCCAGTCCTGCTAGTGGCACTCTGTTCAACACCGCTTCTCCAGCCTGGGCACTATGAGGGCAGGGCAGTGGGGGAAGGCCCCAGCTAAAGTCAGGTTGCCTGTTGCTACTTGCCTCTTGGTGTGAAGCCGAGGAAGAGGTTCTCTGTGGATCAGAAGCCAGAATCTGGATGGAGATACCATCATCACAACTTACTGCAATCTGCAACGTTCCACCTTCTACTCAACACAGTACCTTTTGGCTTCCCATTAGGCCTGAATTTCGAACACATCAAAAAGTCAGTTAGGAGGGTGTACTACCAGTTCTGGCCACTAGAGGGAGGCAGAAATATCATCGCAGCAGCCTAGAGCAGAAAATTCTGGCAGGGCAAGTGGTTTGGGAAACAGTGGTGGACAAAGCCCTACAGAGGTCTGCCTCTGTTAGAGCAGACTCTAGGGGTGCCGATAATTAGTTCTGAGACGCTTTCCTAAGGCAACAAGCAAAGCAAAACTTATTTCAGAAATCTAGGAGAGGTTCCCGGTAGGTGAACGGTTGAACTGTGGTCCATGGGGCTGGTGCCAGAGGTCACTCGTCAATTGCAAGGCAGGGTCTTGTCATAATCTGGGGCATGAATAAATATTTCAGGTCATTTAAAACCACTGCTCTGGTTAGGCCACCTTTACAGATGGTAAAAGTGAATTCAGACCCAGCTGGTGCTTAGCCGATGTGTGCGCCCTCTGACTGGCAGGCTGGTGTGATGGTGGGCTTGAGCCCTTAGCTGCAAATTAGAGCTCCCCTGTGCAACATTCTCCACTCCCAACCTGACTGAGACTCTGCAGTCCAAGCCTTCCCCTGTGTGGTTACTAGGCCCTCTCACAGGAAGGTGGGATTCTGGACTCCCATGCCCAAGGTTTGACCCACCAATGAGGGAGGCCATATCAGAAGCTCCTGGAAAACCGGGAAGGTGTATGGGCCCCTAAGTCGGGCTTGGAAGACCAAGGCATTGAGAAATCTCTTGTAAAAGTGCATGCTTGCCTGGGAACAACAGGACCTGGCCCTGGGGACTCTGGTTTCCAGGACAAATGCCTCCAGCATACCAAGGACCCTTGGCCAGCTCTGGGTTTGGCTGTGCCAGGCTGGCAGCAGAGCAGAGCACTTGCAGTGGGTCCTAACATCCTCCTTCCTGTTCTCATACTCTGGCTCTGCCCTCCTGGAAGGTGGGCACATGGCTCTCAGCTGGGTCTCAAACCTGTGCCCACTGTACCAAGGCCATGCTGTACCTTGAGAGGAATTTCCTCACCTTGGGAGGTGAGGTGTGTCTTTGAGCACAGTCTCAGCTCTTAGACCTGTCTTTGAGCTTCTCCTAGTAGGGTGGGAAGGGAAATTGGGGAAAGAGCTTGAAATGTCCGTCCCCTCCTGGGAAAGATGCAAGGCTATGCTCTGAAGAGAACTCAGCGTGCATTCTCTCTTTAGAGCTGGAATTGCAGGGTGGGAGTGCTGAGGGTCAGGGAAATCTGTCTTGGTACAAACCAAAGGGAATGAGGTAGAGGTGGGACTGGAGCAGACCCAACAAATGGATGTGAACACGACTTTCAGAGCATGTAGCCTGGGCTAGGATCTTGGCTCGATCCCCTTCTTGGGGCATGAACTTGGAAAACCTATTGTAACCTGAGGTGCCTCAGCTTCTTTTTCTGCCCATTGGGTTGTGAGGTGCTGACCAATGGGGTGCATGTGCCTGAGGGTGGAGCATTCACCCAAGAAGACTGGGAGTGCTGACTTGTTGTGGCTTTTGACCAGTGCCTGTTGGTCTAGATCACTGGTAGATGCCTGTGAAGAAACATGGCAGAGGTCAGTGGAGTCACGATGGGAGAAAGGGGGCTCTGTTGTTGCTGGTGTTTCCTGCTTGGAAGAGTGCTGGGTTTGCCATGGGGCATCTGGCGGGACCTGGGATTAAAGTAGAGAGGGCTCCCTGCTACCCTCAGTCTTCTCTCCATGGGGCAGTGTCCTCTGCCGCAGGGGCGAGGTTGAGTGTGGTCCAGACTGTGACTTCGATCACCCTGAGAGGTTCCCAAGAATCTGGACTGTGCCTCTTTCCCTATTGACTGCCTCTTTGTGGCGACCTAGTACTGATTCCTACATGTGGCAGTGGAGTTTCACATTTTAAATGGGACTCCCAGATCTCAGGCCTCAACAGGCATGGCCATTTTGGCCCAGACGCTGTGCTTCTCCCCAGGCAAGCAGAGTCTGCAGCTCTGCTTTCTTCCTTGGAATGCTGGGTCCACGGTGAAGGGATGAGAAGCACTGGTCAGACTCTGATTGCAGAGGGACTCAGGTCCCTGCTAGTTCCCATTTGTGAGCCACACAGTGGTCTTTAAATTCTCCGTCTGAGCAATGGAGTGGGCCCCTGTTCTGCCAGAGCAGTTTGTAAGGAATGACAGGGTACCCCAAATGGCATCTCTGTTTGCTTGGGAGACAGGGGTCCACTTACCTGTCCTCTAGAGGAGTCGGCACACGGCAGATTGTGGGAGGGGATGTGCACAAAGGATACGAGTTTACCTACTAGCCACAAGCCAACCACTAACAGACACAATGACAAAGGAGAAGATGCATTTCAGGTCTCAGAATTCACCCCCTTCTGTTCTTGTCCCTCCCACGCTGATTCATGGATGAGCTGGGGCAGTGAATCTGGTGCATGTTTGAAGGCCAGGTGTGCTGACGCTTGAGGAATAGAGTTGTGGCTTGGAGGGAAGGTATACAGCTTCCAGATGGGGGTTAAAGCAGGCCATAGGCCCCGGGAGGCTCTGCTGCCTGTGCTGGGGGCTGGTAACCTGCTTACAGAGTGAATTTGCTCATTTGGATAAAGGGCTTAGCCCTGTGTGAGCGCTTAGTAGGTGTTAACTAAAGCCACGCTGGCTTTGGTGCTTTACTTGGGCTTGGTAAAGTGTGTCTTTGGCTTTTAGGTAGCTGCTGTGTGTGCTGCATATGGTTGGAAGAAGACGCTTGTCCCCAGCTGTCCCTGTGGAGCTACCTTCTAGACCTGAAGGCCCGGGTTGACTCACCTCCATCACAGGACCAGTTGAATTCTGGAAGGTCAGGATTGTTTTTATTCATTTCCAACACAGAGCCCATCTGCGCCTGCCACCTCAGGCCCTTGGGCATGCATGTTAGACAGCTCCTGCCCATAGGGGCCCTGGTATGGGAAGAGAAATCATGGCTTGTTGAAGGTGGGCAGGGGTGGGCAATAAATGTTGCAGCTTCGAAGTTGGGGCTTCATGACTCAGGGGTGGCGTTAGATCAGCTGGAGCTCTGAGTCTGCAGTCAACGCAGGGAGCAGGCAAAGTCATGTTTTGTGGTCTGAGAGCAGACTGTGGGGCACAGAGACGGGCAAAGAGAGGGGTACTGGAGCCCAAGCCCATCTGCCTGCTGTCTCCGCAGCCCCTGGCCACGGGGCTGAGGTGCAGATCACTGGACTTCCCGGACAGGCTGGATCTGAGGCACTGGCAGCTGAGTCTCTACTGGGCAGCAGTCCTTTTTTGGTAAGTGTTGAGCTCCCTGGCACTGGGTCTGGGGGCAGCCTTGGTATCTCTCAGGACCTGGTGGCTGAGTCAGCATCCCTTGCAAGATGCTTGGGGCATGCTGTGAGCCCATGGCATGCACTTCCCATTTCTCCCTTCCTCTGGCCCCTCCTTATCCTCCTTTCTGTGGTCCAAAGGGCTGAAGGGGTGTCTTGGAGAAGCCAAGGACTGTTTCTCTGGGCAGTGAGCATCACTACCTCACAGCCAGAAACAAACCTTGGGTCCTGGGCAGAGCCACATCCCAGCAACCTTTGGGACCTGCCCTTGTTTCAGGCCAGTTGACTTACACCATCACAGGGGCCTGCAAAGTCCATATTTGGAGGTAGCTGGGTTTCCTCTTTTGCAAAGTAGAAGGACCATGGACTTTTACTGTCAACTCAGAACTCATGGGGCATAGGGGTCCCTGCTCTCAAGGACTTGTGTTTGGGGAGAGGAATTTGGTGTGCATCCTTCCTCTAAGGGTAGGTAGAGGATGGAGAGAAAGACCATTGTCTGGGAAGGTGGGTATCAGCCTGTGTGATTAGAAGATGATGTTCATGATGGAGGAGATCCAGCAGAAGTCACAGGCAGTGGTAGAGTATGGCATGAGGCACCCCCTAAGTACCGGAGTTGGGGGAGTTGAGCTTTGGCACAGTAAGTGGGCTGGGCTAGGGAAACCAGAGCTCACTCTATGAGGCCTCTGTGATCACAATTTACTTAGCTTTTGGGGCTCAGGGAATCTGTCTGTTTAGCTCTTGGAAGCTCCCAGGAGACACCAAGAAAATGATAATCTAGTGCAGGTTTTGTAGATCCTAGGGGATATGTGAGCACTGGGCAGGGCCTGGGTGTTTTCCTGGATTCCACGGAGCCTCTTGGCATGTAAAACACTTAACCCTTGGCTGTCCTCTGTCCACAGACCCTGTGCCTTAGAGCAGCAGCCCCATGACGGTGTCCAGCCATGCAATGTTCCTGGAAGGCTGTCCTCCTCCTTGCCCTGGCCTCCATTGCCATCCAGTACACCGCCATCCGCACGTTCACCGCCAAGTCTTTCCATACTTGCCCTGGGTTGGCAGAGACTGGGCTGGCAGAGCGGCTGTGTGAGGAGGGCCCCACCCTCCCCTATAACCTCTCTAGGAAGACCCACGTGCTCATCCTGGCCACCACACGCAGTGGCTCATCCTTTGTGGGCCAGCTCTTCAACCAGCACATGGATGTCTTCTACCTGTTTGAGCCTCTCTACCACGTCCAGAACACACTCATTCCCCGCTTCACCCAGGGCAAGAGCCCGGCCGATCGTAGGGTCATGCTAGGGGCCAGCCGGGACCTGCTGAGGAGTCTTTATGACTGTGATCTCTACTTTCTAGAGAATTACATCAAGCCACCTCCTGTCAACCACACCACTGACAGGGTCTTCCGCCGAGGGGCCAGCAGGGTCCTCTGCTCCCGTCCAGTGTGCGACCCTCCGGGGTCCCCTGATCTGGTCTTGGAGGAGGGGGATTGTGTGCGCAAGTGCGGCCTGCTGAACCTGACCTTGGCAGCTGAGGCTTGTCGTGAGCGCAGCCACGTGGCCATCAAGACTGTGCGGGTGCCTGAGGTAAATGACCTGCGAGCCCTGGTGGAAGACCCTAGGTTGAACCTCAAGGTCATCCAGCTGGTACGAGACCCTCGTGGCATCTTGGCTTCCCGGAGTGAGACCTTCCGGGACACCTACCGACTCTGGCGGCTTTGGTACGGCACAGGGAGGAAACCCTATAACCTGGACGTGACGCAGCTGACCACAGTGTGCGAGGATTTCTCCAGCTCCGTGTCCACTGGCCTGATGCGGCCCTCCTGGCTCAAGGGCAAATACATGCTAGTGCGCTATGAGGACCTGGCCAGAAACCCCATGAAGAAGACAGAGGAGATCTATGAATTCCTGGGTATCCCCCTGGACGGTCACGTGGCGCGCTGGATCCAGAACAATACTCGGGGCGACCCCACTTTGGGCAAGCACAAGTACGGCACAGTGCGCAACTCTGCGGCCACTGCCGAGAAGTGGCGCTTCCGCCTCTCCTATGACATCGTGGCCTTCGCCCAGAACGCATGCCAGCAGGTGCTGGCCCAGCTGGGCTACAAAATGGCCAACTCGGAGAAGGAGCTGAAGAACCCGGCCGTCAGCCTGGTGGAGGAGCGCGATTTCCGACCATTCTTGTGACCCGAGTGTGGTGGGGGTGGGAGGCAGGTGGCTCTGGTTTTGCTGACGTGGACCTACTATGGACGGTTTTTTAACTGTTGCCTTATCTCCCTCCTTCCTCTCCCACCCTGTCTGTGTGTCCTTCCCACCCTGTCTGTGTGTCCTTCCCACCCCTGCCCACTCCCCTTCTGCCTCTTTTTGCCCCTGAAATTTGCACTATGTCTCGGAGGGGAATCACTGGGGCAGAGGGCGTGTGATGTGGGGTACGCCCCCCACCCCATTCAGACACAAGGCTGTTGGGTCTCTATGTGGATGGGGACAATGTTTACAGGCACCCACTCACACATTCACACGTGCACACAGGCACACATGAGGAGAGGCACCCCAGCACACAACTTGTAGTTTTGCAGCTGTCTTCTCAAGGTAAGAGGATGGCTACAAGGGGACCACCTCTCCCCGGTTTAGGAGAAGAGTTCCTCCTTCCCCCGTCCCTGCTTCCTGCCCCAGATTCCCACTCCCTCCCTTGGAGCAGGGCACCTGTCTCTCCTGTGCACCTTTGCCTGATGGTGAGCAGGGTTTTTACTGTGAGGTGAACTGAGACTACTTCCTTTCTATCTCTGGTTTGTGATGAGCTTGTCTGTCTGAGTCTTGTGGCTACCCCTGGACCAGTAATGGCTAATGAATCGTAGAAGTTTCTGATTGATCTTGGGGTCCCTCTGTGATATTTCTTTGTGCCAAAAAAAAAAAGACAAAAAAAATGTGGATCAGTTTGCTAAATGAAAATTGAAATGCTTTATTTGTGTTTTCTGTAAATAAAAGTGTGCAGTATTGTCTGAGCGTGATTTGGGGGCCTTTGAATGTTAAGCAATGGGCTCTGGATATTCCTTGCTTTGGAGATGAGATGGAGAGGGAAAAGTGAGAATTAAATGAGAAACCTGCCATTTGGAACTTTTTTTTAAAAAAGAACTAGAATATTCTTTTTAAATTCTTTGATGGTTGCGTATATACAAACGATCTATCATGACCATATGAATCCCCAGCTCCCCTCCCACTTCACCCAGGACCCCCAGCTCTCCCTTTCCTCTCCCTCTTGGAGCTCCTACCTTTCAGCTCTCTTGATGGTTTGGAGCTTTCAGTTTTATTCCCTTTTTATCAGCCAAGATGGGTGGCATCTTCTGGCCAGGGTGCTCAAAGTATTTAACAGAGCTATGGCTTTGGGACTCAGAGTGGAACAGGTAAGAATGAGGTCCTGAGATGTCCATCCTCTACCAGAGGTTCCTCCTGTTGTTAGGAGGTCTGGGGCCAAGGAAGCTGGAGAGAAGTGCAGGGGCTGGGAACAGGTCAGTGTCTCAGCAACCTGACAAGTGTCCCGGTGTGCACACAGTGGGGTGTCTGCTGCCACTCCCCATCTTTCCTGGACAATCTAGCAGGCTCTTCTAAGAAGCTCCCCAGTCCCCACCCCAAGAAACACATGTAACATGAAATTTAATAGAAAATAAGAACAGTATGTTTTACTCTGATTTAAGAACCAAAAGGGGACTGGCCCATCTACCTGGTTGGATCAGGTGGCCCAGGACTGAATCCCTTCTCCCAGCGGACCACGATCCCCAGGCTGCCATTTCTAAGTTCACTGCTTCGTAACATGAAATTTACCATGAAAAAATAAATCTGAGCTCCAGTCATTGCTGCCATCATCTTTATTTTATGTGTGTGGGGTTTTGGCTGCACATACTGTCTGTGTACGGTGTGCAGGCCTGGCGCCTGTGGAGGACAGAAGAGGTTGTTGGATCCCCTGGGACTGGAGTTATGGTTGCTTGTGAGCCTCCATGTGCATGCTGGGAATTAAACTTTGGTCTTCTAGAAGAACAGCCAGTGCTTTTAACTGCTGAGCCATCTCTCCAGCCTCCACCTTCACTGTTTTTAAGTGCACATCTCATTAAATACGTGTATAGTATGCAAGCATTACCACCATCCTCCTCCATAACTTTTCATCTTGTAAAACTCAAAGTCTGTTCCCTCAAAACAACTCATCCCTTTCTCTCCCACAGCTCCTAGCAACCATCCCACTTTCTGTCTGTGTGTTTCTGACTACTGTGAGTACCACATATAAATGGAATCATGCAACATTTGTCTTTTGGTGACTGGCTTATTTCCCCGAGCATAATGTCCTTAAGGTTCATCACTTTGTACAATCCATCATCCTATCCTTCCTTTTTAAGGCCAGTGTATCCCACATTTTGTTTATCTGTTAATCCTTCAATGGGCCTTGGGCCACATCCATGTTTCAATTGCTGTGAATAGTGCTGTGAACAGAGAGTATATACTCAGAAGCGTGATTGCCGGATCCTCTGGCAATTATTTTTAATTTTTGTAAGATCTGCTCTGTTTTCTATAGTGGTCATGCTATTTTATTATGTTATCATTTTTGTGTGTGTGCATACTTTTCTGTGTGTGGGTTGCATACCTGTGTCCATGTATACAAAGAGGCCAGAGGAAGGTGCCAGGTGTCCTCTGTCACCCCGCCTTATTTCTTCGAGGCAGCGTTTCTCCCTGAACCAGGAGTTTATGACTGGCAGCCAGCAAGCCACATAAGGCTTCCTTTCTCCTCTAACCACAGCGCTGGGGTTACAAGTGCGTGTGCAGCTGCAGCTGACTTGTTATGTGGGATTTTAGTTCAGGTCGTCATGCTTGCGAAGCCGCTATGTTATGAACTGAGCTATCTCTCTTGCCTCTGTACTGCTTCATATTGCTGTACCACACAAGGTTTCCATCACTCCACATCCTTTTCAACTCCTCCCCTCCGCCTCCCTTTCAGTGGTAACCACCCTAATGTGTGTGAGGTGACGAGCTAGCCTGTTTTCTTCCATTCCCACTCACCAGGAAGGTCTGAATGGGGTCTCAGGTCGTGTGCCCAGATGTCCCAGACCCTGGCTCTACCTTTGTTGACAAGCTCCATCTTCCTAAGGTGTTGCCCTTGGCTCTGTGGTCTAATGACTTCCCAAGCTACAAGAAGGAGAAGAAATGGGCAAGGACGGCCGAGACACACCTCTGCTTGCATGAGTGCAGTCCCAAAGTGACAGTCCTCCCTTCCACTCCTGGGCGTGGGGACATAGCTAGGTGCAAGGGGAGCCGGGTCCTTCATCTCCGTGGCTTGTACTGTGAAGGTGGCTGATGAATCCAGGGTGGATCTTCCTGGGATTTAGGTGCCTCTGCTGAGATTCCTGCTCTGTAGAGGAAGAGGCAATATGATCAGCACCAAAAAGCTGGTCTGCAAAAGTCTGCCAGGACTGGTGGGCCAGGCCTAGGCTTGTCACTACTTTCTGGTTTATAGGAGTTACACCCAGGCTGTGGGAAAGATGTCAAGAGGTCAGTTGACTTCATGGCACAGCATCATTTGTGGTCACTGGTTGGCCACTCTAACACCAGAGAAGGCTGGCTTTAGTCACGACCGCTGCTGCATGGTCCTTCCCCTGATAAAGCAGGTTAGTGTATGTGTTCCTTGTGCGCACGTGTGTGGAGGCCAGAGGTTCCTCGGGAGCCATTGGTTTCTGTTACAGGATCTCTCACTGGGACCTGGGCTTGCTGATTAGGCTAGGCTGGCCGGCCCGCAGGCCCAACTGCTGGCCTTACAAGCACACAGCACCCTGCCTGGCTTTTTAAAATGTGAGTTCTGAGAACTGAACTCAGAACCTGTGGTTGCACAGCCAACAGTCTATAGACCGAGACATTTCCCTAGGCCCCCAGATGGCTCCCCTTGTGACCAACCTGAGCCAGTGTTCTCTCTCCCTCAGTGAGTGGCTTTCTGTTAGAAATGGGAGACATCAGAGGTTCCTTCAACTGGAAGGAAGCTCTGCCACATGTGCCTGGGCCTTTGGGGAGAAAGCTCTTTGCTGATGGGATCATTTACCTATAGATGTATTCAATATGTTCATGCAGTTTTGACTCTTTTACGTGCAGGACTGTGGGTATTCGTTCAAGAAACACTGTCTAGTGAAAGTGAACAAGTGAAAACATGGCCGCAGTCAATGCAACCCATAGGTTGGACCACAGATAGAGCGGGGCCACATATCCACTTGATGCTAGAAATCTCGTTTGTTGTGATGACCACGGGCTCCTCCTTCAGTCTCAAGAGCTCATTCTTCATGCCCTTGCTCTTGGAGATTAGACAAGTCAGGGTCATTTTAGGGTGGTGGCATCTGAGTTGGGTCTCAGGGAGGGAGGAACTCGCTTTTCAAGAAGAATGAGAAGGCTGTTCCCAGCTTGAGGAGAAGCATGTGCCACAGTGTGGATGGGAGGCCTGGGATGTTGTGCCGGGCTGCACTGGGGATGGGTGGGCTGGACTAGCCCTGACCTTCATCTTCTCAAGCCTGCAAACTTTGCCACTTCACCAGGGATGTTTAACCTACAAGGGAGTCCTCCCTACCCCCCTCAATCTAATGTAGTTCAGGCTGGCCTCAAAGTTAATAGGTCGTCAAGGATGACCTTGATTTCTTGTCTTCCAGCTCCTGAGTAGTGGGATTATGGGCACGTGCTACCACACTTGGTATTATGGGGTGCCGGCTTCATGCCTGTTAGGCAAGCATACTGCTAGCTCAGCCACACCCCCGGTTCTGCAATAGATTTTTTTTTTTATGATCAAATTACACTGGAATGAGAAAGGATAAGACTAGATTCTTACACTGTTCTCTGCAGCCCTGCACATACTAGCCTCGCCCTTCTCCGGCTTCACGCTCTAGTCTCCATATTTATTTCAGCCCTTGAACGCACTAGGGTAGATTCTGCAGCCACAGCACTCCATTTACTCACACCTCCCTCTCCCCTGGGGATGAGCCGAGGCTGTTCACACCCACTTGGGGCTTAGCTAAGCAGCTTGCTTCAGTCAACACAATGAGATCAATTGCAGGGGTAAGAGAGAGGCTGCCTCCTCTACTGCTTGAGGTAAGCTCCAGGGCGACTTGCCAGAGAGTCTAAGAGACGAGCTGGGGAACTCAGGAGCCCTAGCTAATGCCACCCACAGTCTGGTCTGGATAGTTACAGGCACCTGGCTGAGTCTAGCCAGATTTCTGACTCAGCATTGAGGATTAAAAGCGTGTCTGTTGTTTGAAGATGCTGAATTTCTGAACAACTTATTACACGGCAAATCCGACTGATACATAGCCTCTTTGCTGTTCCGTGCCGGAGTCTTTACAGGCTGTTCCTCATGCCTAAGCTTCTGTTCCTATTCCTTTACCTAGTTAAAGTCTGTTCACTCTTTGGATCCCAACTTAATTATCAGTATTACCTTGATTTTACCAGGTTGATTCATTTATCTTGATCATGGACCCTTACATAGCTGCTTCTCTATCTTCTATATCGGGATCACAGACCCTTATAGCACCATGTACATCTCTTTTATAGTGTTTACTGCAGTTGTAATCACACCTTTTACTACAGGACCCGGTGCACAATAGGTGTCCAATAAACACTGGCCGACTGAGTACAAGAGTGAATGACACAGGTGTTCCCAAGCTGGTAAAAGAGCTTGCTTGTCTGGAGCCTTCACATGGAGCAGGCAGAGCTTCCCAAGGATCCAAGAGACCCGGGCAGCTTGTGTCCTCCCAGGAGCTTGCTGGCTTGTTCTAGGAGGCTGAGCTGAGCTTTGTTCCATATCCTTCCCCGACATCCTGAGTCCACATACCAACATCAGCGTTCCAGTTTCCTTGTGATGTCACCGCCTGCCTGGTGCTTGTTGTCCTTTGCTGGGCTGACACTCTGAGTAACAGTGAGCACCATGTGGCCTGGATTACAGTTCACAAATCTCCCTCTTCTGTTAGTCAACCCTTCCTAGCAGTAGTTTCCTGCTGACCAAGGAGGTCCCTCTTTCTAGCCAGGAAATGGTGCTCACAGTGCCACGTACGCAGGACTGGCCCTGAACCCACGTCTGTGTGTTGTTCCAGAAAGCTTAGATCCTGAGGCATGCAGGAGTCACTTCCTGGTCTTGTCCCCGACTCGGGGCCAGTCTCACGCTGTGGGCTAACACTGCCTGCATCCTGTATTTTCTGGTGGCACACACTTCCTCTGTTTGTGTGTTCCCACCTGTTCACCTGGCCCCTCTCCCCGCCAGTCACAAACACATTGCATGGAATCCTGGGGAGCCCAATGGGGACCCCACTTCCGACAAGTGAACAGGGCATTGTCCACCTTCCTGGATCATCTCCTCTGCGGGAAAACTTCTCTCCCGGGAAGGATCTCTCTAGGCCAGGGTGTTTTTCCTGCTTGGAAAATTGCACATGGAGGAGAGCCTTCCTTCACCTAGAAAGAAAGCTCACAAGTAGCAGTGTCCTGAAGACGGTAGAACAGGTTGGCCAGGGCCAAATCCTCATGAGCAATTAGCGAAGGTCAAGACTCACGGAAGTCCAGCTGCAGCACTGTGTAACCACTGTGGGGCTTTGTGCACATGTGTGCGGAGGAAGCTTTCTCCCACGCTGAGGGGCTGGCTGGCCTGGAATTCTGCAGCCTGCCTTCCAAGGCACCCACAAGACGATAGCTAATATGTTTTCAAGGCTCCCAGGGCTTCATGAGAACACTGGCTCTGCTGAATTTGAGTCTTACCTCTCCCGGAACTACTATGATCATAAGCCTGGCCCTGGCCTTCTGTCTCGTCTCTGCCATTTACTTACTGTGTGACTCAAGGGAAACCACTCAACTTTTCTGAGGCTCTGCGCTCTCGTGTGCAGAAGTAATCACGAGACCTGCCCTCAGATGGATACTATGAAGACGGCATAAGGTTGGTGATGTGTTTAATTGCATAGAATAGATCATGGGCTGTGGAAAGTGTCCAGTTGGTGCTATCTGTTGTCACCACCACCACACCACCACCATCATCACCACCATCACCATCATCACCATCATCAGCAGAAGTATCACTTTAGCATAGTGCCTCGTCAGATGCCTGGAACGTGACGGTCATTCAGTGAATTTTGTTGAAAAAAGTACATTTGGGAGTTTTCTCATTTGAGTTGTTTTCAGTGGCCAAGGTTACACTTCAATAAGATGACCAATGACGTCATCTGATGGCAAAGAGAAAGGGAGTTAAGTCTGTGGTTCCCACAGAATGATGGCCATATGCAGGGACAGTCCGGCCCACTCACAGTGTGGCACTCAGAGGCTCTCGGCTCCACCAGAGGATAGATGTTGGCCAAGGGTTCTAGTTTCTTTTCTGTTGCTCTGATAAAATACCTTGACCAAAAGCAATGGAGGGGAGGAAGGGTTTATTTTAGCTCACATTCCAGGCTGCGGCCCCTTAGCAGGGCAGGTGGGGTGGCTGGACTGAGCAGTGAGTCAAGAGGTGGCATCGTTTATTCACAGTGTCAACCTGGCACATGGCAAGTGTCAACGCACCCTGTCCACAGTCAAGAGCGGGGGAGTGAGTTCATGTGCACTAGTGCTCAGCCAGCGTTCTCTTCCCTTACACGGCCCAGGGCCAAAAGGTCACACATGTAGCCGCCACTTTTAGCCTGGATCTTCTTGAATCAATTAAGGCAATCAAGACAGTCTCGCACAGACATGCTCACCGGCTAACCTGATCTAGACAGCCCCTCACTGAGATACCAGGTCTGATTTTAGGTTGCGTCAAGGTGACACCACCACCCATCACACGAGGAAAACCCTCCTTCCACTGTATTCCCGAGGCTGTTTGGTTTCTGATTGAAGTGGTGTCTGAGAGTCCTAAGCTGGTTGGCAGTTTTCTGCTCCTGTGAGCTCCCTGGATCCATGCCGTTCTTCCAGTCTTGTCCTAGTTAGGTTCCCTGCTGCTGTCGTAAAACACTGATGGAAAACAATTTGAGAAAGGGTTTGTTAGGCTTACACTTCTACATCACAGTCCATCATGAAGGGACACCAGCATAGGAGCTTGAGGCAGGAACCTGGAGGCAGGAACTGGTGCAGAAGCCATAGAGGAGTGCTGCTTATTGGTTTGCTACCCATGACTTGTCCAGTCTGCTTTTTTATATAACCCAGGACAACCTACCCAGGGGAAGTACTGACCACAGCAGTCTGAGCCCCCTCACATCAGTTATTAATTAAGAAATTGCTCCAACAGACTTGCCTACAGACCAATCAGATGGAGGCATTTTTTTTTTTACTATGGTTCCTTCTTCTCAGATGACCCTAGATTGTGTCAAGTTGACAAAAAACCCAATCATCACAACTTGTGACCAGCTGAGGTTTTCTTCCCCAAGATCTAAGGGAGACCCGGGTCTATTAAGTCCATTGAGGAAGAAGGCGGAGTTTTCTGAAGTCTGCATCTCCTTGGAAACAGCTAGCCAGGCACACACACCCTGCTGGGACTTCCTTCTGTTACACTCCAGCAGACTGGATGTGATCATGTCCAGTCTGCAAGTCATCCTGCTTTCTTCTCTCCAGGTTGTATGTCAGCCTTCAGTCACTCAGAGGCTGGCTTGGGGAAGTTGGATATAACTTCAGAGGCAGGGAAGGCCTAACATTGGGAGTTGCAGAGGACATTTAGAACTACCCAGAGAGAGAAAATCTGTGAGTTAGGTGACAGGAACCTCAAATTGAGACCTTGTCCTATTGCATCTGGCTGGGGAAATGAGTGATCTTACAGGACATCTGTGTCCCCATGGTAGTCTGGGCACAATGAGGGGAAGCAGTATGCTTTCTGGACTGGGGAAATGTCTCAATCAATAAAGTGCTTGCTTTACAAGCACAGGGACATCGATTTGACCTCCCACACCTATGTAGAATAGCTCGGCACTGTGGTGTGTTTGTAATACCAGCCCTGGCAGAGACAGGCAAAACTGAGATCCTGTCTTCAAAAACCAGAGTAGAGAGAAACTGAGGAAGATATTTGAGGTTGACCTCTCACATAACCTCACACATACATCCTCGCACACACATGGGCACATGTACACAAACACATACCCTCTAAGAAGACTGTGTTTTGCAGTAATGCAGAGTGGATGGCAGATGAGCCTGAGGCAGGCTAGCCACATTCCCCAAATGTCTCTCCTGTCCCTGAGAAAGTTTCTTAAAGATCTCAGACTGTCATAGCAGAATCATCTGCCTCTTGGTAGTTCTGGCATTTTTTTGCAATTATAGCTTTGAGGCTGTGTTTCTAGGTGCATGCAAGTACATCATTGCTGCTTATTTCTTATGAACTGAACCTGCCACCATTGTGACAGTAACCAGAACTGGTTACTGTCTGTAGTAGTTTGGATCCTAAAAATACCCTGAAGACCCACGTGTTGGAGGCTTGGTCCCTAGGGAGAGTGCTGTTGAGAGGTCAGGGAAGTTGAAGAAGTAGGACCTAGTGGGAAGTCCTTAGGTCACTGGGGACATGCCAGTGAAGGGGATGTGGGACCCCAGAATCTTCCTTCACCCCATTACTTCACTGGCTGTGAGGTGAGTGGTTTGTTCCAGTGTAAGCTCTCACTGTGATGCCAGCACAGGCCCGAAGCAATGGGGCCAGCTGACCATGGGATGGAACCTCTGAAGCCGTGAGCACAGGGAACGTTTTCCCTTTCTAAGCTGACTGCCAAAAGTGTGCTGTCTTAGCCACTGTTCTATTGCTGTGAAGAGACGCGATGACCAAGGCAACTCCCATAAAGGAGAACATTTAACTGGGGACTTGCTCACAGTTTCAGGGGTTGGTCCATTGTCATCACGGTGGCACATCCGGTGCTAGAGCAGTAGCTGAGAACTGCACCCTGAGCCACAGGCCCAGAGAGGAAGAAGAGAGACATTGGGCCTGTCGTGGGCTTTTGAAACCTCAAAGCCCCACCCCCCTCCCTGTGACACACTCCCTCCAACAAGGCCTAACCTACTCCGTCCGACAAAGCTACATCTCTTAATCCTTCTAATCCTTCAAATAGTTCTACTTCCTCATGACAAGCATTCAAATATATGAGCCTATGGGGGCCATTCTGACATTCTTATTCAAACCACCACAGCCACCATGTCTGGCTCAGAAGACATCTTCTTTTCTATTAAATTTATTTTTACCTCTACTAGTGTGTGTGTGTGTGTGTGTGTGTGTGTGTGTGTGTGTATGTTTGCCACAGACCCACATGCTCTGCATGCTTGTGCGTGCTTAGGTAGAACCCAGAGCCTTGGCCATGTGCCACACAACCACCCTATCCCTAGCTACGTTCCCAGCTCTCTTTCTACAGTGTCTCACTCAGTTGCCCAGTCTGGCCTTGAACTTTCTCTGTAGTCCAGGAAGTCCTTGAGATCTTGAGATTTTCCTGCCTCAGGCACCCAAGAAGCCAAGATTCCAAGCCTGTGTCTTCAGGCCTTCCTACTGGCTAAAAAAGTATGATTTTGTCCTTATTCTTTCAGTGGAGCCTTAGAACTTCCAAACTCCTTTCTCTGTGTAAGGCCAAAGTCAATCAATATCTTCCTTCTTCTCTCAAAAACACACTTTATACCTCAATACACTTTAATTCTACTCTCCTTTTAAACTTTGTGTGTGGTGATGCCCTTTTAAAACTAACACACTGCAGTTACTTTCTATTTATTGATTGATTGATTTAAAAATCATCAACTTATTTGAGGTATCATTCAGACGCAACGAAATCCACTCGTTTCAAATACATTGTCTGATAAGTTTTGACAGATGAGTATTGTGTAATTTCTCCATGATCAAGATATAGAATTATCTCTTCCAGTTCCGTAGATTCCTCCATGTCCCTTTGGCTACACTTTCCTTTTCCCATCCACAGGCCCATGACAACCACTGAACTACTGTTTTTGCTGTTTGTTTTTGTGAGACAGGGTCTCCTGCAGCTCGGGCAGGCCTCAGACTCTCTATGTAGCTGAAGATGACTTTGACCTGACCCCTCCACTTCTGCCTTTCAGTGCTGGAGTTATAGACATGAATCACCACACCCAGTGGCCAGCCTTCTACCTCTACCAACCAACCACATCCCCAGTCTCCACTCTCTGTCATTGGTAAAAAAATCTCTTCAACCTTTTTGTATGAATGGAACTCTGAAGACTTGAGCCCATCATGTTGATTATCTGTGGGCTCTTTATGGAGTATTCTTCATCTTTTGTGTCCATCCAAATGTCCACACGATATCATTTTCCTTCTGCCTGAGCAACTTTATTTAGCATTTCTTGATGTACAGGTCATTTGATAACCTCTCTCGGGTTCTGTTTGTCCCAGAGTCTTTATTTTTGCCTTCATTTTCTGAAAGATGTTTCACTGGATCAGACATCAGGCATGGTGATACAGAATGTAGAGTTTGCCCTGCTGGTTTTTGGTCTTGCTTTGGTCCAGTATTTCCTCACTATGTTCCCTTTCCTCCCATTTGGAACGGTAATGTGTATTCTGTGCTACTGTATGTTGGAAGTATGTGATCTGCTTTTTGATTTTGATTTTACAGGGATTACAGTTAAGAGATTGCTATGTGTTGAGACTTTTATAGACTATGAGGACTTTTGAAGTTGAACTGAGTGCATTTTGCAGTATGATATGACTACAAGCTTATGGGAGCTTGCAAGAGGAATATGGTGGTTTGAATGAAAACGACCCCATAGGCTCATATATTTGAACACTTGTTTCCCAGTTAGTGGATGGTTGGGAAGGGTTAGGAGGTGTGGCCTTGTTGGAGTAGGTGTGCCATGGGGAAGGAGTGGGCTCTGAAGCTTCAAAAGCTCATGACAGGCCCACTATCACTGTCTCTACTGTTACCTGTGGATCAGGATGTAAAGCTCTCAGCTACTATTCCAGCACCCACCTGCCTGCCACCACACTTAGCACCGTGATGACAATGGACTAACCCTCTGAAACTATAAGCAAGCCCCCAATTAAATACTTTCTTTATAAGAGCTGCCATGGTCATGGTGTCTCTTCACAGCAATAGAACATCGACTAAGACCCTGGATTACGAATTCCAAGGGGAGAGTTCCTTTTTCACTGTTTTTCAGATTTCTGCTCTGTTGTCTTCTGTTTGTTCAGTTTAGATTTTCCAGTGACACAGCAAATTTAATCTAAGACCCTGTACATGCCCGGCAAGCACTCCACCAAGTTCTTAGTTTCTTCCTTATTACTGGGACAAACACCCTGAAAGCAACTTATTAAGTGAAGGCTTGTCTCAGCTCACTGTCCAAGGTGAGGTCCATCATGGTGGGGAAGAGATGAGATGAGATGCTCAGCACTTCTCCAAATGTATGATAGTGATAAACCCACAAATACAGACAGTTCAGTGAATTCCAAAGAGGATAAAAAATAAACACACCAATGCATACCACAGTCAAAAGCAGGGCTTTTGGGGAGATGACTTAGTGGTTAAAAGCACCATTTTTCTTGCAGAGAACCCAGGTTTGGCTCCCACCACCCACATGGTGCCTCACAACCACCCAGTTCCAGGGATCCAATGCCCTCCTCTGGCTTCCATGGGTCCTTTTTCTATTGCTGCGAAGAGACACCATGACCGTGGCAACTCTTATAAAGGAAAACATTCAGTTGGGGTGGCTTACGTTTTCCGGGGTTTAGTCCGTTGTCACGGTGAGAAGCCTGGCGTGCAGGCTGACACGGTGCAGGAGAGGGAGCTGCGAGTCCTTACGTCTGGATGGCAGGCAGCAGAAAGAGACAGACAGACCCGTTGAGTCCGGCTTGAGCATCTGAGACCTCAAAACCTGCCCCCAGTGACACACTTCCTCCAACAAGGCCACATCTACTCCAGCAAGGCCACACCTCCTAAAAATGCCGCTGTCTATGAGCCCAAGGGAGCCATTTTCTTTCAAACCGCCACACACTTGTGCACATAAAATAAAATTAATAAATCTTTAAAAAGCGTTTTCTTTAAATGACAAAACCAGAGTGACACAGACAAGATCATGGTCACATCACATCCACATTTGGAAAGCTGAGTGGTAGACTGTGATGGTCTGAGCGAGATTTCCCTGCCATAGGTTCCTATATTTGAATGTTCGGTCCCTAGTTGGTGTAATTGTTTGGGAAAGATTAGGAGATGTGGCCTTGTTGGATGAGGTATGTTACTGGGAGTGACATGACTTCATTCCCAGTTAGCTCTTTCTCTGCCTCATGGTTGTTGTCTCAACGTGTAAGCTCTCAGCCACTGCTCCAATGCCAATGCATGCCTGCCTGCTGCCATGCTCCCTGCCATGAAGGTCATAGGCTCACCCTCTGAAACTATAAGCAAGTCCCTAATTTAATGCTTTTCTTTTAGAAGTTGTATTGATCATAGTGTCAATACAAGCAATAAAAGAACAATAAAAAAGTAACTAAGACATAGTTGCATGCTAGATCTCAGCCTGCTTTCTCCATTTCTGTAGTCAGGGTCCTCTGCTCACGGAATAATTCCTTTACCTTTTCCTATCTCCTTGCTCTTCTGCTCAATTTTGGGTAATTTTTTGGTAACTATTGAAGGGCTCTAGCGGGCTTGAACATGGCAAACATGGCTCTGGCAGGCCTTGCCCTTCTGCCATTCCCTCTGCCTTGCTAAACTGTTAGATTACATTCCTAAAGCTAGGCACCACCTTATTTGGCCCCTTCCTCCTCCTGAGGCTGACCACTAAGTTCCAGCTATCAGAGTATTGAAGTCCAGCAATCAAAAGTCCCCTTTTGGCTGCCCTAATAACTTGTCTAACCAAAGCAAGCCCACTCCTAACACAGAGTTTCCCTTTTACCTTTATAAACAGCCATTTGCCTATGGGCCACAGCCCTTTCCTCTCTATGCAGAGGCAGTCCTTTGTCCCTTAGGGCAGATATCCCTTCCCCTTCTGCTTTGTCCTCTGTCTCCTGTCTTCGTTTCTTATTCTCTGCCCTTTGCCCCTCTGGGGCAAATAAATCTCCTTTGTGCTGAGAACTTGGTCTTGGGGTGTCTTGTGCCGTTTCTGGTCCTTTCAACTATCTTCCAGTTTAAGCGATCTCCTCTTTAGCTGTGTCTAATCTGTAATTAAGCGTGTTTACTCCGTGTTCAGTTTTTCATTTCTTGAAGTCTTCTTGTTTCCATGTCTGCTTAGCCGATCTCTGCTGTCTCTGTCTCCTTGCAGGTGTTTCCAGACTTACTTCTTTACGGTGGCAGTCGCGCTTACCCTGCAGCACATTTGATGAAATGCGGCCCTTCCAGTTCTTGCTGATCTGTTTTCTTGCCACTGGTCTCTGCTCCTCTCTGCTGTGGTGCCTCATTTCCTTGGGTGTTTGGTTGGTTTGTAGCAGGGGTAGATTGTTTTCCCTAGATTTCTAAATTTAAAAGAGCTAAGGCTGCTAAGGGTCCTTCCCAAGTGTACACATATATGCACAGATAGACAGATAGACAGAACAGGCACACACAGACACACATAGATAGGCACAGGCACCTAAAGACACATACACAGACACAGACACAGACAGGCAGAAACACGCATACAGAAACAGACAGACAGACAGACACATGCACACACATGTGCACATGCACACACACTTGTTTCTGCCAGGTGTCTGGGGAGCACTAAGCGGCAGTGAGCACTCTAAGGCTGGGCTTTGTGGAGCATTTGCAGCACACAGGAGGTGTGAATCCCGCTTAAGTACTGTGTAATGGAGGCTGATGGCTTCAGATTTTCAGCAGTTACTTTTTCCATTTTCAACTTAGCACTTCATTCTGAGGCAATCACTTCCCCCAGTGGTCCCTCCAGTGGAGGGCTTCAGGTGTTTCCATTAGTCCTAGTCCTGACCATGAAACTCTGGGACATTTTAGCTCTTCAGTGGGAGACATTCCAATCCCGCTTTGTGAGCTCTTCCCTCTGCCCTAAGACACCAAGGAAGCCAGAGCTCTGGCTCCAGGGGTGAGTGACCAACTCTGGATGGGTGCCCCTGTTTCCCTTCACCGTCCTGGATCTTGTTATCACCCCAGTTTTTGCCTTGCATATTAGTTACCTCTTTGAAGGCTCATTTTACACTCAAGAAGACTTTTTACTATTCTTCCCAGACTTTTTAGTTGTTTTCCAAATAAGGGCTAGTTCAGATACAGTATATTAACAAACCTTGGGGCCAGAAGTCACATTGAGTTCCTTCTCCATTACCCAATAGGTTCTTGGGCACCAAAATAAACAAACAGATACGAGAGCAAATGAGCATGCTTATGCTCAGTGTGGGATGCAGAGATGCTTGCCAGCGTGGAAGCACAGATGGACCGGGCACTTGACTTGTAGGGTTGCCCCACCTGAAAATCTTACTGATTCTGGGCCGGCATGTCACTCAGAGGTTCAGGACCTGCCTTATATGTGCAAGGTTCTGGGCTCCACCCCAGCACTGTCAAAGCAAAGCAAAGCAGGGGGCGGGACTCTGTTGGTTGAGTGTTTGCCTAGAATGCATGAAGCCCTGGGTTTAACCCCCAGCACCGCATAAACTTGGCATGGTGGTGCACACAGAAGGATGGAAAGTTTAAGGTTATCCTTAGCTACATATTGAGCTTAAGGCTAGCCTGGGATACATGAGACCCTGTCCCACAAACAAAACAAAATGAAAATAACAACTCCCTACAACCCAGTTTTAGAACCTTCATTTCTAAAACTTGACTTTGCTTTTAACTGATACGTGAGAATACAAGATTGTACGTATTTGTAAGGTGCCACATGATGTATTGAAACAGCACACACTAGGTAGAGTTTAAACAGGCAAGAACAGTTCTGAAGGTCAGACTTTGAAAGATGTTTTCTTTCGAAGCATCTTTCTCTCCTGATGACATTGTTTTTTCTGTAGACCTCCTCTTGTACAACTGTACCTTGGAACTTCTTGCTCCACGAGATGGAAACTCAGTACCCGTTGGTGAGCCTCTTCATTTAAACGAGACCCCCAGGTTATTCGTGTGCTCAGGAAAATTCTAGGAACTCCTCCTTCCCAGAATGTTCAGCAGCGTGTGTCATGAATAGCTAAGTGTGTAGTAAAAGAGTTAGAGGAGAACAGTGAGGCAGTGAGTCCGGCAGCCTTCAGGTGGCTCACTCAATTTGGTTGGCCTGGAATCTTCCATTTTAGCCCTGGAAGGACCACATTCCTGGCAACCTCTCAGCCCCAGGAAGGGACAGTTGGTTCCCTTCCAGATGGATCTGGGGCTTCCTGCTCTTTCTGGGAAGAGGAGTACACCCTGTGGTCTCAGGGGGATTCTTGAGGAGGAGCCAAACAAGGGTTTTAGTACCTGGACACCTGTCTTAGCCCATTTTCTGTGACTTCCACAAAATACCCAAGACTGGGTAATTCGAAAGACTAAAGGTTGATTTGGTTCATGCTTCTGAAGGCTGGGGAGGTCATGATGGAGAGAAGCCACATCTGGTGGGAGACTCCGCAGAGTCACAGAGTTGATCAGGACATTACGTGTTAAGAGGGGTGTCGTGCAAGAGACAGGGCTCAAGCAAACCCACTCTAAAGTAACCGTTCACCCACAACTTATGAATGGACCAACCTACCCAGGAGAGGAGAAACCTTAGAACCCACCCACCTCTTGTTGGTCCCTCTAGGCCCCAACTTTAACTCAACCATGTTTCAACACAAGTTTTGGTGAGGATGTTCAAACCATAGCAACATCTGGCCAGCAGCTGGCTACAGGGTCCCTGCGGCTGCCAGAGTAGTTCACGTGCCGCTGACCCAGAAGTATGATGTTCATCTGTGAAGGGCACTGTGAGGGTGACAGGAAGTGGGATGGGACCTCTTGCCAGTGTGGCTCCAGGACCAGGGTTCAAATCCCTTCCTTCCTTCCTTCCTTCCTTCCTTCCTTCCTTCCTTCCTTCCTTCCCTCCCTCCCTCCCTCCCTCCCTCCCTCCCTCCCTCCCTCCCTCCCTCCCTCCTTTCTTTCTTTCTTTCTTTCTTTTCTTTCTTTCTTCTCTTTCTTTCTTTCTTTCTTTCTTTCTTTCTTTCTTTCTTTTTCCTGCTTTCTTTCCTTCCTCCCTCCATCCCCTCCTCCCTCCTTCCTTCCTCTTTTCTTCCTTTTTTTTTTGTCTAGGTGTTGAACCTAGGACTTTGCATATGGCAGGTAAATACTCTGCCACTGAGCTACAGACTTGTTCCTCTGTGAGACCAGAGGTTGATATGGTATCTCTTTCTCAGGTGCTCCACACCTTATACTTTGAGACAGTCTTTCGCTGAACCTTGAGCTCACTGGTTCGGCTAGATTGGCTGTCTGGAGAACTTAGGAACCCATCTCTCTGCCCTCTTCTAGCCCTGGGGTTACAGATGTGTGCCACAGCTCCTGGTTTTCACGTGGGTACTTGGGATCCAAACTCAGGTCCTCATGATTTCATGATGAACACCTTACTCACTGAACCATCTCCTGAGTCCCACACTTTTTAGAATAAAAACAAATTCTTTTAATTGTTATTATCTTGATACAAGCTCTCACTAAGTTGCCCAGTCAGGTGACGGACATACACCTCCAGATCCAGCTTCCCCATCCTTACATACAGTGGTAACCGAAGGCCACTGTGGATCATGTGCCCTCTTGGTGACATCCAGGTCAGCCACAGGGTGAGAACTCCAATACACTCTGGAAATTAAAACTTCATCCTTCTTTTGAGACCCTGATATAAAATGGTTGATGGTCCTCACAGTCCACCCTTGTTAGCACACCCTGCTTCAACAGGACCTTCATCAAGGGGAGAGAAGGAAGGCTGGTAGGTTCTTTTAATATCATTCAAGGAATATACATTTTTAAATGGTTATGAAATGGTTTTACATTTTTTATCATGTACTTGTATATATGAAAATATCCTGATGATGGTGACTTTAAAGAATTTGAAGAGACAGTCATTGTTATAAAGCCTCTATTAAGAACGGTGCTGGCAGTGGCGCACGCCTTTAATCCCAGCACTCAGTAGGCAGAGGCAGGCAGACCTCTGGGTTTGAGGCAAGCCTGGTCTACAGGGCGAGTTCCAGGACAGCCAGATCTACACAGAGAAACCCTGTCTCAAAAGACCAAACCAAACCAACCAACCAGACAAACAGAAAGAATTATACAGAGAAAGCCTGATCTGTATATTTAAATGAGTTCATGGACTATAGCTCAAGTCCCTCATTAAATTCTTTGAAGGGATTTCATAGGGAAGTTTTATACATATTCAATATTTAGCATTCGCCCTATTTCCTACCTATTTTTTCTTATCAGAATTATAGAAAAAAATGTCTTTCTGCCCAGTTCCCTGTGTATACCCCGGAATCAGATCCAGTTTATCCCCATATACTGTGCTGATACTGTCCTTTGCACTGTGTGGCACAGCAGGAGGTCCCTGGGACATCTTTCTCTGCCCTACTGAGCGTCCCATTTCTCTGAACCAATGGGAATCTCCCTGTACTCAAGAGTCGCCCCCACCCTCATCTCCCTTGCTGTCTGGGAAGGACTCCTTTTTCAGTGAAAAATCTTAGCCACCTCAAATGGTTGCTATGGAAACCACAGATTGGGAGGAGCTGGGCTGCCCTGACTTACCTACCTATAGGCCCACAGGAGAAGCTGTTGGGGAAGCTACTGGTTTCTAGGTCAATTACAGGAGAGGAGGGTTTGTGCACCAGAGCATTCATGGGCTGAACCAGTCTCCCGTAAACACCCTGGCCTGGGGTCCCCTGAACAGCTGGCACCTAGATTTCACATACAGCCTCAGGATCTTGCACTTCCCTTACACTATTAGAGGTTCCCACCTGGCTTTTTCCTCCAGAATTTACAATGTGCCTTGCCAGGTTGGTGGCATGAGACTTGTGCTTGGTCCCTGGGGTCAGAGCATATAGATGGAAGTTTTCTTTTAGAGAGTCATTTAACCTGGCCTTGTACACAAACTATGTCGTATGTCAGGAAACACCTGTCAAGCTCCCAGGCCAGTACCCACAAGTCTGTGGGTACCACCACTGCTGTTCATGAGGACTGACTTTGTCACCATTCCCTCGTCTTAAGCTGTTCTTTTTATTTTATTTCTTTAAAATTTTTACAACCAAATCCATTCTGGGATCTGGGTGGCTAGCAATCCATTTAGTTCTTTATGGAAATCCGACTCTGGGCCTGGGAGGATGGTTCAGTGGGTGAAGCGTTTGCTGCTAAAACGTGAAGACCTGTGATCCCCAGGACCCATGTAAAAAGCCAGGAGTGATGGCACTCATGTGTAACCCAGTGTTGGTGGGAAGAGTGGACACAGGCAGTTCCCACGGGTTTGAGAGTCACACAGGCCAGCTGTTAATGACAAGCTCCTGGTTCAGGGAGAGACTCAGCCTCAAAAAAAAAAAAAAAAATAAGGTAGGGAGCAGTGGAGTAAGCTGCTCAAAGTTGACCTCTGACTTCTACATGTGCACACAGATGTGAGCACTCCTCCCACAGGCACGCTCATGCACGTGCCTGTGCTTGTGCACACGGGTGTATACACACACACACACACACACACACACACACACACACACACACACACGTGTGCGCGCACACACACACACACACACACACACACACACTGACCTGAATCCCTAAGAAATAATGCCACAAGCCAGAGGGGGAAAAAACCTGGAATGTTGAGCAGATAGATCAGTAATTGTGATTCCTGTGAGAGTAATTAATGAATGAAATCAGTAGGGAAGAAAACAGCCCAGAGAGGCTGTTCCATGCCTGTTATAAAAATGGCATAGAAACGTAGCTAACGGCCCGAACTGCAGGTGTTTGACTCAGGGTTTTGAAACTGAGTTCTGGTGATTGGTCACTTCTCACACAACCCCTCAGCGGAGCCCTGAGCCAGGCTTGCTGCTAAGTTCTAGGCCGAATGAGGATGGGGCCAGCTCTTAGCTGCCTTAACCTCTCATGTTTCTCCCAGTCGTTCGGGACCATCACTAGCTGAGAAGATGAGATTTACCTGGCGGGAGATGCTCGCTACTTGTGCTCACCCAGACAGCCCCTGTAGCCTGCAGCAGCATTCTCTTCGGAAGCGAAGGAAAGGGAGGGAGAAGGCCTAGGGATGGAGACCATCTTAGTTTTCTTTAATAAAATGCCTTGAAACCAGGTGGCTTACAAGCCGCAGAGCTTTGTTTCTCACAGCTCAGGAGGCTGGAGGTCCAAGGCCAGGATGGAGGCACTGTTGGACTTTGGTGAGGGCCCTTGTGCAGTGTGAAAGGCCCTTTTCATTGTGTCCTCATGTGGCAAAAACAGGTCAAGAGAGGTCTCTGGGCTTTCTTTCTAAGGGTGTTAATCCCCGTCTGAGGGATTCACTTTTACAACCTAATCACATCTCGCAAGACCTGTCTCCCAATAGTGTCACACTGGGGATTCATTTTTTTTTTTTTTTTTTTTTTTTTTTTTTTTTTTTGGATTTTTCGAGACAGGGTTTCTCTGTGTAGCTTTGCGCCTTTCCTGGAACTCACTTGGTAGTCCAGGCTGGCCTCGAACTCATAGAGATCCTCCTGGCTCTGCCTCCCGAGTGCTGGGATTAAAGGCGTGCGCCACCACCGCCCGGCTGGGGATTCATTTTTAACCTATGCATTTTGCAAGTACTCAGACATCCAGTTTATAGCAGGGGCAGTGATGGCAGCTTCCGGTTCTCAAGCGAGAAGAGAGATTGGCTGGATGAGGGGCACATACCTGTAATCTTCGCACTTGGAAGGTGGCAGAGGTGAGAGGATCCTAAATTCAAGGCCGACCTGGGCCCCATTGTGAGGTTCTATTCCAAACCTAGACCAAACAGACAAACAAACAGGATGGAACAGTTAATGTTTAGATCATTATGGCCATGAAAGCGTTCAGCAGTGGGAAAAGCCCAGGCCATTGTGTGGCCTTAGACAATGGCCACAGGTGTCCAGAGAGCATTTTTGAGAGAAAAGGATAATAGCTTTAAGTCTTCCTGTTTTAAACCAGAGCAGCTGGGGCTCCTCTGCTCCAGTCACAGCTTGCTGAAGCCCTGCTCCCCACTGAGCAGCGCCGGGATGAAGCCAAACAGTCCTGGACACTAGCCAGACTCTGCTACTTCCTAGTCATGCCCACAAGCCTCAGTTTCCCCACCTGCGAGTTGATGGTGGCATCGTCCATCTTACGAAACATACTGAGGGTGAGCAAGCCTACAGCTGTAACGCTCAGTGCCCTATCACAAAAGTAATTCAGTTAGTGGGATTATTTTTCTTTCTTTTAGATTACATTTTTGTTTCTTTATTGTAGTGTGTGTGTGTGTGTGTGTGTGTGTGTGTGTGTGTGTGTGTGTGTGCTACAACTTGCTGAAGTCAGTTTTCTCCTTTGAATTCAGATCACAAGGCTTGGTGGTAAGTTCTTCACCACTGAGCCATCTTCTTAGCCCAAGATAGAGATTTCAAAAAGCAGTGTAGCAAAAGAGCAAAGAATACGTATCTTCTTAGGTTCTCCATGATCCTGGTTCAGAGCTAGGGACCACAGTGTGTTGGGTTGTGTCTTGCTTGTACAGATAGAGGCTGCTGATGGACTTGGGGACCCAGGGAGGAGTCAGTGAGGGAGGGCAGGCTAGAGCTGCTGTGCTGGGGTCTCTTCTCTGGACACCAGCATGAGAGGTAATTAAAAAATTATATATTTACTCTGTGTGTGTGTGTGTGTGTGTGTGTGTGTGTGTGTGTGTGTGTGTGTGTGTGTAAGGGTACATATACATGAGTTTGGGTGGCCATGGAGACCAGAGACATCATATCCTCTGGAATTGAACCTTATCTCTAGCTCCAGGAAGTGTTTATTTGTCCATTGTAGATACTGGAATCTAGAGGTAGTTCAAGCCGAATCCTTGGGATGCCAGAGTCTCAGACCTGAGAGAGGCTTCCAGAAGGGATACCCAGAGCTACACACAGAGAGTTGGCCCCACAGAGAAAGGGCTGTTGCCACTGGGATATGTACCAGGGACCTGCTGCCAGGGTGGCTTCTGTCTTTGCAAGTTGATCTTGTGATGACACTCTGGAAACATAGGTCATGTGTCTGCTTCCTGACGGGCTCAGCTCTGCATCAGTGACTTCCAGGGAAGTGTTTGATTGGCAGAGACAAGTCATGTGCCTGTATTCTAGGAGTGAGGGAGCCTAGGAATTAAGTTTGGAAGTCTCTGCCAGGATGGGGGCTCCTGAGCTGAGTGTGGTGGCACATGCCTATAATTCTAGCACTCAGAGGCCTGAGGAAGGAGGATCCTGAGCTTGAGGTCTGAGTGACACAGCCAGACTCTGCTTCAGCAAAGGGTAGTGGTGGTGGGGATTTCCCCACATGAAAAGCTCTGGTAGATAATATGTTACCGATATGCAGATGTCCCTAGACCTCCACTGAAAGCAGCATTCAGGGATTTGTGCGAATCAGTCCACGCACTTAAAGATGTACCCATTCAGTGCAGGTAAACAAATATTGCTATAGGGCTTGCTAGTGAGCATAGGGATTTACAGGAACATGAGTCATCCCCACCCACTGACCCACTGCGTGTGTGTGTGTGTGTGTGTGTGTGTGTGTGTGTGTGTGTGTGTGTGTTGGTTTGAATCAGAGCTGTCCTCCACGGGCTCATGTACTTGAACATTTGGTTTCCAGTTGGAGGAATTGTTTGGGAAGGTTATGGAACATTTAGGGGGTGAAGTCTTGCTGGAGGAAATACGTCGTTAGGGATGGGCTTTGAAGAAGTATGTAATTTGGCCTCACTTTCTATGTGATCTCTGCTTCCTGAGTACCAGGTCAGCTTCAGGCTTCTCTCATCATACCTTCCCTGCCATGATGGACTGTATCCCCTCTTAGACTGTAAGCCAAAGAAAATCCCTTCCTCCTCGAAGCTGCTTTGGGTTATGGTAGTTTATTACAGCAACAGGTAAGTAACTAAGGCAGTGTGCTTCCTGTGGGCAGCTGGTGGGAGCCTGGAACACCATGACCTTCTCTTCAGAAGTGATGAAAGATTGTGAAAAAAGTAGGGACCCAGCCTCAGCTCTTCACAGCCTTGTTCCTTCATCTATACGATGGGACAATAGCATCTACTTCATAGCTGCCATTCATATTGGGGTAATACATGTAAATGGCCTGGTATACCAGATGTCCAGTAGAAGGAGTAGAAGGAAGGTAGTGAGCAACATGGGTATGATGAGAGAGTGCTCTTTCAAGGGGTCTGGATACTCTGCTTTTGAGAGGGAGGGGAAGGGCTACCTCTGTGGAAGACTATAGAAAGTCTAACTTTTTGCTAACAATAGCATCCTTGGGGCTAACTGAACAACCTTTCATTTGTGAAGCTGTGATTGCGATTGCCATTACACAAAACACACCCAGAGAACACTCTCTCTCGACAAGGCAGCAGGCGCTCTCTGCATCAGGTGCCACTTGTCCATAGTCCCTGCTCAAGCAGAGCAGCAAAGATGGGCCTGGGGACCATGGCTGGAAGGTGCTCCAGCCCATATTCAAGGACATCCTATTGTTAGCTCTAGCTCCCTAAGATGTGGACAGAGGTTAGCGAGTGGCATCCATGCAGAGTGGGTGACTTGTCATATAGTCAGGTTCCCAGAGGGCCTTTTGCTTGCTTCTTCCTGGCGAAACTGAGTCAACTGTCCTCACTTTCCCCAAGCTTCTACATGTCCACATGAACTTCTTCTCAAACCTTGACAGTTAGGGATCCATCAGGGTCCTCTTCAGGAGAAACAACAGCCCAAAGGGTGACAGACAGTGTATGAGGAAGAAGAAGGGGGTGGCTTTGCAGTCAGGTAGGCTTGTTTTCGACATCTGGTCTACCTCTTCTCTTTCAAGTGGTTTGGAGTGAGAGACTTGCTGAGGGCATCCTATAGCCTCATTGTAAACTAACAACCATCTGCTGCCCCTCTCCTCCCTCCTGTACCCTGCTTCCAGCTGTAAAAGTAGTCATCGTGGGTGCTGGGGAAATGGCTCAGAACTTGAGTTCAAATACCACAATAAAAAGCTGGGTATGGTGGTATGCACTCCATGGCTACAGAAGCACAGAGTCAGGTGGAGCCCTGGGGCTGGCTGGCCAGCTAAAGCTCTAGGCAGATGGAACCCTGTCTCAGAAAAGTAGAATGGACAGCTTCCTAGGAATAACACCACAGTTGTCCTCTAGCTTCCACATACAGGTACATACACATATATCCATTATACACACACACACACACACACACACACACACACACACACACACACACTTAGAAGCACATGAAAGAGTCAGCATGAATCAATTGGCAGGTAGAAAACTCCAAGGGACAGATTTGAAACGTCCTGGAAGAAAAAAGGGACCAATGACTTCCATGAACAGATGACAATCCAAATGATCAATGGCATAGTCCTCTAGCGGACAAGACTGCCCATAAAAGGGTTGGGAAGTTCTAGGGGGAAAAAAAACCTAGAAATTTGTGACAGTGAATCCTAAATAAATGAATGAGGAATAAAAAAGAGACGAAGCATGTCTAGTGACCTGGGGCCTGAAAGGGCAGGTTCAAAGAGAAGAAGAGATAGAAGTTGGCCAGAAGTTCCCTTTAAGGAAACTCTAGCTTCATTCCAGCTGGATTAAACAGGAAGAGTGGTTTGATTTAGGAGTGCCAATGACATCATGAGACCCCCCCCAGGGCCCCTTTCTCACATGGAAATTCCTCTTTTTTTTTAATCAGTTTATTTTATGTGCATGGTGTTTTGTCTCCTTGTGTGTATGTGCACCATTTGTGTGCCTGGTGCCTGCAGAAGCCAGAAAAGGGTGTCATATGTCCTAGAACTGGAATTTCAGATGGTTGTGAGCTACCATGGGTGCGATGGGAATTGAACCCAGATCCTCTGGAAGAGCAGCCAGTGCTCTTAACCACTGAGCCTTCTCTCCAGGTCCTGGTCATTCATTTTTTCACAGCCAGGTTGCTGGCAGCTGTTCCAAGTTCACAGGTTTCCCAAGTTCAAGTCCAGCAGGATACCCAGCCTGGAGGTCCTAGGAAACATGTTACTGGCTCAATTAGGTTGTATGATTATTTACTTACTTCTGTGTGTATATGCATGTATATGTATGTATTCATGTGTGTGCAGGTGAATACACACACGTGTGTAGATGTGAAGGCCAGAGAGTTTGTCTTCCTCAGTCACTTCCTGCTTTGCTTTTGGAGGCATGGTTTCTCACTGACACTGGAGCTCATCAATTCAGCTAGACTGGCTGGCCAGCCAGCCCTGGGGATCCTCCCGACTCTGCCTCCCCAGTGCTAGGATGATGACTTTTTCGTATGGGTACTGGGGATCTATCACAGGCTCTCACACTGTGTGTTAAGTACTATTCCCACTGAGCCCTTGATTGTTCTTGAACTAATGACTGTGGGAAGGGAACAAAGTACTTTGATTGATGGCTATTATGAGCCTATCAGTAGGGTTAGGGGGCTGGGCAAACCCAGTGCCACCATTTTCTAGGAGAGTGGAAGAAAGTTAGCACTTGTGCTGGCTGGCTAGCTTTATGTGAACTGGGCACAAACTAGCATCACTAGAGAGGAGGGAACCTCAATTGAGAAAATGCCTCAATAAAGGGAGGCCTGCAGGGCATTTTCTCAGTGATTGATGTGGGAGGGCCCAGGCCATTGTGGGTGGTGCCATCCTTGGGCTGATGGTCCTGGGCTTGATAAGCAAGCAGGTGGAGGCAAGCAGATCACAGTGTGTTGGAGGCTAACCTTGTCTACATATTGAGCTCAGGACAGCCAGCCAGGGCTACACAGTGAGATTTTGTCTCAAAACAAAACAAAACACCCCAAACCAAATACAGACTTAGTTGTTTGGGAGCTACAAGTATCTTCTAAATTACCCTTGGCCATAGACTTGACTCTCTTTTATTGAAGCTTGCTTACTTGATCTTGCATGAGTGGAGAGGGGTGGGCTACAGTCTCCCATTGTCTTTGAGGTTCTGCCAGTTGCTGCTCACACTTCTGAGAGTCTGTGCTAAATATATTCAGTGCTCTCGTCTCCGGCACATTAAAGTTCATGGCCCTGACAACGGCTTCATTACTGGCCATAACTTTTATCCATGTCAAACGACTCTCTGCTCTATTTAGTACATTTTGCTTCAACTTTCCTGCTGCCCGTTATGGAGTTGGCCCTGTGATCTTGGCTTCTCATTTCTCCACTTATATGTAGGTTCAACAGTACTTGTGGAAGACTGCAGAATACTTTCTAGGTGGACAGAACAGAATTATTCACCATCTCCTTTTTTACTCCTGTGCCTTCTTTGGGATCAGTGAAGTACAAGCAAGAAAAGAAAGCAGGAGAAAATGGGCAACAATGTTACTGTGGGCTGGCAGTATGGCTCAGAAGTTGAGTCCCATTGAACACACATGGCATCATTGGTTTGATCCCTAGCACCACAGAGGAGAAGGAAGGAGGGGTGAGAAGGAGAATGAAGTGCCTTAGGGTTGGAGGTGTCTGTCAGTGGTAGAGTGTTTGCTGAGAATCCACCAGTGAGGGGCTGGGGGCTCAGTGGTAGAGTGTCTGCACAGAATCCACCAGTGAGGGGCTGGGGGCTCAGTGGTAGAGTGTCTGCACAGAATCCACCAGTAAAGGGCTGGGTGTATGTCTCAGACATGATGCACTTGCCTGGCGCATACAAAGTCCTGAGTTTGAGCATCAGCGTGAAAAGAAAAGAAGAGAAAGAGAGAAAGAAAGAAAGAAAGAAAGAAAGAAAGAAAGAAAGAAAGAAGAGAAAGAAAGAAAGAAAGAAAGAAAGAGAGAAAGAAGGAAGGAAGGAAAGAAGGGAAAGAGTGCCTTGTGCTTGCCTGCTGCTCTAAGTGAGCTCTGAACTTCAGACTGAGTGAGATGGATGGCTGAGCCCACGTCCTTGTCCTTGAGAGGTGATAATGATCCGGTTGTTCCTGAAGATAGGCTGGGGTGTGGGCTGTTCCCGTCTCAGAAGATGAAGAGTATGTGTCCTGGTTAGGATTTCTGCTGCTGTGGTGACTGCCGTGGCCCAAAGGAAGTTGAGGAAGAAAGGGTTTATTTGGTACACATGTCCAGACTCCAGAGCATTATCGAGAGAAGCAGGGCAGGAACTCGTCCAGGGCAGGAGCCTGGAGGCAGGACTGAAGCAGAGGCCAGGGAGGGTGCTGCTTACTGGCCCACCCCCCTTGCTTGCCCTGACCGTTTTCTCCTATGACAAGGATCACCTGCCCGGGCGTCCCACCCACATCCACCATTAATCAAGCAAAAGCCCCACAGACTAGTCTACAGGTCAATCCGATGGAGGAATTTTCTCAGGTAAGGTTCCCCTCTCACAGATGACTCTAGGTCATGTCAGACTAACAGAAACTTGCTGTCACAACATGGGTTCTGTGTTCAGAAGGGTGACATTTTTCTCTGGAAGACATGACAAGGGCTTGTGGCTCAAGAGGCTCCTTTCTGGGAAAGAGGGCAATGTGATCAGAATTTGGGATGGACTCGCCGAGAACAAGTCTTGTCAAATCACTGAAGTCCTTTAGCAGTCGTATGGGATTTGAGCAAGAAGTAAATCTCCTTAATTATAAAAAATAAGAAAGAAAGAAAGCCACAATGAAGCCAGTGTCTTCATCCCCCTTTAAGCAGAGTTCAACTTACTGCCAGCCTTGCTGCCCTTCTGACCTCTCACCCTCCACCCCAGCCCCAAGGGTTCTGAAGCAAATCCTAGATACTATGTAAACATTCCATTGCCCGTCATTCCCCTAGCCCAATCATGCCACCACCACACCTGGATTCCTGTCTACTCCTGTGTGACAATTGCCACCAACCTTGGCTTACATGGATGGTTGGCTCTGGTGAGTTGATCAAGTTAAGTTTTTTTTTTTTTTTTGCGTTTGGTTTGGTTTTGTCAAAGTCCAGTACCATTTAGGGCTCCAGTGGCAAACAGAAATACACCAGGACCTCAGCCAAGGCAGAAACAGCAAGCGGCTGTCATCTCTGGAAATGAGTCTGGAGACTCAGGGAGGTGGTGAGGAAGTCGGATTCCAGAACTCAGAGCTGGGGCTCAGACTTGCCAGGAATTTCTACCCAGCTGGATGACCCGAGGGGCATGGAAAAGGGCCTAGCAATCTGTAAGAACGGTCCCTTCTCCCATCTTCTACCTTCTGATATCACCTCAGTATGACCAGTGGCAGGATCAGCCTGCCAGGGATAAGGGCAGTTCTGGGGTTTGGGTGGGTCCCCCAGAGTACACATTAGAAACTCGTTCCCGGTGTAATGGCTGGGATGTGGAACCTTCAAGAGTTGATGAGGCCATCAGCACCCTCAGAGTGGAGAAATGGCCCTTATTGCAGGAGTGGGTGGGGTCAGGCTCCTTCCTTCTTGTTCTCATCCTCTCTCATCCTTCTGCCTCTCTCCATGGGACAGCACATCTCAAAGGCCCTTGTCAGATGGTGGTACCAGGCTGTGGCCACCAAACCATGAGTCAAGTACATTTCTGTTTGGTATAAATTAACTGGGCTCGGGTATTTTGTTATATTAACAGAAACAGACTAAGACAGGCAGATGATTTACAGGGTCAGTTCTGCCACCAAGTAGAACGTGGGTGGTGGTGGTGGTGGGGGAGTGCTCTAAGCAGTGAGCCAACGACGATGTTGTGTAACTGAATTAGCTACATTTTGTGTTACTGTTACAAAGTATCTGACAAAAGCAACTTGAGGAAGGAACAGTTCCGTGAGCTTCTGTTCTAGCATAGTCCATCATGGAAGGAAATGAACGACCCCCGAGAGAAAGGCAGCTAGTTACATTGTATCTACAGCGGGGAAACAGAGAGGAATGCTTCTGCTTAGCTCTGTGTCTGTTTTTTATTCAGTCTGCCATGGTGGTGGGTCTTCTCAGCAGAGCTGAACCTCTTGGGGAATGCCCTTGCAGACACACCCAGAGGTGTGTCTCCTATGGGATGCCAAATCTAGTCAAGTTAGTAGTGAAGATGAGCCATCCCAGTATCCATCGGGTTACATGATGCTTGGCTGATTGTCTTTTCCTCTTCCTCCTCAGCTCTTGGTGATAATCCCCATAATTCATATATTCTGGACCCCCATAGAGCATTTGCTTGTTCACATGCAATCATGATATGTATGTGAACAAGATGGAAAAATCAGAAGACACCAGACAGTGCCCGGGTGGGGTGGTGTTCTGCTGGAATGTGTGTTGTGATGAACGGCTCAGCGTCCACCCACAGGGAGACTCCTGTTGGGTTTAGTGCTTGACCCTGGGCTGTTCGGCAGTTTTGTCAGCGATCTGAATGGAGATAAAGGGAACATAGAAGCATTTGGGAGTGTGTGTGTGTGTGTGTGTGTGTGTGTGTGTGTGTGTTAACCTAGGGGAAGCATGAGCCACAGAGGAGAAAGCTAGCCATCCTCAGGGCTCCCTATGTCCAGATGTCCAGATGGGGGCTTCCTCCTCAGTTCACACTCTCCCGTTGGCTCCTTCCTGCCACCCGTGAAAGCTGTGGCCTAAGACATGGGTGGACAGGTGGCCATGGCTGATGTCTAGTTACCAGCTCTCTGTGGATGTCTCTGATCATTGTAGCGCACAAAAGCTCTTCTCTAACCTGACACAGCCCCTTCCTGGCCGGGTTCCAAGAAGGGAGTGGCCAACTGGGGATTTGGTGGAGAGTTTGCCTGCTGTGCGGGTGAGAGAGTGATGTGGGGGAGGGGGGCTTCTGCTGCTGGAAGAGGAAAACGTCCCGCAGTCTGAGCAAGTACAAGTTGCCCTTCCTCTGGGCCTTACAGGTCCCCCTGCCGTTGGTGGCAGACCCCAGGGCATCTGTGTGGGTGCCTCCTGTACCTTCACTATCACCCATCCCCCTCTTGCTTCGGTGCTCACTTCTACCTAAATCAGTTACAGACCTTTTTGGTCCAGGCAAGACTCCCAAGAGCCCCTGCGTGCCGGCAGTGGTGCTTGAGAGTTAGCCTGTCCCACTCAGGCCATTTTGATCGCTGAGATTGTGGTCTGAGCTCTTTCTTGGAATCTGCTCAAGGGATAAGGCAGAACTGGGTGAGCAGTGGAGAGTCAGCTACTCAACAAGTGATGCTGGGAAGCTTCACCTATCTGTGCATCCACCTATCCATGCCAATCACGCTCCCAACCATCCATCATCCATCAGTTCATATATGAACGGATCAACTCATCCATCATCCATGCATCCATACATCCACCCATCCATTTATCCATCTATCCATCATCTAGACATCTATTCTCCCAACCATCTTTCTGTCTATCCTTCCATTCATCCATCACACATGCATTCGGGCCTCTACAAATTCAACTTCTTTGCGTCCAGCTGTCCACCTAGCCGACCACGTCTTTCTCCTTCATCCCTCCTGAGTCACCTCCATCTATGGAGGACACTATGGTATGCTGTCTGAGTCCCCTCGTGATGAATCGCTGGCACTCTCCCTGGCTAGCAGTGCTAGCATCCGAGGCTTTTTCTGTCTCTTCCTTTAGCTGTTGTCTCAGTCACAGAGAGCTGCTTGCCCAAGAGCAGGCCCTTCTGAACACAGCCTGAACCCAGTGACTGCTGATAGTGTGGGAACGTAACAGGCTGGGCACCCTGACCCTCCAGGCCATGTCTGAGGCTGATCTTACTCTTGAGCTCCCCGGGGTGGCAGCCACAGTGTGCTGCCCTAACGCTCAGCTTCAGTCTATGCATCCTGCTTCTTTCCTCTCCTTCCATAGGCGTGGATCCTGTGTAAAGATCCTGCTTGTTAAAACTCTGGCACGTGCTCTGCTTTCTGTGGACTCCGCCAAAGACCCAGTCCATCCCTTCATTTGTGCATGCATTCCTCTTCCATGTAGCCTCCCACTCAACGAGGAAACGTTTATCTGCAGTGTGCTATACGTACAAGAGTTTGGGATCACTGACCTAAATGTGGACCCTGCCCTCAAGGAGTCTCATGGGGATGTTCAAAGCTCTTACCAGGAAGGTGGGTGGGGCATGGTCAATACACACTGGGGGGCTCCAGGCGGGCTTTCTGGAGAAGACCGTGCTTGAGCTGAGTGATAGGGAGGGGATTTGAGCTTTTTATGTTATCTGGGGAACCTGTGGAAGCATACAGAGGGAGTGATGAGAGTCATCTATCAAAGAGAGGAGCAGGTGTGACAGCTGGGCACAGCTGGACCTTGAATAACTTCCTGACACTCACTCCCTCTGCTTCCCACCCTGCCTCTCTCCCATGGAGTTCTTTCTTCCCTCCTAGCTGGTCCTCCCACCTGCCTCCTTACAGGAAATGTGACTTGGTCACCAGCCGAAGCCTTTGCAATGTAACCCTCACAAGGAGGGACAAAGGCCACAGGAGAGAGGAAGTGCGGGAAGCTTCCCTGGCTGTGTGTGTGTGTGTGTGTGTGTGTGGGGTGACAGCATGGCTGGCAAGCTCTTACCTGGGGTGGCTTCTTCCCCAGAACCCTGTGTCCCCCACACATGTTTGCGTTACTAAGAAGCCAGATGGGCCCAGCTGGTTGGTAAAAGTTGAATGCTAATGGGGCCAAGGTTACAATGACCCCTGGAAGTGCCTAGAAGCTTTCTGTGCAGAAAGTCTGTTCGTAGATCTCTGACCTGGGCACAGATGGCAGCCTTGACCTTGGCTTAGTACACAGCCCCCAGCCCTGCCATTGACTGAGCCCCGACCCTGATCTCAGCCTGAGCCAGAGTCTGGCTGCAGAATGGGCCCTGAACGCCAATCGATCAATTCATTAGCAGCTGACAGCCCTGCATGGAGCAGTTGCTAGAGTTTGTAAGAGCTTTTCCAGGATGCTGGAGATGAAATGTCACCCAGTGGACTGTGGCCCGGCAGGCTCCGCAAAGTCCCAGGTGGCAGGCACACTCGGGCGGAAGGGACATGTGCTCAGGGCTGCTTGTTCTGCTTCCTTCACAGGAGGCTTTCTGCCGTCCACCCCGTGCTGCTGAGGCTTGCTTTCCTTTAATATTTGTGTGTACGTGTTTGTGGTGTACGCATGTGCTCCTTCACACGTGTGGAGGGCAGAGGTTGAAGTTAAGAATCTTCCTTGGTCAACTCTCCACGTTGTTTTTTGAGGCACCATCGCTTGCTGATCTTGGAGCTCACCAATTGGCTAGGCTGGCTAGCCAATGAGCTTCAGGGATCCACCTGTTCCTGCATAGCCCCGCCTCCACCCGACCAGTGCTGAGCTACAGACGCATGCTGTCACACCTAGCTTTTTACATGGGTGCTGGGCATCAGAACTCAAGTCCTCACACTTGTAGGGCAGGTGCTTTCTGGCCAAACTACCTCCCCTTCCAGGACTGCTCTATTAGCTCTCCAGCAGATAAACTGACAGGCAGCTGTTAGCTTGTCACCCTTTAATTGACCTCAAGAGCAGAGCATGATGGCATTGGCAAGGAGCCTTCACTTGCTATTAAGTGGCCTGGGCCAATGGCTTTTTTTTTTTTTTTTTTTTTTTTTTTGAGATGGGTTTTTCTGTGTAGTTTTGGTGCCTGTCCTGGATCTTGCTCTGTAGACCAGGCTAGCCTCGAACTCACAGAGATCCGCCTGCCTCTGCCTACCAAGTGCTGGGATTAATGGCGTGCGCCACCACCACCCGACTTGCTTTCTTAAAGCCCAGTTTCCTCATCTGTGTGATAGAAATAAGTAAGTGTGCGTTCCCCTGCAGAGAGCCCGTGATACGACTGTGTGTGCCGGGCCCTGTGACTACAACAGGTGGACTGGGGGACTTTGGGGTTTCAGGCATGGTAGGAGGGCCAAGTGAATCCTGCCCTTCTTCCCAGACTGCCATAGCTAGGGCTGGCTTCCACCCTGCGCCTCCCTCTGCCTGCACAACCCTGTTACCCATGGACTTCAAGCAGAAAGATAAGAGGGACTCTGGACTCATCTGTGGGGAAGACCACAAACCATTCCACTCCCCTCCCACCTCCTTCGGGGAGACTCAGGACCTTCTGCAGCCTCTGCAGAATTCCAGGTTACCATAGTAACCTGCACAGGGAGGAGCAGGGTGGGCCAGGAAGTCTAGTTCCCAAGGCATAGCTGCCCTCAGGTCTGCCACACAATTGGGATCCTAGAAGGACAGTTTGGGACAGGCTGTTTAGGAACCAGGGCCTCTGTCCTCCCAACTCTGCGTCTTCCAGACGCCTGGCCTTTGCAATTCAGAGTCCTTCATCTGAAGCCTGTGGAGTTCTTTAGTAGGGCCCTCCCCATGCCCTGATCCCACATTTGCTTGTGTCTCCCACCGGTTCTGACTCAGGGTCCTTCCTGACCCTTCTCTGCCCAAGACGCATCTTGGAAGGAACTTGAGGAGCCACAAAGAGCTTAGTAAACTGCAGATTGGATTAGACCATCGCTGCTCAAAAACCTTCAATGGCTCCCTAGGTGCTCTGAGAATAATACTATCCTACCTCCTTTCCTCTTAGTATGCTCTGCTCCGTTCTCCATCCAGAGAGGGAGGAGGGGAGTGGAGGGAGGGAGAGAGGCGAGAGGGCGGTTCTGAGGCCTGTAGATCTCATCCTTTGCCAGCCATGGCTCATCTCATTCCCCCTGGACCCCTGTCTGCCTACTGACTGCTGACTACTCACCCTCCCTTTCTCAGCCTGGAGGGCAGGTCCCAGAAAGCTAATGTGGAGGAAGATCAGATCAGCCAGGAATTTCTAGGTCACAACTGACATTCACCAGCTGTCTTCTGCCTCCAGGGGGCTGCACCCAAGTGTGTGGCACTACTTGATAAGGCTGTGCAAGAAAGAAGGGAGGTAGGAAGAAAGGGACGGAGAGACAAGGGATGAAGAGGTAAGAAAGGGAAAGGAAGGAAGGGAGGGGGAACGGGAAGAAGGGAGGGGAAAGAAGAAAGGAAGAGAGGAAGGGAGGGGATGAAGAAAGGGATGGAGGAGGGGAGCTTGGTAGGTAAAGGCACTTGTCACCAAGCCCGGTGCCCTGAGTTCATTCCCCAGACCCACAGGATGAAGGAGAGAACTGACGGTCACAAGTTGTTCTTCAACTTCATATGCACATTGTACTGTGTGTGCACCTGTGCCTTATCCCCCACAAATAAATAAACGTGAAAAAATATCGCGGAGAGGATTGAAGAAGGAACCTGACATGGACCTCTGACCAGGATGTCCACATGCACACACACACATGTGCACACATACGTAAATGTGTATGGACACCACACATGCACATGTGTGTACACACACACACACACACACACACACACACACACACACAAAAAAAAAAAAAGAGGGCTGGGGACACAGCTTAGTAACACTTGTCTAGCACATCTGAGGCCCCATGTTTGATCCCCTGTACCAAAAGAAAAAGAAACAGTGCCTTCAGGAATTGACACAGCACATTGGGTCTGTCTGTTCTGTGGGCTGCTGGGTACTGATTACAGAGGCCTGTGATGATATTGTGTACCCTAATAAACTTGCTGGAAGACCAGAGAAGCAGAACAGCCAGCCACTAGTTCTTACCTCTACGACATCCTCAACCTAAAGAGAGTGAGTTCCTGTTTCCTCACGCCTTATATACGTTTCTCTGCCCTGCCATATTACTTCCTGGGATTAAAGGCATGTGTGCTTCCCAAGCAAAGGCATGAGGTCTCAAGTGCTGGGATTTAAGGTGTGCTACCACTGCCTGACCTCTATGTCTAATCTAGTGGCTGGCTCTGTCCTCAGATCCTCAGGCAAGTTTATTAGGGTACACAATATATCATCACAGAGGCCCCCAGGAAAGACACCAAAAGTCCCACAAATGGCAGCCAGGACTGCACAGACGCATGGTCAAATGCGGCATACCAAGCATCAGCCATTTGCTGTAGTCCTGGGGCACATATAATTTGCACATATGTATCTGCATGTATAATTAATTAATCTCCCCAGGGAGGACGTGAAAGAGGGACCCATTGCTTCTGCTTCTGTCCTGCTGAGAGGGACATCCATCCCTCCTGTGTCTTCTGTGAGTAGGTATGGGTAGACTGGGGGACTGCGTTTGGCCCCTGAGGAAGGTCCTCTTTCTTGGAGCTGGCCCTGCTCTGTTTCCTCTCTTCTGCCCCAGACCTGTCCCCATGGTAACCACCCTGGGTATACACACCCTTGTTTCAACTGTCCCCCTTTCTCTCCTGTCCCCAGCCTTGACTCATGGGGCCCTGGGGGAGGGGAGGCCAGTGGTCTTGGCACTAAGGCTAGACAACCTTCCCACTAAGGGGCATGGGAAAGGCATTGAGTGCCACTGTCTGTCCAGTCCTGAGGCAGGGTCTCACTTCCTGCACCAACCCCAGGTTAGGCATTTCCAGTTTCCTCAAGGGGCTGAGCCCTCCTCCAGGGAGCTGCTCTTGCCATACAGAGCGAGGGGAGCCCGTGCAGGTTTGAGGGGCCAGTAATGGCTGTGTGGTGGGGGAGTGATCTCTCAGGGGCAACTGAGTCTCTGTGACAGGTTGGGACGGGTGCACGATAGCACAGGACCAGCTCTGCACTCCTAAGGTCCTCATAGGAGATGTAGGGGGGCTTTACTTCCTAACCAGTACTGTTCTTTCAGGATCATCTAAAGGACGTGTATTTCTCTTAGAACCACAAAAACAGCTATAGAAGGAGTCCTATTCTTCTACTTCGCAGTTTCTGTTTTGCTCAACTTAAAATCACCCCCTAGGTCAGGCAAGAGGCCAGTGTGGAAGGCAGACTCAAGCTCAGAGCCTTGCCTCAGCTCTCTTCCCCGCGAGCCACATAACAAATACCACAGGAGTCAGGTTTGGTTGGAATCCAAGCTTCACAGTTAACGGCTGTGTGACCATAGAGCGGCTGAGTGACCTTTCTGAGTCCCAGTTCATCTATTGCAAGTAGTTTATAAAACAAAACACGTAGAGGCTTGACAGGCAGCTCAGCATGTAAAAGCACTGGCTGCTCTTCCAGGGATCCGTACTCAATTCCCAGCACCCACATGGAGGATCACGACCATCTGTAACTCCAGTGCCAGGGGAGCCAATGCCCTCTTTTGGCCTCCATGGGCACAAGGCACGCATATGGTGCACAGATATACATGCAGACAAAGCAACCATACACATAAATTAAAAATAAAGATTTCAAAGAATAAAAAAGCCAAGTTATTTTCTTTGCTCAGTACAGGCTCCAGTGCATGATAAGTACCATGTAAATGACGTGTTGTATTTATTAGGACAGAAAGGGTTGTTTTGGTAAATAACCCCACAAAGTCTCCCATGGAAACCCATATTTGGATATCTCCCGAGCCGTCATGCTTGACTCCTTGCAGGCCACCTGTCCTCTGACGGTGGCTGGCAGGACGGCAGACGCTGCTGGTGTGTGGAGGGCACTGGGACCACTGTGACAGTCCTGTTGGGACCCCACACTTTGTCTAGTCAGTGAGATTCAGGCCTTATGGGCAGGAAGCACAGCAGGGGAGGGTGAAGTTACAGTGAGGCCAGACACTCATCATCTAAAAGAGCCTTCCAAGATTTGGCACACATTAAAATACTACTGCAAATCCCACACTGACACACACCCCATGCATATGCACACATATGCACGTGCGCACACACACACACACTCATGTGTGCACATGCACACACACACTCATACATAGATGCATGCGCACACACATATACTCACAAAACACACACACACTCATGCATGCACATGCACACACATGCTCACACATACATGCACGTACGCGAGCACACACACACACACACACACACACACACACACACACACACACACACACACACCATTGGAAATGGCAACTATGCATGTAGCCTAAACCTGCAGTGATAAAGAGGCGATCCTCAGAGCAGGCAGATGAACAGCACACAAGCACAGAGGATGCTCCCTTTGACTTCTTGCTAGGCACTGTGCAAGCTAGAAGATGGTGGGAACATCTTCACACACACCAAAAACTTCCGTTAGAAATTAAGGGCGAGTCGGTGGCCACTTCCCCCTGAATGTGCCTGATCTCTACTGAGCTCAGAAGCTAAACAGGGTCGGGCTGGTTAGTCCCGTACATTGCTTGTGTAGTGCACTTGGTCCACAGAGCAGCAGTGTTGAGAGGCAGGGTCTTTGACAGGCAGTGAGTTCCAGGGACTCTGCCCTCATACCTAGGCAAATATATTCTGGATCCCTGGTGAACCGTTCTCATGAGCAGCTTTGTTAAAAGAATAGGCTCTCTGCAGCATGCTGCTCTTCATCTCCATCCCTCAGCCTTGTCAGGAGGCAGCTAAAAGCCCTCACCGGAAGCTGGTGCCAGGTTATTGAACTCCCCAGCTTTTACAACTTCTGGCTAAGCAAACCTTTAGTCTTTGTAAAGATACCTAGCCTCAAGTATTTTGCTATAGCAAGAGCAAACAAACTGTGCCATTAATAGATAATCCCACGGAGTGATGTGAGTTGTTGGGGAACCAAAACAGTAAGATAGATGTTGACAGCATACAAGAGAAACCGAGAGAGAACAGCTTTCCACACAGGGAAACAGCGGGTGCCAAGACCCTAAGGTGTGGAGGTGAGATCTATTGAAGTCAAGAGTGAGAAAGAGAGGAGACTGTGAAATCAGAGGGACGGGAGGGACCTGGTCACCGAAGCCCCTGGAGGCCTGGGAGCAGCCTCTTGCCAGCTGGGTTGACAGTCCCTCTATTTACTCCTTCATCTGCCTTGAACCTCGGTTTCTTTCTCTGTGACAATGGAGGCTGAGTTCTAGCAGGCCTTGAACGAACACCAGTCCTTTCTGCTGCCCTCTGTGCCTTGTCTTCCCGGCCTCCAGATGAAACGGCAGGAAGAGGTAGGTTCCAGGGCTTTATCTGCCTGGAACATTCTCGGCACTTTTGAAAGGAAGGTGAGTTCTACAGCAAAACCATTAGAAACATCACTCCAAAATGAAGATAAAGTGTCTGGGAGATTGTGTTGTAAATCACAGCTGAAATGGGATTCCATTTATAAAAATTCAATTTGAACGCGATTTTTCTCAGGAACACACACTTCCTGTTCGGAGTGAGGGCAACCCGTGAGCAACATGCGCCCTTGCAGACAGTTCCCCGAGCCTTAGTCCCCAGGGCTGGGGCGGCTTTGGGGAGCTTCCTGAGATGAGTCCCCTCCCCATCCTGGAACTGGTTAACCTCGCAGCCTCTGTGGAAGCCTAAGCTCCAGGCCCGGTCTAGTGGAGTTCGAGAGAGATCTAGGAAAGAGGGGGTCTCTTAGGAGACCCTGGGCTCCAGGACATCCATGGGAATCTTCAAGAAACCCTGGAACCTCATCAGAGCCCCACCTCCAGGGTGGACCCCTGGCCCAGTGAGGCAAAAACAAGCCGTTGATTGGTGGCTTAGAAGCTGCCCTGGCATCGTCTACAGCAGCCTGTCCAGGCAGCCTCTGACACGTGACCAGCGCTGACTGGGCCTCTCTGCAGTCTCCAGTCTAGAGGTACTTCTCTGTGGAGTCTCTAAGAGGGGAAGCAGCTTGCTCAAGGGCGCTAAGCTATTAAGAGGCATAACCTGGCCTCCCAGCTTTCTGTTATCTCCAGGTGACCTCAGGGTAGGAGGGGCCTTGAAAGGTTGGGAAGGAATACATCATCTTCATGTCTCAGACCAGGCCACCTGGATACAGGAATGCTGACCCGACAGAATCACCAGGGGCTTCTGAGACTGCAGTCTTGGCTCATACTTTTAGTGTCAATATGATTAGGTATTCAGTGTCAAGGGTGGAGACAGCAAGCTGAGCCGGAGCTCGGCCTCTCATTCCTCGCTTTCTGCTGCTCCGACTCCCCTGTGGTGGACCTTTAACTGTGAGCTAAAACAAACCTTTCCCTCCTTCAGTTTCTTCTGTCAGAATATTTCATCACAGCAGCAAGAAAAGAAATCAAGACACTGTTTTCAGCTTCCTAGTCATTTTGGTTGCTAAAGCTTAAAATACAAAACAAAAACACCATATTCCCCCATCTAATTTAACCCGTTTTGGGAATTGGTCCAGGTCCAAGACTCTCACTGCTCCCGGTGGAAGGCTGAAGGAGGTTCCTCTGTACAGGAACGTTTTTTGCTTCCCTCATCCTGGGTTTTTTTTTTTTTTTTTTTTTTTTTGGACACATAAGCTCCAGCCTCTAATAGCAGCATCCCAAATTCTGGAGTGGACCCAGGTAGAGTCTCAAGTATTTCTCATCCCTCTTACCCCTGAGACCTAGACCCCAAATAGCCTGGCAGTAAATAACTCCCTCTTGCCTGGTGAGTCTGAATTCAACCTCAAATCGGGGCCGGAAGAATCAGAGAGACTGGGGTGCAGGTAGGTCCTTGAAGCAGATTGGAAGAAATCCCCCACAGTTCCCCCTGCTCAGGATCAGCCGTGGTGTATTTCCACTGAACATTTTGGTAACCATCTGCTCTTAAGCTAAACGAAAAATCATCCTTCTCCTGCCACAATAGCGGCTCCCTCAGATGTTTTTAATAATAAAAAAAATCTATCATTTTAATGCAGGCAGTTCAGATAATAAAAATGATCTGTACCATTAGTAATTATTCCACAAATACAATGCAAACCAGCAGAGCCCCTGCAGGGGAGTTTCTGCTTGGTTGGTGCCTCCCTGTTCTAGGGTAGGTGGGGTAGACGAGGGAGGTCCTAAGAGAGGTGAGCCCAGAGTTCACAGAGGGACCTGCATGGGGGGTGGGGAAGCTAGGGAGCAGAGCCTGTTTTTGAGCGTGCTAGAGCTTGGAAGGGCACAGTGCAACACATACCCCCTAATTATAATGATGCTAATCATTGCACGGTTTCCCAGCTCCTGCCATGTCCTCTAGACAAGGAAATTGCTGAGTACACTGTCAGAGACTCTGAAAGGCCCCCGTGGAGAGGCAGCTGCGGGCAGGGGGTTCAGACTCACATGTCCCCGAGAGGCAGCAGCATGGGTATAGGAAAAACAGAATGGAGGCTTTTGCCAAGCTGAGAGATTATTTCATATGTACTAACTTTTTGTGCATGAGAGAGAGAGAGAGAGAGAGAGAGAGAGAGAGAGAGAGAGAGAGAGAGAGAGACTGTGTGCTTGAGAAGACAACCTTGGGTGTTGTTCCTTAAAAGCCATCCACCATTTTTTTCTTGCTCTAATTCAGGGTATCAGGGTATCTCACTAGCCTGGAACTTACCAAGTAGATTAGGTTGGCCAGCCAGCATCACAGTGCCTGGCTCTTTTTCAGAGAGGTCCTGGATTTGAACTCAGGTCAAGGTAAGCTCTTTAGAGCCATCTCCCCAGCTCTAAAAACTTTTGAAAAAACAAACATTTAAATACAGAGTAGGCAGATCCTCTGGAAACAGGAAGGCTGAGTCAGGAGTTGCCAACCAGACACAGAGGAAGCGAGATGTAAAAGTACCAGTAAGTCACAAGCCACGTGGCAACTTATAGATTAATAGAAATGGGTTAATTTAAGATATAAGGACTAGATAACAAGAAGCCTGCTACGGCCATACAGTTTATAAGTAATATAAGTCTCTGTGTGTTTACTTGGGTCTGAGCGGCTACAGGAACTGGGTGGACACAGGAAAACTCCAGCTACAAAATCCAAAATGTTGCAAGTTGCATTTGAGCAAAGACTATGAGTGCGAGGCCTTGGTCCAAGCCCTGCCTTCCTTGAAACCCTCCTCCTATGTGATATAGACCAGGGGAGGTCTTGGTTCTTTTTACAGTCTCTCAAGGTTGGGATGCCAGAGGGGCAGATGGGTAGGCAGGGGCTCTGGGCCTGCCCTCTCTAGAGCCAGGGGCTGACTGTCGGGCACCTCTGCATTGCAGCTGAAGGCTGAGGGGCCAGGGAAGCCGGGGTAAAAGGATATAATATATGAGACTGGGAACAAAGCCTATGATTCTCAAACTTTCAGCTTTCAGAGAAATTGGATCCTAGAACTGAGCAGGGGGAGTTGAAGTGAAGAGGAGGGTGATGTTTGGTTAGTTTCAGGTTCAAGTTGGGCTGTGGTTTGAACTTGTGACTTGGGGAAGCAGGGTGGGTTAATTAAGGCTCACTGTGCTTAAAGAAAAATATTTTGGCTTGCGGAATGGGGAAAATCCAGGGAATAGCTGAGTTTGGTTCGAGCACAGCTGGATTTGGGGTTTGCATGATGCTTTCAGGAATCTTTCTTTTTTTAAGTAGTGAAAATATAGAGTTATTAAAACCGAGAGGAAAGGCGTCAAACAGGAATGCAGCAAACATGTGTCCCAGGAAGCAGTCATGGCGACAGGACGGCTGCCAGCAGCACCCTGTCACGCCTATTGGCAGCTGCAGCGGAAGGGGCAAGCCTGTTCTGAATGAACCAGACAGAAGTCCTGGGATTGAATCTCTTTGCTGTGATTGGCCCAATCAGGGCAAATACTCTTCCCTGAGCCAATCACACTGATTAGTCTCTCTGGCTTCCAGGCCCTGGGCAGGCTTTACCCCACAGAGGAAGAAGAAAGGGGGGAAGTAGAGGCATCCAGTGGGGTACTTCCTGTGTGCCAGGATGGGTCTTATACTGAGCACGCTTTTTTTTTTTCCGAGACAGCAGGGTTTCTCTGTGTAGTTTTGGTGCCTGTCCTGGATCTCGCTCTGTAGACCAGGTTAGCCTCGAACTCACAGAGGTCTGCCTGACTCTGCCTCCTGAGTGCTGGGATTAAAGGCGTGCACCACCACCGCCCGGCATACTGAGCACTCTTAACTGACTTTTATTTACTAGCCCTGTGTTCTACCCATGTTTCAAGTGAAGAACTAGAAATGGGCTTGGTGGTATGAGTCTGTAATCCCAGTACTTGTGAGGTAGAAGCAGGAGGATCAGAAGTTCAAGGTCATCCTTGACTGCACAGAAAACTCAAAGCCAGCCTGAGCAATGGGACATCCTGTCTCAATCAATTAAGAGAGGAAAGAGGACCCGAGAAGTTAGCTACTCATCTGCCAGCTGGTGGAAACAGACTGGGCTGTTAGTGCTGACAAAAATGGGGCCCCCGAGACACCAGCACCCTGCTTGCTAGCTCTTTTGCAGACTGTGAGGTTGGGGACATCACCCATTTTCCGCATGGGGTCTCTGCCCTTTCTTTCCTGTTAATAGGTTACAAACCACACTGTCCAAGTCAGTGGTGACCCTTTCCCAGCATCTGTGTGATAAGGACGGGCCCCTCCCTGCCCTCCCTGCACTAGAGGGCAGGTGCTGCGTCATCCTTGACTGCTCTGTCTTGTGGTGGTATTGTATTCCCCAAAATATTGTACACCCTAATAAACTTATCTGAGGTCAGAGACAGAACAGCCACTAGATACAAAGGTTAGAAAATGGTGGCGCTCACACCTTTAATCCTAGCACTCCAGAGGTAGAAATCCCTCTGGATCTCTGTGAGTTCAAGGCCACATTGGAAACGGCCAGGCATGGTGACACACGCCTTTAATCCCAGAAAGCGAGCCTTTAATCCCAGGGAGTGGTGATAGAAAGCAGAAAGGTATTTAAGGCGTGAGGACCAGAAACTAGAAGCATTTGGCCTGGTTAAGCTTTTAGGTTTTGAGCAGCACAGTTCAGCTGAGAGCCATTCGGATATGAGGACACGGAGGCTTCCAGTCTGAGGAAACAAGATCAGCTGAGAAATTGGCCAGGTGAGGTTAGTTGTGGCTTGTTCTGTCTCTCTGATCTACCAGCATTCACCCCAATAACTGGCCTCAGGTTTGATTTTATTAATAAGATTCTTTAAGATTCCTGCTACACTGTCTCAGTTCCGAGCCAGGGCTCAGGAACCCACATTCCCATGTGGAACCTGCAGCTGGATGCCCAGCATCCTACACAGAGCCCCTGGGGCCCCTCTCAGAACCTCCAGAGTTCCCCCAGAATGTGGTCCTACCTGTTAGTTACAGCTAAGAGTGGTCATTGAGGGACTTCTTTGGAGACTCCCCATGGTAGCCTCCTTGGAACCTCCAGAGCCCAGTGGAGGTAGGCTTGAACCCAGTGGAGGTAGGCTTGAACCCAGTGGAGGTAGGCTTGAACCCAGTGGAGGTAGGCTTGAACCCAGTGGAGGTAGGCTTGAACCCAGTGGAGGTAGGCTTGAACCCAGTGGAGGTAGGCTTGAACCTAGGCAGGTCTTAGCTTCAAGAGATACACTTGCCTTGCCTGGGAAAATCAGGAGGTGAAAAAGGGCTGAGTTCCTTCACAAACACCTGGGGTAGCCTCCCCAGGCTACCACTGGGTGCTGGGGTGGCTCTTCTGGGTTCTCATGCCTACCAGTCTCCATCCAGCTGAGCCAGGCTGGCACACTACTTCCTTCCAGGCAGGACTGGAGTGGCAGGCAAGGGCCGGAGAAAAAGGAGTCCCTCCCCCTCCCCCCCGCCCAGCTCTGAATCCCGTCAAGTTTTCTTGGGGCATTGTTTCCAGGGCCACTAATATTCATGAGCAACTTCTCCATTGTGCTTGCAATTTTCCAGGCAAGCCAGGCAAGCACTCTCCCTCTCAGCTAATAGGGTGCAAAGCTTGCCATTCAGGTCTTATTAGCAAGTCTCTCCTAGATTCTAGGCCCTCTGATAGTCATGCTTCCCACTATGGTGACAGCCAGAACAGGTCTGAATCCGTGTGACTCTCAGACTCCATCGCAGAAACAAAGAGGAAGGCGGCGGCAGGAGGGAGCAGTCTGAACCCGGCATCTTATGAAGAGGCTCTGAAGGGGTTGGGGTGGTAGGAGGGAGAGGCTCCCTGCAGATGGCCGCCTTTACCCCAGATAGGGTCCACTCACTCAGTCTTTCTTCCAACCACTAGTCCTTTTGTTTATTCAGCAAAATATTTGCCAAGTGCTTCCCTTGGGCCCAGCCTGGGCAGGGTTCTGAGATGTTGTTTGGCATGCTGCCTCCATCCAGAACCCATATGTGTGGACACATGTCCTCTGGTGGGTACTGGGGAGAGGAGGATGCTGTGTTTTGGTCCCTAGAGATGGGCAGTGAAGTAAAACTGGGCTTAGCCACACCTGGGAACAGTCAAGAGAACACAGGACGTGTAAGGATGGGCAGCAGGGCCAGGAGCCAACATCAGGACCACTTGGAACCTGAAGGAGTTCCTTTCCAGTGCTTAGCAGCTATGTGGCCTTGGCCAAGTCTCTCTTCCATTCCTCCCCAACTCCTTTCACCCCTGGACCTGGTGTCTGCCCCATCCCCTTTCCCACATGCTGCTGCAGCATCACCAGGAGCTCCCATCAATCTCCAAATACCGAGGGATGAAGAACAGAGCTAAGAAAGTAGCTGAGAGAGGTGGGCTGTTCTTGAACCTGCCCTTGTTCTCTAAAGCAGTAGAAGTCTGGACACTCTGCTGAAAGGGGTCCCCAAAAAGGGTGACTTTGGCTCTGAACTTCCGTAAGGAGCTGAGATTATGTGTGTGAGGGGGTACTGTTGAGGTTGGGCTTGGGGGATCAGAAAGACATTGCTGTTACCCACCTGAGCTTTCCAAATCACCAGTAGCTGAGTTGGAACTGTCTCAGCTGCTGGGTAGCTGTGTGAGCCTGAGCAAGCCTCATAACCTTTCTGGACCACCTGGGAGGAGATCATGAGGACTGAGCATGGATGTAAAATGGCTCAGCAGTGAGGCTGCCGAGAAACAGGCTCGTCAACAGCTTTTGTTTGGAGACTGGCCTCTCAGTGTCCTCAGCTGGTGAACAGCTGAGCTCTTATTGTTTTGGGAAAGTGAGTGGAAGCTGGATGCCCTGCCCTTTGACCTCCAGCTGGACAGAGTCAAGGGCTATTAGAAGAAGATCACGTGAGTCGTTACTGAGGCTGGCAACTGAGAAACAGGGACCCAGCCCCCACAGGCAGGCCTCTGGGCAGGTACCTTGGGGGATCCTCCGTGTGTGTTTGTGTGTGTGTGTGTGTGTGTGTGTGTGTGTGTGTGTGTGTGTATGTGTGTGTTAATGTGTTTTTATGCAGAACTGAAGCATCTAGAGTGACCCAGCTGGAACTGGGGACCATCCTGGGCAACCCCCTTAATTTCCTCTAGCCACTTACATTAGTTGTCTGTTGCTCTGCTAACAAGTCACCACACACTTGTTGTGTGTAAAGCCACACTCGGGGTAGGGGGGATGTTTGGGGCCGGAGAGATAGCTCAGTGGTTAAGAGTGATTCTGCTTTGGTAGAGGACCTAAGTTCAGCTCCTAGCACTCATGTCCAGCCAAAAGTAAAAAACCCAAAGATTTATATTTTTATAGTGTGTGTTTGTGTGTGTGTATGCGTGTGTGTGTGCTTGTGTGTGTGTGTGTGTTTGTGCAAATGCATGGTCCTGCATGCCATGGTATGTGTGGGGGTCAGAAAACCACCTCAGGCATCAGTCCTCACCACCTGCCCTCTTGACTAGGTCTCCTGAGCTGGGTTCTGGGGTGCAGGTTGCATCACTGACTACATCAAGCCAGAAGATCTTCAAGCTTCAGGGAGGTCTCCTGTCTTTGCCTTCCATCTCACAGAAGTACTGGGATTGAGATTTGAGTGTCCAAGTCCTGCTTTATGTAGATGTTGGGGATCTGAACCCAGGTCCTCACACTTGCTTGGCAATTATTTTAGCCACTGAGACATCTCAGCCCTCAGTCCTTGGTACTTTGAATGAACCTATACAGGCTTTTCACAGACTGATCAGCTTTGTTTTGGTGAGTGTTTGCACGACCCCACTAAAGTTATGTCATGTTGGGACAGACAGAATGTAGGATGTGCCTAGTCTCAGAAGGACATGAAGATGGAGAGGCATCTGCAGCCAGCCATGTCACTTTCCCCTCTTGGCTCTGTTCAGATCAGAGTCGCCACTATAAACTTAAACTTAGTATTTTCCTTTCTAATTGCTCAATACTTGAGGGACACATGGTGTCTCCTGTCCCTGCTTAGATGATGACTACGGATTTTAACCTCTATGAGGAGAGCTGGTCTGTGGTAACGATAGCGCATTCCTTCTCCATCTTTCACTTAGACCTCTCTAGGGCAGGCCATCCCTCCTGACCCTGTGTGTACTTGTGGTTCATCTGCCCGGTGTAGACTGGCAGGAATCAGTTTCTTCTCTGGGTCGGCTGGCCTTCAGCACCTTCATTATTTATCTTTTTGATCCAGTCCATCATTACAACTTTGGTGAGAGAAACTTCTGCAGTGGGCAGCAGTAAATGCAGAGACTCATTCCAAAGAGCTGAGAATGAGTGGCGGTTGAGTGCTCAGCCCTAAGTGAGAGATCTCTATCAATACCTTGGCTCCAAGCCTAAGGGAACATGATGGAAGACAGAAAAAAAAATGTGGGAACCAGAAGACGGGAAGAAGTGCTTCTCCCATGATGTGGCATTTGTACCCATGAACTCACAACAGCAGGAATCATGTGCACAAGACTTGCACAAGATCAAGCCAGTCAAAATTCCAGAATGGATGAAGGACAGGTTCTTGAGGCTCCACCCCTAGCTGAGAAGCTATCCACAGTTGGTGGCTTCTTGGGGTGAGAGTCAGTTTTCTTTTTTTTTTTTTTTGGTTTTTCAAGACAGGGTTTCTCTGTGTAGCTTTGTGCCTTTCCTGGAACTCACTTGGTAGTCCAGGCTGGCCTCGAACTCACAGAGATCCACCTGCCTCTGCCTCCCGAGTGCTGGGATTAAAGGCGTGCACCACCACCGCCTGGCGAGAGTCAGTTTTCTTTTGGGGTGTGGTTCCTACTAAGGTGCCAGTTTGCCAGTGGATGGTCCCATAGCCATGCACATGCAGGCGGTGTTACATATGCCCAATGAGTTATTGTTGAGGGCTTGGGGGAAGCTGGAGGGAGGGAGGACAGGTGGATGGATATGATCAAAGTGGATATGAGGCTGAAGTGAGTATTGATGTAGTACTGTGGCTGCTTCCTCAGGGTCAGCATTTGCCAAAACACAGGTTGCAAGGTGATGGAAAGTGCCAGAATCCCAAAATAAAATGTGCTTCCTTTAGAAACTGTTTTCAGTGCCAATCAGGAACTGATTGAGGTCAGCAATATGGAATCCCAATATGGAATTGTCAAAGAATAAGTTAAAGTACTTTCAAAACATCGTGATGGAAATACATATTTACTCTACAATGGTTGATAGACAGATGTGTAAATAAAACTCTTCATTCCAATAACAATGCCAGAAAAGAAAGCACTGTAGGACACACCTATAACCACATTACAGGGAAGGGAGCTAGGAGGACCCCCTGGCTTGCTGGTCAGCCAATAAAGCCAGATCAAGGAGTTCTAAGACCAGAGAGAGATCCAATCCCCCCCCCCCCCCAAAGGTAGAGAGTGATTAAGGAAGACAGTTGACATCAACATGCATGCACAAGCATGTGCATACGCACACACACACACACACACACACACACACACACACGAATAAGGTGTGTATTAGCCGTGTGTCCTCTTTCTGTCTGTTAGCAAAGCTCCTGTGTGTTCCATGTTGCTGGCCTCAGGAAACTGCAGGTCCTGAGGCTCTGAGGTCTCATGACCTGGCTGAGCAACCCTTACACAACTAGGGCAGTCCAGCAGGCAGGAGTAGATTTTTTTCCTCACAGGCAGAGAAAGATTGCTTATTAAGGAGCATACTGAATATGCCTTGATTTTAATCCCTGCTTTAAACTTAGCATAATAATTTTTTACAGTAAAGGCTAGTCTATTTCACAATAGGTGCTGAGGGTCTGATCTTGCCATTCAACCAGGAGAAAGCCTGTTCCACCTGCTAAGAAAAGGAAAATACAAGTCAGAAACCCACAGATGCCAGCCTGCCCCAGAAGCCTCTCCTCTCTTCTCCCGCAGCTCCTCAGCTACAGCTGCTTCTTCCTGCATGATGTTCCGAGCACCTGCAGAAATGGGCAGTAGTGTGGCCAAGGCTGCCCTTCATCAGAAAGAATAATAAAGTCAGTGAGCTGAAGCTCCGGTGAGTGTAGACCCAGTCTGGTGGCTGCTTCGTTGGAGTCAATGTTTTCCAAAGCATGAGGCACCAGGTGTTGGAAGGTGCCAGAATTCTCCAGAAGGTTCTTGCTTTAGAAAGTGGCTCCAGCCGGGTGGTGGTGGCGCACGCCTTTAATCCCAGCACTCGGGAGGCAGAGCCAGGCGGATCTCTGTGAGTTCGAGGCCAGCCTGGGCTACCAAGTGGGTCCCAGGAAAGGCGCAAAGCTACACAGAGAAACCCTGTCTCGAAAAACCAAAAAAAAAAAAAAAAAAGAAAGTGGCTCCAACTCTGGACTAGAGAAAGTCTCTGCAGGAGGCCTTGTTGTCTTTACTGTGGCTCTAGCCCAAGCCTAGCTCTGGGGGCCCCAGCCTCGCTCTGGGGGCCCCAGCCTCTCTCTGGGGGCCCCAGCCTCGCTCTGGGGGCCCCAGCCTCGCTCTGGGGGCCCCAGCCTCGCTCTGGTGTTAATGAGGGAGCAGAGGTCTGCAGCTGCCACTTGTCAAGGTGACTTCTATAGGCAGCCATTCTGGTTTTCTTGTATTTTTGGTTGTGAGCCTAACCTTTAACAGCTGAGCTATCCCTCCAGCCCAGCCATTCTGGATTTCTAATGTGGGAATCAGAAAACTCTCCTTTCTAAATCAATGGACCTAGGACTGGAAGCCACTGAGTGCTAGAGGGCTCACCTGGTTGCAGGAGGCCTTGAGGTCCACCCCCAGCACCCTGCCCCCACCCACAAAAATATTAGGATTTACATCTCTAGTTTTAGCTACTGGGGATAAAGCTGAAGGAGTTCTTGAAGCAGGAGTTCAAGGCCTGCCTGAGCAACCAGTGAAACCCTGTATTAAATACCAAACCAATCCCCAAAACAAACTAAAAACAAAACAAAACAAACAACAAAACCACAAAAACTGGAGATGTAGTGAAGTGATCTAGTGGTTTCCTTGAATGCCTCAGAAACCAAGCCAATCAAAACAAACACACGAACCCTCTTCACAGAGGCCCAATACATCTGTGGTTTGTTTTTTTGTTTTTATAAAAGGCCATGGTAAAGAAACACACCAAGTAAACAGACAAGTGGGTGGCATGCTGTCACAGAGCTCTGATAGTTGCCCAGCGATCCCGTTACTCAGGACAGTCAAAAGCCACTGTGGGGCCTGGGGACCTGGCTCAGAGGGTAAAGTGCTTGTCACACAGTGTGAGGGGGTCTGAGTTTGGATCTCCAGCACCCACACAAAAGGTGTGCATGGTGGTGTGATTCTCCCCAGTGCTGGGGAGTGGGTGGGTGAGGAGGCAGAGATTCCCAAACTCATTGGCTAGCCAGTCTAGCTGAATTGATGAGGTCCAGGTTTAGTGAAAGACTCTGTCTCAAAAGGTAAGGTTGAGAGCAAGGGTGGAAGACACCTGATGTCAACCTGTGGCCTAAACACATTTTTACACATGAGAAACACACACACACACACACACACACACACACACACACACACACACACACACACACACAGAGAGAGAGAGAGAGAGAGAGAGAGAGAGAGAGAGAGAGATTAGCATTCTCTTTGTCTTGATTTCCCAGGTACCCTTGCTGACCTCAAGCACAGAAGCCCCAGCTCCCAGGTGCCCTGGGGCCAGAGGGGCAGATGGGAAGTCTCTTCACACTCCCTATGGTAGGCCAAAGGGTACTGATCCATGAGTGTCTTTGGAGGCCAACAAAACGTAATCAGAGCGCAGCATCCACATAGAGCACAGGCAAGCTCAGAGAGGGCTCTTTCCCACCTGCGACCTTGAAAGCTCGGAGTTGTCTTTCCTAAGGAATGTGCCCCTCTGCAGGCTTCAGTAGTGGTTTGTTGCTTTGAACTTCAGGAATGCTCATGGTCACAGGGAGAGGGAAGAGAAAACCCCTGAGGGAGGGACTGGGGTAGCCAGAAACAACAGGACTAGAGTCTGGGTTAAAGTACGCCTGGAGGAGGCTCTGTGAGCTTTGGCAGAGGAGGCTGGGAGGCTGCCAAAGGCAAGGCACCCACTCCTACATCTTGCCACCCTTTGGGGCCACCCAGGTCTCTGTAGGGACAACCCTAATGTGGCTGACAGAACCTGGGATTGGGAGTCAGATGGACCTGAGCTTCAATACTGGTCTTCCCAGACCATCTCAGGTCGTGGACAAGTCACTTTCTGTTCATATGGGCCACAAGGTATGTAGGGGACAATGTAGGCATGACCTGGCTGTCAGCCTTCCTGGCACACTGCACTTCTAAATAAGAAGCATGACACACCATGCTCCTGAGTATTCCCAGAAGTCAGAACACTGAATTCCAAAGTAGCATGCATAGCCCCGTTGCTGGCCTGTGGAGGACTCTGCACTCTCCAGGTCTTCTTTAATGTGCTTCTTCCACATAGAATGGTTTGAACACTCACTGTCCAGTCCGAGCTAACGTGCTAACCAATCACAGCTTCGCCACATAAGTAGTTGCTCATGTGCAATAAGGCAGATGCTGTTCCCTGAAACTGTCTCCAGAGTGGTTCTTCTCCATGCCCTTCATGGAACCACAGACACTGCAGTCTTTGGGGGAAGCACCCCAGTAATGATGGCAATGGCAAAGGTAGAAACTGCTGCCTGACATTTTTGAGGAAGTCTCTCCAGGGGCAGTCTAAGAAGTAACTGCCCCTCAACTTCCCTGCCACAGGGAAGACTTTCAGGAGGCTGTGGCTCAGCAGGATTGAAAAGCCCTGAGCTTCCAGCCACTGTCTGGGTTGGGTCCCCTAGAAACTGAATTGAGATGATTATTCGTGTGCATGTTGAGATTGGGAGAGAGTGCTCAGGGAAGGGGTGCAGGACAGGGCAGCAGCAGCAGCAGGGAATGGTGTGGGGCTCAGCAGCAGCTGGACATTGACTTGCTCCACAGAACTGAGGCAGGAATTGCGACATCCATGCTAGTTACAGGGCCCAGGCTGCCTTGAGACTGGGGGTGACCTCCTAGCCATCTCTGTATGTAGTGGCCACAGTCAGGCAAGGACCTTCAGAGAAGGGTGCACTGTGAGTACCTGCACCCCTGGGTGGGGGCACCCATTGAGTGACGTCTGTGGCAGGCTCCTCTGTTTTGGGAAAATCATTGAAGTTTTCTTTTATTCCTATTGCTTCTAATCTTAGCACACTGGCATGACCTGACGAAGGAACAGATCTATAAGGGCACAGGAGACCACCCATATTTTCCCTATATGTAACAGGCTGTCAACAGGGACTAGAAGAACACCCATTGCACAGGAGTGTGTGGCTGGCAAGATCCAGTGAGTCCAGGTCATCAGGAACCCATAAACCAGACAAATGGATATTTGATAGAAATGTAATTCTGGGCTCTGAGGGCCTTCGCCAGCCCCATGGTGAAATACAGCTGCTGTTTGACCTCTGGGAGGATAAATCTGCCCGGAGCTTTCCAGCCTGAGTTCTGGAAAGCCCTGGCAGGCTACTTTCCTGGAGGAGTGCATGCACTCAGCATGGGGTGTTTATGCTCAGGCAGAGCTCCTGGACTCCATGGCCAGCCTGGTCCCAGCTCCTTTCTTGCCCCATGTACATCTCAGTGCTGCCCTGGTGCCCTGGGGCAACCTGGAATGACCCAAAGCCAATGTTGAGAGGAAGAGCTGCCTCTCACAGTCTTCTAGTCCTTGTTAAAGGAACAGGTCCAGGATAGAGAGGTGACTCAGCTGGTAAAGGCACTTGCTAATACGTCTGATGGCCTGAATTTGATTCCCGGGACCCAGATTGGTAGAAGGGGAGAACCAACTCCCCCAAGTTACCCTCTGACCTCCAAACAAATGCTTTGGCATGAACAAGCCCTCCTCCATACACGTGCATAAAATAAATATATAAATATATAAATATACTTAAAGGAAAGGGTTAATATAGCATAATAGTTGCCACTTGGAAGTGGCCAGTGGATGTGTGAGAATATGGCAATGGACTTTTCAGCCCTTGACCTTGGGGGCAGTTGTATGTCAGCTTCAGAGTTAGCAGCTTTGGCCATCAGCAGGGGCTAATACCAGTCCTTCCCTTCTAGGGCTTGAGGAGGATAAACATGTGACTGCCTAGAGTACTCTGTGGGGCACCTGTCACAGAGTCACTGCTCCAGGGAGGTCATCTGTTATGAGGGCATACTGGTAATTTGCTGAGATATTGACCAGTGGTGGCATAGGGGTATAGCTTACCACCACATAAACAGGGCATGATGGTGGCACACATCTGTCACTCCTGTATTCTAGTAGTGGAGGTGGGAAGAACAGAAGCTCAAGGTCATCCTTGGCTATGTAATGAATTGTAGGCCAACCTGGGCTATGAGAGATCCTATCTCAAAATAAATGAGTGAATGAATAAGTGAATAAGGAGGACACTGGTTACATGACAGAGACTCAAAACAGAATCCAGGCCAGAACTTATACCAAGGCTATAACCCACGAAGCCTGCTTCCTGGTCACTACCTACCTATCTCTAGCTAGCTTGTCATTTCCATAGACAACTCTTCTTGGCATAAATGCCTCCCAAAAAATCCTGGCCAGTCAAGCAGACAGATATCTCTCACTGGTATAACATATAATGAGGTCACAGGGCTCATAACAGGAGGTGGTGGGATTGATTGCACTTAGAACAGCTCAGAAAACTAAGGCAGGACAAACTGCTTCTGATGCCAGGCAGAACACAGAGTACAGACATATTCCAGAACCATGGACAGCTCCTTGCAGGCTGGTGGCTCCTTCACAGTGCTGCTGATCCCTAGAAGTTCAAAATCTGAGCTTAACCTCTGAGGGTGGTGGTAGACATCCACAGGTTGACTGAAAAGAATCCAAGTGTTTGCAGAAAGCAAGGTGTGATTTGTTTTTTTTTAAAGTTTGTTTCTACTTTTAAGATAGACTTTCAAACAGCTTAGGCTGGCCCCAAGTTTGTTATAAGACTGAGAATGACCTTGAACTTCTGATCTTTCAGCTGCCACCTCTGGAGTGCTTGGAATTTAGGTATGCACTACCACACCAAGTTTAAGTGGTGCTGGGGATCGAACTCAGGGTTCCCTGCAGGCTAGGCAAGCACTCTTCCAAATGAGCTCCACTCCCTGCCTGCCATACATACACAATGTTCCAAAAGCAATTTAAGATGAAGGAGGTGCCTAGCAGCACCAGAAGGGATGAGATAGTTATTTTAGAATGTGTTTAAGCAATGGTACGCCTCTTCTATCCACACTAGGGAGGGAAAAGGGAGGAGGCAGGAGGAGAAGCCAAATGGGCAGAAAGGAGAAGGTCCTTGGAGAAAGGGTATGGAAGGGCAGCTGAAGGCTACAGAAAAAGAAGGAGAGTGAGGGGTTGGGATAAGAGAAGGTTCCCAGCTGCTGTGGAACTTTCCATAGGCTCTCTGACACTCCCAGGGACCCATGGTTGCTGGGAAGGATGAGTGGGTTAGCTGCTTTTCAAGTTCTTCCAGCACACACCATGTTGAAGTTCCTGAAACTGCACTCTGATTAGAAGCACCATCATCGTCTGTTAGAATAAAGCCATCCCTGCAGCCACCAGAAGAGAGCCTAGTGAGGCTGAAATGGCCTGGCATGGGACATAGGTTTACCTAGAGTCTGTGGTCCTTCATTGCTGGTCCATGAGGTCACTCGTTGAAGACAGGATGTAAAAAGTGCCCTGCTGGGCCATTCAGCATGTCACTGAGCAAGCTAGGCATCTCAATGTGCCTTGAAATCAACAGAGAACCTGTGCAGGTCCCATCATGGATGCCTCAGTGCATCAATGTTAAGGGTTTAGTGAAACTCAGTAGGCTCTGTTTGAAAAGGTGGAAAGCTATGAAACACCCCCAGAAACAATTCCCTCAAGATAATTAAAGTTCAAAAGCTTAAAGGCGTTAAGTTTCTGAATCTGGGGAGAGCTGATTCATGTGTGACACCTTGCAGCCCATTGGAGCTGGACGGTAAGGCTTGTGTGCTCAGCCAAAAGGCTGATGCTATTACAGTGAATTATAATGAATTAATCTGAGCGGTAAAATACAATAATGTTGCAATGTGGTATGAAAAGGAATTCATATTTGGAGTTCTGTCACAGATAAGCATGGTGCCAGGGCTCTACAAGATCTGATAGACTGGATTTCTGCCCAGCAGATAACCACTTTCCTCGCCTCTGAGCCCATGCTTTCATCCCTGCCCCATTGCAGGGTTGGTCGAGTGATTTATCTTGCCCAATAGAAAGTAGGTGGGAGTGACACTGGCCAAGTGTAGAGCCCAAACCTGAAGAGCTGGTGTGAATTAATCCAATGACCTCATCATGAGGTGAGCAGGCTCCTTCATGGATCCTCACATGAGTACACAGAGTCTATATTCTGAAGCAGAAATATCTGGAAGAAGTCAAGCTGGATCACAGAATGCTTGTAAGATCTATGGGTTCAAAAATAAAGTATTTGGGAGCTGGGGGGCATGGATCAGTCAGGAAAGAGTTTGTTGGCCAGACTAATAGGAAAGATGACTTTCCAGTTCAGTGAAAGACCCTGTCTCAAGGCAGTAAGATAGAAAGCTATAGAAGATACCCTATATACATACGTGACTTCCATGTGTGTATCCCTTACATGTGCATGCAATACATATACCACACATATGTGATCACACATATAACACACACACATACACACACACACACACACACACACACACACACACACACACACACACACTCAGAAAATAAATGCTTGGTAGGCAGTGGACTTTGGGGTCTTTTGTTTTTCAGCAGAAACTACTAAATACAACACACATTGTCTGATCTTACCCCCCCTTCCACTTTGTGAAGAGTACTACACATCTCCACATTTTAAGTGTCCGTCTCAAGGCCACAGAGTGGAGAGGGCAGGTGGTTGGCCCCACACTGATCTGGAGGGACTGCCTGGGCTCTGTGGGGCTGGTGGGATCACCTGTGCAGTGGCATCAGGCTGGAGGGCCAATCCTTGTTCTTATCCCCTCTCTGGTCCTTCCACTAGCTCAGGCTGGGATGAGAGTGGGATGCTGAGAGTGGGATGCTGAGGAGTTGCAAAGAGAGCTATGAAGCTCCTTTCAAAGAGCCAGCAGGGGCTCCCCGCCCCATGGTTACTGGAAAAGGTCACCGTTGGCGATTCAGCCCACAGAACAATGACATTTCAAGGATCAAAGAAAAGGTTAAAATATTCCTATAAATCTATTCTTGGGACTTTTAAGTATTTCCAATGTAAAGGGAAAATGTCATTTCTTTTCCCCACAAGAGTGGTGGAGGGTGGGTTGCTGGGAATGGGAATGGATGGGTTTGCCTGCAGAGGGGGAACAGGGAGGAAGGAAGGCTTCGTTCCAGGATTTTCCACATGGAAATGAAGGTGCAGTTAATCTCAAACCTCATTTGTTTATGGAAATTGAATCTCCACTGGCCCCAGGAAAAGCTTCCCCAGGGGAGAGGTGGGCACTGTCGACCCAGAGCTGCTCCCTCTCTGAGAGTGGCTGATGGACCAGTGCTCTAGAGGCCTCAATCATGGCAGGATCGGAAGGAGATTAGGCTGGTAGAGGCAGAGAAGTCCCAGGAACCTGGCAGCCCCCACTTCTGCACTTCAGATCCTTTACAAGTTATTTAGTTTTTTTTTTTGGGGGGGGGGGGTTAGTTTTAGATAGGGTCTCATGTAGTCTAGGTTGCTTTCAACTGACTTTGTACCAGAGGGTGCACTTGACCTTCTGATCTTCCTGTCACCACCTCCCCAGTGCTGTGTTACACCTGGGTTCTACCGCACTCAATTGACATAGTGCTGAGGGTTGGCCCTCGGGCTTGTGCATGCTAGACAAGCACTCGATAATTGAGTTACAGCCGCAGGTTGAGCGTCAGGACCTTATAACCAGCTGCCCATGCATTTTTGTGATGAGCTTCAAGCCCCTCCACCCTAGGGAGCCCAAGCCGACTCTCCATCTCCTGGATTCCATGTTTGAGGGAGTGACATAACCCTCCTCCTTGGTCAGCAGACACACCTAAGAGTTACATTCCGAGTGCCAGGTATTGTCCCTGGCCCAGGGTTGGTAAGGGAAGGACTCTTACCCTTCTTGGGACAGTTTATAGACTATTTGTGGGGACAAGTGTTAAAAGGGATAGGGACCTACTGTGGGTACATGACTAACACATTTGGGGGTCAGGTGTGAAAGCAGCCCAGAGGAGGTTTTGAGAAAAGACTTCCCAGGGAGTCCATTTAAACTGAAGCCGACTCACAGGGCATCTTTGTTCAAGACACAATGTGGGCAAAGGTTTGGGGATCATGGTGCACCCCAGGGAGAAGGCAGCTTGCTAGCAGCACTGCTTTGAGCCAGGCATCCGGCTTGCCTGTGTAGGGGGCCGCCGCTCCCCACAATCTTCCAAAAGCTTCTGTTATTCATAGTCCCCAAGCGTCACTCACCTCCCACGGCCCATCAGTCACCCAGCCCGGTCTCATCTGCCTCCCAGACACCTCTCCTTGCTTTCCACCCCTGCTGTCGCCCACAGCTACCTCCCACGGGGCCTCAGCATCCTCCAGGGATAGGCCACCAGTCTCTGCAGCAGGTCTCCCTGTGGACAGACTCCCTGTCTGCCCGGCCCATCCTGGGCAGTTTTGGGAGAGATGTGCATACAAGTCCTCCTCTTGGTCTCATTCTCAGTGAGATCCTTCTACTGGCTCCTGATACCTAAAGGAAGAGGTCCTTCAGGCCATCAGGGCACCCCCCCTGGCCTCTGAGCTCCTGGTCCCATTCACCCCTCCAGCCCTCAAGCATCTGGCTGCAGAGACCCATGTACTCTTGCTGCCTTGAGCATGTCACAGGTGGATAAATGAGGCTAACAACCATTTCCTGGCCACCACAGCCTCTCCCTGTGTTTTACATTCACTATTCCCACCGTGTTTGAAATCATCTTTGTGTATGCATGTGTGTAGTGCATGTGGATACACATGCCTGTGTAGGCAAATGAAACTGTGCATTTGTGCAGAGGCCAAAGGAGGATGCTGGGTGGCCTGCTCTGTCATCTTCCACCCCAGTCCCCTGAGATATGGTCTCTTACTGACTCTGGAGCTAGACTGGTGACCAGTGAAACCTCGGTCTCTACTCTTCCCCCCGACCCCTAGTGCTGTGTGGCTATGCCCAGCTGCTTACATGGGCGCTGGGGATTTGAACTCAGGCCCTCATGCTCGCACAAAAATCACTCTTAACTGCTGAGTCATCCCCCAAGCCTGAGATCACTTTTTCAATATAAGGCTTCATTTTCAGATGCTTCTCTCATCAGAGTAAGCCTTCTCCATGGTCAGAGGAAGCTCACAGGCAATGCAGATTGTAACACTGTTGGCCTCTGGGGAGGGAGGCAAGGTCCCTGATCCTCACTGGTGGAGTAGGGCTCAATGAGTCTCTGGTGCTAGGGTTGGGGGCTAAACCAACAAATAGACCCCTGGCTCTGAGGAACCACAGCTGGAGCATGGGGTCTACATGTCTGGCTACCAATGTAGGGAAGGGCCAAAAACAGGTTAATGGGATCATCAGCCTCCATTTATCTCGCAATGAGCAAGCCCATGAGTCCTCCTGTCTTCTCTCCATCCTGAAAGACACTTTGAATCCTCAGGAAAGTGGCTAGGTAGAAAGATTCCATGTCCTATAAAAGTGATTTAGTGGCCATGTCTGGGGAAGGCAAGCTGCAGGGTACAGGGCAGTGGGGAGTTGAGGCAGAAGTCATCCTGAGGGCTCTTGTAGAGGCAGGGCTGGAGAAAGTCAGACCAGAGAGGGGAAGGGTCCAGCACAGACATCTGCACATCCAGTTCAACAGGCTGTTGGTGATGTGAGAGCGAGGCTGGCCTGGTGAATTTGAGGAGCAGGTGAAGATGGGAGACTGCTGCAGAGAGCCCAGAAGGGGACCAAGAAGCCCTGGGTGCTGGTTGCCTTGCTGATATTGCTGTGTGGCTATGGATGGTTGGCTCAGCTTCCTCGCCCACAGGGGTCTTGGAAACAGTGTCAGCTGGAGTCCGTGCTCAGGGTAAGGAAGTGGTGTGTCTGGGGAGGCACTGAGCTGGGTGTGATCTCAGGAGGGAAAATGAAGGTGGTGAGGGTCACTCTCCCATCCTTTTGACTTGGGACATGGCTTTTTCTCTACTTATACCTCATGTCTGCCCAGGGATGCTGCAGTTCATCCATCATCATTGAATCCCTTGGCAGTGTCTCCTACACCTAGAGGTCTGTTTGGTGATACAGATGTCCCCAGAGGCTGTTCATCCTACTTGTCCATCAATCTATCCACTGGTCCCTCTACCACCCACTGATAGAAAACAGAGTTTCTCTGGGTCCCCCAACAAGGTTAGATCCCCAGGGGAGAACAGATGTTAACTGCGGGACTGTGGGTTGGGCAGTGAGAGGGTCCATGCCTCAGGTGGAGAGGCCTCTGGGGTGTCCCAGGTGAAGACTGCACGCAGGGTCCCTGAGCTCATCATCCTCATTGCCACCTCACCCCAGCACATTGGTAACTATCAAGAAATTGCTGGTTGGACCTTCAAAACCCACCCGGACCTAGCCACCTCTGCCACCACTGAGCCTGGCTTTGCCAAGTTCTCCTAATTGGTGCTCTTGCTCTGACCTGGGTTCCCTGCAGTCTGATCTCAGTATCATTTTACTTTAAAAAAAATCTAAGTCAAAGCACACCACTCCCGGACTCACAGTCCTGTTCTCAGTTTCTGCAAGGCCAGTGTCCTCAGCATGGCCTTCACAGCCCCAGTCATCTGGTCTACTGCTGGATTCTCTACTGGCTCCAGGTCCTTGCCTTTTGGCACACAGCCACCTGCCAAAGCCTTGTATTTTAAACTCGGTTTCTTAAGGTACATTTTCTGACCCCCATATCGGCTGGTGTGTCCCCCTTTCCTGATGGAGTCCTCTAGTGACAACTCATCCCTCTTAGCACACCACACACAGGGATGGACTGAGCTCCCCCCTCCCCCCTGCTCCCCCCCCCCCCCCCCGGCTGGGGAGGGAGCACCAGCCACCCCACACACTCAGTGACAACCAAACCAAAATCTAGAGGCTGCTGTGAAGGGGTTTTGTAGACACCATTAAAGTCCCCTATCATTAGCTGACTTTAAAAAAGGAAGCTGGTCTCCCAGGGCTCCAACCTGATTAGATTATCCTCCCATGGGACCAGGCTCTCTGCCAGAGGCGCTCAGGGAATGGAGGTGAGACAAGATCTCCCTCACCGGCTTTGCAGACAGTGGGTTATGTGGTTGGGAGTCAAGAGTCACCCACAGAAGCAGAGTCACCCCACCGTGAACCAAGGAAGAGCCTGAGTTGGCCAGCAGCCACATAACCTTGAAGAGGGTTCCCAGATTCCCAAAAGGGGCCCAGGATGGCCTTCACCTCAAACAAGTTTTCTGCTTCAGCGGTCTCACCAAGACATCGGCCCCTTCCCTACCTCCCGTAATAAATCAGCTATGAAGGGTGGCTGGTCTCCCAGCAGGGTGGGCTGGGATTTCTAGTGTTAGACTTTCCTCTGCCTTTAGGCTGGGTGATTGGTCTCCCAGCAGGGTGGGGTGGGATTTCTAGTGTCAGACTTTCCTCTGTCTTTAGGCTGCAAGCCCAGGTGACCTTGCTTCCCATCCAAGAATAATGAGTGCCCTCTCTGGCCCCAGAGCTTGTTCAAAGCTCTAGAGTGGAAACAGCCAGTCAGCCTGTAGATACAGTGAATCATGGTCTACAGGGAATGTGGGGACAGGGCTCACCTCACCTCCGAGATGTCCATGTCCCTTGCTCCTGTGTCCTAGCCCTGAGAAAGCAGGGTTTAAAGACAGCAGCCCAGAACCTCAGAGTGTTAGATTACGAAAGGCCATAAAGATACCCTGAGTGATGGCTGAGGTGATGGACACCCAGAGAGGGTAAGAGGTTTGCCTGAAGTCACACAGAAAGTGAAGGGGAGGAACCAGCTCCTTCTCCACCATGGTCTCACCATGATAGAGTGAATTTCTAAGGGCAGCCAATCTCTGCAGAGAGGCAGGGCTTCCCCAGGGCCAGCCTGCCAAGGTCTGTTTGCAGCCTTCAAGAGGTGGAGGCTGAACCTAGAAATCAGACCTCAGAAAGAGCTTAGAGACAACTACAAAATGGGCTCCCCTTTACAGATGAAAAATAGGCACATGTAATGGGCACATTACAGGAGGCAGTGAACCCAGCCCGGGCCCCAGGCAAGTGGATGCAGTATCCAGAGCCAGACTGTCTGCTGGGCACACTGGGGTCCACCTCAAGTCATCTTTGTGACTGGCCTGTGAGCAAACAGTGGGCAAATCCTGGTCTAGATAAGAGAATGGGGTTCAGAGACAGGAATGTCACTGTCAGTCTCCTGACAGGGGACAAGTAGCCAGGCTGCTGTTAAGTGGGGAAAGACTTGGGAACCCTGAACCAACAGCCTGAGAAAATGTTGGGGCCCATGGGAACACCACCCTTCTTATTCAGGAGCCATCCTCACCCCGGGGCCTGCCAGCCTGGTTGGGGAGGGTTGGTTCATCCCCTGGGCAGCAAGCACAAAACACTTTGAAATCTGGAATCTTCCATGCCTGCTGTGGTGACTCAGAGGCAGGATCCCTCCTTCCTCTTTGACCCTGAGATCCAGAGGAGTCCATGAAAGGCTCAAGATCACATGCCAATTGAAGTCAAGGTCAGGGTTCAACTTCACCCCAGGAGGGCTTCCACGTAGATTCTGAGTTATATTTTTGATTTTGAGTGAGTCTCATGCCATCCACTTTTGTCCCTAAGTGAAGCCACGAGTTCTGGGAATCTCTGAGGCCACCAGTCTATACCCAGCTTCCCAGAAGTCCCTCCAGAGGAGAGATGGAAGCTCTAAAACGGAGCTGCTGCCTCCAGCGTGTGCAGACAGGACTTACCTCACGACTGGGAACATCACAGTGGGTTGGTTCCTTTACTGTCAGTCCCTGAGGACTCAAGGGCGGGAATCCAAACCTTCTAGATCACTAGACAGGAACAGTGTCTGCAGTCCCTCTCTGGCCAGGGGAAGCTTGTTTCTCAGTCATTCCTGGGTCTAAGATCTTGGGGGGTAAGGACTGTGGTGGGGTTGTCCTATTTGCCTAAGCTCCTTGTATGTCTGGCTCAGTCCCATGTCTGACTTGGGTACTCATGTCAGCCCAGGTCAATGAGGGGAAGACCAGATGCCTTAGACAGCAAGTGACAGGCGTTCGGGGACATAAACAAGAACTGGGTTGCCTCATAGATAAGACATTCCAAAGGAGTTGCTTAATTCTGTGACTCAAACATCCCTCAAGCTCATGGCTCTTTCCCTTCTCTCTATCGGACATCCCTGGAGCGGAGCAGTTCCATAGTCACAAGGTGACTGCCACTGCTCCAAGTGTCACGGCCTCATCTAGATATGAAAGACAGAAATAATCTGTTTGCTGGTTTTACAAGCAAGGAAGCCCACCCACCTCTCCCAGATGCTGTTCTCACCCGACTCCAGGGCTCTTCCCTCGTTTGGCTGGTCAGGGTGCCCCACCTCCTGACCACCCCAGAGCGTAGCCCTATGATCTCTTTGATTGGTTTGGGTCAACCGTGACTCACTCCCAGAGTGGCAGGGGTTCAGCCATCCCTGACCTTCTGTCATCAGGGAGGCTCCACCCTTTTCAGAGGACATGTGAGAACAAGGACTTGGGGGACAGAAGGCCCAGTGTAGGTCAGAGCTTAGATGACCTACAGCTCATCACTGCCCTGCCCCAGATCCCTGGTGGCTGATCTCAGAGCATTCTGCCTGCAGCCATGCAGGGGCTCTGTCCAAAGGTTATCTGGGAGGTGCTTGTGTCTTCCCAGCCTCTCAGAAGTGACTCTGGAGCTGGCCTCACTCAGGGGGAGCAGGAAGCCAGGGCTGGACAGTAGCCAGGACTCAGGGGTTCTGAGACTACCCCCGTTTACTGCAGTTTCCCAGACCGCAGCTTTCTGGGCTGGGCAGGACCTCGAAGGGCTGCCGGGCGAAGTGAGCAGGGCAGCGTAGATAAGGGGCCTTTGGGTGACTGGCCAGCTGACTGATTCTTCTTCTGTGTTCTCAGGAAGGTCAGTGACTCCTGGGCTCCTGTACTCCTGGTGTCTGTAAGGGAAATCAGGGTAACACCAGTATCAAGGGACCTTGTAACACCCAGAGATGATGGAGCTTGGGAGAGGGAGATGGACTAAGGGCCCACTGTAAAGACAGAATCAATGACTATCTTGGTTCAAACAGAAATTATGAGGCTTGCTGAGCCTAAGCCAGATTCAAGCCTTGCAGATAGCAGGTGCTTAAGCATAGAATCAGGGACTGTGGCTGAATTATTCTGAGGAGTCACCTGGGGACCCATCTGACACAGACCCAGGGTATGTTTTGCCTAAATTGCGGGGGGGGGAGTCCCTATCTGTCTGCTCATCTGCCTAGGAACATAGGAACAAGTTTCAATTTCCAGATACCCATGAGGAGTGCACATTGTAGGGATGTGGCTAAGAGCTTGAAGCCCAGTGCCCAGGGCCACACAGCTTCTTCCTCAGCAGGGTTCGCTCAGTCCCAGGGGCTCCAGGATACACACCAGCTTAGGACACATCAGCTCAGGAACACCCTGCTGATAGCTCCCCAGGGCTCTGCAGGCTGCAGGGTGCCACCGTGCCAAGACTAAGACAGGCTGGCGGACAGCTTCCAGGCACCATGGCTTTTCATGCTTTGGGAACTTGGAGGTTTGGAGAGCTGGGCTCACCCTGGTAGACTGAGAGGTTCTGTGGCCTGGACAGACCTTCCTCTGGACCCCTTCTTCATCCGGGTTCAAATTCAAGGGGCTCCAGATTCAGTTACTAAAACTAGAACATCCATTTAAGTTTGAGATTAAGAAAACAAACACTTTCAAAGAATTTAAGTAAAGCCAGGAGTCATGAGTAGGAGGATTATCTCGAGTTTGAGGCCAGCCAGGGATACACCAGAAGACGGTGTCTCAAACAAAACAAAACTCAACAAAACAAACAACAAAAAAGTAAGTATAAGTGTGGTGGTATTGTGTTCCCCAAAATATTGTGTATCCTAATAAATTTATCTGGGGTCAGAGAACAGACAGTCACTAGGTACAGAGGCTAGAAAATGTTGGCACTCCATGCCTTTAATCCTAGCATTCCAGAGACAGAAATTCCTCTGGATCTCTGTGAGTTCAAGGCCACATTGGAAACAGCCAAGCATGGTGACACATGCCTTTAATCCCAGAAAGCCAGCCTTTAATCCCAGGGAGTGGTGGTAGAAAGCAGAAAGATATATGAGGCGTGAGGACCAGAAACTAGAAGCATTTGGCCTGGTTAAGCATTTTGGCTGGTTAAGCATTCAGGCTTCTAGCAGCAGTTCAGCTGAGAGCCATTGGGATGAGGACACAGAAGCTTCCAGTCTGAGGAAACACGACCAGCTGAGGAATTGGCAAGGTGAGATAGCTGTGGCTTGTTCTGTCTCTCTGATCATCCAGTGTTCACCCCAATAACTGGCCTCGGGTTTGATCTTATTAATAAGAACTTTTAAGGTTCATGCTACATATAAGCGTATTTATTATAGTATTTACCATTATTGTCCCCTTACCTACCACTTACTTTAGCATGGATTATTTGATAGACTATTTCTGACAGATTAGTCCTAAGTACAGTCATGGGCATGGTGAGACGGAGCAGGAGTGAGGGCCGGGTCAGGAAGAGAGGCACTGGGAACCCTTGAACCCCTGCCCCCTCTTCCTTTGGAGAATCCACATTGGAGGAAGGATGAAACACTGGAGTAGGAGTACTCCTTATCAGTCCTCTGCCCTTGAAGAAGATATGGCCTCCTACTGCCTCCTGACAGCCTGGGGTGATTGTTAGCTTTAAGGGTTAATTGGACGGGATCTAGGATAACTGGGAAGATTATCTACATCAGGTTGGCCTGTGGGCATGTCTGTGGGGGATTGTTCTAGTTAAGTTAATTGATGTGGGAGGACCAGCCCGCTGTGGGCAGCACCGTTCCCTAGGCAGAGGGGTCTTGAATTGTAGAAGAGTGGATAAACGGAGGTGAGCACAAGCAGGTCAGCATCAATTCACCGTCACGCTTGGCTCTTGCTGCTTCTGTCACTGCATTTTATCACAGCTTTAGAAATGGAACCAGACCGTGATCGTTAGACTGGTGGGACGGGGCAAAAGAGGTGGCACTCAGGTGTTGGAGTTCGAGAACGAAGGGAAGGCTCCGGGTGGGCCAAGGTTCTGTGAAGCCTGGTGTGCGCCTTTCCCAGCAGCCTCTCGGAGAAGCAGTTGCCCTGTCAGAGCACAGGAAGAAGAGCTGAGTCTCTACCACAGCCCTTAGCCTATCAGCCTGTGTAGGGCCAGAGCCTTCTGAGATGGGGAAGGGCAGGCTGGGTAGGCCGCTGCTCTTTGGTGTCCCCGGCAGTCATGTCCCTCCATCCCTGCTTCGTCCTGACCTCTAGTCCACTCAACTCATGCAGATCAGAATCTTGACTCCAAGAGGGACTAGGGCTGATTTTAATAGAAATGAGTCTCTCCTGTGGCTCTTAGGCCCAAGCTGCCCTAAAAGGGTAATTAGTTGAGAGAGAAACATCAGCTCTACTCCAGGGTGTTCTAGAGAACTCACGCCCCTTCTCCTGTCTTCCCTCCCATTTCTCTTGCTTCCTCCTTCCGCCTCACACCTTTGGGCTGTAGATGGATGTCCCCCACCTGTGCCTCTTTGGGGGGTGTGTGGCTCTGGCAGCCCCTCTGATGGGCTGCGTCACTGAGAGCTTCTTACTGTGTGATCATTAGTGACAGCAAAGTCGGAGAAGTCTGACCTCAACCCATGTCAGGGGAGAGACGGCATGCCTAAACCACCCTACAGAAGGGCCCGGGGTACACGCCCTAGATGACCCTTCCCAATGGGGGAGGGGGGTGTCTCCTTGGGTCCAAGCTGTCCCTTCCCCCTCTCTCTTCCCTTTCTCCACTGCTGCTCTTCAGGGCTAAGGACACAGGGAAGTGAGGGCCGGGGTGGGGTTGACATTGCCAGACCCACAGCTCTCCTTCCTATGTGCCGTGCATACAGGCATTTCCTAAGGATTTCGCGTGAAGCTTGAGGACCCACAGCCCACCAGCTTGGTGCTATCAGTTTCATTTTACGGAGGTAACAACTGAGGCTCCGAGAAGTTAGGTTGCTCAGTCGGTCACACGGCTCAGAAGTGGTCAGGGCAGAATTCAAGCCGGGATTTGGGACTTACTGGCCCTCTCTGGCTGCCCCTGGCTAGAATATTCAGCGAAGACTCAGGTACCAGATCTCCACCAGCACCCCCTCTTCCCTCTTCCCATCATGCCCCTCCCTAGGCCTTTTCTTCCGTCCCTCTGGTACAATCATACGCCCTCTCTCTTGCCCTATCTGTCTCTCTCTCGTGTCGACAATCAAGACAGATCAGTGCAGCTGTTGTACAAGGACACCAAGGGGCCAGCAAGTTCTGAAGTGAAATTAGATGTAATGAAGAACAAGAGTGCTCAGCTAAAAAGCCCTTGAGAAGTCCCCAAGGCCCCCTCCATGATTACCACTGAGGGCTCTCATACCCCACCTCTACTGGCCCCCAGTATGGCTTCCTCAGAATTTAAGGACTGGACTTAGGGGCTGGGATGTAGCTCGGCTGGTAGCATGTACAGAGCCCTGAGTTCTATCCTTAGTGCTGAATAGAAGTAGGTATGCTGACCCATACCTGGAATAGCAGTGCTTAGGAGAATCAGAAGTTCAAGGTTATTCTCAGCTACACAGTGAGTTCAAGGTCAGTCTGGGCTGCATGAGAGCAGGGGCAGGGGTTGGGAGGGGTGGGGATGGGGGGAGAACAGAACAGTGATGATAGTTTGAATGAGAATGGTCCCCATAGGCTCATGTACTTGAATGTCTGGTCCCCAGTTAGTGGAAATGTTTGGGAAGAGTTAGGACAACAAACGTGGCCTTGTTGGAGAATGTGTGTCACTGGGAGTGGGTGTGGAGGTTTCAAAAGCCCACATCAGGCCTTGTCTCACTCTCTTTCTCTCTGCCTACAAGTTATAGACCAGATGTGAGCTCTCAGCACCATGCTTGCCTGCCTACCACCAACCACACTCCCCACCGTAGTGACACTATTCCTCTGAAGCCGTAGGGGATGGACTGCTTTCTCTTATAAGTTGCCGGGGTCGTGGTGTTTCATCACAGCAGTAGGAGAGTAACTCAGACAACAGGTAAAGGCTTGCTGTCAGGCCTGCTCTGATGACCTGATTCCTGGGACCCACATGAGCCACGGAGAGAGCTGACTCCTGCAAGGTGTCATCTGACCGCCACACACACGCTATGTAGCATTTATGCCCTGTGTGTGTGCGACACACACACAATGAATAAATGATTGTAGTACTAAAAAAAAAAAAAAAAAGGAGTCACTTTAAGCCAGGCGTGCCTGTAATCCCAACACTCAAAAGGCTAAGGCCAGAGGATTAGAAGTGAGTTTCAGGCTAGCCTGTGTAAGCAGATTTTTCTTTGGGCCGCCAGCTCACAAAAAAACGGTGGGGGAGACTTATTATTAATTATGAAAGCTTGACTTTAGTTTAGGCTTGTTCCTAACTAGTTCTGATAACTTAAATGAACCCGTATCTTTTAATTTATGTTCTTTTATGTGGCTCGGTTACCTTTACTCTGTACCGCCCATCCTGCTTCCTCTCCATCTGGCTGGCAACCCTGCTTTCTTCTTCTCAGAGTCCTTCCTGTCCAGAAGTCCCTCGTTATACCTCCTGCCTAGCTATTGGCTGTTTAGCTCTTTATTAAACCAACCACAGTGACGCGTCTTTACACAGTGCAAAGGAATATTCCACCACAAGGCTTGGCTACATAGAGAGACCCTGGTTCAAGAAGACAGTCTTCTTCAGCTCTTGAGGCAGTCGGACTGGCCTGAAGATACCTTTGGCATCTTAGGATGAAGCTGGAGTTTTGAGACAAAACAGGGGTCCTTTAAGCAGGAGACCCTTCCTCACTGCAGCATGGCTCAACTACCCCCCACCACGGTTAGGACCAGGGGCAGGTGCCGAGAGGGGAAATCAGTAGTAGGGGTATCCCTAGTTTGAGGGCCCATTTCTTTTTTTTTTTTTTTTGGTTTTTCGAGACAGGGTTTCTCTGTGTAGCTTTGCGCCTTTCCTGGAACTCACTTGGTAGTCCAGGCTGGCCTCGAACTCACAGAGATCCGCCTGGCTCTGCCTCCCGAGTGCTGGGATTAAAGGCGTGCGCCACCACCGCCCGGCCCAAGGGCCCATTTCTTAAGGATCGTGTCTAGGGAGCTTTCCTCTGGTGACTGTCTCAGGTATTCTGGCACACTTCGGGGAGAACCTGAGGTTGATCTGACACCCTGATCTCACGGTTTGATATCTGTAGAAAATTAGGATGGCAGGAAGCACGCATGCCTCCGATGGGAAAGATGAGCCTCTGAGCCCTCACACGGGCCGTCTATGCCGAGGTGGCTTCTTTATTCAGTAAGAGTGCACAGGAGGCCTGGGGAGAGGGCTGCAAGCCTGGGAACCTGAGTTTGAACATCCTAGAACCCATTGCAAAGCAGGGCATGGTGGCACGTGTTTGTAATCCAGTGCTGGGCAAGCTGAAGCTAGGATATCTCTGGGGCTCCCTGGCCAGCCTCACCTACTTGGCAAAGTTCCAAACCAGTGAGAGACCCTGTCTCGAACAAGAGGTGGGGTATGCCAAAGAGTAACAGCTGAGATTATCCCCCGGCCTCACATGCACACACACACACCTCCACCTCCACACACACACACACACACACACACACACACACACACATGCACACACACCTACACACACACCTACACCCTCACATAAACACACACACACACACACATACACGTATACACACACACACACACACACACACACACACACCCCTCTAAGACTATACAAGGCCACCAGAGACTTGATCTTGGAGCCAATTCAGGGAAAGAAAGGAGAAAAAGGGGAAGATGGGGACCTTCCAGTTCAGGAGGGAGTACAGGGGCCTTTCATGTCAAGACTTGTGGTCTGCAGAGGGCGGATCTGTATCAGTTGTGTGACCCTGAGTGAGTGGCTCCGTCTCTCCTGAAGCTAAGTTTTCACATCTGTAAAATGGGCTGACACCTCAACAACTCCATCTGTAAGAGGTCTGGCCTGGTACCTGCACACTGGGCTGCTCAGAGGTCTCTGCACTTTTTCCCAATCTGCATCTGTCTTTCCAACACTCTGGGGTGAGGTGACTGCCTCCCTTGCTCCTTCTCTGAAGGATCATATTCTAGCACCCTGGGGCCTGCTGTATGGGTTTCCCATCTCTGAATGAGAGGGCATGAAAGAGCAGTCTGACTTGCTTCCCTCCACTTACTCTGGTGAATTGCCAACTCCGCTGGGGCTTGGGTTATAAACCGGGAAACCTGGTGAGCAGTTAGGCCCCAGCTCATGTGATGGCTGGTGGCTGACCTGGATCCCACCCTGACTGAGGGAGTCAGTGGATGGTACCCACGAGGGGACCACGTGAAAGCATGCTGCTATAATTAATGCTGAGGGTCATGGCCAGCCACTGCTTGCTGACGCCTTTCTACAGAGTCCATTTCTTGTCAGAAGGGCTTGTCAGAATAAGTTTTTCACTAAAAAGGGGAATTCTTGCCAGAGCCACAGAGTCCTGTTGTCCAGGGCTCTTTGGGAGACAATGGGCTCAGAATGAGCTCTGAGCAGTAACATTGCCAACAGTGATCTGAGGCTGGGGCACAGCTTTGAGTCTGGCTTCTCCAAGGTCAAGGGCCCACAGGCCTCTGTGGGATGCTTTGCATGTGGAATGCCCCCCCCCCCCCCAGGCTCTTGTGTTTGGACACATTTTAAAAACATTAAAAATTTTTATTTTGTGTGTGCCTGTGGGTATGCTCGCCACAGTGCATGTGGGGGGGGGGGGGGTCAGAGGATAACTTGCATATTTCCATGTGGAGTCTCAGGACTGAACTCAGGCTGTCAGCCTTGGCAGCAAGCACCTTTACCTGCTGAACCATGTAGTCAGCCCATTTGTGTTTGGATACTTCGCTCCCAGTGGGCTGCTGCTTTGGGAGGTTTTCGAACCTTTGGAACTGTGGCCCGGTGAGCAGAAATGGTTTGTTGACAGTGATAGCTGCCTCAACCTCTGGGATGGTAGGAACCCTCGCCATACACCCCTACCACCAGGAACTCCACCACACATTCATGAAAGTGATGGACATGCTCCTCGAAACCGTGAGCCAGAATAAATCCTTCCTCTCTGAAGTTCCTTGTCAGGCATTGGGTCACAGCCAGGAGAAAGTAATTAAAATAGAAGACTGGTACTCAGAAGTAGGGCCATTGTCCCGGACACCCCCTGTGATGTGGTTCTTAAGTCCTTTGACTGTTAGTGTTAGCCGTTAACTCACCTGGGAGATGGGCCTCTGTGCATGCCGGTGGAAGGTTGCTTTCATTGTATCCATGTGGGAGACGCATTTTAATTGTGGGTGGCACAATTCCCCTAGCAGGGGATCTTGATTGTCTCAAGGCACAGGGGCACTACCACGCTTTCCATCTTTCTCTGTTTCCTGACTGTGGATGCCACGTGACCAGAGCGTGAAGCTCCTGTCTTCTTGACTCCCCATCATGATGGACTGTATCTTGAACTGGGGGCTAAAACCAACTCTTTCTTCCTGAAGTTGCTTTTGTCAGGGGTTTTTATTAATCACAGAAGCAGAAAAGAAAATGAAGACAGGGCCTTTAGAAGTGGTTTGTGTGAGCGATGTGGAAGAATTAAAATGTTGATACTAACACAGCAGGTGGAGATGGTGCTCATGACCTTTCAGAAGGAAAGAAGGACCTTGAGAATTGAAGGAAGTGGGTCACTAGGGGGCAGGCCTGCGAGAGTAATCGTGTGGCCCCCCACTTCCAGTTCCAATCTTTGTCTCCCGTCCTCCAAGAACATGGTGGCCTTCCCCGCCATGGTGGGCTATTCTCTCTAAGTCACAATAAGCTCTTCCAACCGTCCTTCAGTTGCTTCCGGTGGGGGTTTTGCCACAATGAGGAGAAAGTAACAAAGACAGTCTGGGCTGTGTGTGGGTGAAGCTGCTTGGAGCTTGGTGCTTTGGTACAACTCAGGGCATCAGACACCTGCCCACAGGGTTTCTCTGCCTTTTGGAGAGTCAGCTTCATCAGGAGTGAGGGTGGGAAGGCCAATGGCCTTCTGGGACTCAGATCTTGTGCTGGCCAGTTTTACGTCAACTTGACACAAACTAGAGTCACTGGAAAGGAGGGAACGTCAATTGAGAAAATATCTCCATAAGATCAGGCTGTAAGGCGTTTTCTAAGCTAGTAATTGATGGGGAGGGCCCAGCCCATGGTGGGTGGGGTCATCCTTGGGCTAAGGGTCACAGGTTCTGTGAGAAAGCTGGCTGAGCAAGCCAAGGGAAGCAAGCCAGTAAGCAGTACTTCCCCATCAGCTCCTGCCTCCAAGTTCCTGCCTTGTTTTGAGTTCCTGTCCTGACTTCCTTCAATGATGGACTACGATGTGGAAGTCTAAGCCAAATAAACCTTTTTCTCCTCAGTTTGCTTTTTGGTCATGGTGTATCATCACAGCAGTAGAAACCCTGACTAAGACAGATGTGATGGTCCGTTTTCATTGCCAACTTTGGGGGATTTAGAATTCCCTAGGAGACACACCTCTGGGGGAGTCCATGAGGAGTTTCCAGAGAGGCTTAACAGTGGAGAAGATCCTGATTGTGACAGCCACCTACTCACAGAATGGCTGCTGGGTGCCCACTGTGCCCTTCCTCAATAGGGTTCTGGGACTTCAGAGGGGCTCACTATTCTAGCACGGAGACCTTCCATCTCCAGCCAGCTGGCAGCTCTGCTCTCCTGTGTCCTGGGGACTCAGGTACTGAGTGACAATGTTGGCCCTCCTGAGGACTCTGTAGAGAATGTGAGGAGATGCTGACCTTGTCTGGAAGTCCCCAAGCAGTCCTAGAAATGCCCCCATAGCCTTCTCAGTGAGGGTGTGGCCACACAGAATTTAAGATGAGTCCAGGTGAGGTCCAAGGTGCCTCAGGAGAAGTGGAAAGCGCTCCTCACGTCATTGTAGCCAGAGTACAGACATGTGTGGGGTGGCTGGAGGAGCATGGGTTTCTAGCCCCCTTACAGACTCCTGGCTCCAAGTCTGCCTGTTCAGAATTTGGAAGCTGCAGTTCAGGAAGGACAACGGAGTTGTCAAAAGACACACAACACGTCAGCTGCAAACCTGGGACTGAATCAGGCCTTTGAAAACACTGCAGGCCGTGTCTTCTGTCAGTCCAGCGAAGAGAAGCATGAAGGGCAGAGTCCTGGAGCTGGGGGGTGGGGGGTGGGAGCACCTTCTGAGGTCTCTGGATTTACACCCCTGGCCTCTATTATTTAGGGCTACAAATATGGAAAGCCAGACTCCAATCCCTTCAGCCAGCCATAACCAGGAACCACACCATGGCGCTTCAAAACCAATTCACAACTAAAAGGTTCTCCCTGCTCCCTGTCCCCTGCAGTTCATGCCTGTGTGACTCACTTAGAGATGTCCCAGGTGGAGCTATCTGCGAAAGCACAAAGCCCTGGTGCAGGGCAGGAGAGAGGGCTACCGTGCTGGGTACAATGGGCAGGGGCTACGGGGCAGGCCTGTGTTGAAGGCTGGGTGAGTGTTCTCATTTACATATTACATAAACATGTGAGGCTGGCATTGTTTAATCCCCAAAGGACAAGGGAGCCAGCTGAAGCCCAGAGAGATGGATCCACTTGCTCCAAGACATATAGTAGGCACCTAAGCTGGACTCACACACAAGGCTGTCTTACTCGGGACCATGAGAATTCCATCACATCAAGGTGTCCCTGTGGGGAAAAGAGAGCTGGGGGATTGTCTTCTTGGGTGCAAAGACTTGAAAGAGGGGAGCAGAGGGAATGGAGAAAAGCAGCTACTCCTTGGTACCTTCGTGCTTTGGATTTCACCCCAAGTCCCCCACTGAGCTGAACCCCATTTGGAGGTTGGAATGGTGCTCATTTAGGTGAGTCCATGGGGCTAAAGGTCTAAATGGGAAACTGAGGCTCAGATAGGCGTCAGCAACCCCTTAGGCTGCTGTGGTGAGGCTGTAGCCTAGAGCTGTGTTCTGTCCCCGCTATCTCAGAAACTACTGTGGTTTGGATAAAATGCCTGTGAGTCCCTTCCTTCCAGAACTCTGAGACTGGAGTGTGGTCCCCCCCACTGCAAGCTGTTAACTCAGGACTGAATCTGATTGAGGTGTTTAGTGGTAGGGACTTTGAATAGTGATTAGGTAAGGCAGGCTTACCAGGGCAAAGCCCACACACGATTGGATGCTGGTGGTTTTTTTAAGGGGAGAACAATCTCTGTCCCTTTGTGGTCCCCTGCGCCATCTCAGGACTCTACCAACAAGAAGGCCACCAGACACGGTGCCTTGACCTTGGGCCAGAACCCTGAGCCAAAATAAGCCTCTTTCTAATGTTCCCAGTCTGTAGCATTGTTATTTGAAGCAGAAAATGCTGTAATTTAGCGATTTTAGCATGTAGATGGAGTCTTGGTTTGGGGCCCAGCTGCTCCCACAGATAGGCAGTTCTTCTCCATTAGTGAGTGACAAGGGTCAGTGGAAATTTCCAGCAGAGTTGCTGTGCTATGAGGGTGCACACACGCATGGGCACACTTCAGCTCATCTCTCTCCTCCCTCTAGCTTTCCTTTCCTCTCGCCTCTGCGTCCTCACTGCTCCCTCCCCCCCCCATCCCAACCCTTCATCCAGCCTCCCCAGGATGGGGTGGGGAGGGAGCTGGCAGGGGCATTCCAGGTTCCCTTCTCCAATCAGGTGGAGAAGCAAAAAGCTGCCTTGTCTCCTAGCCCTGCACCCTACCTTCCATCTCAAATAAGCTCCTTTCCCACGGCTTGCCATGGAAGAGGAGAAGGGGGGGGGGTGATTATTTCTGTTTTGCTCCTAGAAAACTTTAAAATGCTATCACCATGGAAACTGCTCTGAGCAGCCATCCAGCCTGCTTGGGGGAAGGAGAGAGGCAAGGGGAGGGGGAAGGAGGAAGAGATGCTCATAGCTCTCCCAGCTGCCGAGGCTCCACTCCATCCTTCAGTTTAGGATCCCCAGCAGGACCAGGCTTCCCTCCTTTGAGGTGACCTGGCAGATCTGAGGTCACTGGGCTCTCCTGCTTCCTGATGGGCCCCCTCCAGCGGCCTCACTGACTATGTGAGCAGCAGGCTCAGTGTGAGTGTGAGAAGAGCACAAAGCTGAAACACAACCGGCCTTTTCCTTCCTTCTTTCCTTTCTGGCCAGAGGAGGAGGAACGCACAGTCCTTCAGAACCCACTAGTAACACGTGCCTTTAGTTACACTGCCTTTCTACAGCCTTCCATCTATCCTGTCAAAAAAGACAGCCATCTTTCCATTTTATAGAGGAGGAAAGTGAGGTTGGGAATGCCAGTGAATACCCTTCCCCAGGCCCTGGACGACAGGGAGCAGATCTTACCTGGGCCTAGAGGTAGAGAGGATGCCTAGAAGGAAAGGGTTAAACACAAGAGGAAAAGCTTCTTGCCACTTAACTGCCCTGTGCTTCCTCTCAGAGAGAAAGGGAAAGGAAATAGTGTATTACTCAACATGGGCTAGGATATGCCGCAATAACATACAAAAAAGCCAGTGACTTGCTCAAAGATGCTCTACAAGTTGATGGAGGAACTGTACCTGCAGAATTCAGTCTACGGCATGCCAGGCACTTCAAGAGACATTTTGTAAATGCAGAATTCTCACGGCCTTGTTTTAACTCTGAGTTCACATAGGAGGAAGCTGAGGTCAGTGGGGTTACAGAATTTCCCCAAGGTCCCACAATCAGGAGCTGACAAAATGTTCTGGAACAGCATGGTCCTACTGTGTGAGAACTAGCATCCAGGTGCCATGAGATTAGGTGTAGTTTATAGGGGAATTTGGGACCTGGAGTGTGGGCCCTGATGGCAGCAAGACCAGTGCAGTGGATGCCAGAGACAAGGATCAGAAAGGAGTACAAGACAGGACAAAAGTGACTTTATCCAAGCCAGGATGCAGTTGGTTTGTCTGGAGCCAGCATCTAAGGCTTGTGGCACATGCCTGGAGCCAGTGAAGTTCCCTAGCACTGGGATGGTTTGTTCTATTACTAGTTTGCAGGGAAAGTGTTGGGTAAACAGACCAGAGATACCGACAGCCAGCTATGGTGAACACAACACAAGATGGCCACCGTCAGGCTAAACCAGAGTAAGAGGTGAAGGGTAAGGCTGGGATTTCAACCCATGAGGGTCTGGTGTTGAAGCTGGTGCCTTGTTTCCACTAGTGTAGACTGAGGCTGCTCCCCTCATCTTGAGGATCCAGTGTGAAGACCCAAGTCACATCCTGGCTGCCTTTTCATGCTGTCTCAAAGTCCTAGACAACATGGAAGATCTTGGCCAGGAGAGGAAATGGCTCATAACCAGCCCAGTGAATACCCTTCCCAAGGAAGTGACAGTGAGAGGGTCCTCCCTGGACCCAGAGGTAGGAGAGAGGCTACCTGGAAGGAAAGGGTTAAACAAGAGGGAAAAGCTTCTTGAGTCTTAGCTGCTGTGTGCTTCCTTTCTCAGGGAGAAAGAGAAAGAAAAGAGGGTATTATTCAACATGGGCTAGGTTATGCTGTAGTAACAAACACCACTAGATATCTGGGGCTCAGTATTCTGACGTCTATTTCTCATTCATGCTACATTGTATCAGCTAGTTACCTCTGTGAAGTACAACCGCTTGAAACTTAGTGACTCAAAAACAACCATTTAATATGAAGTAATACAAGGGTATCTGACCTTTCTACATTGTCATCTAAAAATGTATTGGGTGCATTTTCAGCTAAACTGGGACACATATGGTCCAAAAGATGGCTGGTTAATAGCTCTTACTCTCTGTGTTAGTTGAGGGGTGACTCTTGACTGCTCCAGTGCAGAGGGGGTCTTGGTGGTTTAGAGTGGCTCTGTTCACATGTCTGGTACTGCTAATGGGACAGCTGAGACCCCTCCCTCTGTGGGCTCCCTTTTTTCCAAGAAGCTATTGGAGGCTTGCTCAGAGTGGCATTAGCATTCCCAGCTGGGAGGAAAGACCAGATCCAATGAGCATGCTTCTGCTTCCTCCTTTTCTGTTATCGTATTGGCCGTATTGACCAAAGGGGCAGAGCAGAGAATGATCAAGGGTCATGGGAAGGAACTCCCTAGCCTCACAGAGGAGAGTAGTAGGGGGCCAAGCATCGCGATAGCCATCTTCCAACCTTCCAATGCATCCCCATTTCTGCTCCTCTAAAAAGTCTAGCCTACCTCTGCCTCATTCTGGAAGGGGAGGGGGTGAGTGTGGTGTAGTGGTATTGTGTTCCCCAAAATATTGTGCACCCTAAGAAACTTTTCTGGGGTCAGAGACAGAACAGCCACAATATTAAACATAAAGGATAGGCAGTGGTAGCACACGCCTTTAATCCTAGCATTCCAGAGGCAGAAATCCATCTGCTCAAGGATACAGCCAAGCATGGTGACTCACGCCTTTAATCCCAGAAAGCGAACCTTTAATCCCAGGGAGTGATGGCAAAAACAGAAAGATATATAAGGCGTGGAGACCAGAAACTAGAAGCATTAGGCTGGTTAAGCATTTGGCTGGTTAAGCATTTGGCTGGTTAAGCTTTCAGGCTTTCGAGCAGCAGTTCAGCTGAGACCCATTCTGGATGAGGACTCAGAGGCTTCCAGTCTGAGGAAACAGGACCAGCTGAGGAACTGGCGAGGTGAGGAAGCTGTGGCTTGTTCTGCTTCTCTGATCTTCCAGCGGTCACCCCAATAACTGGCCTCAGGTTTGATTTTATTGATAACTACCTTTAAGATTCATGCTACAGTGCGGCTCCATTTTATCACTGTATTTGGTGAAGGCCAAAGAGGAGATGCTGAATGTCACATGGGCTCTTAGAGCCCCATCAAAGAGTGACACGTGACCCTGGGCATTGGCTGGAGCAGATCATGAGGCCACATTCAGTTTCATCGGGATGAAGAAGTAAGACGACAGACATCTGGAGAACAGTGGTAAGGACTAGGCAGGTGTCATTCATGGAATACTTTCTATATGCTGGACCGAAGTGTGAGCCTCACGGTGTGTTTGCAGAGGAGGGATAATCTCTTAGCTACTAGAGAAGAGTGACCAAGAAGCCCACCCAAGGCCATCCACTTGACAGGAGGCACAGCTAGCCCTGGGACCTAGGAAGTTTGACCTCAGGGTGGCATGCTGTCTATTGCCTCCCACCTCTTCAGAGAACATAGAGCAGTGCTGTGGGGTGACTTGTTCACTTAGCCATTCACCCCTTTGATCCTAGTTGTTTAAATACCACCATGGACAAGAGGTGTGAAGATAGGCTGAATGAACTCTCTGCCCTCGTGGGGCTGTGATTTGGGGCATCCTCTCTGATCTCAAAGGTCAAGGGACCTTTAAAGCTTTGCTCCTGACAAGTGGGGAGTTTGGAAACTGAAGAGGCTCACAGGGCTCCCCAAGGATCAAAGGATCTGGGAGAGACGATCCCAGCTCCTGGGTTTCTCAGAAGGTCTCATGGGCCTGCAAGCCTCTCAGGCGTCCCTGAAGGAGCCACACAAGTGCTCAGTGGGGAGCAGTGAAAGAGAGGTGCCATAGCTCTAGAGGAGGAGCACCTCTTGGCTGTTCCTGCTCCACAGGGCTGGGGGCCCAGCCATGAGGTCAAGGACTCCGGGAATCACACAGTGGAGCTTCTACATATAGGAGAGCTGGAGGGGAGGCCACAGTTGTTCTAAGTCACCCATGACCCTTATAGTGCCCAGTTTGTGTCACTGCAGATGGACACTGGGATCCAAACAACTAGGTGATACGGCCCAGGCTTCTTTCTCCGCTCTCATCACTTTGCAGAGACCCTACTGCATGTCTGTCCCATGGTCCCAGCTCTCCCAGGCTACCTCCAAAGGACAAGGATCTCACTACCTTCAGCAAGTGTCTGTCCCCAAGTCCTTTCTTATTATTGAGCTCACAAAACTCATATATCACCAACCACATGGGGTTAGCATATGCTGGGCTGCTGCATCCTGGGTGTGATGACATCCTGGTGGCCTTGGGCTGCTGGGCAGGAAGGCAGGACTATATGAGCAGATGGATAAGGCTCAGCTTGTCAGTCAGAGATGCTGGGCCTGCCCTTGCACTGGCTCCCAGAAAGTACAACTATTTATAAAAGATGAAGTGTGCCAGCCTGGGACATCTGCTCCTTCTGCTGGAGTGGTCTGTGTTCACCATAGGGCCCCAGCTTGAACTCCCATCAGCCCCCATCTCTGCCCCACCCTAATCTCCCAATGGGCCATCTTTGGGGATGGTGGAGAATGTTCTGTTTTCTCTATCTTTGTCTTTCAGATGCAGCTTCTAGGGAAGGAGGATGTTTCCTTGGGGAAGGCGACATGAAGCCTTGCTGCCCCTTCGGAACTGTACTGGCTTCATCTTCTCTCTCCGAGCTGCTCTCTGGCCACGGACATCTACATCCCCTCTGACTGGCACTGTCCTGGTGGCAGTGATTAGGATCCATCAGCACAGGGCCATGCAGTCTAGGTATAGCACACAGGCCTGGAGCTGGCTGTGGAACATTCTGGAACAGATGCAGAGAGAGGGCTTAGCATCCTGTCCCAGGGGTTTTTCTGAACTAGTCTGTTCTCACTCTGCAAATGGGTGGGGAGGAAATTTGTTCTTCAAGGTGGTGAAACATTCCATGTCATCCAGGGTGATGTGAGTCACTGTGATGTGAGTGATGGAGCTCTGAGCCTATGAGGAAACGGGTAAAACAGAACCGTGTGTCTGAAGACCTGGGCTCTCCCATTGCGTGGCCAAGTGGCAGGAGCTTGGAGTGGCACTGGAGTCCTCTGTAAGGTCCACTTTGTCACGTGTGCCCCTCTTCGTTGTGACAGTGCTATCTGTTGGCCTCCTTCGGGGCTGCTGAGGGGTCTGGGTGGATTGGTGAAGAGGGAACTGTCCTGTTCCTTTGAATTTTATGCAAGTACAGCCATGCCTGGACCAGGTAAGTGACACTCCTGTGTAAAAGGAACAAGGACAGAGAGGACCAAGTGAACAGATGTCAAAATATGAGCTAGAGGCCGGTGGGTGACTCAGTGGGCAGAGGCACCTGCCTCCAAGCCCAACAACCGACGTCAGATCCCTAGGACCCACATGGTGGATGGAGAGAACTGACTCCCGGAGGTTGACCGCTCACCTCCCTCTGTGGGCCATGGCATTCACACCTCCCCCAACATCAATAAATGCAATAAGGGATTTTTAAGCTGAAACGGCTTTGTGCCTAGGAGCTTAATTCTGCTCCCTGCTTTCAGGGGGCTCCCCACCATGGAGCGTACTGCTCTCCAATGTGCGTGTTTCCTTCTCTGTAAAATGGGAACAACAGCATTGCATTTAGGAGGTGTGATGAGGAAGCCAGGTTTTCTAGGGATGCCTTGTGAGGTCACCGAGGTCATAAGGTACACTCACAGCCACGTGTTTGGGAGGACCTAGGACAGCCCTGCCAAGCACTTGTGCTTTCCATCTCCTGTGTGTGCTGACCAGAGGTCAACATCTGGCGTCTTCCTTGATCACTTTCTACCTTACTGTTTTTGAAGCTGAGTCTCCCGGTGACCCTGGAGTTCATCAACTGGCTCTACAACCTGTAAATGTGGCCTTATTTGAAAAAGGAGTCTTGACATAATGTCCAGGGTGTCACAATGTGTGTAGGCTGGGCCTCAGATCCAACCACTGGCGCCTCTATAAGAGAAAAGAAATGGAAGTCTGAAAAACACAGTCTCTTAGGAAAACATTCCTCAAAGGCAGTGTGATGCCTCGGTAGCCACAAGTCAAGGATGCCTGGAGTCACCGGCAGTTGAACTGGCAAGGGAGATCTTCCCCTACAGCCCTCAGGGACAGTGTAGCCTGTTTGCACTTCTGGCCTCTAGAATAGGGAGAGAATGTTGTTCTGACCCCCCCTTGCCCCCCAGACTTATAGAGCATTGGAAACTGCCAGAACAAGGTGGGGCTGGTGCCAACCTACCAGATCTCCACAGGGCCCTGAGGACAAATGAGGAGGCCTAGGAGAGGTAGAGCCAGAGACAACCTCTGGGAGACGAAGGGGTTGTGGGGCTAGTGTAGCTATAGTTGGGAAGAAGGGAGGCAGACACCTGACCGTACCCCTAAATGCCATCGCAGGTTCTTACTTATTTCCTTCAGAAACACATCTGTGTCTCGGGTCCCCTGAGGAGGTGAATTACCTGTGTCTGCTTCCAGGGCCACCAGCTCACCTGTGACCTCAGATGGATCTTGGGCAGGCAGGTTTCTCCCTCTGGGACCCACATTCACTGCTGAGCACAAGTCTGGAAGCAGGAGCTGAGCCCGAGGAGGCTTCCCTCCTGAGTGTCTCCTCTCAGCCTGCTGTGGTTCTGGATTAGATGGAGCAGAATGTTCTTGGCAAGAAAAACGGGTTTCTGGGCTCTCAGAAGAACTGTGCCTGTAGACACACAGGGGAAGGCTCTGCTGAAGACAGACTCGGTCTCACAGGGAGGGTGGAAAGGACAGAGGCTTCCCCAATGTGGTGGGTAGTGGCATTGGCAGGGGCCACCGAAGGTCGGCTGCTGGAGCTGTGACCTGGTCACCCTGTTTTCTTCCTTATCATTAGGCAAGAAAAGTGGCTCTACCTCTTAGGGCAGGATTATTCCAGAACAGGAGATTCTGTGTTGTTATCGCAAATGGACGCAAGCCCGGGAGGGAACAGTTGGAGATGGTCCTGGAAGGGGACAGGGTGACAAGGTGCTAGGCAGGACACAGTGTAACACATGTTTCTAGAGAAGGAAGACTCCTAGCTGGAGGACAGTGGAGCAAAGTTCCAATCCTGCAAGACATCCGGCTAAGTGGGGAGGGGGTGGGGAGCCACAGTGCGGGTGGGACCAGACACTGGCACCTCCTAAGTCCTTGGCAGAGTCTTGAGAAGATGGGATTGCTGTGTCCACTTTAAAACTGAGTCCATGTGCCAAGGGCAGTGTGTGGGTTGGACAAGATGCCTGACCCCCAGGGGTCAAGTTGGGAAGATCTTGGGAATTAGAAAGTGGAGTCTGGACTTGAGACTCCAGGTAATAGAGAGCCATGGTGGGTGCCTGAACATAGCACAGCACAATGAAGGAGGTGCCCACACTGGGTGGTGGGAGAAAGACCAGCAATAATGCAGTAAGGACAACCTGCTTCCCGCTTGCCTTGTATGAGGTGTGCGTATGGGTGTGTGTGGTGTGGTCTGGTCAGGCTGGCTTGGAATTCACAAAGCTCTGCTTGCTGAAATCAAAGATGAGCCATTATGCCTGACCCCTGCCTTTATTTTTATTATTATTTTAAGATTTAGTGTGTGTGTGTGTGTGTGTGTGTGTGTGTGTGTGTGTGTGTGTGTGTGAATGAGTACAGGTGCTTGCAGAATCCAGAAGAGGGCATTGAGGGCATTCAATCTTCCTGGTTTTGGAATTATAGGTGGCTGTGAGCTGCCCCACATGGGTACTGGGAACCAAACTCTGGTCCTCTGTGAGAGCAATACAGGGAAGTACATTCTCTTAGCCACAGGGCCATCTCTCCAGGCCAGAGCAGCGATTCGACAGTAACACAAAGTAACATCACGTTAGAGGTACGGGCAGCAGGGTATCTTTCCTACCTTAGCATCCCGCTTTTTTTTGTTTTTTTTTTTTGTTTTTCGAGACAGAGTTTCTCTGTGTAGCTTTGCGCCTTTCCTGGAACTCGCTTTGGAGACCAGGCTGGCCTCGAACTCACAGAGATCCGCCTGGCTCTGCCTCCCGAGTGCTGGGATTAAAGGCGTGCGCCACCACCGCCCGGCAGCATCCCGCTTTTTAAAGATGATATGAATCTGAAGATCAGGCTGGAGCAGGGGCATGCCCAGGATGGAGAGAAGTGAGGAGTCCAGGGTGAGGTCAAATGAAGGAGAGTGTGTGAACTAAGCAGGCTGGAGGGTAACCCCTAGGACTGCTTGACTGGGACAGTGAGGAAGCTGGAGGCGGGGCCTTACTTGGGTTGTGGGGCATCATGTTATTTCCTTGCTATGATGGAACACCCAACAAAAGCAACTTCAGGGTTTATTTGAGCTCCTAGACTGGAGGTGCAGTCCATCACGGTTGTGAAGTCATGGCAACAGGAGCTGGAGATGGCTAATCACATGGTTTCCATAGTCAGGAGTAATACGAGGTGCATGTCTGTGCTCAGTTCACTTTCTCATTTCTTTGGGACATTGTCTCACATAGCCCAGGCTAGCCTTGATTGTTGAGGATGACCTTCATTTCTGAACCTCCAGTCTCAACCTCTCTACATGTTGGAATTGCAGGTAAGTGCCACCATACCTGGCTTGTTGGCAGTGTTGGGAATCGAACCCAGGGCCTGTGAATGTTAAGCAAGTACTCTACCAGCTGAGCTGCATCCCCAGCCCCAACTTTCTCCTTTTTATTCAGTTTAAGGCCCCAGACTGTGGGCTACTGCTGCCTACAGTCAGGGTGGTTTTTCCCTCTTTAGTTAAGCCTTTCTGGGAAGGCCCTTGTAGACATGCTCAGAGGCGTGTTTCCATGGTGATTCTAAATCTGTCATGTTGATAATGAAGATTAACCACTATGAGCACCAGCACCCAGCTAAGGACAGGAAGGCACCGGTGCACAGCTTGACTGCTACCCAGCTGTGCTGTCTTGGGCAAAGCGCTGCACCTCTCTGGTCTCTGTTTCCTTTTCTTTAATTATACATAACACACATCTCAAAAAGCCCAGTTGGTTACAATACAGTCCTCACCTCTGGCTTAGGGTGATGACATCCATGGACAGTATCTCGGTTCCTTCAGGCCTCTTCTAGAGACGGGCACGGCTCCCTGCCAAAAGCCTAGCAGCCAGCTGCACATGGAACCTCTCCTGGGCCTGATGCTGGTCTTTCTGCAAATGCCAGGTGTGCTTCGGGGACTAAGGGACACTTGCTGGTGGTGCCATGCGGAGGCAGAGACCACGTCACGGGTGGGAGGGTGGGGCTTCAAGGCCCTGGCGGTGGTGGTGGTGGTGGTGGTGGTGGCGGCGGTGGTGGTGGTGGGCAGCCACTGGGAACAGGCTGTGAGGAGCAGCTGGCTTTTCTATTCTCATGCTGAAGGGGAAGGCCATTTCTGCTCCAGATGCAGGAGACGCCAGGCTTCATTACTTCCAGGGATTCTGTCCATGTTCTTGCTCTCGATTCAATTAAAGCAATCTGAGGTAATTAATTGAATTTGTTATTTGATTAATAAAGATAGAAATTTGGCTAAGTTGCCGTGAAGAAAAGAGCCATGTTGAGATCTGAGGACAGAGGATCCTGGAAGCCTCATTCTGTTCGCACCTCCCTTTTGGCCTGATCCCCCTCATTCCTCTTGTATACCCACTGTGTCATCTCTGAATCCCCCATCATTCCAGCTGGGACCAGGAGACAGGACCTCAAAGTCAGGGATATGGACTAGAAGGAGTGAGGAGGTGGCTAGGGAGCAATGTGATCTGTGGGGGTGGGGGAGTGGAAGCTGGGGAGGAGCCTTCATGCATCTACAAGGGCTTCATGCTGAGAGGACAGAGGCTGAGGCAGGCCAGAAGAGTCTGACTGTGTGCAGGAAGACTTAGGCCAAATGCAGAGCATTGAGGAGTAGGAGGGGTAAGCCCAGGGTGGGTGCCACTGTCTGTCCAGAGAAGGCTGTGCACAGTGGGAGCTGCCAGCATCGGCTATGGGTCAAACCAGAGAGGAAGGGCCAGGCCAGACCCCAGTGTGGGGAGTCACTGGGGATCAAGGGTTAAGACTGAGGGTTTCCTAATATGGCCCAAACCTAGCAACTCCACAAAATTCAGATCTGCAAATTTGATGAAAGTGCATAGATTCAAATGGCAAATGAAAAGCTAGGGGAGATATTTGAAGCTCACATCACATATGAAGGTTGAATTCCTTCAATATGTAAAGAGCCCTTCTGAGTCAATGAAAGAAAAATTCCCACTTATAAAAGGTAGAGAAAGGTTGGAAGGGACAACTTGTAGGAATGGAACCACAAATGATATTTGCTTATTTATTCATTTATTTGTTTGGTTGGTATTATGGGAGAGAGGATCTCATGTAGCCCAGGATGACCCTGAATACTTGGTTTGACTGCCTCTACCTCTGAGTTCTGGGATTATAGACATGTACCATCTCACCCAGGCTACAAACGGCTTTTAAACATATGCAAAGTTGCTCATTCTCTTTCTGTAATGAGGGAAATGCAAATTAAAAGTGGGCAGAGATTCCATTTTTATACTTAAGATTGAGCTTGGCGTTGTGTGACACTATTCCTGGGGAGATGTGAACAAACGTCTACTCACCCCAGATAGAGAACCAGGGACAGACAGGTACAGATAACACCAAAGTCCGCTGTGGTGAACCAGTGAGTCTGCTGGGGTTACTTCAACTCCAGGAGTATAGATTATGGGTTACTTGCAGAGTGAGCTGCATCACAGAATGTCCGTCCCAAAACAGACAAGGACTTAGAAAAGCTGGAACCCTGGATCTTTCTGCACACCTTGCAGGCAGCTCCACAGGTCAGAGAGTTTCCTCTCCTCAACGGTCTTTACAGCTCATAGAACCCAGGGAGAAGGAGGGGCCTGTGAGTCCAGTAAGCTTCAGAGACATGCTGGGACTTGAGGTATTTGCTTCCTGGGTTTTAATGAACTTTGCTTTAGAACTTCCTGAGTCTTAAGGAGCCTTCCTTAGGGATACAATGTTTCAGTTCAGAAGAAATTGCTACACAGCACTCCACCCCTTCCTCCAGCCATTCCATTCTTTTCGCCTCCTGTCTGTGGTGTTCTCCAAGCCTTGGAGGAGGTGATGTAGACGTCTAAGCCTTGGGCTACTTGCCACAGCAACAGCTGCTTATTCTCAGGAGTGTCTCTGTAGGCCGCCATTGTCTGTAAAGGAAACATCATGACCAATTGCTGTTGACAGTGGAGCTCTAGGACTGATCTTCCGCACAGATGTAGTTTGACAGACACACCACATCCATTTAACAAAGCAATGGCTGTTGCTTCCCTTCCACCAATTTTTTGTCCTGGTTCACAGAATCTGGAGTGATTTCCCTACTGTGGAATAGGCTTTAAATCCAAACGGAAAGTTGTTGGTTGTACCCTAAACAGTCTGTGCCACTAGTGGACCTGTAGATACATCTTTCTTGACATTAGATGGTGTTGCACGCAGCATCTTCAACCAAGTAGGACTATTGGTGAAACCCTCCCCCAGCAACCTTCGATACATCTTTCAACATTATGAAAGCCAGCCAGCAGGGAGAGAGCTTCCAGTTTAGTCCCAGCCTAACTTCTCTATGTCGTGTGACCAGCTCATGTATTGTCTTCAGCCACAGACTCTTACCTAGATCTGGTATGCAGCCAACAGCAGTGGCAGTTATCATCTGGGGAGCTTTGGGGACCTTCCATCCAACAGCTCATGGGGAGGTTACCCACTCCTGGCACTGCAACTTTTGCTTAACCACTTTATGGTTTGGGACACTTGTCTTTCTCCAGACATGTAGGATGTCCTCTGAAAAATTTTTACTGTTATTTTTACCCTTTTTCCCCCTAGATGTTTGTGTAAATCTGTAAGACACTCTGGGGCTGAAGTGCTGGCTCAGTGGTTAAGAGCACTTGTTCTTGCAAAGGACCTGGGTTTGATTCTCAGCACCCATATGGGGCTCACCACCTCCTTGGACACTAGGCATACATGTGATGCATAGACATACGTGAAGGCAAAACACACACACATGAAACAAAAGAAATCTAAAAACTCTGTAAGACACTCAAGCATTAGCATTACGTGACAAGACCTTTTTTGCAGAGAGTGTGCAGGATCTGTGAAGCCCTGTCATTGTCTATTTCAAATACGTGTAGTCAACTTTGAGGGTTAAGTGGATACTAAAAAAGACATGTTATCAAGGCCCAGTGTGGTGTGAAAGGGTCTCTTCACTTTTATCAATTCTTGAGTCAGAAGAGCAGTGTTGGGTATAGTCACAGACAGGAGACACCCCCCATTTAGCCTTCCATGATCCATACACATTGCCCCGCTGCTGATGGTCTCAGCAGGGCTGGCTTGTGTTGCTTCTGTCTTAGGTCTAAGAGCTTCACTATAACCTGCTGTGCCTGCTGCTGGAGCTGGCTCCCTCGTTCTGACAGGCTCCAGGCCAGCGCTGTGGCCCTTAACTTTCCACCAGCCACACCTGATTGCTGAAAGGGCCCCAATGTAGCTGGAGTTTTCTTGGTCCTACCTGGCCCACGGTCAGGACAAATCTCTCTCACCCACCAGTCCCGCAGCCGCTCAGACCCAACCAAGTGAACACACAGAGACATATTACTTATAAACTGTATGGCCGTGGCAGGCTTCTTGCTATCTGCTCTTATATCTTAAATTAACCCATTTCTATTAATCTACCCAGTTTCCACAATGAACTGCTAAAGGGAAATTTGGAACCTGTAAGGAGGAGCTCTGACTGGATGTCCTGAGGTTGTGGACAGTGAGAAAGCTGAAGGCCCGGAGCCATTCCTCCTGAGGAGTTGGCTCCCAGCAGAGCTCTGGGTACATGTGTACCTCCTTTGGGTGTCTAGTTTCCATCTCCAGGGTCGTAGGAGCATGATCACAGACATTTGGAATACCTGGGAGATGCTGCTGTATGAAACTTTTCCCATATTAGTCAGGCCCTTCTCACTGCCTAGGATCCCTGATCTTGGGCCTGAACCTGGGCCTTTCTTCTCCATGGCTACCTTTTCCCAGGAGCCTTTCCTGACTGTCCTAGGCTTGTTTCCAAACTCCTGGGGCACTATCTAAAAGAGACTGAAGGCAAGCAGAACCACTGGGCATGGTGGTGCGCATCTGTAACTCAACAGTTTCCAGGTGAAGACAGGAAAATCAGGAGTTCAAGGTCATCCTTGGCTACACAGCTGAGTTCAAGGTCAACCTGGGTAAACAAATAAGTATTTAATAACACCAGCCCTCAAGAGACTGCATTTCCAGTCAGCTTATACAAGTCTTTTCTTCATTTGTTTGTTATTGAGATGGAGTCTCACTATGTAGCCAGACTGACCTTGAACTCCTGATACTTCTGCCTCTGCCTCCCAAGTCCTGGGATCCCAGGGAAGCCCCTGCGAACCCTTTAGAGTTGCTGATGGAAATGAGTTCATTTACATTTAGGGACCCATGCCTGGCTCTTTGAAATGCTATCATCATTCTAGAAGCTCTATGTGCTTGGGCGATTGACTTACCTTCCCTGGAACCCAGTTCTCTTAGCTACAAAATACTAAACAAAAGATGGCAATGGATGCTATTTGATGTGTGTACCTCTTGGGATTGTGATAATTAGATGAGATAGTGTTGATAGAAGCATGGCGGTTTGTGAGCTTCGGATGTGACTACCACTATGTTACGAGGTGACTAGTCCGCACGTGAGGGGAAGAGAGCAAGCAGCCTTCCCTGGGCGGCGAGGGAAGTCTGAGGCCCACAGGGGTTAGCTGGCCATGGTTACTCCAGACAGAGCTCTCAATCTGAAGCACAGGAGACCAGACGTGTTTCCCATTTTAGATTTTGGAATGTTTGCATATACATAATAAATATCACAAGTGAGACTCAAGTCTAAACCTGAAATTCATGGTAGCTTCTTTCTATATGCCTCACACACAGTCTGCATATAATTATAGACAATTTTTAAATGACTTGGGCACAAAATGGAGTTTCGTGGTTCCTTTTTTGTCTCTGTGACGAAGTCCCTGACGAAAGCAGCTTAAGGAAGAGTTCACCGTGGCTCACAGCTGGAGGCTACTGTCCATCATTGTGGGGAAGACAGGGCGGCAGGGTGCCAGGAGGCAGCCGGTCATGTCTCCACAGGCGGGAAGCAGAGAGAGATGAGCTCAGCTTGCTCTCTCCTTCTTATTGAGTCCTGGACCACAGCCCACTAGACGGTGCTGCCCACATCCAGGGCGGGCTTCCCACCTTGACTAACCACTCTAGATAATCCCTCACAGACATGTCCAGGGGCTATCTCCTCGGGGATTCTTGATCCTGTCAAGTTGGCTATTGATAGTAAGCATCGCACGTGGTGTGGGATTTTCCATGTATGGTTTCATGTTAGTGCTCAGAATACTTTTGGATTTGAGGATGAGAGATGCTGAGCCTATGTTTACTGGGTACTTACCATGTGCTAAGTGCTTAGCCCAGGACATGATACGGCATTGTGCTTGAGATACCCTTCCCATCAGTCAGGCAGAGTGACTGTCATACCACCTCTGAATCAAATCCTTGGTACAGGTGACAGAACTGAGGCTCAGAGAGCCTGGATGGCATTCCAAGGTCACAAGGCTCCAATGGGACATTCTGGATGGCTCTTCTTTTCATTACCTCATCTTTGCCTCAGCTATAGGTCAGGACAGGACCCTCTGAACTGTCTGTGTTTCCTCCTCTTCCTCCCCACCACTACCCAATCCAATACTGCGGGGTTGGACCCAGAACGGAACCCTCTCTGCTTAGGCAGACATCACGTCCATGTTCCCCTCCCCTCCTGTGGCTGCAGCGTGTGGTGTTAACTGACAAGGAGAGATGGTTTGAGAAAGAAGCGAGCTCATTATCGGGCAGAAGACTTAGCACTTCCCGAGACTCCACAGCACCCTTGGATGTAGCTGGCTTGCCTCTAATTGCTGTCCCTGACACGTTTCTTCCAGAACTGGAAAACTGAGCCCGCACACAGGGCAGGAAAAATTGAAAGGTCCCAGGACCCGGTGGCCTGAGAGAGCCCTGCCTCCTCCATCTTGTGTCACCCTGCCACCCACCTGACATCATCCATCAGCCCTGCTTAACCAGGATGGTCCTAACCACGAAGGTCTCCTCATCCTTGCAACTCCAGGTAACAGGGGTACCTGGGGAGGGGGGAAGCCACCTTGATCCTGAGATGCCACCCTGGCCTCCATAGATGCCCAGAATCCAATTAAAGCCTCCATTAGAGCTGAGGAAAGAGATGTGACTGGAGGTGATGGAGAGGGACGCACTTCTAATTAGACACGCAGCCACACGCCCCTGTCCTTTCTAGATAAATGTGAAGGATCAAGAGGAGTAGTAATTAAAACTTACCAGTCCTACACAAGCTCTATCACCACGAGCTCTGCTTCCTCCCAGCTCCTGGGTCCTGACTGCTTCTCTCCACCAGCCAGTCTCTGGGCAGGAAGAATGCTGGAGGAAAGTCAGCAGAACTGGGTGCCCTGGTTCAAAGGCCTAGAGAGGGTGGACCCCAGCTGAGTTTGCCCAGGGAACACAGACTGGGGGAGGAGACAAGCTGGGGGCCCTGGATCTAGGTCAGATCCCCCTAGAAGTTTAAAAACACCTACATGAAGCCAGGGATCATGCCACAATCCAACAGTCTCAGCACTGGAGAGGCAGAGGCAAGATGAGAAGTTGAAAGTCATCCTTGGCTCCATAGCTAGTTTTGAGACCAATCTTGGCTACAAGAGACCTTAACTCAAAAAACTAACAAACAGCTGCAGTGTGTAGATAGTTCATTCAAACACCGGGACATTTGGTTTTCTTTAAAAACTCAAAGATCTGACAGCTCCTGGCTTGTTGTCTCACCCAGCAACAATCCTCACTGGTGGAAGTCAGGCAAGAGGCAGGTCCTCAGTGCACCGCCCTCCAACCGGGCTGTGTCATCTGTCAGTCACATGAGTTTCGGGAGTATCATCTGGGTCTTCAACCTGTAGGTGAAGGGCAGTGCCCAATGTTCATTCTGACCCCCTCCTTTCCTCCACACATGTGTTCCTTCTGGGCCCTCTGCCTGAGGAGACTTTCCTCATCTCCATTCAATGCCCTCTCTAACATGAAGCATCTCCATGGCAGGAACTGTCCTGTTCTCTGGCTGCTGGGATACTGACCATCACTCACAGTGCTTTTCCAATATGTGATGGTCAACCTACCCCCACCACAACCCCTGCTCCAAGGGGGTAGGGGGCTCCTTAGGAGCATGGCCCAGGTAGGTTGGCCTTGTCCTCCTCCTCGGGTGTTTAATAAAGGCAACTGGGAGCTTGTGGCCCCTTCTAGGCAGCCTGCTTGGGTCAACATAGAGCAAGTGGCTAGGGCCACATCAGCCGTTCTCTGGATCTGCCTTTGTAGCTTTATCTTTTTATCTGGGCCTTTCCCAGGCTTCAGGCTGGAAACCAGGTACGGAAGGGCATTTTGGGATTAATACATCACATTAAATAGACAGGAAGGGCCCCTGCAGTGGACAGAAACAGCCACAGGAGTAGAAAGATGTGTGGAGTTCAGGCACCTAACAGCAGGCAAAGTCTCCAGGAAGTTTTGGTTGTTGTTGTTTTATATTATTTTATTTATTTATTTATTTATTTATTTATTTATTTATTTATTTATTTATTTATTTTAGGCAGTCTCATGAAGTCTAGGCTGGCCTCAAACTCTATGTAATCAAGGATGACCAAAAAAAAAAGATATTTACTGATTTGTTTTACTTTATGTGTGCCTACATGAATTTTATGTACATCATATGGATGCAGAAAGCTACAGAGGCCAGAAGAAGGAACCAGAGCCCTTGCAACTGGAGTATAGGCAGCTATGAGCCACCATGTGGGAGCTTAGAATTGAACCTAGGTCCTCAGGAAGAGCAGTTGGTGCATTTAACCACTGAGCCGTCTCTCCAGCTCAGACATTGATCCCCTACTTCCACTTCTTGAGTGCTGGTTTTGCAAGCATGTACCACCACTCCTGGTTTGTACTGGGGATTGAACCCAGGGCTTGGTGCATGCTAAGCAAGCCCTCTAACAACTAAGCCACATCCCAGCCCTGAAAGTTTTTTTTTTTTCGAGACAGGGTTTCTCTGTGTAGCTTTGTGCCTTTTTCTGGAACTCACTTGGTAGCCCAGGCTGGCCTCGAACTCACAGAGATCCGCCTGGCTCTGCCTCCCGAGTGCTGGGATTAAAGGTGTGCGCCACCACCGCCCGGCTGTTTTTTTGAAAGATGTTTTAAAAGCAATGTCAGTGAAGGAATGGGTGGGCTCTGTGGTGACACGCACGGCTGAAATGATGTGTGTGACCATCAGTCAACTTCTCCGGCTTGGCTACATCTCAGCCTCATGGAGCCGCTCCCCAACCTGTATGCACACCAGTGTCCTCATATGACAAATGTGACAATAACATCTGCAATTTCTTTTCATTCCTTTCTTCTTCTTCTTCTTCTTCTTCTTCTTCTTCTTCTTCTTCTTCTTCTTCTTCTTCTTCTTCTTCTTCTTCTTCTTCTTCTTCTTCTTTTCTCTCTCTCTCTCTGTCTCTCTCTCTGTCTCTCTCTCTGTCTCTGTCTCTGTCTCTGTCTCTCTCTCTCTCTCTCTCTCTCTCTCTCTCTCTCTCTCTTCAGGTAGTCTCTGCACTGGTAGTCAACTCAGTCTCACTATGTAGATGAGGCTGGCCTGGAACTCACAGTGATTCACCTGCCTCTGTCTCCTGAGTGCTGGGATTAAAGATGTGCACCACTGTTTCTTAAATAGTTTGAGTGTGCTTCACATCATCCAGCAGCCTTGCCCCAGATACATACCTTCCAAGGGCAGAAAGCGCTCATGTTCACACTAAAACTCATTTCTGATTAGAGAAGCATTGATCACAATGGCCTCCAAGTTAAAAATCTGCAAAAACGTAAATTCCACTTTTGAGCATGTGAACAGACTTCCAATCAACTGCAAGACATGTATTCACGCATGCATGAATAAACAAGTGAGTAAATGAAGGAATGAATGTGGCAAATGTTTCTTTTCTAATGCTTGGTACCTAATTGGTAAAGAACCACCCCTTCATTTCTCCCTCCTGCTTTTTGCCTTCCTTTAGCTCACATTTCCTGGGGTCCTACTTTGTGTCACACAATGTCCCAGTGCTGGGGACACAAGAGAGTGCAGGACAAACTCTTCCTTCAGGCTGTTTTCTTTTGTGGGCAGAAAGATAAGCATCAGTCGTAACTAACTGGGGAAACAGCAAGCTGTGTGCACTGGTAGTCAACTCAAGAGGGAAGGAAGCTGGTGAGGGGTGGGCCTAACTGAGGAGGAAGAGGAGGGGCAGGTCTAGCTGCAGAAATGCCACTGGAGTGGGTGCCCAGAGGAGGACAGATGCTAACAGCTAAGGAAAGTGTCTTGGGTAGCAGAAGCCTAGCTGGGGTTTCTGAGTGGGAATGGCAGTGGTGGGGGGAGGCAGGGAGGTGACAGGGAATGTCAGAGGCCATAGTGAGGACTTGAGTGGGTGTTCTGTGTGATGAAGAGGCTTCGGGGTGGTGGTGGTATCTGAGCACCACCCCGAGCTCTCCCCACACTTAACTCATTACATCTTTAGCACAACAGTGCCAATCACCCTCTATTCTTGTTTCAGAGGGAGGATGAGCCGAGACTGAGTGGGGGGATTATCCACCCTCATAAAGAGAGATGGAGAAGCCAGACCAGGAGCTGACACAGGCCAGTCGTGGGTAGGGAAGAGGAGGCTGTGAACTCAGACAGACCTGGGTGCAAAGCTGTGTGACTTCCAGCAGGTTACTTAACCTGTAAACTGGGGATAATGGTGGCCTTGGAAGACATAAGGTCCTCTGGGCAAAGGCACTTTGGTGGCCGATGATTTTTCCTTTTGAACTGATGGCAGCTGTCCCGTCTGTCCTCTTCTCCTTGCAGGAATGGCCGTTGTGGCCTTAAAGAGAGAATCTTACTGCTGGTTCCTTTCTTCTTCTTGGGCCCAGTTAACCTTAGGAGAGCTGCAGGGGCCCACGTGGTGCAGGCCTGCTTCCCTCTAGCCCCACAGGTTCATGGCTGCCGTCAGTGGTGACTTCTCACTGCTCTGACCTACCTTCCCCTCCCATAGAGCTCCACTTCTTGGGGGGCCTTAGGCAGGCAGGGCCATGCTATGATGGTGGAGACCTGTGACACCAGCCTCATCCAGGGCCAACTGCAGAAGGCAGAGGAGATCTTGGCAGGTAGTCCGGTGCGGTGAGAGCTGCCAGCCAGGCTGAGGCTGGAGTCTTGCAGGAGACCCCAGGGGCTGCAGCAGATGGCTTCTTTCAGAGTCTAATTATCCACCCGCCTGGAACCGGCGGGGGCTAAGCACAACAGTGTCTGTGTCTCCTTTCCCCTGGAAAGGGAGGAGAGGGCTACAGGTATGCCAGCCTCACTTGTGTGCCCTGTTGTCTTCCTCCAGCCTGGGTGCTTGGGAGCCCTGCTTGTGTTTGGTTCGAGCTGAGTCTCGGGTGCCCTGCACATAATGTGGTACACAGTTGGTGCTCAATAGTTGGTTGCTAAAAAAAAAATGGATGAGGAATACGTTTGCCACTGTTTTGCTCTTCTGCCAGGCCTGCTTCTGGGCAAAATTGAGATGGCTAGTTAATCTCAGAGCCCTCCCCCTTGACTTCACACAGCCGTCTCTGTCCTTATTTGGCAGCCTATGACCTCTTTCATCATTGGCTAACTGAGAAAATGCCTAACGTATTCAATTTATACCAGACTGAAAATGACTGACCGCACTCATTCTTCACATATACATTGTGGATAAGGATGAGGCTTCACGGCCGAAGCCCGCCCCTTTACTGGGCCTCATCTCCTGGTGCTCCTGTTTTTGCTTACTGGTCCCGTGTGCCTTTCAGGTTTCACCACCACATAGATCCGTAGCTCATTGGAACTGCAGAGGTAATATCGGCACCCCACACAGCGAGGTCCTCCAGTCTCAACCTGAGGACCCAGGTGATGGGGGCTCCCTACCTCACATACAGACAGCCGTTGCTGGATTGAGACTTCCTGCCAAGTAGCCATCTTGCCCATGCCCGCCCTTTGGAGTCAGGTTCACAGGGTAGCATGCCCTCTAAATAAAGATGTCTGGACATGCATATGTCTGTCTGTCCTCATCCAGTCCCCTAAACAAGATGGGCAGCATGGTCAGCCCATCCTCTCAACAAGGCCTCTGAGGACTGGGTTGGTCATTGGCTGGAAAACACCACCAGCGTCTAGCGAGTGCTCACCGCTGGCCAGGCTCTGTCGGCAGGGGCTTTCTGGGACTGACTTGTACAGTCTTCACCCAGGGCCACACTCTGGACCCTGCCACCAGATCCACTCAGGAGAACACAAGGCAGAAGGGTGTGCAGTAATATTTCCGAGGTGAGAGAGTCCAAAGCAACAAAGGCAGGATTTGAAACCAGATTGTCTGATTTCGTAAATGTGACTGAGTTCTGCACCGTGATCATGTGGGGGGTGGGGTGCGGGGGGGATGGTGGTGGTCTTGGCTTTAAAATTATTCCTCTTCTTCCTCTTCTTTTCTTCCTTTTTCTGAAACAAATTCTCAAGCGGCCCAGGCTAGCCATGAATTTACCATGTTGCTGAGGATAACCTTGAACTCCTAATTTTCCAAGTGCTGGCATCATAGGCATGAGCCACCACACCCACCTTGTCCTTTCTAATCTTGACAGCTGCAGGCCATAGCTTTCCCACAGAGTGATTCTTGATGTCCGGATGGCCTCTCCTGTTGTGAACTTCCAGGGTCTGTCACCTCTCACCAGCAGCTCTTTCATCTCACCTGTAATTAAAAGTTCACTGTGCAGTTCTCATTTTAAAAATGGTTTCGTTGGCCCACACATGTTGAAGGTGTAGAAGGTGACAAACTTGGACACACACTTTCACTCAGGGAATCATCGCCACCTGGAGTGGGGAGGGACGAAGGGAGGGCAGCTGTTAACACCTGTTAGCACCTGACCCGCTTCCCCTTTGCAGCTGCACCACAGCTGTTCACCCCTTCCTTACAGAGAGGCTGCTGGGAAGGGGTGGCGGTGGAACATTCAAGAAGGTCTCCTGTCCCATGAGTCTTTGCTCTCTCCCCTAGGACATCTCTCCTGCAGGCAGTGGAAGCTGCTCTGGCTGGCTTCCAACTCACTGTGTAGCCAAAGATGCCTTTGAACTCCTGATCCTCCTGCCTATTCCTCCCGAGTGCTAGGAGCTCAGGTGTGCACTATGCATCCTTTCAGGCATTGCTGCAGATGGAATCCGGGGATTCCTGCATGCTAGCAAAGAACTCTGCTAACTGTGCTACACCACAGCCCAGAAGTTGTTGTTGTTGTTTTTTTTCATTTGCTTTAATTTTTGACTTTTTAAAAATTGAACATTCAAGTCAGTAAACCTTGGTCCCTCTGGCTGGGCATTATCTAATTAACCAAAAGTCTTAGCAGGAAAAGGCTCATCTCCCCAGGAAGGCTGAGTCTAGCTGGCAGAAGGACATTTAGACCTGAGATGACTTGTCAACTCCTTAATCACCAACCTGCTGGTGTGGTTGACAGATTCTGGAGTTGTGTGATTCTTTAAAAAAAAAAATGGCCCCGTTTGCCTCCTTCTACACACACACACCACACACACACACACACACACACACACACACACACACACACACACACACTGCATGGTTTGTGTCTCTGAGAAGTAGCAGGAAGTCTAAATGAATGCATCTCTACAGATACTATGTGAGAAAGAGTGCACATCAGCCTCCACTCATGATGCTCAAAAATTTTTGGACTCCACCTACCTTGTCCACCCAACCATTGTCATCATGTGTCATGGCTGACAGGGAGCTGCTGTACCCCGTTGCTGCCCAGCATGCAAGAGATTACTGTATAGATGTCACCAACCTAGACAAAGACCCCAGCACAAGCGCCCGAGTGTGCTTCCTGCTGACTGTGTTTCACTTCACATGTACTAAAGCTAAAAAAAGTAAGTTGAAGCATCCTGTGTTGGGAACCCCTGTACTTAGTGTGTGATTCTATTTATGGGGAACCCCAGAGAAGACAAACATAATCTACTGTCATGGCACTGTGGAGTCCAGGGTTGGAGTTGGGAGGATGGAGGCAAATGAGCTCCAGTGTTTTTGGGGGAATGACAGAATGAAGTGTGTGTGTTTATGACTTTAACATCTATTAAGACTTATCCAATTTCACCCTTAGAAATGGATGTAATTGGTGCTCAGACTGAGCACAACTAACAGTGGGAAAGTCTCAGGAACAAAGACACAGATGAATTGTGGCCCAGGGACTTTGGATCCTGGGAACTCAGTGGTCACCAAAAGTCCACCGGAGTCAGTGGTTTTTCTGTAGCCAGATGTTTCTCTGGTGCTGCCCAGACCTGAGGTCCAGACGAACCTCTCCCACCCACGGTCCCGCAGCTGTTTATAAAATAATCACTCAGAGGCTTATATTAATTACAAACTGTATAGCCTATGGCTTCAGCTTCTTGCTAGCTAGCTCTTTCATCTTAAATTAACCCATTCCTACTAATCTATATGTTGCCATGTGGCCGTGGCGTTACCAGTCTGCTGACATCTTATTGCTCCTTTGGGGGCTGCTGGCATCTCTCTTGACCCCGCCCTTTTTCTCTCGGTCTCTCTGCTTAGATTTTCCGCCTGACTGTAAGCTTTCTTGCCATAGGCCAAAGTAGCTTTATTTATTTATTTATTTTATTTTATTTTTTTTTTTTTTGGTTTTTCGAGACAGGGTTTCTCTGTGTAGCTTTGCGCCTTTCCTGGAACTCACTTGGTAGCCCAGGCTGGCCTCGAACTCACAGAGATCCGCCTGGCTCTGCCTCCCAAGTGCTGGGATTAAAGGCGTGCGCCACCACCGCCCGGCTGGCTTTATTTATTATCCAGTGGGAGCTACACATACTCTCAGCATACAGAAAGACATCCCACAGCACTTTTCAAGTTCATTGTCTCACGCTGATGAAGATTAAAGATTTGGACTTATGTGGGAGTATGAAGGTGAGCGCACGCCTCAGTCAGAGAAATTATAGAAAGTGGTAAGTTATGAGAAGGAGAGACACTGCCTGAGAGAGGGAGGGGTTCCCAAGAGAGGCAAATCAGTTGAGCAGGTGGCTTAGGGTTTTGATACAAAGGCTGAGGTGATTTCTATTGAGATTGGTTAATTCTCTGGGCATATTGCAAGCTCAACTAATGGGGGGCTCACGTGATCTGTAGATGTCCCCACAGCCCAGCCGGGGAGATGACCACGTGCTGACCTTGCTTTCCACCCCTGTCTTACACTTAGTTAGTTGTTCACCTTCTCTGTCTGCTCCCTGTTAACCTCTAATCGCTGACCTTTCCGGCGACTCTTTGGATGTTAATTAGACTCAGGGCTCTCTGTTCTCCCGGTTACATGATCAGCTTGCCGTGTCACATTGGTGAGGGGCTAGCTCCGTCGCACTCACCAGAATGCGCCAGTTTGCTGTGGTTTCCTCATTGATATTCCTCATTGATTGTCTTTGGAGCAGTCTGGGGTGGTCTCTTTTCTGGACTAGGTGGAATCTTCTTGTTAGAAGCTATCCTCACCCATAATGCAGTCTGTTAGATTTGATGCATTAGCAGCAAGGGGGAATGAAAGAGCAGCAGTATCTGGCTTGTGCCCCCAGGGCATCATGGGAACCAGTCTGCTGACAAGGAGCCTCTGCCTTTCTTCTTACCTCATCGGTTTGGCGACCTCAAAGCTGCAAGCCCTCTTCTTCCTCTCCCTTGGTGTTCTGATTATAGTCACTTCAACACCAACCTTCCTTCTAATCCCAACAACTGTGATCAATGTGTAGTTTTCACCGTGGGCATCTTTCTTTCATTATCTACAGTGAGCAAACTCTGCTCATACCAGAGAGAAGTGAAAATGTATGTTCACATAAACATGAATTATTGTGCATAATAGTCAAACATGGATACAACTCAAAGAATTAACAGCTAAATGAGACATGATATATGCAGACAATGGAATATTATCTGTCAGTCAAAAAGAAGTGAAGTATTGATGCATGCTAGAATGCAGATGAACCTCAAAGACATTATGATGCTAATAAGAAAGAAGCCAGACACACAAGGGCATGTTGTCTTGGTTACTTTTCCATTGCTGTGCTAGAACACCATGACCAAGGCAACTTACACAAGTATTATTTGGGGCTTATGGTTCCCGAGTCCATCACTATCATGACAAGGAAGTGTGACAGTGGGTGGGCATGATGATTGGAGCTGGAAGCTGAGAGCTGAGGGCTCACATCTTGAGTTACAAACAGGAAGCAGAGAGAGAGAGAGAGAGAGAGAGAGAGAGAGAGAGAGAGAGAGAGAGAACTCAAAATGGTGTAAGTCTTTGAGCTCTCAAAGCTCACCCCCAGTTACACACTTGCTCTAACAAGGCCACATCTCCTAAGCCTCCCCAAATAGAGCCATGAACTGGGGACCGAGCCTTCAAATGTTCAAGACAGTGGGGGACCTCTGTCATTCTAACCACCACACATGTGTGCCCTGTGGTTCTGCAAATATGACATATTCGTAAGAGGTAAACCTATAGAGGCACAATATAGGTTAGCGGCTCTCCAGGCTTTGAGTGGGGAAAGAAAGGGAAGAAAGATGTGGGTAAGCGATTTGACATGAGATGAGGTGGGGGTTGTGGGGAGGGTTGTGAATTATGTGGATACCTGTGCACTAGGTCCCACTGGAATTGTACAGTTTACATGGGGAATCATGACATAATATGTCAATTGTGTCTCAAGAGAGCTGGGGGAACAGTGCATCTTGCTGTGTATAACATGTACATCAATTGCTTCTCTGTCTTTTGGCAAAGATTATGTGTAGCTGCACTTCAATAAAGTTAAATGAAGATTCTAATATATATATAGAGCTTAACATATGTGTATAAAATACAGTGGAAGTGCTGGAGAGATGGCTCAGCAGTTGAGAGTATGCACTGCTTCTGTACAGGACCTGAACTCGATTCCCAGAACACACACTAGGTGAGTAACAACCATCTGCACCTCCAGCTCCAGGGAGATCTAATGCCCTCTTCTGGCCTCTGCACACATCTGCACTCAAATACGCACACATCACACACACACACACACACACACACACACACACACACACACACACACACACACGGTGTGGTGACATACACCTTTAATCCCAGGAGTTGGGAGGTAGAGGAGGGCAGATCTCTGTGAATTCAAAGTCAACCTGGTCTATGTAGCAAGTTCTAGGGCTATGTACTAAAACCCATCTCAAAAAAAATAGTCTTAAGAGGAAACCTACAAAAACAAGGGAATTTTCATGTCTGTATATGTGCACATCCATCTACATACATAAGTAGATTAATGGGTATATGTACACATTGCTAGAAGCCTTGTATTTGCACACATACGTTAGAATCTTCATATACACATGGGCATATATGTCAATACTCATAGATGAATACCCATATAACTATCAGGGAGCTGTTTCCTCTGCATTGAAATGTCCTTTCCTGGAGGAAGGAAGGAGTCTCACAAGAGTCGAGAAGCTCACAGAACTTACAAAGGCCAGGAAGCCCAGAAAGGTACAGGATTGACAACATCCCTCCCCAGGCTACAGAAGCAATAAAGGATTCTAGGGCGAGGGAGCTCTTCCGGGGACTGCACATTGTTCAGGGGGCTCCAGGGATGCAGCTTTCATGGCATGCTGGGGTGGGCTCTTCAGTGACATATCTGTCTTTGAGTCACCCACACCCCTGTCAGTAACACCAAAGAAACTCATTGGCTCACCAAACTGGACGTGGGTGAAATCATTTCTGTTGTCTATAATCTCTGCCCTCTCTTGAGTGAATTGACTCTTGTTCACATTTCCCTAGGAAAAATTACACAACAGATATGCACACACATGTGTATAGTAGCTACACTGTGCATACATACATAATAGACATATATGCACACATAGAGTAGACACACATATAGGGAAGACATAGATTTTGATATACACACATGTATAATGGGTACTATTGTCATTCTCACGTTCGGATAAAATAGCTAAGGCGCAGAGAGGCACAGGGACTTGCTGAGGGCAGGTAGAACTCATATCCCACTTGACTACAGGATAGAGGGTCGGCTTTGGCAGCAGTGACCCAAAGCTGTTGGCAGGTGAGCAACTTGGGAGCAGAGCGAGGCTTCCATCCTCGGCTGCCTTGAGGATCCTCGGGACTCCATGGGCCAGGGTGTGTGCTGCTGCGTTCCAAGAGCACCTAGTGGCGTGGTCCCAGCAGGCAGGCTTGAGGTGGAGGCTATGTCTTTATGCAGCCCTCCCCTGTGCCCTATCTGTCATTTCTCACCGGTTCTGTCCCCGAGTGCAGCCATTCCAAGAGCACCTCTGCCTCACGTGGCAGAAGTGAGAGTGGGTAACTTGTCTCCGATCTGCAGCTCCTCTGCCAGCCTAGCAGTATACTGTAGCTGGAGCTGTTGGGGATTTCCAGGATCTGGTGCCAGAGGCAAACATACCCTCTGTCCTCAGTCTGCCCCAGCCATTCTTCAGGCCTTGGTGCATGCAGGCTGGCCTTCTGCTCCCCAGCCTTGCTGGAGGAAGACCTTCTCACCTCCCCCCCCCACACCAAGTCTTCAGGACACTTAGGATCCCTGGGCCTGAAGTACTGCTCTCAACAAGCCACCCGGAGTAGTAGCCTGGGACAGTAGTTGCCACAGCCCAAGCAGGAGTGGGGTCCTGGGAGATGGGTCTATTTCATGGGCCTCATGCTGTGTCCTCTCCCAGCCTTGGGTTCTTGTTTACAAAGTAGGGTTGGGCACCATGATGGAAGAGCCCTGTGGTCCTCGATGGCCTATGGTCCCAGCATCAGTGGGAGATGAGCAGGGCAGAGGAGGTGGAGGCATGTTGGGGATGGGGCAGGCTGGAGGGGAATTTACCCCCAAGTAGTTTACTAGGCGACTTAGGCGCAGCTGGTGTTGCTTGAAGCACCGTCTGGGTGCCAGGGTAGGGCTTGGCTTTATCACCTTGGTCCCTTCAGTCCCCTCCAGGAACCAGCTCTGAAGGGGAGGGCCACCTGAAGGAGGAGCCTCTGACAACAGTTTCTTCTTTCAGCCCAGGGAAAGGCTGGGCCTGGCAGCCCCCCCAACCCCCCTGCCCCCGCCAGCCTGCCATGAAAGCTCTCCCTCAGGACCTCCCCCCACCCCCCCAGGTTTCTGATGTTGGCTGCTGCTTCATCCTGTCTGGACAGAGCAGGTGGGATTGTAGAGAATGAAGCGGGGATGAGGCCATGTGTCCCTTCATTAATGACAGGTCCACACAGCATGGGGCGCAGAGGCCATGCTGAGATTTGTCTCTGTGTTTAATTCATCTTCCAGGGGCTTGGGTTTAATGATATATTTATCTGCAGAAAAGAGGGGGAGAGGCTGGAGGCAGAGAGGTACCGGGCCAGAGAGACGGGGTGAGAGACAGGGAGAAGGGGAACATGGGAGAGGCATGGTAGTGTGTGTGTGTGTGTGTGTGTGTGTGTGTGTGTGTGTGACACAAGAGAGGCTTTCTAAGAAAGTTGTCTAAACTTCTATATGATAAGACAGAAGAGACTTCCAGAAGAGAGACGAAGAGGCGGGGTACTAGGGCGTGTACACAGGTAGAGGCGGAAGCAGACACATGCTTGAGTTTTACCTTTTTCAGAGTGTTTCACCTGGCTTTACCTTTTTCAGAGTGTCTGACTTTGGATAAACTACAGTTATAACTCCAAGGGGCAAAGAATGAACATAACTAAATCATGTAATTTTTTAAAAAATGAGATTTAAAAGCCAAGGTATGTGGCCTGGAGATTGTGCTTTCCTAGCATGCATCGATTTGGGGGTATTAACAAATCTGGGTGTGATGATGCATGCCTGTGATATCAGCTCTCAGGAGCTGGAGGTGGGAGGGTCAGAAGTTCAGGTTTATCCTCAGCTACAGAGCAAATTCAAGGCCAGCCTGAGCTACATGAGACCTGGTCTCAATAAGTAAGTAAGTAAATAAATAAACAAACAAACAAATAAATAAATAAGGAAAGAGAGACAGAGAGATTTTAAAAATGAAAATGATGTGATCCTTGCTAGTTTTATGTCAACTTGACACAAGCTAGAGTCCTCTGAAAGGATAGAGCCTCAACTGAGAGAATACCTCCATAAGATCTTAATCAGTGATTGACAGGGGAGGGCCCAGCCTATCGTGGGTGGTACCATCCCTGGGACTGGTGGTCCTGGGGTCTATACGAAAGCAGGCTGAGCAAGCCTTGGGGAGTAAGTCAGTAAGCCACACCCTTAAACAGCCTCTGCATCGGCTCCTGCCTCCAGGTTCCTGTCCTGTTTGAGTTCCTGTCCTGACTTCCTTCAGTGATGGACTACAACATGGAACTGTAAGCTGAATAAGCCCTTTCCTCCCCAACTTGCTCTTTAGTCATGGTGTTTCATCACAGCAATAGTAACCCTAACTAAGACAGATATGTAATCCTTGAAACATCCTCTTCCTATTATTTCACTCTCTAGCTAGATTTCTTGCTATCTTGGGGAGCAGGTGCTGGCATGGAAATGGGCCAACAGCCCAGGCACTCTGTAAACGTTGACCATGGGTGGACTGCGGGCAAGCCTTCCCAGGAGCGGCAGTCCAAGGAAGCACTGGACAGCAGCTGGGGTGTGAGGCTAGGTGGGTTGACTGTGGTATCTGAATGGCCTCCCAGATTATACCTGACTGTGGCCCCAGCCTCTGCCCCTCCCCAGATGTGCTCTGAAAACCTCTGTCCCTCCTTGTGACTCCTTGATCAGCCAGGCTGGTTGCCATGGAAACTGGTGGTTTTCCACAGGACAAAGCAGGGAGGCTCCGCAATGGACAGCGACTGAAAAACACATTATGTGGCTTTAGAATGAGCATGGGAGGCTGTGGGGGCAATAAAGGCTTCGCTGATATGTGTTTAGGGGAAAAAATAATAACAAAACCTCCACAAGCCCCAGGTGGAAAAGGGACTTGAGTATATCCACGCTTTTCTTTACTTGTTAATGGCTTTTTTTTGCCCCCGTGGATACAGATCCTAGCAAACCTGTGACAAGGGGCAGGTGGAGGGCTAGGCTGTCAGATCAGGCCTGCAGCCGGGAGCTTCCTCATCTGTCCTGTCACCCCGGTGTGCTCCTGTCAGGGTCCTGAGACCTACTCTTCCCACGGTTACACATCTGTATCAGCTTTGGAATGGCAGGCCGGGGGAAGCCAGAGAGAAGCAGGTGACAGGATCCTTTCTAGGAAACTCTGAAACATCCTGGGCTGATGACAGCGTCTGAAGTTAATTTCATCTGTTGGTTTAAAATTTTAGGATAAGGGTGTGCTAGCAAGATGGCTCAGCTGTCGTAGGTGCCCGAGAACAGGGCCGGTGACCTGAGTTTGATCCTGGGGGTTCATATAGAAGCAGAGAGTTAATTCCAGTAGGTTGTCCTCTGACTTCCACATAGGCACTATGGCGCTTGTACACACACACACACACACACACACACACACACACACACACATTAATGAATAATGCAATGAAGATTTTTTTTAAATTTAGGGTGGTAAGAAGACTCAGGAATTCTCTCAGGCTAAAAACATAAAAATATAGACGAGAGAACCATCTTTCAAACTTTGGACAGCGGCAGTGTCAACTATGAAACCCAGGACAGAGGAGGGGAGCCCAGGGAGGGAACTCCAGCAGAGAACATGGGGAGGCAAGCCAGCAGGGCCCCGCAGTGTGCTGCCCTGAGCAGAGGGTGGAGTGGGTGGAAATTGAGGTAGCTGGGGCAGCAGGACATAACACGGGAACAGAGATAGTGTAACGCTTAGTCTTCATTGTGGTTTCTGAATCACTTCGTAGACCCCCCCCCCCCCCAGGAGTGTCTGCCAGTGTGTTTGCAGGACTTACCTGAGGAGGGGAGATGCGTCATGAGTGTGAGTCCAACCACCCTGTGGGCAGAGTCAGGCTGAATAAAAAGAAGGAATTGAGCTGAGTACCAGCATTCATCTCTCTGCTTCCTGCCTGTGTTTCCTGCCTCCCTCACACTCCTGCTGCCTTTACTTCCCCACCATGATGGTCTGTGATCTCAAAACATGAGCCAAAGTAAGCCCATCCCCCTTCTCCTCCCTTCCCTTCTCCCTTCCTCTCTTCTCCTTCCTTCCCTTCCCCTTCCTCTTTTTCCCTTTCTTTCTTCCTTCTTCCTTTCCCCTCCCTCCCTCGTTCCTCCCTCCCTTCCTCTCTTTCTTCCTTAAGTTGCTTTTGTCAGGTGTTGCCACATCGGTGAGGACGTCACCACCACAGACAGATGGCAGACAGACAGACAGCTTTGAGTAGAGCTGTGTTCTCGATATTTGAACATTGGTATAACAATGCATGAGGTAGAGACTTTCCTAGCATGTGTGAACCCTTGGTTTGCTCCTTAGCAAAGGAGCATGGGGTGAAAATGGGGCTAGAATAAGTACTGAGTAACCACCAAAACCCAGTAGGCTGAGGGATTCCCTGAGCTCACGAGCTCATTGAGGACTGGGACTAATGTTCTCCCACCAGAGCAGACAGATCTCAAAAGATGTGGGTGTCAGATGGAGCCTTAGTGCTGGAGCAAATCAGACGTACAATAATGGCTGTTTTGAATCCACTACACATAGCTTAAAAATCAAAAGTCAGAAGATCAAACTGACCTCAGGGACTTAACTGCAGGCCAAAACATTGATGATAAAGCCTACCATGCTCAACATCCAGCATGACCCAGACCCTCAAATGATAGATGCGATAAAACTTACAAATGGTGGTATTAAAACAGCTCTTCTAACTGCCCAGTAAGGCAGAAGGAAGCACAAACTGACAGAGAGAAAGAAGTGAAAAATACAGAAAAGACACAAAGGAAACTTCCAAAGTTGAAACACACAGTGAGTGAGTTGAAAACTGTACTGGTTAGGGTTGAGAGCAAAGTAGAAACTGCTAAGGAAGAGGCCAGAGAGCTTGAAGATGAAGCCACGCAAGCCTCTGAGATAGAGCATAGATTCCATCAAGACGAGAGAGAGAGAGAGAGAGAGAGAGAGAGAGAGAGAGAGAGAGAGAGAGAGAGAGGACATGTGGAAACAGAACAAGATGGTGGATTAAAATCTAAACATATTATATTAAACATAAATGAGCTAAATACTAGAATGAAATAGAAAGATGGTCATTTGGGCTAAAAATAAACCAAGGTTCAATGATATGCCATCCATAAGAAACCCATTTTGATTTAAAAGGCTCAGATTAACAGTAAAAAAAAAATGGAGACACATATGCTACACAAACACCAGAAGAAAGCTGGCATGGGCCTATGGGTGTTAAGTGGACTTCAGAATAGAGATATTGTCGGTCAGTTTACACAGTGGTGCAGCAGTCCTGTCCCTGTAGGAAGTGAGTGGGTCTGGAGAGACAAGAAGCAGACACCAAGAGAAGCGAAAAGGGGAAAAATAAGATCTATACAAGCTGCTGAAGAGTTCAATGCTCCTTTCCCAGGAACTGAGAGACCATGTCAATAGCAAGCAATCAGTAAGTAAGTGGTAAGAACTTGACTTAGATGACCTCTGGAACACTCTACATGACATCAGCAGAGCACATACTTTTTCCAAGACTGCTATGTACTTGGCTGCAAGCAAGTTTCATTCCAGAGAAGAGGATTTAGGTCATGTGAGTGCTCTTCCTGATCACAACTAAAGCCAATTTAAATCAGAAACCAATAACAGAAAGACACAGTTCCTCAAGGACTGGGGAGCTGCTGGCTTGGGCTATACAGTGCTTGCTTTGTAAGCAGGACAACCTGAGTTTGGATCTCCCTCACCCAAGGTAAAAGCCAGGCATGGCAGTGTGCCTGTAACACCAGTGCTGGGGAGGTGGAGGCAAGCTTCCTGGGGCCAGCCACGGTAACAGCATTGGTGAGCTCCAGGCTCAGTGAGGTACTCTGTCCAAAAATTAAGGAAGAAGACTGTAGCGGCTTGAACACACACACACACACACACACACACACACAAATTCCTCAAATGCTTAGGAATTTGAAAAGCACACTTTTGAATACTTCATGGATCAAAGAAGAAACCACAGTTTAAACACATTTAAAGGTGAATTAAAACTACATCATCATTTATAGAATTCAGCTAAGGCAGTGATTGGAGTAAAATCTGTATCAATAAATGATTCTGTCATAAAACAAGAAGATCCTTAAATCATGGGTCTGAGCTCCTAGGGGCTGAGGTGTAGTTCAGTGGTAGAATACATCTTTACTGTACCGGAGGCCCTGGGGCAGAGAGGATCTGAGAGTCCCAGTGAGGAAATTAGACAAAGAAGAAAAACAATCCATGTAAGCAGACAGTGTAAAGACTGGACCTGGGAAGTGGGTCATTTGGTAGATAGTTTGCCTGTTTGTCTAGTACACATGAAGCTCTGAGCTGGACCCCAGCACCACATAACCTGGGTGAGGTGGAGCACATCTGTTATCCCAGCACTTGGGTGGTATGATCAGAAATTCAAGGTCATCTTCACCTACAGAGAGTTTGTGATCAGCCTGGGTTATGTGAGACCCTGTCTCAAAGAAAACAAATGTATATAAAGATAGGAATAGCAACCAGTAAAATTGAAGGAAGGAACAGAGAAAAATCATTGAAATAGGGAGATGAATAAAACAGACAGATGTCTAGCACAGAAAAAAAGATTATATTTATCTATATCAGAAATGAAATCAGGAGCACTACTACAGTCCATATAGACACAGGATAGTAAAAGTATCTGAACAGTATTTGACCTCTGATGAAGTGGACAGATGTCTTAAAAGGCATAAACAAAACAGATATGAATAAATCTGCAGCTTAGAATGTTCTCCCAAGGACATCCAGGCTTATATGACTCACTTGCAAGTTTTAGCACACACTTAAAAGAGAAAGAATGTTAACACCACACGAATTGTTAGGAAATAAAAGAGTGGGGGACTCCTCATTCATTTTGTAAAGCCAATTTTACCTTGGTACCCAAACTAGATGAAGACATTACAAAAAGTGAAATCAGCACACTGACATATACCGTGAACTTAGATGCAGAAACAGTACTATCAAATGAAGCCAGTGACATTTTGAAAAGCTAATAACACAGCATGATCAAATGTGGTCTATCCCAGGAAACAACCCAAGAAGCCTTCAGCAGATGAAGGGGTAGACAAGTCCTGCTGTGTCTGTACTCTGGATATGGATGATTCAGCACTAAACAGGCTGGAGCTGCAGATCTATGCAGCAATTTAGATGAATCTCCAGGGCATCTTGCCAAACACACACACACATACACACACACACACACACACACACACACACACACACACACACACACTCACACAGAGCTGGGGTATGGCTCAGTGGTTGAGTATTTGCCTAGCATGCACGAGGTCCTGGGTTCAATCTTTAGCACCACAATTAAAAATAAAGCACACACACACACACACACACACACACACACACACACACACACACATGCACGCATATACATACACATCTGCAATCACACACACACACACATGCACACATGCACACACGCACACACGCACATCCTGACCTTCCCAAAAGTTCCACATTGCAAGATTCTATTTGCATAACATTACTGAATTAACAAATTACAGCATTGTATGGCATCCTGGCTCCTGGGGATTAGGAAGCTGGTGGCAGTGGGATGGAGAAGAAGGCTCTAAAGTGAGTGTGAGGGATCCCCAGGGGGACAGAGAAATCCTGTATTTTGAATGTGTCCAGGTTGATATCTTGCATCAGAAATTGTCTCCTAGGTTTTGCAAGGTTTACCACTGAAAGAAAGTAGGTAAACGGTATGAGGAGTCTCCCTGTTTCTTGTAACTGTATGAAAAACCACAGTTATTAGAGAATAAAAATTTTAATTTAAAAGAACTCACAGAGGAAGATAATGACTATATCCAATGCCGCTAAAAGACTGGGCACAAGAATATCCATTTGCTACTGGAGGGAATAAAAATGGGCATGGCTGCTTTACCCTGGTGGGGTAAAGGTGCTTTCCACTGAGCCTGATGACCTGAGTTTACTTCCTGAGACCCATATGGTGGAAGGAAGGAGAGAACCGACTCCTGGAAAGGTCCTCTAACCTCCACACTCTGGTACACACACATGCACATACAGACACAGACACATACAGACACACACACACACAGACACACACACAGACACACACACACACACACAGACACACACACAGACACACACACACACACACACACACACACACACATAAATGAGTAAATGTAATTTTTTTCAATATTTTATCCAAGTTTTATTATAAGTGATGATAATTACAGCATTTGAAGGGAGGAGCTAATTCCACACAAAATGGAAGACTATACGATACCCATTAAACTGCTAAAAAATAGAGTGGTGAGGCTATAACAGAGGTCACTTAAGATCCCTAGTGTTGTCATGGTGTGACCAGAATCAACTTCCCAGCTTAAAGCTGGAGATCCCAGAAGCTGTTTCATACCCTGATGCAGTGGCAAAAAAAGAAAAAAAAAACAAAGAAAAGAAAAAAAAAGCAAAGAAAAGAAAAGAAAAGAGAAAAGAAAAAAAAAGAAAAGAAAAGACAAAAGAAAAATATAATTTTAAAGTTATTTTTCTTTTTTTTTTTTTAAATAGGGAACTTTTGTCTTTGCTCACTACCTCTCAACAAACCTGATTGCTAAGAGCCGAGGGCAGTGGATTGGAGGAAAGAGTGTCTAGGCATAGGTGTGGAGAGGGCATCAAGGATATTCCAGAGGTCAACAAGGAAGGAGGGTGACAATGGGCTCCATTTGTCTAGAGCATAGGAGAGCGAGATGGGGTAGAGAGGCGCTGAGAGATAAAGTGGGTGCTGGGGTCATGGAGGAGGGGTCTGGACACTGCTCCACTGGTCCCACTGAGGCCCGTTTGTGTAGACTAGAAGCTGTGCACACAACCAGGATGCCTAGTTAGGACAGAGGTTCTTTCTAGGAAAGCATTCGGGTATACAGCCTTGGAGAAGGGGACTCACAATCCCATGCCAAACGTCCCCATTCATGTCACCACTTAGAGGCATGCCTTCCCCAGGTGCTGTCACCTAGGATGTAGTGGCAGTGGTTGCTTCAATGATCTCTTGTTACCTATCCATACAGACCTAGCTGCTGTCTGTGCCCTGGCAGGTGGCTTGGCTGAGCCCTTGCATTGGCATTTTAGCTGTTCCCAACCCAAACATCTTCGTCGGTGCATACAGGGTAGGTTCACATGTTTCTGCAAATACACAGTGCTCTGTGAACTCCACAGGCTCCTCTGTCTGTGTGTGCTCCCTGTGTGTCTTTTCTACAGGGTGCTCCCTTGCATGTGCTCCTCACAGTGTGCTCCTGCATCTGTGCAGCTTCCATCCATCCATCCATTCATCCCTCTGCACACACAGTAACCTCCCTAACACAGGACCCTGCTCTCCTTCCCCAGGCCCAACAGAGTGCTCCTCTTACTGTATTCATGTTCACTCCCTCCAGCTACATAGTCCCCATGGACACACACACATAACCTGTCATTTCCCACAACACCTTCCATGACAGATATTGTCTTTTGAAAAGCCAGTGTGTAAAATCAATTAGTTCCCATTGCAATCTGGAACTCTTTATTCTTTTGAAAAAGCAACCAGTGCCTGGGCTTGCTTGTCATCATTAACAAATGTCCCTGGAGTCCCTTTTGCCCCACTTTTCCAGACCTATCCACAGATGTTTAGTCCCTTTGGTAGTCAATATTTTATATATGCATACCAAAAAAATAAATGTAAAAAAAGTATTAAAAAGAACCATGGAAAAAGAGACTGGAGTGGGTGGGGCGTGATTGTGGTTGACAAAGTGAGCAGATGGTCTCACTCATGGATCACACTGATTGGAGAAGCAACTGAATGAACTGAGGAAGTGGGCCAAATCAGTGTCCAAGGGAACAGTGTTCTGGACAGAAGGAACAGCAGTTAGAAGGACCCTGGGATCACAGTCCAGGACATTTGAGGCAGAGCAGGAATGTCACTGTAGTTAGAAGGAGGTCAGTCACTCCCTGACATCACCAGTGGCTCTAGAGTATACCTCCAATATACCCCAAACTTGTTTGTTTCACTGTGCCTCTATGGCTGTCACCTGAATTCAGGTCACCATCCTCTCCATCTGGTGCAGTCTCTTCCATTTTCACCCTGACACCTACATACACATTTTTCCATCCATCCTCCACACGGCAGCCAGAGTCTTTTGACCATGGAAAGTTGGATTATGATTCTTAATCTATCACTCTTCCCCACAGTAATTGCCTGCTCCTTGCAATAGGAATAGTCAATAACTCTTGTTTAGACTGGACCCATGCACACCATTGTTCTGTTGATAAGGCACTTGACCATGTGCCTTCCCTTGGTAAAGAAAACACTCATGGACATGATACATTAGATATGGCATTAGATGAACTCATGTAGTCATCTTTATGTATCTGCCATCTTCCATAAGGCAGGCATCCCTTGGAAACCACTGGACACAGATGAGAAATAAATACAGAAGACCCAAGATCAACTAGTAAGGTGACCCACAACCATCCCTAGCTGATGACATTCAGTGGATAAGGGAATAAATAAGCGATGTTGAGGCCCCTAAGCTCAAAGAGTTGCTGCAGGGCATTATTGTAGCAATAGCTAACAAATGTGGTATTACTTGGAAACTAAGATATAAACTCTACACTGTAGCCTGTAAAATCCTACCTGCCTGTCCACTGTTGTGGAATATTGTTTTAAGATGTGCCACATTTGTTTATGCTGTGTAATATTTGTTTAATGATGCAAAGATGCATTGCATTCTTTTATGTTGCATTTGTTTAACTCAGTGAAGCTGTGTTACATTGCCTGTCGAAAACATCTGATTGGTCTAATAAAGTGCTGAATGGCCAATAGCAAGGCAGGAGAAAGGATAGGTGGGGCTGGCAGGCAGAGAGACTAAATAGGAGAAATCTGGGAGAAGAAGTGTAGCTAGAGTTTTCCTGCCTGGCCCACAGTGAGGACAAATCTCTCTCACCTGCCAGTCCCACAGCCGCTCAGACCCGACCAAGTAAACACAGAGATGTATATTGGTTACAAACTGTATGGCCATGGCAGGCTTCTTGCTAACTGTTCTTATAGCTTAAATTAATCCGTTTCTATTAATCTATACCTTGCCACATGGCTCGTGGCTTACCGGCATCTTCACATGCTGTTTGTCATCATGGCGGCTGGCAGTGTCTCTCTCTCAACCTTCCACTTCCCAGCTTTATTCTCCTCCTTGTCCTGCCTATACTTCCTGCCTAGCCAATGGCTAATCAGTGTTTTATTTATTGACCAATCAGCAACACATTTGACATACAGACCATCCCACAGCAAAGAAGATCAAGGAACAAGAAAAGAAGGAGAGAGAACATCAGGGGCCAGCCACCTAGCTACACAGCCAGCCATGGAGTAAGAAGTAAAGAAAGGTTTATAGAAATAGAGAAAGGTGAAAGCCCAGAGGCAAAAGATAGATGGGATAATTTAAGTTAAGAAAAGCTGGCTAGGAACAAGCCAAGCTAAGGCTGTGCATTCATAAGTAAGAATAAGACTCTGTGTGCATTTATTTGAGAGCTGGGTGGCAGGCCTCCAAAAGAGCAAAAGAGCCAAAGAGTATAAAAACAACAGTCTACTTTGATCTTATGTGGGCCATTCTGCATTCTTCACACAACATTTCAGCATCTGCTTCACTCTCAAATATACCATCAAACACTAACTATTTCCAGAAGCCTCTGGACATGAACACAAATTCTCTCTACCTAGAAATCTCTCTCTCTCTCTCTCTCTCTCTCTCTCTCTCTCTCTCTCTCTCTCTCTCTTTCTCTCTCTCTTTCTGATTCCTTCAAAGGCAACTCTGATTTTAAAAGTCTCTGTTCAAATATCACCACCTTGGAGAAAGCAGTCAAATTAGTGTAGTGCTCACTATCTTTCATAAAACTTACTACTTTCTGAAATTATTTTTTTAATGACATTGACTGCTTTAACTTATGATGCCTGGAAATGTGCAACCAAAGTTACCTTACTGAAAAGGCTACTGAGACTGATGAACCTCAGCAACATGGGCTGGGGGTGTAAGAGGAGCACAGACTAGGAGACTGGGAAAGAGGCATCACTACAGGTCTTACAGACTTACAAGTGAGCAATGAGAGGGTGACATGGATAAGCCTACGCCAATACATGTAAAACTTAAAAGAAGTGGATAACTCCCTGAGCAACACAACTTTATACAGCTGATTCAAGACACAGCCAATCTGAGTAATATTTTATGATTAAAGCTGGAACCTATAAGTTAAACTCTTTTCACCGAAAGAGAAGCTGTAGTAGGCTGTAGTAGGCTCAGATAGTTTTACTGGTAAATTCTTCTCATTTAAGGAAATTGTATCATTAATCCTATACTGTTTCAGGGAGTAGAAGAAACACACACACACACACACACACACACACACACACACACACACACACACACAGAGAGAGAGAGAGAGAGAGAGAGAGAGAGAGAGAGAATCACTTCTCAACTTTTTTTTATGATGCCAGCATAACTTTGATACCAAAATTTGTTAAGAACATTGTAGATCAAAACCAGTGATACATGAAGTAGATAACATGTTACAATCAAGTGAGTTTGTCTCAGGAATGCATTTTAAAGATGATCATGCAGGGTTAGAGAGATGGCTCAGCATTTAAGAGCACTTGCTACTCTTCCAGAAAACATGAGTTATGTTCCCAGACTCCATGTCAGGTGTCTCACTTGTTACTCCAGCTCCAGGGGAACTGACACCCTCTTCTGGCCTCCGCAGGCACACACACACACACACACACACACACACACACACACACACGCACGCGCACACACACACACACATATGCACGCACACACACACGCACACACAGATGATCACGTCGTTTTCTTCTTTTCCTATAAATGTTCTACATGGTAATGATTACATGACAAACCAATCTTGCACTACTGAAATCAGCCCAGACTCAGAGAAGGGGCCATTCCGAGTGGCCCATGCATTCCTTATCATCAATCTGGTACTAGCCCCTGTCACTTGGTTACTCTGCTCTGCCCATATGATCTGATGCTCTCCAAACACCCTTGAAAGGGCCTGCCTTGGTTCTACAGCACTTGCTGCTCCTTGATAGATTGACCTTCTCCCATGTACCTGCATACTGGCTCTCTCACTTCCATTCCTCTGAAGCCATGTGCTCAGTTTACCCACCTGCCCTAAGATTCTCTAAACCAACCCCTGACCATGTCTAGTGCCCTCCCCTGCTTCTATTTGGAACCTTAGCCACAACCCGACACATGAGACGGTCTATTGTTTGGACTATTTTAAGTGTCTGTCTTCAGAGCAGAAGTGTCGCAGGACAGGGCTTTGGGCTGTTGTTACACCATGGTGTCTCCAGTGTCTAGAATAGCACCTGTCTCTTAGCAGGCACACTTCACACATACTGGCAGAAAGAGTGAACGCTTCATGCCATTTACAGCAAAATCCCACTCAGCAAACACAAGCTGAGAACCAGTAGTGCTGGGACTACACAGTGACTCAGACCCCCATCTTCCCCTTAGAGCATGGGGGAACTTCAGAGGCAGAAGCAAGTTGACCCCATGGGCCACATGTGGTTGATTTTGCTGCCTGAGGCAATTGAGTCTATCAACTCACAGCAAATGGTGAATTAGAAATGCTAAACCATTGCTTCTAGTGAGAATTCAAGGCGATATTTACCGGGCTCTGCTTACAATATTGTTTTCATTGGTTAACACATAACTTTGCATACAGCTTTAAGAATCTTTTATGTGTGTTTATGTGCTATGTGTGTGTGCATGCCTGTGGAGTCCAGAAGACTGTGTTGTCAGATCCCCCTGGAGCTGAAGGTATTGGTGGCTGTGAATTCCCAGACATAGGTGCTAGGAGCCAAGTCCTTCTGCTGGCAGTATGTACCCTTAACCGATGACAGACATGTACTGTGTGTGTATATGCTATACACATGTTTATATGTGCACTATTGATCCACCTGCTCTGACAAACACACTTTCCACCCCCTAACCTGACACACGGCCAGCAGCCATAGCACATTCTCTCCATGGGGGACTTCAAAGCCTTCTGGTACTCAAAGACATCAGACACCCTTCATCACTGCACTCAGGGACCATTTTAAACAGAAAAATCACCAAGGAAATGCACCAACATATTCAGATTGTGGCACTAAGACCTCAGAAGGTGATAATTTGGGCAACCAAGATGGGGACCGAAAGACAGAGGGTACTGGGCCTCAGCTGAGGACACTCCTGTGGTGTGACTCAACTCCAGTGTACATGGATGCCCTGAGACTGACTCAGAGCCTGGTGAGTGTGCAGACACTGAATCTGCTCCCTTTGAGGTTTGCCTGACTGGATCCTAGGCAGTTTACCAGGCACAAGGGGCTCAACCAGCAGAGAGGATGGAAGATGGAGGGGATGGACACAGAGGTTGCTCTTCGTTACAGAAGAAGCCAAGGTCAAGATATCAGGCCTCAGACACCAAGGAAGACCTGGCTGAGCAGACCTGGCTCCCCAGGTTGCCAGGGAGATAACTTCCCCTCCTCCGCCCATTGCCCCTTCTGCCAAATGTATTTGCAATCTGCTAACCGCGGCTGGTTTGAGTGACTCTGGTTGTCAGGTCTGATTTTGTTCTCTGAAAGTCTATTCTGATTTTTAATTCCCCCTCCACTCGCTCCGTGCCGCTGACAGCTCTGCAGCACTCACTGTAGCTAGGGGAAATCTCGGGAAGGAGAGGCCGCCTTCACGAGTGAAGACACTGATGTGAGCTTCCCTGACAGCTCGGACTAATTGTCTTGTCTCTGCTCACGACACTAACAGTATTTACATGGGAACAGCCAGGGTTTTACAGCTCCGAGCCACCTGAAATCCTCACCCTCCAATAATGATGCTCAGTGGGTTGCCAAGGTGACAGCAGGGGATGGCAGGGATGGGGGAATGGGGTGGGAGAATCTCAGCAGGACCCCTCTGCAGTGGGAGCTCTTTCCCCACTCTCCTGCACCAGCAACCAGGTAAAAAGGCCACAAGAAAGGCAGGGGCTTTGCAGATATTATTATTATTATTATTATTATTATTATTATTATTATTGAGACAAGCCTCACTGTATAGCTCCCTATAGCTAGCTTGCAAGTCTCTATGTATATCAGGCTGGCCTTGAGCTTCCAGAGATCTTCCTGTCTCTGCCTACCAAGTCCTGGTCAATTCGTTTTCTGAGAGCTAATCTAGCTAGACTGGCCAGCCAGTGAGACCCCGGGATCTAGCTGTCTCCACCTTCCCAGCACTGGGATTACAAATCCATGCCACTACACCCAGCTTTTTAGAGGAGTGTGGGAACTGAACTCTGGTCCTCACAACTGTGAGGCAGTCACTTTACCCACGGAGCCGTCTCCCTAGCCCTGAGCTCCCCTTTTCTCAGTAGGGACCTAGTTTAGGAAGTAGTCTGTAGAGTGGCCAGGGTCTTGAGGTGCTCAGAGGTGTATGTGGCTTCTGGTTTTTTGACTTTTTCGTTTTTGATGTCCACTGCAGCCCGTCGGCCAACACTCGTTTACTGAGCGTCTCCTACACCTCCAGCCCAGTGCTGGCCCTGGGGACAGGACACACAGGTGAACTGGAGAGCTGGGGCTCCTGACCCCACTGATACACGATGTGGATACCAACACTCTGCATGTGTTGGTCCAACTCATTTAAGACAAGAGGCAGGTAGGAGAAATTGAGAGCAGGGCCTTGCAGGGTGACCTAACCCAGCTCAGGTGACCTGGGAAAGCTCCCAGGCAGAGGCGGAAGAGGAAACAGGAACTAGCTCTGTGGAATGGTGCAATCAGAGGAAGAATCTCAGCAAAGGCCCCGTGGCAAGAGGGCATGCCTGCGGAAACCTTAGAGGTTGTCTTGTGATACCCTGCTACTGTTTTCTAGATAAGAAGCTGAACTGTGGCTTGCTCAAGGTCACACGGTAAGGACCACGGGGGCATTGGCTCCTGGAACCCCTGTCCCGTCTTGGTCTTGGTCTCTAGCTACCATCAGGCTCACTCGTTCCAAGCTCCTTGGCTTTGTTCTTGATCACAGGCGACTTACTGGATGTCATCCAGATGTTGACTCAGTGGGGGGTCCCCTGAAGGATATTCCTGAAGGTCTAGGTAAGAGAGAGAAACTCCAGTGCAAGGAAGCAGGCTGCCTTGGCCACTCACATTTCCCAGGTTGGGATCGACATGCCAGCAGGACCAGGTATGTGTCCTGCCTTCTCCTCCCGAGACTGAGCCCATGCCTTCTTGTTATAGGTGCCACTAGTGGCGAGATGGTGTGTGTGTGTGTGTGTGTGTGTGTGTGTGTGTGTGTGTGTGTGTGTGCGCGTGAGCAAACTTCTGATGCCCTCCTTCAGTGGTGAAGTAGCATTTCCTGGTGGGAGGCCTTGCCAGAGGCCCCGATGGACTTGGGAATCCTAGGGCTGAAGGGACCGAAAGTCTACTGAAAAGCAGCTTCCTTGCTCAGTTTAGAGGCAGCCCCACTAAAGAGCATCTTTTCCCCAAGGATCACCGTGACTTTGTAAAGGGGCGGGGGTTGGGCATCTTTGCACATTCTTGAGCCTTGTGAGTTTCCCTAGCTTCCTGAGTGCCCTCTTCCCCGCAGAAGGAAATGCCTCCGCTTAGAGGAAATGGTCACTGAGTACACCGTGTCCTAAGTCTCCGTTGCTCTGGAGAACGTCAGTGCACCTGCAGGACTGGGCCTCCAGGTCTGGAGGCACTCTGTCCCCAGCAGTCTGTCCCAGAGCCCCGAGGCCACATAGCCCCTTTCCTGCCTCCAGCCAACTCGGGCAAACACCCTCATACCCAGTTTACCCCTGGAAGAGAAAGATTTTTGTGAAGCAGAGCCCCCAGAGTCCTGGGTTCAAATGCTGACTCTGGCCTAGAGGTTTGGCTTCTCCATGTGCATTTGTTATGGGGGTCAGCAGGCCCTGTGGCTCACCCCCCAGTACTGCCTAAGAAGATGAAATGGAATCCCAAGCCCCTTCCCCTTCTAGGCCACACATACACACACACACACACACACACACACACTGGTGTTGGGGGCTTGTCCCACGGCTCCTGACTCAGGCTGACAGCCCCATAGCTCTCTCATGCAGCTTTTTTGCTGGTTGACTGAAAGAGCATACAAGGAACCTGGGAACGATTACAGGAGCTGCTGTCAGAAGCCGGCCCAAAGATGTCCTCTTCAATGAGACAGAAATGAAAAGACAAGGCAGGCTGTGAGTGCAGGGGCAGAGGAGGGGAACATTCCAGAACCCAGGGTCACCCACAGGGGCTCCATCCCAAATGTGAGCCACTGCGAAGCCCAGCAAGCTCTGGACACAGTGCTCTCTCTAAATGAGTCTTTAATAATTCAGTTACACAAATTGAGCGTAATTAAATTGTCCCTGTTGAAAATGCGCTGCTGTACATATGAATGATGAAATCAGGATCCAAAGGCACCGCAGAGGAGACGATAAGGTAATTTTCCACTTGTGCTAAGCAAGCTGGGATCTTCAAAATGCAATTGTGCAGAGCGCCCACCTGGGATTATTAAAGGGCCAGTTCTCTGTGTGCAGCTTCTCCTGGCTGCTGCCCTCTCTCTCTCTTTGGCTGGAGCCCATGGTCTCCTCTGATGCAGAGAACTGGGAAAGGGCTCCCAGACTCTACCATCCTGGCGCCTCCTGGCGCTCAGAATGCATTGTGCTTTCTTCTTTGGAGGCCTTCTCTCCAGCTGTCCCCTGCCTGGGGTCGGCCCAGTGTTTAAACATGGCTGACTCACCTCATTGCCTCGCACATTTTTTAATAAGGTCCCACGTCCCCTTACTCTGTCATATGCCCTTCCCATCATACCATCACTTCTGGCTCTGGTTGGAGACATCACCTGCCTTTGCTCATGTCTTTGACTCTCCTCCAGAACCCACAACCTAAAGTCCCAGAGTTCAGGACCCCTTCTGCCTGGCTCATTTCCCACTGGCCTCAACTCTGCATCAGGGATGTAAACAAAGGCAGAGCTGGTGAGTCCGGTGAGGGGCAGGGGCTGTCCCAGATCACCTGCAGGTCCGAAGGCCAAGGGGCAGCTTTGATTTCCCCATACCAAGTCCCCTCTCTCATCTGCTCAGCTGTGCTTCAGACAGACCTAGTGTGACCTCTCTCCCATTCAGCCTGGAGCCCAGCTGTGAGGAGCACAACACCCCACCCACCTGCGGCTGGTGCAGCCAGGCCTGAGGGGGTTTAGTCTGCAGTGAAGAAGCAGAACCTCAAGAAAATCTCACTGCGGTGCAGGCAGAGTGACCACAGTGTTTCAGGTCTCTGCCCTTGACCCATGTGACCCTGTCAGAGGGCTATCACCTGGAGCTCTGTCCTCTGCCACCTCCTCCAGGCCTTGTCTAGTTGGTAAAGGCCAAGCTGAGGGGTCCTCCCAGGCCTCTCCCTGCTAGGCTGCCTGCCACTTTGAAAAATAAGTTTGCAGGGTCTGTTGAAGGCCTTGGCAGGGGGACACCTCACAAGCCTATCTTGACTGACTCAGCTCAGCTTCTAATAGAGATGTCCCAGTAGCTCTGAGGCTCCAAGCAGAATGGACCTTGGCCCAGGGGCCCCAGACTGTTCCATCCATACCTCCCTGCCTTTCCCCATGCCCACCTCCTTCCTTCTCCCTCATTGTACCCTTTTTAGAACACGGAGTCTCAATCAAGTGAGCTGGGACAGGCTGTTGCGATGGCCCAAATGTTGAGTTAAAAAAAAAAAAGAAAAAGGAATGTGTATGCCATTTTGTTTCTGTTTGTTTGGGACAGGGTTGCACATATGCTTGGACTGGCCTAGAACTCACTATGTAGCCCAAGTGGAACACCTGATCCTCCTGCCCCCCGTCCTGAGTGCTGATGTAGTTCAGTGGACAGTGTTCGCCTAGCATGCACAGGGCCCTGGGGTCCATCCCCAGCTCCAGACAAACCAGACACCCATGGCGCTGTGTACCCTTAATCTGGGCATGCAGAAGGTGGGGCAGGAGAATCAAAAATCATTTCAAACTTATTTTTAAAGTCTGGAGCTGGTGTAGTGATGCAAGCCTATAATCCTGACTTTCCAGAAACAGAGTCAGGAGGATTGTCAGGAGTTCTGTGCCAGTCTGGACTACGTAGTAAGACCCTGTCTTTAGAAAGGAGGATGGGGAGAGATTGAAGAATTATCAGAAACCCCAACTTCAACACAAGGCTCCTTTGCACCAGGAGAGAAGGCTGGGGTTTGTGACCTATATAACCCTGCCTCTCAGGTGGCCCTTTCCTTGTCTGCATTTGTTGTTGGTTCCCTGGGGCCTCTAAGCACAGAGCACTGTTCTGCTACTCACTAATTCTACAGGCAGGGACACCCGGGCCCAGAGAGGGAAAGTGATCTGCCCAAGGTCACCCAGCAAGTTCATTCCCCAGTCAAGACTAGAGCAGAAATGGCTACTCCTGCATCATCTCCTTCTCCCCCACCCCCACCCAGGCCTCCACAGGCTGAGTGGGTTGTGCTGGTGTTCTGGGACTCCCTTCTGGGCTGTTCAAGGCAGCCATGGCCTCCCTCCTGGGTTCTCTGGCTCCCGCCCCCAGCCAGCAGGCATTGCGGTAGGAAGTGGGATCTGGTCTTATTCTGTCACTCACGCCCTAGCGCTGAGAAGAATTTTCTGGGCTGGCTCCAGGCACTTGTGCCCCTTCCCTGGGTCACACCATCGCTCCCCTGCTGACCCGCTGGCTCTTCTCCAAACACAGCCCTCTGCTCTTTTGCTTAGCTTGCAAGGTCACCCCCTTGACTCCTCCAGGCAGCCTTCCTTGAGTTCTGGCCTCTGTCCTGAGTCCCAGCCAAGGTTAAGGATGTCTGTCCCTCCATCGACACTCTATAGCCCCGGTTTACTCTTGCCTCACTCACTCCCCTGCTGGCTACTGATAGGAGCCTTCACTGGGTTCTCTGTGGAGACAACTCATTGAGGTAACAGACCTTCAGGTAGCCAGAGGGAGAACCCACGGTAAACCAGTCCCTGGGTCTGTCTGTAAGTGGTTATGGCAGAACTCCACTGGGGTCAGGAGCTCCTGGGGCCACCCCCACCGCTTATGGATGAGGGGAGTCTAGCAGAGGCCATCCAGGGTTCTAGCTCTTGGTCATTCAGGTCCCAAGAACATTCTTTGGGGGGAATTTTTCTCCTGGCTTGTTGCTCAACCCCCATCTCCCCAGCCCCTCCCCCTCTGTCACCTCTCTCTATGCTCCCCACCTCCCACTGTCACCCTCTAACTGGAAAGCCCCCAAAGCAGTCTTGTTTGGTGTCTCCTCCCCCACCATTTCTTGAGGGGAATGAGTTTCCAAGCCTCTGGAATTTCCCTGCATACCTGCCTCCACCCCATGGGCCTCCAGACCTTCTCACATGTAGGTTCACAGAGCCTCCCATTCCTCTGGAAGAACTCAGTCCTTCCTTGCAGAGGAAGCAGCAACCCTGCCCCTACACACAGACAGACAGACAGACACACACACACACACAGAGACACACAGACACACTTCTTAGGGAGAAGTTTCCCTGAGCCCCTAGGCTAAATGACAAGCCCATTCTGGAGTTTCCAGGTGTTTGCAGGTAGTCTTTATTCTGTCTTTCCTGGCCTGGGGTTTTGGCCAGCTGCTCCTGACCTCTGAGCTCCTGATTCCTGCTGGCCCCTGTCTTTGGGTGTCCCTGGCAGAAACAAGGACTCAAGGTGTGTGTGTGTGTGGTGGGGATGGGAGCATGGGGGGGAGGGGTACTGACTCAGTGCTTTCTTCTCTCCTGCTGGCTGTGCCTTTGACCCTGACCCTGGCACACCAGTCTCCCTCAATTCTGAATAGTAGCTAAGTCCTTTCCTGCCCCAGGGCCCTCGTGCCATCTCTTCCCTCTACCAGAGCTCTTCGCTCACTCATTTGGATCCCAGGTCACACATCGCTCTTCTGATTGGCTGATATTCCGTTGGTAGCCCGTGGCTGTTCCTTTGGTATCCCGTGGCTGTGAGGCCTGGAGACCACTTGCCGTGTCTCCTCTGTGTCTCGGCTTGGGGACCTCGCAGTCTGATTTGCAGTGGTCCCGCTGTGGGATGTCTTTTTGTATGCTGTGAATATGTGTTGCTCCCATTGGTTAATAAATAAAGCTGCACTGGCCTATGGCAGGGCAGAATGGAGTCAGGTGGGAAATCCCAGAGAGATAGAGAAGAAAGGTGGGGTTTGGGCAGAAGCTGCGAGCCGATGCCAGGAGAAGCAAAATGTGAGAGAACAGGTAATGCCATGAAGCCACGTGGCAAAACATAGATAAATAGGAATGGGTTGAGTTAAGTTATAAGAGCTAGTTAGTAATGAATCTAAGCCATAGGCCATACAGTTTATAATTAATATATAAGCCTCCGAATAGTCATTTTATAAGTGGCTGCGAGACTGTGGGTGGGAGAGATTTGCCTGGACCGTGTGCCCAGGTGGGACCGAGAAACTTCCCCCTACAGGTCCTAGCACCAGGCACAAGGCCCAACATCTAGTAGGCACTCAGTAAATCTCGGAGTAAATGCAGGCATGAGGAGGGAAAGGAGAGGAGAGCATCAGGAAGGTGGGAAGGCAGAGCCTGTCCAGTGTAGTACAGTTTCATCACTGCCAGGCAGCCCCTCAGAACAGGCAGAGCATCTTTACCAGCCCAGGATATGTGTACGGAGGGGAAATCCTGGTCGGGATTGGGTGTCTCTTTACCTTCTGCAGGTATCATCTGGGCAGACCCCTCATGAGCCAGCATTATCTAGCCTAGACAGAGCCTTGGCCCCCGAGAGCTCAGTGACTGGTGGGGACAGGTGCCCCCATGGTGTCAGGTAACACAGGAGATGGGATGGACATCTGACCAGCGGCCACCTGGAGGACCAGGAAGAAGAAAGGGATACTAGAGTGCAGGAAACTGCAACCTTCAGGAGGATGAGTAAGCTGCCAGAGTGGAGCCTGGCTGCCCACAGCCAGCAAGTCCACACAGGAATAGCTCCTGGCTCCCAGAGACAAACGTGTCCCCGACCTGGATCATAAATTGGCCAGGGTCAGAGTTCAGCAAATCCTGTGATAATTCAGAAGGGAAAATGCATGGGAAATTCAATATACGGGTTAATCATCCTCACCTCTGGCCAAGCCATTCTTCTGCCTTGGAGCAAAATAGCTCGCCTACAGGCCCTCCAGCTGGCTGTGAGGGAACAGAGGGTGGCCATGCTGTGCTGCTGGATTTTAGGCCCTTTTCCAGGGCCAGGGACAGAAGAGGAGGCTATGCCTGCTGCCTTCGCCTGTTCTGCTGGACAGCCCTCCTGTTGGCTCCTGCTATTAACCGTGGAGACTGGAAGTAGAATGTGGGGTAGCGGCACTCCTACTCCACTGGGGACAGCTGTGCCTTTGCTGGCTCCAGGCTTTTACAGTCACCACGGTGCCACCCAGGCAGCACCTGGAACAGGTGGGCTGTGGAGTGTGTTGGAAAGTGAGACTCAGAAGGTCAGGGGAAGTGACCCAAGGCCAGTCAGCCGTGTCAAGACTAAAACTGTACTCATTGCCCTCAGTGACCCCAGAAATCAGCCAATTAGGGAGTGGAAGCTGATTTCTACCTGCCCCAGGACTTCGGCTGGAGCTGTCAGGATCAGGCCCTTTTTGTGCCCCCTCCCACCACCACCATCACCACACACACACACACACACACACACACACATACACACGCACACGCACACGCACACACAAGGGTTCAACCATGGTCAGGTAGCTTGGGTGGGGTGAGGGAGCAGACTTCAGGGTGATACCATTTGAGCACCTGGATCCTAAATGCCTGAATGCAGTGAACACTGATGGGCTCAGTTATACAAGTCAAAACTTTTTGAGACATTGAACTTTCTGTTGCTTGTAGCTGTCCACAGTGAGGACTAACAGAACTGTCCTTACCCGGAAGTCACAGTCAGAAGTTCTTCAAATGACTCAAAGGCCTGAAGGACCCATCATGGCTCCTCGGTCAGATTACAGTCCTCAATGCTGATATAAAACACCCGACAGGAGCAGCCTAGGGAAGAAAGGGCTCACGGTTTGAGCGTGCAATCTGTCTTGACAGGGAAGGCATGGTAGTGAGATTGGCTGTAACTACCGGGACCAGAACCTGAGGCAGCTGTTCACACTGCATCCTTCCACAGTCAGGAAGAAGGGAGGTAAATACTGGTGCTCAGCTGGCTTCCTGCTTTGACCCTTTTTATTCATTCTGGGAACCCAGCCCAAGGGATTGGTCCCACCCATTTCCAGGTGGGTTTTCCTTCCTCAGTTAGCTCTCTAGAAACACTCACCCAAACAGTCTGGAAGTCTGTCTCCTCTGTGATTCTTAATCAAGATGAGGATAAAGTTTAACTATCAAAGTGACTATAGGAGGGGCCATCAACCTCCCAGTCCCCAGCTTCCATGTTGAGGGTGGGTTGGACTTAAAGACAGGTGTCAGTAAAGGACTTGGCACGGGGACCTGACACATGGTAAACACACCCAGAATGCAGGGCATTATTCACCATAGAGAAATGAGGTGAAAATTAAGGGCTTGGACGACCTTTCTGTGTTGGGCTTTTATGTTAACCAGTATTTTATGTGAGTTCCTGGGCCACTCTGTTTAATTGATTTAGAAGTCCTTCCAGGAATTGGCCACTGCCCAGAATCTAGGCATGCCATTTTGGGGCGATTAACAGAGATATCTGTGGTCTTTTTAAAGAAACAGAGAGCACGGCTCTTCAGAGATGAGCATCCTTTTGCTGCTTCTCTGGGAGAAATGGATTAGATTGAGGTTGTTTTGACTAGCAAGTGCAGTTTACAAGCCCAGGCAAGGTGACCAACTAGTCCAGTGCTGAAAGAGATCTGCACAAAGCTGCATTTGCACAGCCACCCGCTTCCTGGCATCCGCTCCCTTGCTGAACGTTGGAACTCCATCGCCCTCCTCCCCAAAGCCAGATCACACCCAAAGCTCCCAGGAGAATAGCCTGTTTCTACCAGATGCCAAAGGGTTTTCAAAGGTGTCCAAACAGGGGGTGGGGAGATGATTCAGCTGGTAAAGTGCTTGTTATGCAAATGTGGACCTGAATTTGGATCCTCAGCACCATGCATGTCAAAGCCAAATATGTCGGCATGCACCTGCAACCTCAGGCTAGAGGAATAGAGGCAAGTGGATCCTGAGGCTCACCCACCAGTCAACCTAGCAGACATGGCAAGCTCCAGGTTCAGTGAGAGACCCTGTCTCAAAAAAGAACATAGAGGAAGACACCCTGTCTTAACCTCTGACCTTTATGCATGTAGGCATGGGCCAGCACAGCTGCACGTACATGTGCATACATATACATATACACATACACATCACACACATTCAAATAAACAAATAAATAGGACAAAGAGCAGTAGACAAAGACAGCTGACTTTGATCTCTGGCCACACATGCTCACACAAACATGGACAAGAGATGGATTCTTCCCGTATTCGAGGCCTGAGATCTGGGCTCATTTGTTACAGTGGCCATCCTTACCCTGACTGGTCCACCCTCACTCAATGACTCAGTCCTCAGCCTCTCTGTCTAGCTGCTCATCTCCCTGAGTCTCGGGTCTTACACCCTGCTTTTGGGTTTCCACCCTCACCTCCTCCAGGGGTGATTCTACTACTCTGTTGCCCAAGTTAGTGGCCAATGCTCCCCCAGTGGTTCTTCAGGGCTCCTTGGGAAGTGACCTCTCATCTCCAAGGAACAAAGAAAGGGGTAGAGGGGAGCACACTGAGCCAGACTAGTGGTACAGACTTGCAGTCTTAGTATTTGGGAGGCTGAGGTAGGAAGATGGAGTGTTCAAGGCTAGGTTGGGCTGTAGAGTGAGGTTGAGGCTAACCTGGGCTACATAGCTAGACCCCCCCCACTTTATGAAACAAACAAAAAAACAAACAGTAAGAGAAGTGTACTAAAACTCCAGGCTTTAGTCTAGTGTAGCCTTTAACTACGTGCTGTGTGACTTGGGTAAAGCTCTCTTCCTCTCTGCTTACTTCGTCTATAAAATACACAAGGCCTGTTTTTAACTCTAACAGTAGCAGATTGTAGGACTATAGACGGCAAGGCTCATGAAGCCAGTTCCTTCAAGTAAGCCTGAGGCACTGGGGCAGTCCTGGTCATCTGGCTGGTCACCTCGGCAAAGGTGGCCACAGCAGAGGGGCCTGGAGGGTCGAGGCATGTGTGTCCTGGGGTCCCCACGAGACTCGCAGGGGTAGACCTGCGACTTGGGGTGCTTGTGTTTCCTACCTGAGAATCGCCTAGCCAGCTTCAATAGTAGTACCCTTCAGGGGTCTCCCTGGGACCAGGTCCCTGCCATCCCTCCCACGGTTATACGGCAGCCATGTTGGCAAGCTGGGTGAAGCTACCAGGAAACTGCCCTGCCCCGGTGACAGACACATACCCTTATCTAGTGTGTTTGTTTTCTGTCTCACCGGGCGTCAAAGTCATCCAGGGACTTTACCAAAAGATCTCCCAGTTCTGGGCACCCTTGCCCCCGGACAAGGGCTACACATGGAAGGACCACACTTGCGTATGACAGGAACAGTGACTTTCACTTGGATGCCCCTATTTCTAGCTGCCAGAGAGGGACCATCCCAGATTGAGACAGATAGCAGTCACCCAGTAAGAGCCACTGTAAAATTCTCACGTTCGGTGGCTAACAATGGTGCTGTGGCCTCCTTGGCTCTAGTTATCTGCCCTCCGTGGCAGACAGTTTCTGAGTGAGTAAGACCCGTAACCCACCTGCAGTTAATCCAATCTGAGTCTCCTTCAGGCTAGTTCCCTCCGTAGGGGCGTCCCTGGAAGGCACTTTAATTCTCTCTCCCAGTGTGTGTGGTCATAAGCGTCCATATTCTGGTAAATTCTATTAGAGTCTAGAATATTAAATTCACCTGTGAATCCTGTATTATACTGTCTAGAAGTGTCAGGGGTGACTCTGAGTACGGTGATGGTATACAAGGACACAATAAGCACCTAATTATTTTGTTGCTTTTTACAAAAAAAAAAAAAAAAAAAAAAAAAAAAACCACAAAACTACCTTTCCCCCCAAGGGTGAATATTTTTTACAGGGGTCTAACTTAGAGCCTGTGACAGTTATTTCAGGATTCAGAGCCTCCGAGGACCTGGCTAGCCAGATTTCATTACGCGACAGACTCTGATTCTCAAATAGAAGGAAGCCCTTGGTGACTCCTAGCCGAGTGAGGTGCGGCACGAAGGGCCCTCAACCTCTTTCTGGGCTGCCTGAGTCTGGAACGAAAAGGATCCCCAAGCTAACTCAGTAGAACAGGTTCTGGGATGTAGTTATTCCCTCCTCTTTTTGTACAAGAGGCCTCGGATCATAAACACATTGATTTCCTATCAGGCCGACATGCAGGGCCGTGGCAGGAACAAGCTGCTGGCCACGAAGGGGAGGCCCAGCCTGGCCCTGGGTTTTGCTGACTCACAGTGGAGGATGCTAATGCCGGGACCTGGCAAGCCTTGACGCTCACAGGCAGAAGCCAGGGCCTCTGTATCTGCCCAGCAGGTCTAATGGGCACTTGAAACTGTTTGGGCTTCACCAGGCAGAACCAACACAGTGAAAGCCTGACCCTGCCTTCGCTGTGGATCGAGCTGGCTTTGGGCACCTCCCTGTCCGTTCTTAGTGTCCTGTTCCTCGACCACAGAAGGGCCTCCAGCTGTTATCCTTGACCCACCATTACCTTGGGTTCAGGGGCATCAGGACCGCTGGAGACAACATCAGGACCTCCCAAACAGACCCCTTAGATGAGGGCAATTATCCAACTTGGCCATGCTGCCCCTGCTGTCGGAGTCACCACACTCGGGGGATCCTCGGGCAATGGTGGTGATAACTTCTTGGGACCACATGCCAAATGGAGGCTGAGACAGTGACCCAGCAGCCCACACCCTGACCAGGACAGCCTAAACACCTGACCCCAGTTAGCCCTGAAGCTCATGTCCTCAATCTCGTGTCCTTGTGTCAGTACCTGAGGAGGGATGTAGGGGTCCCTGAGCCCCGTTATTTGCTCCTCTTCCCGGTGTTACCACATTGAAGAAATCCCTCTGATTTCACCAGTGCTAGCTCTGATTGGCTTGCTAAGGATGGATGGCCCAGCCTAGCTTATGGCCCCCAGAGCCAGGTTTGTGCCCTGGAAACTCCAGTAGCTCCCTGGGACTCCAGCTCACCCCTGTGTGTAACATTGGCATCCTGGACTCTTGCTTCCAGGGACTCAACAGGCTTACACCATGCCCTGTGTTGAGCTCTGTGAAACGCCTGCCTGTGGCCTGTCCTTCCCCTGACCTCCTGCCTAAATCTTCAACTTCATCCTAGGTGACAAAGGGCTGTTGGGAACGCTACAGGGCAAGTGGCTTACCTAAGGTCACTGACCTTGTCTGTGCCGAACTTGAACTTGGGACTGGCTCCAGTGTAAAACCTTCTGGGACTGAGATACCTATTAAGTTCAGGCCTGTAGGCACCTGCCAACCTTGAGCCCAGCTAAATGCCCATGCGGGGCTTTGGGGGCCGGCTGTAGAGTGACCTGCTTCTGAGGAGGTATCTGCCACCTTTGATGCTGGGTGGTCCTTTCTGACACCTGGCTGTTAGTGGCAAAGCCCTGAGCAGCCACACTCCAAGATAGGTGAGGCACTACCTCCTTCCATTATACAGATGGACAAGTAAAAGCAGCCAGAGACGATGTCGCCCAGGGATCTCTACAGCAACCCTTCCAGTGCCAGGCTCAGCATCCTCCACCTCAGCTGACCGGTAGACCCTTGGTACTTTTGTCAAGTGAATGCAATCCTGGCCTTTTCACTTTTCGCTTCTTTTGGGTCTTCTGAAGCAGGTGGACCATTGACCTTCACAGCAGGGAAAGCCCATTGAGATCAAACAAAGGAAGAACTGGAGGGCTGGTGGCTCCTAGGGATGGGTAGCTTGCCTGTGATCACAGTGTGTGGAGGGGGATCAGTGGAGGGGGATCAGGCCTAGCAGACTCTGTGCCCAGGGTTTGGGATGACCTGACAGAGCTACACAGGGGCAAAGATGCTGGGAAGACACACCCAGATCAAGCAGCGGCTTTGGGCAGGTGGAGTGGGGTCCTGACCAATCAGAGGTGTGCTTAGAGAAGGAGGATGGGGTCTGGGGTCCAGCAAGCTTCAGATGGTTCATGAAGAGAGAGCCAGAGGAGGGGAGGGACAAGGAGAGAGAAGAGAGAAGAGAGGAGAGAGAGAGAGAGAGAGAGAGAGAGAGAGAGAGAGAGAGAGAGAGGGAATTTTTTTCCGGGGCTTCACCTTGGGGCTGACCCAGTTCACTCCTGTGGACTCACAGCAGCTGGCCCTTCTGTCACACAGCAGGCATTGGAAAGGGGGAGACAGACATGGTTCACAATCCCCTTCCCAAGAGGCACACTTTCAGCGGTGCATTCCTCAAGCTGGTGCGATCCCCCCTTCTTCTGCCTGCCGGCTGCCTTCTCTTCTCTCTTCCATCTCTCTTCTCCTCTCTGCCCCTCCCCTTCCTTTCCTTCCTCTCTCCCTCTAGTCTTCTGAGGTTCTGCTCACCCCCTCCCCTCTTGCTGCTTGTGTGTCTGATTTCAGGCTCCCTCCCTCTGTCCCCTCCCTTCATCAGGGGTTTCTCCAACCACCTCTCCCTGGCACCGTCCTGCTCATTATCCTTTTTCTCAGACCATCTTTGTCCCTTGTTATCTTTCTCACTCTGTCCTGCCTCCTTTCCGTCTGTCAGGACCCACATCCCTGTGCCCCATGTCCCCAGCTCTGGCTCTGAAGTAACACTCCTCCATGGCCAGCCAGCGGGTTGTGAAAACACCAGGGCCTCATAATCTGAAAGGCAGGATTGATGAGAAAATAAATTCCTGATTAGTGTTTTAATTTTGAGGATCTTTAGAGGGGACTGAGCAGCAAGGGAGGCTGCTGGAGAAAAACCTGCATTATTAAAGCTACAAATCCTTCCTTGCCGAGAGGCAGGAGGGGACAAGCAGGGCTCCCTGTGGAATGGGGGTGTTGAGGCATAGGAAGGGCAGGCAGGGGAATGGATGATTCCCACTGTCCCCAAAGAAGGCTCCTGGGAGGGACAGGCTCCCTTAGGCACTGAGAGCACTGGCTCCTGGGGAGGGGGGGGATCGGGGTGCAGGAGGATGGGAGAAGCTAGCGTAGTTCCATTCTCTCCACAGTGGCAGCGGAGTGCAAGCCTTTTCATCGGCCACGACAATGGGAGAAATGGAAGAGGTCAGTTGTTGAACTCCTGGGATCTGGTTCAGTCTTGGTTCTGTTTGGCACCCCAACTTCCCCATCTGCTGGGTGGAGAGGAGAGTCTTCTGCTCCAGAAACGTGCGAGGCTGAAGTGAGCTAGCACACCACACACACATGCTCCCATGGGTCAGCCATAGAAGGCATGTGTTAAGTACAGCTGTTACTCTTGCTGTGGGCACATAGCTCATCTCACACATACCAACTTCCTCCATACTCTCCAGGGCTGGGTTACAGCGTCCATTTGGCCTAGATTTTTACATGGACACTTGGGCAGGATCTGAACTCAGGTCCTCATACACAGCAAGTATCTTACACAGCAAGTGCTCTTATCCACTGGCCACCATCCAGCCTCAGTTTTAAGCATTTTAAGGCACCTCCACGTAGCTCCCACCCTCATAACAGCTTTGCCCTTTTTAATAGATGGCCTGAGGCCTAAGCCCCTGGCCAGAGATCACACTGCCCCAAAGGAGTAAGGGAAGACTGAGCCTTGCTCTGGTCTAGGTTCTCAGCAGGCCCCCCCACAGGGAGTGTACACACTACTTCCTCTACTCAAGGCCTTTCCGGGAAAGGGAGGCTGCTGGTGCTCAGCTGGAAGATGTGGGGCCAGCTCCAGAACCGACATGGAGGCCCCTTGGGGTGAAGGCTAGTGAACAGAGTCACCAGGCAGAGCGATTGGCCATTGCATCCAGAGTCTCGGATAGGCCTGGCCTCCTGAGGCCTGTCACTGGGCCACGGGGCTTACTTATTTGGTTCCTGTCCAAACCCTGAGAAGTGTTGTCCTGAGATCTATTTTCAGAAAGAGAGCTGGAGTTGGCCCCAACTCTGCAAGTTCACAGGTTCACGGCCCTCTCATTCCCTCATGGAGTATTTTTCCCCTTAGTTAATTTTAATTGTTTAAAACAATGTGTTTAAACCTGGCTTTTTGTCTAGTAGCTCCAGGGCAGGAGCCCAGGGAGAGGAACACAAGTCCTGGGATTGGTTGAGGGGCCTGCTTAGTTCAGCCTGACACTCCTGCTTCCCTTGGGAACTTGACCACAGCCTGGCTCTGTCCTAGGGGTCAGGGGACAGCTGGCTGTAGTAGTCTCCCAGCTAAAGCCCTGGTTGCCAGTGTAGACTGCTGGGTGAACTGCTGGGTGGATTAGAAGCCCATTGTTTGGGTCCTAAGGTGTGCTTGGCTGCTTTGGGCCACTAGACGGTGGGAAGTGACTTTTCCTTCTGTGCCTTGCTTCCTGCTCTGCAAAGTAGAGATAGAAATACACCCCCAACTGGTAGAAGTTCAAGGTCAGCCTGGGCTACATAATAAAATTCTGGCTCAAAATTCAATGTAAAATGCAGTAAAACATTGCTCTTGGGGAACTATTCTGAGTTTTTTCTCCAATACCAGCCTGAGGCCAGGCTTCGAATGGAATCTACTACTTATCTGCCAGGTATCCAGGCTGGCCTCCACAACCCAGGAGGATGCCTAGTCACACCTGCTGTTCCCACTGGCGGCATGTCCTGTTGTTTAGGGCCTTCTAGACATGACCGTGGTCATCCCTTGGTACCTCTCCAGCCTCAGTCTGCCTAAGTCTCATCAGTAACCCTTGGCCCTCACACCACCAAAGCCACCGCCACTCAGCAGTCGTCATGCCCTGATTGAATTATGCCCACAAGCTCTGGCAATCCTCCAGCTTCTCCCCACACCCACATCAGCACCATCACCCCATTTGTAGAAGAGGAAACTGAGGTTCGGTTCCTATAGTGAGGATTCCTTCCCTGGGAAAGCTGTAAACACCGTTTGCTGCCTCTGCCCAAGGTCCCAATGGCAAACCATAGCTCACCCGGGGGAAACCAATGAGTTTCCTGGACTTACAGAGCATGGATGAAGGGCTACTGATAGGAACAGGGTGACCCCAAAACAGCCAACTGAGCAGATGATGGCTCCCCCACCCCTAGCCACATGGATGGAGTCCCCCTCCCGGGTCATATATTCTAACCCTTTCTGAGGACCCCTGCCATGTGTAGTTAGAGCAGGATTGTATGCAAATGGTTGGATACTCAGGCAAGGGTCCAAGGACCTTTCCCACCCCTTATTCTGGGAGGAAATACCAACAGTCCATCAGTCCATGGCCCCAAAGGATGGAAGCTTGGAAGTAGGCATACCTGATCTTATTAAGACGGCCGAATTCTGGCTGTGAGAGCAGCACCTTACAGTAGTTCTCATGCATGAGTGAGTGGACTGAAGTTATTCACTGTGCGGAGAGTGTGCAGGGATTTGAACCCATGTGTGACTGCTAAGGGACATCATTCAGACAGCTGGGCAGTTGTGGTGATATTTTACTTGTGCTGAAATGTGGTGATATTTTATTTGTGCATTAATAAATAAAGCTCGCCTGGAGATGGGGGTGGGGGGCAAGGCCAGCCATTTTAAATAAACAAAGAAGCCAGGCAGCACACACCCTTAATCCCTTAGCAGGCAGGATCTCTGTGTGTTCAAGGCCACACTAGGGAACAGAGCTAAGCGTGGTGACATATGCCTTTAATCCCAGTACCAACCATAGAGACCTGGAGGTCTGTATAGACAGACAGTGACAGAGCTGTGTAAAAAGAGGAAGTGAGGTAGCTGGGCTAAGAGACATTGAGAGGGCAGAAAAGCAAGGCATATAAGCCTGGGTAGACAGGAAGTCGTGCTCCTTGGAAGCTGCGGAGTTGGTGAGGTGAGGTTAGCTGGTAGCTTTCAATATTTCCCTGATCTCTCTAAGGCTTTAACCCAAATTTCTGACTCTGTGTTTTTTATTTAATTAACCATTTAGAAATTTGGCTACAGGCAGTAGGTGACAGGGACTCAGTAAGCAGAGCAGAGAGAAGGAGGAGGAGGAAATGGCAGGTGGATGGAGCCTCCAGTGGAAGCCCAGATGGCAGAAAACCATATCTGCTATTCTATGTGGTGTCTGTGGCGAGAGGATCCTAGCCATTTCGGCAAGAGGCCCTGAGCCCGCAAGTTAATTATCTAGTTCAGTATCTAGATGTGGTGATTGAGAAGGAAAATTGACTTAGCAGTTCCTGGACTAGCTCTCTGTGTGTCCTGGGGCGGGGGGGCAGCTCCACCTCTCTGTGCCTTCGCCTATAACGTGGAAGAACCTTACAGGGCCAGACTGAGTATCAGATGGAGGTCTCTGCATGCAGCTGGAGTGACCTGATTTGAGCTCCTATGTGCCGCCTGGAGCCCAGCTCCTGTCCACACAGCCATTTCCTGGACTGAAGGAAGAAGGAGGTGAGACAGATTCCAGCATCACTTCCTGCTTCAGTGGGTGGCCTCAGGCGGAGCCAGCCCTTCTAGGAAAGAGCCACGGGAAAGTGGACAGGGGCTCAGAGTGCTTCTGCGGGGGGTGTGGTCCCCTGCCGGTGGAGGAAAACAGCTGGAAAGACAGGAAGTTGTTCCCGGGAAGAGCCCGCACCTCCGAGCTGGGAAGGAAGTCGAGGCAGGGAGCAGGAAGGCTTGGCTGTGGTTGTGCCTGCCATTGCTGCAGCCAGTGTCCTGGGATGACCGTGGCTGGGGACTGGACGCAGCCTCTCTGGCTCTCTGTGACCTCCTTGGGAACAGTTTATAGACTGCCAGGGACATCTCAGCTCTGAGCATGAGCCAGTACACATCCGCATTTCCCTGTGTTTGGGACTCCAGGGGGTAGTTTTACAATGCTGAAGGGATAGGCTCCGAAGCCTTCTTGGACTGACATCACACCTCTACCCTCAGAAGCCGGTGACCTCCCGCATCTTCTTAGACTTAGCTTGGCCTCAGTTTCTGTCTCTTTAAAATGGGTCCAGGCAGCATCCATTCCCTGGTGCTGCTAAGATGAGTAGAGAAATGAGGGAGGAGAGATGGCCCAAGGACATGGGACTTGTCAGGAGAAGCCCTGGGGTTGGCTGATCCCAGGTCTGAGACCACTCTCTCCTTCCTCCCTCCATCCTTACCTGACAAGTCCCAGGTGCTCTCGAAGAGGAAGGGGAGAGGTGATTCTAGAACTTTCCTGGTAGAGGATATTTGCACAGTCCCCTTTCCTACTTGGTAAATTCTTTGGTAATTTCATACATGAATCAATGCGCTTAGATCATCTCCATTCCTCACTCTTCACTCCAACTCCTCCAGGACTCCTCCTCCACTTCTCCCAACTTAATGTTCCTTCTTCCTCCTCCCCTCCCTTCCCCTCTTCTCTGCCCTCCTCCCGTCCATCCTTCCCTTTCTCCTCCTTTTTCTAAACCACAGAGTGCAATTAGTGCTGCCTGTATGCCCAAGGATGAAGGGCCATCTGCTGGAGCATGGACAACCTACCAGTGGCCAACACCACTCCCTCCTCCAGAAGCCATCAACCTACAATAGCTCTCAGCTAGAGGCGGGACTTCCGGAGCCCCTTCCTCATCCACGCTGGAGTGCCGACTGGCTTGATCTTGTGTGGGTCTTGTGCAGGTCACCACAGTTACTGTGCGTTCATGATGATGACTCCCCTGTCATGTCTGGAAGACAATACTTCACATCAGTCCTCCACAACCCTCTGGCTCTTGCAATCTTTCTGTCCACTCTTCCTCTGTGTTCCCTGGACCTTGGGACCTGGTGGGAAGGGTTCATTTTCTACTTTTCAAATGTGTTGCTTTTCCCACTTCTGAGGCTCATGTCAGCCTCTCTCTCTCTCTCTCTCTCTCTCTCTCTCTCTCTCTCTCTCTCTTTCTCCTCTCTCTCTCTCTCATACACACTCACACACCCACACTCACCCACCTACACAATCGCATATGCCTTGGAATGGTGTCTGACTTCTCCGCTGGTGAGTTCTCCAAGTCCAAATGGACTGATTTTAGACCTCCTGAAGTACTGGGAGCCCTTCATCTTTCCTTAGGACTCAACTGTGTCTTAGAGCCACTCAGTGTGGGATGAGGGTGAATAGCATTTGAGATTGACCTAGGCCTTCACAACCAGTGGCTCATTGGAGAGACTCTGGGGTAGGCAGAGACTAGATTAGACCAGACTAATCACTCCCAATTCACAACAAGCGGACGAGGTGGTGTGCACAGAGAGGTTAAGAAATCTACGTGAGGACCGGAGCATAAGCTGAGGCTGCCTGGCTTCCCAGTGTGTGGTCTCCACCATGCTGCTCTCCACCCACCTGTGAGAACTGAGAGAAGGAAAGGCTGAGACTCCAAACTGACAATCAACCCCAATTATTTCCCATAGGATTAGCAATTATTAACCAACCTCTAGGGAGTCAGCTAAATACAAGGCAATGAAACCAGCTCCCAGCAGTGGAACCCAGGTGTGCGCTCCAGCTAACGGGAAGCGTTATGGGACAAAGGGGATATTTGCTGGTGTCTCAAGCTATTTTCCTCATTTACTTTAATTAATTAGTTAATTGTGTGTGTGTGGGGGGGGTATATATATATGTGTTCACACATGCATGCAGGTGTACACGTCTGTGTGCATACACTTGAAGACTAGAGTGTTCAGGACACCTGATGTTTGGGATATCCGGTGTCCTCCACTGTTCTCCACCTTGTTCCCTTGAGACAGGATCTGTCGTTGTGATTTTTTTTAAAGCTGGGCCAGTCGCCATCAAGTCCCAATGATCCTTCTGTTGCCTCCACTGCCCGTTCCAGCCTTACACCAACTCTGTGTGTGTGTGTGTGTGTGTGTGTGTGTGTGTGTGTGTGAGAGAGAGAGAGAGGGGGGGGGGGGGAGAGAGAGAGACAGACAGACAGACAGAAAGACACAGAGAGAGGCATGGAGAGGCGGGGCTTTGTGTGGCACCTCATACAACCTCTCACAAGGTTCAAGTGCTCTGATCCCCACCGTGCAGGTTGTATAATGGAGGCCAAAGACATTTAGCCAAGAAGTGGAAGAGCTGGGAAAAGTAATCCTGTCAGGCTCCGGAGTCCACGTCTGGACCCCTGCCCTGGTGGCTGGGACACAGTCACACACTGCTACTTTGCTTACCACTTTGACACAGCACTCCCTAACACTGACCTTCCAGACTTTGTCCTAAGACCCAGGATGACCCAGCCAGGCCCCGCTTAGTCGCAGGTCCAATTCTTACGGGCCTCATTGCTCACCGGCTGAGGGTTGGGGGCCTGGCCGAGTACAGTCAGGAACCAGGAGAGTCTGGCCGTAGCTGTGCCTCTGTCTAGCTGTGCGGTGAGAATTCCCTCCCTGAGACGCAGTGAGTGCCAAGGATGTGCCGGGCCCTCCCATGTTTACACAAGCTTTTAGAATCCAAGGCATGTTCCCCAACAGTCCTTCTCCCTCGGCCTTCAGGGAGGGACACCGGCCGGCCGGCTACATCTCCAAAACAAGTTCTAGACGCCTTCCCTGACTCCAGCTTTGACCTGTGTGTCTGTCAGCTACTGCCAGCAGCAGTGGTTTGTTTTTTTTTTAAATTTTCCAGAACTGAGGACCGAACCCAGGGCCTTGTGCTTGCTAGGCAAGCGCTCTACCACTGAGCTAAATCCCCAACCCCAGCAGCAGTGTTTCAGAACAAGTCATCCCCCACACTAGCCACTCACAGCCGCACTGGCCTCACACTGCTCTTCCTTCAGGTGACTGACCATGGTGCCTCAGGTCCTGAGCGCACAGACAGGTCAGCAGGGTGCCTCTGTTGCAGGGTGCCTCTGTTGCAGGCTGCCTCTGTTGCAGGGTGCCTCTGTTGCAGGCTGCCTCTGTTGCAGGCTGCAGGTCACACTCAGACTCACCATAGGAAGGACAGCAGCTACTGCTCAGGGAAACCCTGTGTTCTCGTCACTGTCAGGGGCCAGCTCTATCCCCTTCCCATGCCCTGTCCTGTCTGCTCAAAGCCATGCCCATCTTCAGCCGTGCGAGGGCCTGACTTCTCTTCCTGTCCGTGGAAGGAAGGCGAGCACCAGTGAGTCACAGAGCAGCGAAACACAGAGGGAACACCCCAGCTTCCAGTGGCCCATGTGAGTCACTCACGACTCAGGTCTCCTTTGCTCTCCTGGCTTCAAATGCTGAGGGAAAAGCAATCTCGGGCAGTGAGGCATGGAGGCAAAGGTGGCATGGATGTGGCTGTGGGCAGTGTGAGGGCTGTGGGCAGTGTGAGGGCTGTGGGCAGTGTGAGGGCTGTGGGCAGTGGGAGGGCTGTGGGCAGTGGGAGGGCTGTGGGCAGTGGGAGGGCTGTGAGCAGTGGGAGGGCTGGGGGAGGGGCAGATGGCAAAGCTGGGTGTGCCTGGGCTGTGCCAGCATGGTCTGTGAGGTCTAAGTAACGCCCCTTCTCTGGTCTCAGTTTCTCCACCTGTGGCATGAGTGAGGGGCTTGGGAAGGCCTTTCTTCTAAGCAGAGCTGCTTTGGTCCAAAGATTGAATCCTCAGTTAGTGGAGTCTGTGTACATAGAATCCTGGGTCAGATCCCAGTGCTTCATAAATAGTGCTATCCATCTGTAGTAGAAGCATTTAGGAGGATCAGGAGTTCAAGGTCATCTTAGGCTATCTAGTGAATTCAAGGCTAGTCTGGGATACATTAAACTCTGTCTCAAAGAGATGAGTGGAAATTAAAAGTTCTCAGCCCTTTCCTTTCTGTCCCCTTCTCTGACCCTGAAGGTGACAGCTTGTACCATGACCCTCTCCTCTCTATTAATGTATGCTCTCTCTTAGCTCATGGGCTGCTGGCTGGAGATGGGCCACAGGCAAGGTAGGTGGGGTCCTCAGGACAGGTGTTACTATTCAGGAGCCCACTCTGCTCCCAGACACTTGGCTCCAGAGGCCTGTAGCTGAGGCCCTGGAGAAGGGAGGGGCCTTTCAAAAAGAAGGTCACCCAGTTCCCAGACAGAGGCCGGCCTCCTGCGCCACATTCAGCCCCATGTGGCCTCTTGTGCTCTCTGCCCAGGCTGCCCAAGTGTCTGCAGGGTGCTGGTGGAGTTCATCTCCGGACAGAGGAGCCTTCTTTTTGACAAAAGGTCGACACTAGATAAGTGTTTCTAGGCAGAGATATGAGGAAGGCGGACTCCAGCCACACACTGCCTCAATCCTCATTGGTTCCTCTTCCTGGTGCTCTTACCCTGTGGTGATATTTTGTGTACCCTAATAAACTTGTTTAAGGATCGGAGGACAGAGCCAGCCACTAGATTAGACATAGAGCCAGAAAGTGGTGGCATACACCTTTAATCCCAGAGCTTGAGATCTCATGCCTTTGCTTGGGAAGCACACACGCCTTTAATCCCAGGAAGTAATATGGCGGGGCAGAGAAAGGTAAATAAGGCATGAGGAAACAGGAACTCACTCTGGTTAGGCTGAGGATTTCGTAGAGGTAACAACTAGTGGCTGGCTGCTCTGCTTTTCTGATCTTTCCGCTTTCACCCTACTATCTGGCTCTAAGTTTTTTGTTAAAAAATCATCTAAAAGCTGGGCGGTGGTGGTGTACACCTTTAATCCCAGCACTCAGGAGGCAGAGGCAGGTGGATCTCCGTGAGTTCGAGGCCAGCCTGGTCTACAGAGTGAGTTCCAGGAAAGGCTCCAAAGCTACACAGAAAAACCCTGTCTCGAAAAACCGGGAAAAAAAAAAAAAGACCATCTACGATTCAAACAACACTACCCTTTGTCGGACATCCCTCCAGGTTGGTCCCATGTCCTCTGAGTTCAGAGAGCAGTGTTATATAACCTGATGCCTGCAACTATATTGTCTTTTCCAGCCCTGGACCTGCAGACAGGTGGCTAAACAATTGGAGACCCCCCCCTCCGAACTTGGAAAGACCAAGAGAAAGGATCAGTTGCAAGAAACTTCCAGAACCTTCAGAGAACTATAACATATAGGAAGAGATACCTGGAGGATGGAGGTAGAAACACTACACCATGTGATACCAAGAAAGACTTTTGCCTTCTGTTTGGCCTTGGGGGAAAGTCACTTGTGGACTCTACAAGTCTCTAACTCCCATAAGCAGCCCCAGCCTCTACCTTCAGGATCCCTGACAGCAGCCAGCCCTCCTAGTGGGAGTGTGGGAGCCCAAGGCCTGCAGGGAGCCCAGACAGCTGCTGACACCTGTCCTCAGGCTGGAGGTAGAACACCCCAAATGTCTCCCAAAGGACCAGGGAAGCTGTCTATCCCACTTCCCTGCCAAGATGGATGGCTTAATCACAGTCCCCTCTTCTCTAACTAGACAAGCACATTCCCACCCTCTTTCCCCCAGTGCCTCCATAAATGGCTCATTGTGACTTGGTTGGACAGTCAGCTCTCTCAGCAAAGCTTGGGGATGGGCAGAGAACCCTGAAGGGACCCACTGCTTCTGTCTCCCTGCAGCTGAGCCCCCAGCCTCATTGCCAAAGGAGCCTTACAGAAAGGAACAGGGCAGCCCAAAGGTCTGGCCCTTAGGGCTCCCTCAGCCTCCTTCCTGTGGCCTGCTTAGCCAGTGGCAAGGTAACTTCTCAGTCATTGAGCAAGGCTCATGCTTTGTCTGCTTGCATTTGAGAGGCGTCATTGTCTAGGGCCATAAATCAACCTCTTTAATTATCACCAGTGACACATTTGGCAAGAAGATGACTGGATCTGCTGAGAACAGGGTGAAGAGTCACCTGCAAAGATGCTTGAAACTGTGTCCTGCCCTGTGATTCAGAAATGCCTGCTCAACGGGCAGAGGTCACTCCCAGCAATGCTCTTGTGAGTGGCAGGAAACCGGGTGGAGTTATTGTCGCACACAAGACTCTGGCATGAATTACCAGAGCCTCAGATGCACCACCTACAAGAAGTGGGATACCAGCCTGAAGGACAAGTGAACGCTTTCTCTCTGTTCCCTCTTTCCTTCTTTCCTTCCCTTCCTTCCTTCCCTCCCAACTTTCTAACTTCTTCCTCCCTCCTTCTCCCTCTCTTCCCCTCCCTCTCCCTTCCTCTCTCCTCCTCCTCCTCCCTTCCCTCTTCCTTCCTTTAACAGAGAACTCTGCCCTAAACTTTTTGCATGGCTGACTCCTTCTCAATATTGAAAAGGCCCCAAGTGCGAGGCTGGTGAGACCGCTCAACCATGGCCCAGCTGTGGCCTCAGGAGCTTCCAGTCTGGCTGACAAGTCTGGCATTCTGGTGAGGGCCAGTACAGATCACAGATTCCTGATGCTTAGGTGTGGTCCTGGCTGAGACTAGGGAGTGAGTGGCATGGCCATGTCAAGGATGTCAATGTCTCAGCCCCACGGGAGTGGCAAAGCCTTCCCTGAGTGAGGCTCAAAGGATGGAAAAGCCTTCCTTGGGTCCAAGTGCAAATGTTGACAGTGTGCAGAAAATGTCCATCATATATCTCCCCCGTACGTTTATGGCCTGAAGACTGCTCCTACTGAGATTTAGTGAACCCGGCCTCCTTGTTCAACTGTATGCAATAACCCCGCCTCCCTGTTCAACTGTATGCAATAACCCTGCCTCCCTGCTCAAAGGTATAGAATAAACACCCTGAGGGTACTGTGACTTCTCTAATAGAGAGCCCAGTTCACCCAATCCCAGCTTTTCTATGCATGTGTCTGTGTGTCTGTCCTTTCCTTATTCCCTCTCTACCTGTCAGGTCAGTCCGTGAAGCCCCACTGAGTACAGCAGTTGAGCCTGAGAGAATGGCCCCTCTGGCCTTGCCCATCCTTGGAGACACTAAGCAACTTGCCCCAAGCCACCGCCCATGTTAGCCTTCTGGAAGTTTACATGGCACTTGCCTTTCTCACACCAGACCAGGAGCTGCATAGTAAGGATCAGCCACCTGCCCAAGTCGGCTGACACTGTCCAACACAACTAACCTGAATCTACCTGTATGGCCCTTCCAAGCCTCCCCACAGAAGCCACGGCAGAGGCTCCAGTCCCCGTGTCTTTCCACTCTGCCTCCTGATCCACCTGGCATTTCCCCAGTTGGCTCTGTGGCCTTGAGCATTATCGGCCTGGGTGGTGTGGCCTGCACCCTCCTCTTGGGCAATGAGAGTATCAGGCCTTCCAAATGGAAACTGTCTCAAGAGCTCTCCACCTCCTCAGATCTGACTCCTCATAGAGCCAGGCTTTTAAAGCAGGCTGTAAGGCGAAGCAGGCCCTGTATGCTGCAGGGATGGTGATGCTGAGGCTGAGGCTGATCGGGCAGGGAAGAGCATGGGACTCATACCCACGTGTTTGCAAGGGCTGGCATGAGCTCTGACAGCTGCTCAGGGGTCAGGGGTCTTATAAGCAAGGACATCGTCCCCACAGGGACTAGGAGCCAAAGTGGGGACAAGCTTCTGGTGACACCTGGATCCATGTGGCTGGAGAAGGCTAGGGACCAGGGTCCAACAGACCTTGCAGGATGGAGGCTTCCAAGTTGAAAACAGGTACCCAGAGAGATGGGGATGAGGCTTGTTGGATGCATGGCTCCTGGGTGTTTTTCCTTTAAGCCACAGTTCATTTAGCGGCTGTCCTGTGAGGGAGACACATGTGTCACCGGTCCCCAGTTTCCGCTCAGCTCCAGCCTGGTCCATTCCAGCCCTCAGTAGCTCTTGCCCTTTGCTGAGTCACTCAAACAGTTCCTTTTCTCCTGGGACCCTAACACTGAGTCACTCCTGCCCATCTTCCCCCCTCTCTTCTCTCCCAAGCCCCAGCACTTGGGGGTGCTGGACAGTGAATGGAATTGTGTAACAGATGGAACCACTGGTGTGGTTCAGGTCCCTTGGGAATCTGACCCAGTATGCATTTCCTGAAAGAAACTTTGACGGGGTGGGGAAGAGAAACAGGGCCATGTGGAAAGGGCAACGGGGTCCCCAGAGGCCTGAGAGAGTCTTCCATTGCCATTTTCTGATGGGCTAAGCTGGACCTCAAGGACCTGGAAGGAAGGCTGGGCGTGGAGAGGCTCAGCATCCAGAGAGGAACCTACATGGCTGAGCAACTGCCTTTGAAAGGCAGTTCAGGGAGGAAGTGACCTCACTGGACTTCCTGTGGCCTGGGTTGGCATGAAGGACACAGGATATTAGGAGAGGTTCTTTGGGGTGAGACACATTAACTGAACATTTGCTCAGTTTATTACTTCACTCACTCACTTGTTCATTTACTCGTTCGTACATTCAGTCATTCACCCACTCGCTCATTTATTCACTCATTCATGTCTCCATTCATCCATTTACTCATCAGTCAGTCAGTCAGTCAGTCAATACGCTTTGTAGGTCTGTCACATTCTGCAGCATCTGGGCTCTCTGCAACTGAGGAGTTTTGAATCAGTCAGCAGAGATGTCCTGTAAGTGAACAAGGGAATAAATGCAATGTCATTGAGTGACAATGTCAGGAAGTGGGAGCCGGCAGATAAGGAAGTCAGTCAGGCAAACAAAGCGCTCTGTGCTAGGGGTAGGCATGAGAGGGCATCCAGGGGAGCCTTTTCTGTGTGGTGACATGGACACCTAAATGGGCTGTGTGGCAGCCGGAGGGCACTCTGGCGGTGAAAATTGCAAAGGCCCTTTGGTAGGGGCAGAGCCGCAGGGAGGCTGTGGCTATAGTGCTGGAAATGGAGGGAGGGGCTAGGGATGAAGATGGAGACGGCCATGTGGGGTCTCCCAGGGCAGAGCGAAGCTCAGGATCTATGAGGGTCTATGTGGAGAGATCTGGAGATGGGGAGCATGAAGAAACGGAGATGGTTGATGGGTCAAACTGATACTTTAGTAGGATCCATTGTGCCCATCATGTGGAAGCTATGCCGAGTGCCCTGTGGGGTAAAGATGGCTAACTTTGGGGCAGAGGCCCTTCAGCACAGGTATGTGGCTCAGCAGGAGAGCTGGTTCTTGTCCACTTGTAGTGGCTACCTTTCTTTCTCTCTCTCTCTCTCTCTCTCTCTCTCTCTCTCTCTCTCTCATTCTGCCTGTGTGTGCACTTGCATGCATGTACATATACATGTGGAGATCAAGCTTAAATGTCAACCTCAGGAGCCAGAGACTTTTAGTTTTTTAGGCAGAGTCTCTCCCTGGCCCAGTAGGCTAAGCTAGCTGGCCAGTGAGCCCCCAAGAATCTGCCTGCCTCTACCTCCCCAGCACTGGGATTCCAAGCATGTGACACTGTATGTTTTACGTATAGGTTTTGGTATGGAACTCAGGTTCTGGGCTTGCAAGGCAAGAGCTTTATAGACTGAGCCATTTTCCAACTCCACACCAGTTTCCTTGGGTGTTTCCCACAGCAATCACAGGACAGAATGGGATTTATCTGGATTATCTCTCCGTTTCACAGGTGAATAAATCAAGATCTGGAGTCATCCACTTATTTGTTTAAAGTCACATGGCAGGTGCAGAGCAAGGGATCAGTGTCCAGCAGACTGGTAACTGGGCCAGAGGGCTTACCTACCATCACAGCACAAGTCGTAGCAGTGACAAATGTTCTTAGAGTGGCCAAAATATGGAGTCCTAAGAGGAAGTGTTCACTGCAGCAAGGGGCGCTGGGAAGGGCTGTGGGACCAAGCTAGGCATTGCCACTGATTGGCGCTGGAGAGCAGGTGCTCCCAGGGGACTAGCCTGAGGCACAGACTTGGGGGCAAGACTCCATCTGTAGGAGCAGCAGGGGGCAGGTGTGGGGTGTAGGCAAGGGCTGTTCTGAGATGGCCTTGACTATAGAGTAAACCTCAAAGCTTCAGCTCGCTGGTGCTGGAGCCACTGAAGGGGTCTGGTTAGAGGGACTGGGGAGGGAGAATGGGCAGTGGCAGGCAGGAGGGGTGGTAGAGCATGTGACTTAGGTGGGGACATGGCACAGGTGTGTGTTCCCCAGGGGAGTTAAGCCCCCCTATTCCCACAGTGGCAACTTCGGGGGCACTGGGCTGTCACATCCTCTGTCACATCACTTTACTCTGCTACGGCCTTCCTCCCTCCCTCCTTCCTTCTTTTTCTTTTTTAAAATACATTTTTAAAAATTTTATTTATTGATTTTATGTGTGTGGGTGCTTTGCCTGCATGTACGGCTGTGTACCACATACAGAGCCCGTGGAGGCTGGAAGTGGGTGTCAGGTCCCCGGAACTGAAGTCACAGGGCGTTGTTGAGTTGTCGTGCAAGTGCTGGGAACCAAACCCAGGTCCTCTGGAGAAGCAGCCAGTACTCTAAACCACTGAGCCGTCTCTCCAGCTCTAAAAACGTTTGTTTATGTTCCTAGTGTGTGTGCCCTCACATCTGAGTGTCATAGCTCACATATAGAGATCTGTTGGAGTCCATCTCTTCCCACACCATGTGAGTTCTGGGAATTGAATTCAGGTCATCAGGCTTGGCTGCAAGAGCCATCTTGCTGGCCCCTTCTTTTTTGTTTGTTTGTTTGTTTTTTAGACAGGGTCTCACTATGTAGGCTGCTCAGGAGCGAACCATTCTCTTGCCTCAGCAGTAGGATTGCAGGGTGTACCACTGGTCCTAGTGTTTCTCAGAACCTCCTCCTAAGCCCACTTCTCTTGTTTACTTGAGGTTGAAATTTTGGGAAGACAGAAGAAAACAACCCAGTTTTGGTGAGTCATTAATCGTTTGTGCCTCAGTTTCCCCCTCTGAGAATGGAAAAATTAACACTTTCTCCCTTCGTCTCAGGGTTTGTTCTGAGCAGGACGCGTCTGTCACTTGGTACATTCTTAGCAAGTGTCTGCCAAGATCACTTCAAAACAGATGAGGTAGATGAGGGTAGGAGGCTGGTGGTGGTGAGGAGGGAGCAGAGGACAGATGCCAGAGCTGGCAGGGGAGCTGGGACAGGGATACAGTCAGGCTCGGAGCCTGGAAAGAGCCTGGAGGGAGGGATGTCATTTACTGCAGTGTGCAAGAGCTGGGTTTGGCAAGAGAGAATCTAGTTTTAGAGTCAGGGTGTGTTTAGGTGCCAGACAGCCATGTGCAGAGCTGGGAAAAACAAACATGGCTGCTCCATGGCTTAGAAGCTACCTGGAGGGAGGTGGAGGTTGCTGGTGTTAGAAGTAGGGATGGAGGTGAAGGTGTGGGGGGGAGGGGCTGGTGAGGTGACTGCTCTAGGGAATCAGAGGAAAGAGAAAGAGAGGGCAACACAGTCTGTGAGATTGTACATCCGTGGAACTTTCTGAGTCTGGAGTCACGGCAGGCCTGTGTCTCCAGTCTGGGTCACCGGAAGCAGAGCCTGAGACAGGAATTCCGGTGCACATGATTGATTGAGAAGGGGGAGAGAAGTGAGGGAAGAGATGGGGCAGGACCAGTCCCAGTGGGAAGTGTGTGGTATGAAGTAAACTGCTCTTGTTCACTATTTACACTCCCTTGGCCGCCAGCTCCTGCTGGACAGAGGCTGAATCTCTAGACGAGACTCCTATGAGCCATCAGCAGTCAGGATTCACTGTATCAGAGGTGGGCTATGGCCCAATAACATCCACGGGGCCTGGTGTGAGCTGGGCAGAGCTGGTGTGAGCTGGGCAGAGCTAGTGTGAACTGGGCAGAGCTGGTGTGAACTGGGCAGAGCTAGTGTGAGCTGGGCAGAGCTGGTGTGAGCTGGGCAGAGCTAGTGTGAGCGGGGCAGAGCTAGTGTGAACTGGGCAGAGCTGGGGTGAGCTGGGCAGAGCCGATGTGAGCTGGGCAGAGCTAGTGTGGGCTGGGCAGAGCTAATGTGAACTGGGCAGAGCTGGGATGAGCTGGGCAGAGCCGATGTGAGCTGGGCAGAGCCGATGTGAGCTGGGCAAAGCTGGGTCCCTTGGACTTGACCAAAAGACTTCTTCTGGACTAAGGCAAGCAGTCCTCACCCAAAACACACAGGAGAATTGCCCTGGTAGAAGAGGCACAGGAGACCTGGAAAGAGTTTCCAGATTGTGTCAAGGGAATACAGCGACCTTTGACCTTTACCAGATAGTTTAGCTGAGCTGGGGCCCAGTGAACTAAAAAGATGGTATTTTGGTTACTATTCTGTAGGTGTGGTAAATCACAGAGTAACCTGCAGAAGGAAGTGTTTATTTAGGTTTGTAGTTCCAGGAGAGTCCACAGTGGCAGGGGAGACATGGCTTCAGGCCCATCAACAGGAAGCTCAGAGATCTCTTCTCAACCACACATAAGAAGCAGAGAACTTGAACTGAAAGTGGGGTGAGGCTGTAAGTTCTCAGAGCCCATCCCCAGTGACATACTTCCCCCAACAAGGCTCCACAACCTCCCCAAAAGAGCACCACCCACCGGGGACCAAGTGTCCCTGAACCTGAACCTCTGGGGACATTCTCAAGCCACCAGACATGAAGCAGGCAAGCAAAGGCTAGAGGAAGGACAGACAGCATCACTCAGAGCTATTCTTGCTGAGGATGCTCTCACTTCACCAGTGTCCACCCACCTCAGGTGCTGAGCCCCCAGAGAGAACCCTGAGTTGTCTTGGTTTAAGAACTACTGAGCCTGAGCTGGGCAGTGGTGGCACAGGCCTTTAATCCTAGCACTTGGAAGGCAGAGGCAGGCAGATGTTTGAGTTCAAGGCCAGCCTGGTCTACAAAGTAAGTAGAACAGTCAGAGCACAGAGAAACCCTGTCTTGGGAAAAAATAAAAAGAATGAAAGAAAGAAAGAAAAAGAAAAGAAAGAGAAAAACAAAACAAAAACAAACAACAAACTACTGGGGCTATAATCAGTAGAAGAGGCTACTGGGATCTGCCAAGGACCCCTGGAGGGGACTCTGGGACTCTGGAGCCTGGGCCTCCCTCTGCCTCAGTCACTGTTCTCATAACTAGCTGCTTTACCCCTCACCTCAAGGAGGAGGTCAGCCTGTGACTTTCCTTCTGGGAGGCTGTGACACTCTAGGGAGACCAGATGAGGCTGGTCTCTTTGGCAGGCTTCTGCCTTCGAGCATCTGTGCTTGCTTGTCCCTCAGGCTACAATGCTTTTCCTCTAGTCATCTGCAGATCAACTCCTTTCCACCTCAGGTCCATGCTCAGCTGCCCCTTTCTCAGTCAGGCCACACCCACCAAAAGGCAGTGGATAAAGAACTTGCTGGCAAACATAAGGACCTGAGTTCAGATCCCAGCACCCGCACTGTAAACGCTGGGCATGACGGTGAGCATCTGTAACCCCGATCCTGGGGAGGTGGAGACAGTGTGTCCTGTGGGCTCACAGCCAGTCTAGCCAAATGGTGAGCTCCAGGTTCAGAGAGACCTCGCGTCTCAAAATGCAAGTTGGAGAATGACTGAAGAGGATGCTTGTTGTTGACCTCTGACCTCCACCTGATCAGACATACACTTGCACACGTGTACACATGCATACTCACATATGTGCACACTTACGCAGGCACGTGCACACACAATGCAGTACACACATGCATGCATGTACACACCCATGTACACACACATAAAACAAGACAGTACCTTCAGCTCTGCTCCAGTTCCTGCCTCATTTCCCCCTTTGTTCTACTGCCGTGTGTGTGTGTGTGTGTGTGTGTGTGTGTGTGTGTGTGTGTGTGTGTGTTGTTTGTATCTGTCCTCTGTCATTTGCTGTCCCAACTGGCAGGCTCACAGCACCGTCCAACATCATCAGTGGCTGTGTTCCTCGAGCCCTGTGCCCTGAGCCTTTGCTTCTGCTGTTCCCACAGGACAGACTAACTTTCTACCAGACCTTCTGTTGTACATGTGCATGTGACAGAGGTCACAATAGGTCTGCAATGGGGGTCATGGCCAAAATATTTTTGGGACCATGAGGGAGTTGAGTGACTACATGTGACCCACAGAAGCAAGAATAGTAAGATGAGAAATCACGCATCTGGGACCTGGAGACCTTGTACCCCACATCCTGGCATGATTCACAGTGTCTCCTTACACTCTCCCGTGCTGATTTAAAAATATGTCTGCATATATTTTGGACATCCTTTCCTTCTAGAGTAGGGCCTAGTCCCCTCTCCTTGAGTATGGGTAGGAGGTGGTGACTTGCTTCTGATGGATAGAATGTGGTGGAAGTGTTCCCGTGTCCCTCTCAGGACTGTCCAAGACCATTAACCTCCTCACTCTCCTCCTTGGTCACTCTCCCTGGTGAGGGACTGATGCCACATGCTGTGGGAATCTAAGCATCCCTAAAAGAGGCCAGTGTGAGAGAAGATGAGGCCTCCTGTCAATAGCCTCCTAGATCCCGTGGGCTTTACCAAGAAATGTGGAGAATAAGAGGAGCAAAGTTGTCTTTCTTAGCCAAAAAGAAGGAAATGGGGAAGAGCGACCGTGATAGAACAGTCTAGAATAGCTGACTGGACAGAACATGCCAGAGTCCAGTGTGCACCTCGGCTCACCCAAATCATCCTCAGGTTCCCCCACCCCTACTTCCTCATAGGTTGGCTGGATCGGGAGATGGGTGGAGGAGACAAAGCCGGTTCACAGTCATTTGATCATCCCCCACCCACGGAGTTTGTGGGTGAGGAATGGACCATCATCCTTGCTCCAGCCAGTTCTGGGATTTTACCAGAGACTTGAATGAAGACACAAAAGATGTGTCCAGCCAAACCTCAAAAGCACAAGATGTTTTGACATGGCTGATTTATGATCCAAAACTCTCTTCCCAGGTGGAACTGTAAGCCCAAAATCAACACTCAGAAATTTAATGGTAATCAATGTAAAGTCAGATCAGAAAAATCAATCACTCTGGGAACAAGCCCAGGGCAGTGCAGTCAGTACCTTGGCAGGACTCCATCGGAGATGATCTGGCCATTTGCACTTGACCTCTGAGGGCAATGTAAACATAACGTAAGGAGGCCTGGGGAGGGTCAGGGATATCTGTACCCCATACTTATGGGCACGGGACAGCAAGGCCTGATGACCTCCTGTAGGCAAGGGTGGGTGGATGCTTGAGGAAGGAGTAAGGGTGGGGCTGAGGTGGAAGGAGAGACCCAGAAGCGTGGCCATGGCTGGGCTGAGTCAGCAGAATCAGTCCCAGGCAGGAGACGGGTTCGTAGCACCCAAGTCTTTTTCTGCCTCTGTGCAGACAAGGCTGCTGACTTTCCTGGGAACTTTACCATGGTGACAGACAGTCCTTGGTCAGGCCAGGAGGAAGGTGAGCAGAAGAGAGGGACCCGCTTTATGTTGTTGGTGTGTACACCCGCACATCCCTAGTCCAGCTCACACAGGCTCAACATCAGCCTTCACACACTCAGGTTACGCCCCACCTCATAAAATCCCCAGCATCCACTTGTCTGCCTGCAGAGCTCCTTCGCCTGTGCCCCGGTCCCCTCACTGAGACACCCACAGGCAGATAGCCTTGTCCTAGCTCTGGAAGCAGATTTAAGATTACATCTGGTACGTGGAGGCTTGAGTGTGAGCAGTATCTTGGGAACAAGAGTCAGAGAACTAGAGGAGACAGCCTAGCAGCCATGTGATACGGATGAGACCCCTGCTGAACGCCCAGGGAAACCCGTAGGCCTCTCAGAAAGGTCCAGAAGTTGGTCAAAGTTGTCACAGGAGAAGGAGGAGACAATTGGGGAAGGTGGCTTTCTCTGGAGAGTGAGAGGCCCCAAAAGGCTCAGCTGAGAGCCAACAGCAGACATTGCTCCTACCTCTGGGGGATGAGTGTCTTGTTCCTGGAGGGAGCATTAGAGTGACCCCCTGCACCTACCCACAGAGACAGGCTCATGCACATGCAAGCTGGCTGCAGCTGTCCTTCCCTGCCATGCCTAGCTGTCCCTGGGAGGAGCACATCCTAGGTGAAGGATAGTGGAAGGGCCTGAGGGAAGGCCGCTTCCCAACCCAGGATGGCTAGATGCAGTCTGCAGGCCCAAGTGAGGGCTCAGAGCTGAAATCAAGAATGGCCAGAGTGGCCAGGAAGAACATCAGGCACCTTCCTGGACAGCCTGTGCCGGATCCTGCTTAGTCAGGTCCTCTCCATACCCTGCATAGATGTCTGGGGAGGCTAGGCCTCCAGCATGTTTTCCCAGCCTGACTCTTCTCCATGGAAATCCTTGACTCCTGCAGTTAGGTGAACACAGGGAAGATCCACAGCTCTCTGCCCTTGCCCTACAGGAGCTAGCACTTCAAGTCCCAGACAGCCTGGTGGGACAGTGTTGTCCCCAGCACGAGCCCAACCTCATCTCTGTTCATTGGTTCTCTTCTCCCACTTGTGGGCCACAGCCACAGGGGCCATGAAGTTGGTGGCCAGAGACTCTGGGCCCCTCCCACCTGCAGTCACCTGGACACAGGAGATCACAGGAGATCTAGGCTGCTGCTCTCCCTCATCCTGTGGTACCTAGGCATCAGCAGCAACCTGAATCTTGCTACAGCCTCCTGCTGACTATCCCCGGCAGCATGGTGACCATCTATCTCACGGGGTACCATCAGGAGCATACACTCACCCCCCACCCCGTACTTCTTCAGCCTGATGCCCAGGCCACCGTGGACATCACAGCGTGTGCAGCCCTGGGGACCACAACTCAAGTGCTGTCATGGAAAGTCCCTCACACCTCTCTGGGACTGGATACCATAGGCCAGCACTGCCTCCACATGGAAAGCCCCCACACCCTTCTCTCTCCTCACCTCTTACATGCCCTTTACCTAGCCCAGGAGCCTGTTCCCTAGGTGATGCTTGGTCGGTTTCTGTGATGATATCCTGTTACCCCAGGAAGCATGGTTGATAGCACATTGTCTGAATGATGACCTACTAAGGCTCTGCCCTTCCTGAGGTCAGGTCAGGTGATTCCCTGTGCATCTCTGTCCTCTGAAACCACAAGTCCCAGGACCTGTTCAGATAATGGGTACCAAGTCACCTGGTCTGGGGGCACCCCTTCATCAGTTCTTCCTGTAGCACCCCATGGCAGTCAGCCAGCTTATCACACATCCCCTTCTCGCATCCCTCCCTTCTCTCTCCTCCCTCCCTCCTAACTCTTCTCAACTCCTGGAATAAATCTGCTCAGCTGATCTTGGCACCTGTGGCCTTAGTTGTGTGCATTTGACAAACGGTTCCGTTGGATTAGCTCAGGACAGCAACGGCAGTCTGAATTGGGGCAGGGACAGGCCTGGAGAAGGCTAGACATTGGGCCTGCCCCTCAGTGGTCACAATAGCACAGCAGTCCTCTCTTGTCCCCAGCAACCAGTCTAGTGGGAACTGGATTGCAGGACCTCCAATGGAGCCCTAGATATTGTCCACGCCCAACCAAGTCCATAGATGAGGGATTTAGGGACTCAGAGCTCAGCATCATCAAGTGACTTGCTAAGGGCACACATCTGGTCTGAGATGCCTGAGAGTACCACAGCTACCTCAAGATCCACGCCAGTGCTCTGCCCACCACCCTGCCTCACCTCTGGGTGCTTTAGTCAGCCACGCCTCCTCTTTCCTGCTCATCTGCTCTGCTGACCACAGTCATTGCCTCTCATTTCCTTCTTCTGAAATACCCAGAGGGAAGGGCCTTACGTATAGCACAGAATGGCACGATCTCAAACCCTGAACCTTTCTCTGACTTGATGGGTGCCTCAGCTGCCCCATCTGTAAGATGGAGTGAAATCTGTTATATGCACTTCCTACTATTAGCGTGAGGTTAAAGGAGTATGCAGGCAACACATTCGGTATGATGCTGGCACAAAGGGCTGCGACTATACTCAGTGGCTGAGCATGTGTCTAGGGTGTGCAAGGCTCTGAGTTCTACCTCTTACCCTGAAAAAAAAAAAGATAAAAACAAACATCAGACAGTGCTGGCACGGATAAACTCAATCTTGTCCGTTGTTATTATTAGTGGGGTCCTTCGGGCCGCTGTGTGTGGCTGGGCGGCTGTGTGCTGTACAAAGCACCTGATCCGCCCTTCTGTGTACCCTGGGAGCTGCACCTGCCCTGGGGAAGGTATGCTTTCCAATCGGAGGCCAGAGGGGGCATCTTTTCCTAATTTGCACGAAAGTGCTGCAGAATGCAGCCCTGTGTGCCCAGCTGTCATGTGAGGGGCACAGGGCAGGATTCCAAGCCATAGCTCTCATCTGGGGGACCACAGTGGCTGGATTCTGCCATCTAAGTTCCCCCTTGGGTACCATGGTCATTTACAGTGTTCCAGAAATCCCATTTAAAATGAAGTGTCCTCAGGAACAATAATGTCCTAAAAATAATCAGCTCTTATCATCATTTCCCTGATCATTGCTACCATTATTTTAGACCTCAAGTGGATTAGCAGCCATCAGGCAGAAGGCAGGGTAAGCCCCAAGGACAGCGGGAAAAGGAGCCGGGAGTAGGGATAGGCAAGCAAGGAATGGGAAGGCACTTCTGCCCCAGGGCTGGGGACAATCTTCCTCTGGTTGGGGCAGCTGAATGAGTGAGTGTGAGAGAGAGAGAGAGAGAGAGAGAGAGAGAGAGAGAGAGCCTGTGTGCATTGGGCAGATTTAAATAACACTATAGAAGTAGTGCGTCTTAGCGCCCCCTCCAGGTGAACCCCAACACTGCACATTTGTACAAATGATTTATTAAGTAACTACTTCCAGGTCATGAGGTGGAGCTGGGAAATCAGGGAAGGAAGCTGAAGAAACCAAGCAAGGACTGGACCTTAGGCGTGGCCCCTATGTAGCAAACCTGAGTGTAAACTTCACCTCAGGGGCTGTCTCCCCCGAGGCAGGGTACTAGACTCTCCACTTTGAGACATTAGTTACCGGGCACCGAGGTCCAGAGGGAGGATGGAAGATAATAAGTCCCAGGCATTTCCAGCTTTTTTGCTATGGCTGCAAGCAGGTCAGGTCTGGAAGTCCCACTGCAGTCCCCAAAAGTTTTCTTGGGAACTGGCCACTGAAACACATAGAAGCCTCCTGCTGCTGCACATGGAACCAAAGTACTCTAGGGCAAGGGTACCTGCGGTGTCTTCTCCATGGGACAGGGTGATGATCCGGCCTCATCCTTGCACTTAGAATTTCCATTTGTTCAGTCAATCAGTGTCAAAGCCAGGACCTGTGGGCACCTGGACAGGCAGGCTTACTTGAGACCATGACCCTGGTACCCAGCTATGTTAGCCATTGAGACTATGACCCTGGTACCCAGCTGTGTTGGCCATTGAGACCATGACCCTGGTACCCAGCTGTGCTGGCCATTGAGACCGTGACCCTGGTACCTGTGTTGGCCATTGAAAGTTTTCCTCTTTTAAATTCTTCTGTTAGGTGTTTTGCCACAGTGATGTGAAGGCAACTAAAACAGCAGTGGCAGCCATCTGATGCCGCAGGGACACTCAGGGTCAGGCATCAGCCCCAGGCACACACTGGACCCATGCTCCTTCTTTTGCAGCCCTACCAGACCCAGAAGAGCCAGAGGAGGGGTGTTTCTGAGCCCTACCCTTCCAGGACAACCTTTTGCCTAAAGATGAAGAGAATTTTACACCCCCACCCCAGATGGCTCCAACCTTGAGACACAGAGCCAGAACTCCAGTTCAACATCTGAGTCTGCCCATCAGTGCGTGGAGGTCCTTAGCACTTCCTGGACTTCCCAGGACTCCAGGGGCAGGGTAGGTGCATTGGTAAGAACTGTCCAAGAAACAGATGCGAGAGATGTATTGTTGGTTCAGAGCCAGGTCTGTTTTAAGGACTTGGCTCAGCAGTTGCTAAGGCTGGTAAGTCGGCAGTTACAGAGTCAGCTGGTGCATTGGAGAGCCAAGACGGTTTGACACTGGAGGCCAAGTGCAAAGGCCTCTGCTGGAGGATTCCCTCTTCTTCAGAAAAGGTCAGTCTTTGTCTCTATTAGACTGTCAATGGACTGGATGAGCCTTGCCAACATTACGCTAGGCATTCTGCTTAGTTGTTGCTCATAAAACCTCTCTCACAGGGACGTCCAGAATGAGGCTTGGCCAGGTATTTCTGTGCTACACCTGGGCCAAGTGGACACATGGAATTAACCATCATGCTAGGCAAGCATGCTCAGCTGAAAACCGAGGAAGATGAGAAAGAACTAAGGCCAAATGCAGATACATGTTGTTTTAGAAAGAGAGTGAGACCATTCCCTCTCTCTTAAGCTGGGTCATTACCCTTCAGTTCTGCAGAGGCTCATCTGAGAGTTAATTTTTTTGTTTGCATATAAGAGCATTTCAATTAAAAAGCACTGGAAACTTGCCTCCATTTCTTTGGCAAATAGTCTTGTTACCTCCCACCCCCTAAAAAATAAATAAAGAGACAAAAAAATTAAAAGCCAATATTGCAGTTTTAAAGACAAGACAGTTCTTAAGCAGAGATGGGTGGGCTCTGGGCAAAGGGATATTTGTATATACAGGGACTTTTCACATCTGTCACCTTCTGCTAGAAGTCCTTGAACGGTGGCACTAATTGAAACCACACAGCACAGCAGGACCAGCCTTCCTCTCTCATGGTGTGAATGGAACCTCTGCCAGACTCACTTGATGCCAGAATTTCCTCCACGATAGAAGAAGAGTGACTTGGGAGGGCACAGAGCTCCCTAATAGTTAGGTCATCAAAATTGCTCAGGGCAGCTGCTAAAATGTGGATTTCCCACACTCTCCCCCCCCCCCCCAAAAAAAAGAAATCTCTAAGGAAAAGGGCCAAATATCAACTTTTTCACCATCTGCCATGGCAATGATGGCATCTTGGGGCTGGATGTAAGTGATAGGAGGAGCCAGGGTGTTGATTTCTGTTTCAGCAGAGAGCCAAAGGTATAGAAAAGACTCCAGAGATGAGCAAACCTTGAGACAGAAATGAGGACGGGTGTGCACATCAGCATAAAAGGAGAAAGGAGTCAACCAGGAAGAGTAGCAGTGGCTGAGGAACCGGGTGGTAGGAATGGAGGGGCCTTACAGGAAAGGTGCTAGATGCTAGGCAAATGCAAAAACAGAAACCAAGAAACAGGCATGCAGGGAGCATGATGTGGTTGGTCCACAAAGTAAAATGAAAGATGAAATGAGAAAAAGAGGATCACCTAATGGATGCTGGAGGACTTATGTTCCAGAGAAGATAAAGTTCTAAACATGTATGCACCAAACAACATAGCAACTAAACACAAAGGGCAGTAAGTGTTACAGATGAAGGAGTGTTGTAAAAAACAAAAAGAAATAAAGTTAAGACCAGAGAGATGTGTCGGCGGGTAAAGGCACTTGCTGCCAAACCTGACACCTGAATTTAATCCCCAGGTCCCACGGGATGGAAGAAGAGAACCAATTCCCATTAATTGTCCTCTGACTTCCACATGTCTGCATGTACACACACACATACAAACAAATCGTGTAATTTAATTTTTAAAAATTTAACCTAAGGGCTTCAATGCAGACTTTTCAGACACGGCTAGGGGACTGCAAAGAAGCAAAGACCGTGCTGTCCGTTGTGATGGTCGCCGCTGGCCACCTGTGGCTATCAAGCACTTGTCAGTAATCAAGTTGAACTGAGATATGCTTTAAAAGTAAGCTATTGTGATGGGTAACCCTGGTTGTCAACTTGACAGTATCTAGCATCAAGACAGAGACAAGTGTCTGGGCAAACCTGTAGAGGATTTTCTTGACTAGATTAATGGAAGTGCGACGACCCACCTTAAATGTGGGTGGCACCTTCTGGAGGTGGCCCAGGTACAAGGAGGTTCCAGGGAAACGCTGTGGCTCTGCACCTGCTTGTCTTGGGGTCTTGCTGGCAAGTTCATCCTCTCTGCTGTTGCAGCTGCCATCTTTTAGTAACACCAGAACCCAACTTCCTCAGCCTTCCAGTCTGGGGTAAAGACTGGTACTCTCCAGGAACCCTCCAGACCTCCAGCACCAGTTGGATCGGCTGAGGTCCACAGCCCGGTAGGATGAAAAGTCATCCATTTTCAGCCTCTTCGGTGTGGAGACAGCCATCGTTGGACTCTCTGAACTGTGTGTGTGAACCTATCTAACGAATGACCTGTTAATACATACCCATTCTGTCAGTTCTGCTCCTTGAGGGAACCCTGACTAGTCAAGATACAAACACCATATTCCAGAGACTGCAAGACTAAAAAGTAAAGGGTGCTGCTAATTTTTAGATTAATTACTTCCTAAAATGTTAATATTTTGGATGCAGCAGGTCAGATAATGTTATCAAATGTATTTTCCCTTTTGTCATAGTTGTTTTATACTGGGAGTTACACTCTGGGCCCCGCACATGCTAAGCACACATGCTACCACCAAGCTACTCTCTCAGCCTCTGCTTTTATTTTTTCAAAATGACCCAAAGGAAATGTCAAGTACCTGTGGCCCATACGTTGCTATTGGACAGTACTGACTTGGAGGAAGGAAATACTGTGAGTAGCTCACCATCTGCAAGGCCTTTCCAGAAATCCTGCTTTTGAACCAGGAATCCTCTCCAGATGGTTAATATGGACGGCCAACTTGACAGGGTTTAGAATTGTTATGCATTCCTATGTCTAGGCATCCATGAGTGTGTTTTTTGAAAGTCTTAACTGAGGAGGGCATCATTTAACTGTGGGCGGTACCACAGGCCCAGTTTCCATTCCTGGCCCTGCATCCACACACTAGCCTGAGAAATGCAAGACTGCAGTCCCTCTGGAGACAGAATGGAAGGCATCTCTATGGGGATGGCACGTTGGAACTGAAGATCTAAGACCCTAATGGTTTCCTTTTGTGGCATTGGGCTAGGACACAGGCCATGAGACCTCAAACCACCATGATTCAGGACAGCTTCGACTCTCATGTCAGACTCCTTAGAAACCAGGTGGCCTACAGCCCCAGCTCCGGTAAGAATGAGGGGCTCAGATTATATGATTATTGCTACAGATTCGTAATTCCAGGCAGGAGGCCCTTGTGGCAGACAACTTTCTGACACTGTAGCAAACCACCTGAGGTCATTAACTCCTAAAGTCGGAAGGTTTGCTTTGACCCACAACTGTAGAAGCTTCTGTGCATGATCTGTGGCTCCGCAGCTTTGAGCCTCTGGCGAGACAGCGTATTGTGATATGAGAATGTGTCAGCGCAAAAATCACTCAGGAGGACAGCCAGGAAGCAAGAGAGGCAAGGTTTCCCATCCCCTTCCAGGCCACACCCACAAAGACCTAAGTACCTCCCACTAGGTCCCAACCACTGCCCTGGGAATTAAGCCTTTAGGGGACATTCAGGATCTAAGCCTAGCCTTGAGTGGACATCTACATAGTTGACTCACCTTGGTTTGCCCAGAAAAGTCTAGATTTTGCTCCTGGGGAAATCTTTTATCCTAAGCAGACCGGGATACTTGGTACCTCTGCCTACGGTGGTCAGGGCAGCTACTTGAGGCCCGACCTGCTGGGAACAACACCAGGCCTTTGCATAGGTCAGGGCTCCACCTTTCACCCAGAACCACCAGGGATGAGGTCCCCAAATCAGAATGCCTGCCCCCCAGGAGATGCTACTGCCTGTTGGGGGCCACGACGAGAAGGACTCTTTTGTGGGCACAGAAACCTGTCTAGGGAGCGCATCCAGAGGAGCCAGACTGATGTCTTCATGGTCCTTCAACCAAGGTGACAGTGGCATCCCTCCCTCCCCCTCAGTAATCCAGTGGTGGCTGTCAGAAGGGGTTGGTGAAGGCAGATAGGAAAACCAAACTGAGTTCCGCCATCATATCTGGAATTATAATGAGTGCTTTACTGGTGTGAGCTCCTTCATCATTCCTGCTGCTTCCCAGAGGGGTCCGTCTGTTGAGTGACTCCAGCTGGACATGCCCAGGCCCCAGAGCCTGGCAATGGTAGTTTGGAAGAGTCTAAGTGGCCCCTTCCCAGACCTGGGAAGAGATGCCTCTGCTTGGGCTCACTGGGTGTGGGATCCCCATCCAGAACACTCTCCTGGGTTCTTTCTGTTGTTGACGATGGCAGTGACATGCAGCCCAGGAAAGGACAGGCTTGTGTTAGAGGAACTGGTTCTGTGAAGGGCTGAGAAGGTCAGGAGGCAGTTCTCTGCCAGAGCAGGGCAGCCTTAGAGGAAAAGAGAGCTTGTCAGTGGCTGCTCTGTCCTGGTCATTGGCTCTTGGGTGATGGGTACCTTTCTGCACTCCTGGTCGTAACATTGTCCTTTTCTTGCCTAAGAGCCATCATGTAGCTCTGGGCCTGGATGACTGTGGTAGCTTGAATAAAGATGGCCCCCACAGGCCCATAGGGAGTGGCACTATTAGGAGGTGTGGCCTTGTTGAGGAAGTGTGTCTCATTCTCTTCTGCCTGCCAACCAGATGTAGAACTCACAGCTCCTTCTCCGGCACCATGTCTGCCTGTGCCCCACCACGCTTCCCGCCACGTGTCTAATGCTAAACCTTTGAAACTGTAAGCCAGCCCCAATTAAATGTTTTCTTTTGTAAGAGTAGCTGTAGTCATGGTGTCTCTTCACAGTAACAGAAACCCTAACTAAGACAGTGGCTATAACCAGAGCTCAGCTTGCCTACCTGCTAACATGTCATGGAACCCCTCAGGGATCCTCTGCTGTGGTGTGATCCCGTTCTCAATCCTGCCTCTGTGGGAAGCATGCAGACACAGCCAGCACACAGCAGGGATGCACAGAGCATAATAACAGGTCTTTATCCTAACACATAGCAAGCAACTAGCGTGTCTCTGGGGCTTGGGATTGGGGGTGGGGCATGTGTCTTAGAGCAGACTACCCTCACCAGCATCCCTGGGTCACGAGTGGGAAGATTCTTCTGGATAGAAGTAAGCATGGGCCACAGAGAAAGCAAAGAGAAACAGGTCACTTGGCATTTGGCATTCTCTGGCTGTGAGGCTCCAGTATGTCTTGGCCGATGCTTCCACCGTCAGGGATGGAGGGAGGAATGACAGAGACACAGCAGAGAAGCAAAGGCAGCAGCGGAGGAAGGGAGGCCATAGATCCCAGCTTCCGGAGGAGACCCCAGCTGCCCTTGAGATGGAGACACAATGGAACACTGAATGTGAGTCTAGCATGTGGATGCTCCTGACATGGAAGGTGTTTCTGGAGTCACGGGCCAGGGAGGCACCTTTTAGGTCACTGAACTAAATGCCACCTACAAACTTGCTCCCTGTGGTGGCAGTTGTCCCTGGGGGGTGACTTCTGTGTGACAAGCCTTCCTAAAGCTTGGTGACTTACAACAGCTAGCTGATCATTGGTTAGACTCTGCAGTGAATGTGGGTGCCGAGGTGGGGGCGTTTTTCCTATGGAGCTATCCAGCTAGCCCTTTGACCAGAGCCAGGTCTGAAAAGGGTTCATGCCTATGTCCAGGGCTTCTGGGAGCTTCAGTGACGTGGGAAACAACTCTGCTCCTTGAAGGAGGAGCTGGTCACCCACAACACCAAGGGCATTGGTAGAGGGACAGGTGAGCTGTGAGAACCCCAGGAGATAAACAACCCACCTCAGCCATGTGGAACTTTCTAGGGGTATTATTTTAATAGTGTTGATCTCCAGCCCTAACATCTGATCACCTGTAGAGTAGACTTCCACACTTCAGCTTTCTTCTTGGAACCCAAAGACCTTTTCTCTCCTCAGGGTCTTTGCTGGAGGGTAGGGCCCTTCCTGACAGGGTGCCATGTGAACAGGAACAGAAATTCTGTAGTGAGTCAGTCCTGGGTGGCACCTAGCTCCACAGATAAAGGGCCTGCCTGAACCTCCTGGCACAGGAAGGCCAGCACTGAGCCTTAGTCCTGGTCCCCTCCACCTTGGCTGTTCCCTCTTCTCTGTTTGGTGAGCACCTGATCATTTTCTGGTGCTCAGTCTGCTGTGGTTTCCCTAGGTCCCCTCAGGCCACACTCAGGAGAGAACATCTTTTCACCTCCCACTGCCCTCTGTAATACCCTAGTAGGGCCGGTACCCTGACCTTGACTCACTCACTGCACATCTGTCGTCTATGAACGTGGATGTTCTCGCACACGGAAGAGGGAGCTTTATTCACTCATTTATCTCAGTGCCAAGCACACAGAGGGGCCCTGCATGTGCTTGGTGAATGACTGTGTGAATGTATATACACTGGCTGGGCTTTCCCAGAACTCAGGCATCCTTCATCCTTTCAGTGCCTCTCCTTTACCCCTGGAGGGGACCAGGCTTCTGCCCCTGTGCTGTGGCCACACGATGACACACACTGGCTGCTGTGGCATCAAATATCCCAACATTGACATGGTCCCACTGCAGCCTGATGGGGAGGAAAAGTGCACCTCCACCTGAGCCATCTTTGCTTACCAATGTAAAATGAAACCGGCCGAAGTCTGACTCACTGCCCTGAGCCCAGAGGAACACTCCCCCCCCGAGACTTCTGCGTGTAAAGTAGGCTTGCATTCAAGTCGTCCTCTCTTCTCAGTGGCTCTGTGAGCCTGGATCAGTCACCTGGTCTCAGAACTCTGTAGCTGGAGTTATCTCCAGTTCCACCTGGGGCCGGCAGCCACTCAGACTCAAATAAACACACAGACGCTTATATTATTTAAACGGTTTGGCCTAATGGCTCAGGCTTCTTGCTATCTAGTTCTTATATCTTAAATTAACCCATTTCTATAAATCTGTACCTTGCCACGTGGCTCGTGACTTACCAGTATCTTACATGTTGCTTCTCATCGCGGCGGTGGCAGCATCACCCGACTCAGCCTTCCCATTCCCAGAATTCTCCTCTCTCTTCGTCCTGCCTATACTTCCTGCCTGGCTACTGGCCAATCAGCACTTTACTTATTAACCAATCAGAGCGACACATCCACAGCATCGAGAACATCCCACAGCAGAACCCCCTCTCATCTCTTCACCAGTAAAATGAAAGCACTGGCTTTGATCAGATACCGTAGGTGGCATGTAACAGGCACGCGACGCCTGGTCCTTCCCCAATCTCAGGCCCACGACCATCTCTGGCAGAGGAACGGCTCCATAACGTTGCAGCGCTACTGGTGAAACTATTCCCATGGGATGTTACAGGAGCTGGGTGAGTGATCAGGTGTGAGTGCTAAGTGGTCCTGGAGCACGGCTCTTGATGATGTGAAGCTGCCATGTGATACTGTGCCTACATGAGCAACAAACAAGCAGACAATAATCCACCCTCCTCACACTGGGCAGCTGATACAATGACATACAAATACATACATACATACATACATACATACATACATACATACATACACACATACATCATACATATGTATATGTGTGTATATATATGTAAATGAAAGAAGAAAGTGGGGTCCAGCAGCCAGCACGAATGATCAGGCTTGGCTGGTGGCAACGCTGGAGTTTAAATACAAACTCTGAGCCAAGGATGCTCTCCTGCTTAGAAAGACACAGAACAGAGCCCAGCAGATGCACCTTGCACACCTCTCCTCACAGTGCATCATAGCCTCAGGCATCAGGCCATTATTCCATTCTGAGGGAGGAAACCAAGACATGTGAGGGTGAGGGATTTCTAGGAGGTACAGTGCACTGGTTGTACTTGTAATAACCTAAAATAACCTTGGGAAAAAAATGAGTTTATTGAAAAAATTATCTAGATCAGTGTGTGATGACTCACCCCTAACAGGCTTGAGGGTCATCTGGCCCAAACAAGTAAAAAAGATACTTTCTGAGAGCCAACCTGGGTGTACCTAAGGGCCTTAGCAACAGCAGCTAAAACATGATCTGGAGATGACCTGGACCAATGAGAGGCAGCCATGTCACACCAGCAGATGCATATTCATCAGACTTTCCCCCAAGGTGGGGTGGAGGGTATGTAAGAATTGCTGAATAAACTGAGCTTGTTGTTTTGACATTCTCCCAGAGTCTGTGTCGTTGACTCTGAGCCTACTTGGCCCCCTCCCCCAAAGGGAACAACAGCACAGGACCCTGCCACAGATCAGGTTGGCCTGTGGGCATGTCCTTAGGGATTGTTTTGATGGTTAGTTGATACAGGAAGACCCAGCCCATAGTGGGCAGTACCATTCCCTAGGCAGGAGGTCTAGTACAGTATTAGACAATAAGCAAGGATGTCTTTATCTTTGCCCTTGACCATGGATGGGTTGTGACTAGTTGCTTGAGTTTCTGCTTTGACTTCCCTAAAGCTATGGACTGGAACCTGGACTGTGTGCCAAATAAAGACTCTCTCCATTATGTTGCTTTTGTCAGGGTAGTTGTCATAGCAACAGAAACAAAACTAGAATATACAGAAAGCAGATGGTAGAACTGGGGTTGGACTATAAGAAGAGCCCACTCTTGACTACCACAGTAGTCATTTCAAGCCAAGCATGGGTACAGGTAAGTGACATGTGAAAGTGGCATACTTAGTTCTGGGCATCAATTGTTTTTCAAGCCCATGACATGATCCCATGCCAAACTGGCAGGGGCATTGCTCAGTTCTCAAGCCTCTCCCTGAGGCTGCTTTGATGACTGGGATCATACTTGACCCCAACAGTCCCTCCTGCTTGGTCCTTGCTCTTCTGTCTCCAAGGGCAGACAGGCAGGAGTTATCCAGCAGTTTCTCTTGACCAGATTCAAGAAGAGAAGGGTGGAGTTTCATTTATGTGTTCACTGTATGATCATAACTGAAATGGAGCTGTGTATCACCAATACAAACAACAGATAAATCTACTGAGCCTCAAAATACCATTTATGCTTAACACTACTTCAATATTATGTTTTTTAGCCCACTGACTGCTCAATCCTATTATTTAATGCCTTAATAAGGAAACACGTATTTGCTACATTATAAATTTGTGTTTTTAATACTTTGATATCATTTTAATATAATTAGTACACTTTGTAATCCTCTGCATTTTTATTGCATGCATCGAGAAACATCATTCCCAGAAGGGATCTGGAAACTTCTTCAGACTGACAAAGGGTCCTTGACTGAAGAAATACTTAGAGGCAATCCTTTGAGGCAAGGATCTATAATTACATATTGTAATTTCTAGTTGACATAAGATCAGTTTAGGAACAGAGAAGTCAGGCAAACTGCCCAAGGTCACAGTAAGGGAAGAGTGAAGATTTAAGAAGCTAGATGAGAGCCCGTCTTCTTGACCAGCATGCTGGGCTGGGCCTCCCAGGCTCCTGTAGGCCGCCAGCCCTTTCTTCTGCTACTTTTCTTATAGATTCTACAAGATAGAACATGATTGTTGCTTTAACACTCTGCCTCCCAAATGCCGTGAGGGGTAAGGCTGGCTTCATTCATCTCTGAATTCATACAAGCCCTGAAAGGGTTCAAATAAAAGTTTTGAGTGCACATGTCTGTAACCCATAAATGCCTCATACATGACACCATTTCACCACTTTAAAGAGGGCAGAAAAGCCCCAAGCCAGAGAGTCTGTCACACTTTATAATGCCATCAGCATGGGGCCTTGTGTCTTTATAGCACTTTGGATGTGCCCCAGAATCTTTATGTCCCTTTGACTGAAGTCATAAGCATAAATTTGTCAGGATGTGAACAGGGCTCATCTTCTGTGTCCTAGAGAGAGAAATGGAAGCACCATGGCTCTGAGCCCAACACCCTCATCCACCAAACAGGGACCATGAGAGTGCCTTTGTGACCAATGCAAGGCCTGAGACAATGGTAACAGTTCAAATGTGCTCCTGGTGCTAAGCAAGGCCACGGCCACTGTGGGTGCCACCTGGGACCAGTGCAAGGATGACACGGTGGTGGCATCCCAAGGATGATGTGATTGAGACCAGGTGGGTTCTGACTCCATCTTGGCTACATGCCTGAGTCAAGATCCTGCCTTCTCGGACCTTCAGTTCTCGAGCGACCAAATGAGAGGACCTTGCAGGATCTGTAGGCGTGGCTTGGGACACCTTCACTGAAAGTCTGTGTGGGAGACACCCCACAAACCTCACAGCCAGTGGGGAGACCATCATCAAGAGGTAAAGAACCAGCTTTGCAAGGTACGTGTCAAAACGTCCAGAGTCTGATCTCAGGGTTTATTTCTCTTACACATTTAAACACAGTAAAATTTTGGGGAAAAGGTCACTACGTGACAATTACCACAACAAAGCTTAAGCAGAGCTACAGAGAAACTCGCCAGCCAAGTAGCAAGGCGCCTGTGACCTTTACAGTAAGAAGGAGTTCTGGTGACTGATAAGGAGCTCACTCAAGGCAGGGCCCTGATGGGTTCTATTCACTGAGCGGGGAAGCTCAGGATTAGGGGCTCAGGATATTGGGGCATTCAGGAAGGATGGCTCTACAGAAGAGCAAAAAGATCACCAGGTTGTCAGCCAACAGTCACTCCAGCCTCCCGGGGGTCAGTCACTTCCTGCCCTTGAAGAAAACAGGCCCAAGTGTTTGACTGGCTCCTCCGGTCTTTGAGCTGAGCATCCTACATCGGTGTACCGTGGGTCTGGAAAGCAGGAGCAGGGCTGCTTCTGTCGGGCCTTTTGGTATAGTCTGGGCAGGGTCTTGCTCTCAAGCACGATTTGATGCACTTGTAAGATCCTTCCTTCCCCTCCTCACTTCCATCAGTGAGTCAGGATCTCCCTTGGCACACACACACCCAGGTCCTCTACCTCGCCTCCCCTGTGCCCTGCAGTTCTCTTCCTTTTACACTTCGGTTCTTACAGTGAGTTTCAAGGATCCTTGTATCTGCCCTCATGTACAAGACTGACTGCACAGAGCCTCTTCCATTGTAAGTGGGGTCACTGGTAGGGCCAGATAGCTGTTCCTATACACACATATCACACACACACACACACACACACACACACACACACACACACACACACACACCACATACACATACTCTCACACATGCACACATGCCAATACACAGGTACACACACATACATACTTTCACACATTCACACATACATATGCACATTCACAGGCATGCACACATATACGTACGCATATGCATACACATACACACACTCACTTGGGGGAGCCGTAGACCTGTGGTAGGGGTGGTGTGGGCAGGAGTGAACTGGCCCACCCATAACAATGGCTGTGAAAACCTATTGAGTAGCTTTTCTTCCCCAAATGACTTTGCAAATATAAAATTGTTTTATATTATGACCAGAAAAAAAGAATTTTAGAAGAGGTTAACATGGGATTTAATGACTGTGGAGCAATAACGTTCCTTGTATCAAATTAAAATTCTAAAGCTGCCACAGGAAACAAGTGTGTTAGGAGCTGCCAAGAGTACGTATGTTATTACTAGGGGATGGCTTCATTGTCCTGAGTGTTCTTCGTCCTGCATTCAAATTGGCGAGTGTCTCCACTGGAATGAGACTCTAGGCACACCAGGAGCGAACCCCAGCCAAGGAAGTCCTGAGAGACTAAGGATTTCCTTAAGCCCAAACTGGAAGACAGCCTTATGTTTCCTGCAAGCAGCAGAGTGGAATGGATGTGTGCAATGGGGTTTGAATGGCTTGGCCCACATGCTGTGTGGCTTCAGGCAAGTCACTTTGCTTCTCTGAGCTTTCATCCCCCCACACTTGTTAGTCTGTGTGGAGGACATATGTAGTGGGTAGCCATTCCAGCTTTGGTCTGGAAGTTCCAACCCCCATTGAGGCTTCGGTAACTATCACGCCTACAAGGCGGGGCCAAGAGAGGGCCCTGAAGACCCGAGATCCGGATGCCTTCTCTTGGTTCCCGGACCCTGGACACTAGAGGTAGACTGAACAGAGTTCTCCAGAGAACACCACCGGACTGTGCTACATCTTCCTCAGACCCTGTGGCCTATCTCTTCATTTGTGAGTTACCCCACAAAATAAACCTCCTTTTTAACTACGTGGAGTGGCCTTAATAATTTCACCAACAGACATATGTTGAAAGGACACAGGCCGAAGCTTTGGAAGCTCCTCATAGGCTGCTGAGTGCTGATGATTGATGAGTCCTTTGGTTAGTCTCCTCCCTGTTCCCGCCCCTCCCCGATACTGAAGTCTGCTACCCATCTATGCTATTTAATATCCGTCATTTGTTATGCTCTTCCTGAGGGCCAGGTATCCTCTCGTTCACTATCTAAGGCAGTATTAATCATTCCATTTTATAGAGTAGGAAAATGAGGCTTGAGTTTCCCAAAGCCACAGGACCAGGGCCAGGAGATGGCAGGGACTGAAACCCAGACCCTTCTGGCTTATAAGATTTTCCTCTGATGCTTCCGAATATCCCAGATCTGCAGCTTTAAACTGCATAACTCCCCACAAGGTGAAGGGCTCAGTTCCGGTCCTTCCTCACCCCAGCACAGTGCTCTCCCAGCATCCTATCACGGTGAGGTTAGTAGAAAACAGCACTTGGTGTGGGTGTTCTCTTAAGGTCAGTTCCAGAAACATCTCTCTAGAAGCCCGAGCATTCACAGTCAAGGGAGCCTGCCAACCGAAGAACACCTTCAAAATGGACAAAATGGATCACAGCTTGGTGTGTGTGTGTGTGTGTGTGTGTGTGTGTGTGTGTGTGTGTGTGTGTGTTGCTATTAATCCTAGCTTGCCAATACCAGATTTTAAAAAAATGTTAAACTGCAGACGAGGAGGTAGTTATTCCTGCAGCCCCATGGTGTGGTTTTGAAATATCTTCTCAGAAGGAAAGCTAGGCGGAGAACTAGAAATCTATTAAATGTGCAGAACCGAAGAATAAGGAGCATCCATGAGAGTCCTTCGAAACATTGTCAAAGGCTTGCCAGGTCAGGGAGGGCTGGCCCAACACTGCCAATTAGAGCAAATGGGAAACAGGCCTCAGTCTCGGAATTAAAGATGAAGAGCCGCAGTTAACCTGTCTCCTAACAGAAAACACGGCCCTTAATGCCTCATGTAATTTAATATTTTAAATTATGACTGTAAGCATCCAAGCCTCCTGTTGAACAATAGAAGACGGCAATAAAATTCTCAGTGGGGCTTTGGCTAGCATGGTCACAGGAATAATGGCTATGGAGCCAGAGCTGAGCTGGCCAGCAGAGCAGGGCTTCACCCTTATTCCCACGACTCAGTCCTACGTTCCAATAACCATCTTCTTGCAGCAAGATTTATGCTCAGTGGCCTTTGGAGGATGAGATATACTTTGGAGGATGATGTGAGTAGTAAGGTGCCCCCATCAGCGTTTAGAGGGTCCTGGCTATTCCAGGGGACCCATTTTAATTATGGTTCTCAAGGCTGAGGAGACGGCTCAGTCAGTAAGGTGCTTGCAACCATGACAACCTGAGTTCCACCCCTACAACCACATAAACGGACAAACATGGTGTGTTGATATGGGATTGCCGTGTCAGGGTTGGGGACGCTGGAGCTGATGAATCCCTGGTGCTTGCTAGCCAGCCTAGACTACATACATGCCAAGTTCCAGGCCAGCAAGAAACCCTGTCTCCAAACACAAGGAGGATGGGCACCTGAGGAACAACAACCAAAGTTGTCCTCTGACCTATACCCTTACACACACACACACACACACACACACACACACACACACACACACACCATACATTAAGCTGTATGTGATAGCTAATCTTGGTTGTCACTTGATTACACCTGGAATTAACTAAAAACCCACGTTTGCGGCTGGGCACACCTGTGACGGACTTTGCTTGATTGGATCATTTGAGGTTGGAAGACCCTTCGTAAATCTGGGCTGCACTTTCTGTGGCAGCCTATTTAATGACTGGGAAGAAGGATGCTTTTGCTCTTTGCCGCTTGCCTTCATTATCACAGGCAGGTTCATCTCTCCTGCTGCTGAGGCATTCCTTCACTGGTATTAGAGCCTACTTCTTCAGGATTCCAACATAGACTAAAGACCAGCGGAGACAACCAGCCTGTGGACAAACTTCTATCAAATTCTTGGCCTTTCTGTCAGAAGACAGCCGTTGTTGGACTAGCTGGACCACACACAGCCTGTAAGCCACTCTAATAAACCCCCCCTTGATAGATACAGATTCATTCTATCAGTTCTGTCCCTCTAGAGAACACTAATACACTGTGCCAGAAGACCCAGAGGCGGTCTTTGAAAAGCCCTCCCCTTGATTGTTCTTAGCACCCAGGGTTGAGAACAGTGCTTTAGAAGATCATGGCCCTTACAAGGCAGAGAAAGTGGGCCTTGGTTATACTGGAATGAAAGGCACAACCCCTGTCTTAGCTGATGGGAGGAGGAGGAGGAGCTATGCAAATGAGAAGGCAGATCCAGAGAGCCAAACAGAACCAGCAGGTAATGCAGCCCTAGAGAGACTCTGGGTATAAAACCAGGACCTGGGACCTGAGGCTGAGCTCCACACTATCTAAGAAACAATATCTTATTGTATGGGAAGGGGTGCAGTAAAGAAACCACTGAAATGGCCACTCCATTAACTGGGCAAGGTTTTTAACATGGATAAGAGAGAGAAAGTATTCAGAGGCATCTGGAAGAGTCCAGGGCAGAGAAAAAAGAATGCTGATGGACATGGGCAACAGACTGGACATGACCAGGGCTCTCTTGAGAGAAGAGAAAGAGTGAGAGAGAGCACAGCAGGGGAGAATAGTGGAGACTGTGAGCTGGCAACAGAGCCTAGGGAGATAGGGAACAGGGCTTGGGGACAGAGAACAGCAAGAGTAGTTGGATTATAGGAAGGAGGAGGAGCTGGGCGGGAGGAAGGCCCAGGAGGCTAGCACGACTTTGAAATGTGTAACAAGTACTTGTGAGTAGGGACTGAGGGAGCCTGGAGGCCAGCATGCACTTTGATATGCTGACAGGCGCCACAGGTAGCCATATGTCCCTTCTGCCAGAAGCAAGGGAAATGATTCGGTTTTGGCAGATGGGAACCAGTTTCACAAGTTCCTGAGGAATGCTGGCTTTTATCTAACCACCAGAAACCCTCCTATACGTGCAGCTTGAGCTCATTTCTGGACATATTGACTGCTTTTTGGAGTTTGGGAAACTGGAATTTCCTTTGGACCTGACATTAGGTCCAACTACAAATGAACAGAAATCTCTTGACCCTTGCCAATGCCTGTTAATTTAGATATTCCTCATCTCAAAATTCAACTAAGCTGCACCTGCAAAAGCCAGAAGGTTAGTATGTTAGTTAGGGTTTCTATTGCTGTGAAGAGACACCATGATCATGGCAACTCTTATAAGGGAAAACATTTAATTGGAGCTGGCTTACAGGTGAGAGGTTTAGTCCATCATCATCATGGTGGGAAGCATGGCAGGGCACAGGCAGACATGGTGCTGGAGAGGAAGCTGAGAGTTCTGCATCTGGATCGGCAGACAGCAGGAAGAGAGAGACACTGAGACTGACTTGAGCTTCTGAAACCCCCAAGCCCATGCCCAGTGACACACTTCCTCCAACAAGGCTGCACCACCAATAATGCCACTCCTTATGAGTCTGTTGGGACCTTTTCATGCAAACTACCACAGCTGGCACAGAAAATTACTGGCATCCAAGGCTGCCTGCAAGATCACCATTGGATAACTTTAAGAATGAACAGATTAAATTATAGAGCTGAACCCACACAATGCTTTGTTGAGAACAAGAAAAACATAAGAAGAGAGAAAGATAAGCTGTAAGTTGTAGTTGTTTGTTTTGTACTCTTTGCTGTTTGGGGGCCCGCCGCCCAGCTCCCAAATAAATCACATGGAGTCTTATTCTTTCCTATGAATGCCCAGCCTTAGCTTGGCTTGTTTCTAGCCAGTTTTTCTTAACTTAAATTATTCCATCTAACTTTTGCCTCTGGGATTTTACCTTTCTCTATTTCTATAAACCTTTCTTTACTTCTTACTCCATGGCTGGCTGTGTAGCTGGGTGGCTGGCCCCTGGTGTCCTCTCTCCTTCTTTTCTCATTCCTTGATCTTCCATCCAGACTTCTCCTCCTATTTATTCTGTCTGCCTACCAGCCCCACTTATCCTTTCTCCTGCCTGGTATTGGTCATTCAGCTTTTTATTAGACCAATCAGGTGTTCTAGACAGGCAAGGTAACACAGCTTCACAGAGTTAAACAAATGCAACATAAAAGAATGCAACACCTCTTTACATTGTTAAACAAATGTTCCACAGCAGAAACAAATGTAACACATCTTAAAATAATATTCCACAACAGGAAGTGGCATGTAAGACTGTGCCCTCCTGATTAGTCTGTACAGGGAAGAGGCCCTACATTAGAGTCATGGACTCCACTGCCCCAGTCAGCTCGCATGCATAGCACTTGACACCTGACTTTGCAGGGTTCTAGAATGAACTGCACCATTTGCTAGTCTGGATCTCCATGCTCATCTCATAAAATGAGGGTGCTCTTATTATGAAGGGAGGACCTTTGTTTCTCATGCACCAGCAGGTAAGACCTAGGTATGTCAGTCTATAAGGTGCAGCTTGTCACAGCATCATGTGGAGTCATGCAGACAAGTGAGTGGCCAGACACATGTTACCAGACACCTGCTGCACCATGTCCCTTCATACCCCCTCTCTCCACACCTGCCAGATGCGTGCATCTGCCAGGATTCTCTCCATGCTGTGTGCTGCCTCCAGGGCTTTGCCTGGCCACCTGTCCCTGGGTGCCTCCCAATTCCCTCCTCTGCTGGTTTGTGTTACCAGTCTCGTGTGGGTTGGGGCTCTAGAGCTGTGGCTGCTTTCTCTGTGTTTGTTTTCTTTCTAGAATTTAGGTTGTTTGTCTGTCTGTTTTACGGGGTCTCCTCTGTAGGAACTTGCTATATAGGTTAGGCTGGCTTCTTGAGCTCACACAGCTCTGCCTGCCTCTGTCTCCCAAGTGCTAGGATTAAAGGTGGAATTTAGATTTTTGCCCTCCAGGAGGACTGCTCTGTCCAACAACCACCTGCCTCACTTACAGTGCATTCTGGGTCTCTTTCTCAAGGGCCACCTCTGCCCGAGTCTTGCCATTCTCCCCTCCATGGACGGCCTGAGCATGACACCTAAGGCTTTTTGTCACCAGAACATCCCAGAGAAAAGATGTGCATTGGCACTTAATCTTATTAGAAAACCTGTGTAGTGGGTCCTGTTATCACCTCCACTTTACAGGAAACTGAGGCAAAGACAGGCCAAGCCACTTGCCTCAAGCCAAACAGTCAGTATGAAGGCTGGAGCCTGAACCCTGAAGTTGGCTCCAGAGTTCAGATTCTTATCCACGGTCTTACTCTGTCTTCTGTGGCTATGACAAAATACCCAAGACCGGGTAATTTATGATGAAGAGAAGATTATTTGGCTCACCGTTCTGGAGGCTGAGAACTCTGAGAACCTGACACTAACATCTGCTTGACATCTGTTGAGGACTTCTTGTTACAGCGTAACCCAGCAGAGGGCAACACAGGGGCCGGCAAGGCAAGCACAGCTCTTCTTATAAGGCCACTAATGCCACCATGGGGACCCCATCCTCAAGACCTTATCCATTCACCAATCCCTTCTGATCTTGTGAAGTGTGGTGAGCTAGGTTAACATGACTCTTCCTCCTTCACCATGTGTGTGTGTGTGTGTGTGTGTGTGTAGGTGCACATGTATGCACAGGTGTAATACATGTGTGTGTGTGCGTGGAGGTCGGAGGTCACCCTTGGGTATTGATATATGTTCGTCAGGAGCTGTCCATTTTGCTCTTTTCATGATGGGCTAGAGCTCACGCACTGCCTAAGCAGGCCCCGGGAAACGCCTGCCTTTGCCTCCAGAGCACTAGGATTACAGGCGTGTGCCACCACACCCTGCTTTTTTATGTGGGTTCTGGGGACCAAACTCGGGTCCTCATGCTTGCATGGCACGTACTTTACTGATGGAACTGTCTCCGCAGCCCACCTCTCCTCTTTAATAGACGACTAAATATAGGCTCGGGGAGGCCTCTGGCTAGTGCTGGGCTGGGATTTTCAAACCGTTACCATCAACTGGCAACTTCTAAATTGTGTTCTTTGGGGCTTTAGGGACACTGGGGGAGGGGTTTCAGAGAAGACGAGGAGGCCTCAGGAGCCCTTAGCTTCTGTTTCCCTCAGCCACGCTGTGTACAAAGCAGGACTCCATGCTTCCTAGAAGCCTGCCTAGACGGTTAGACGTGGGAGTGGGGGCAGCGGATAGTCACACATGGGGGTATTTTTGCTTTTATTACACATTAGGGATGCAATTTGTTCCTGTTAGGTATGCTTTGCGCTGCCTGATAAGATTTCACTTGAAGAAAGGGGCAAGCTGTCTAGAAACAGCTGAGGAGGGGGTCACCGAGCAAAGGCGCGTCCCAGCTTCATCAGGCCGGGCCCTGCGCACAGGTGGGTTGGTGCTGTCCTGGGCACAGCGAAAGCTGTAAGAAGCTGAAGAGCAAGGATGAAGACCAGGTTGGGTAGAGGACGATGCCTCTTTGTTGAATCTGAACGTACGCCCTTTGACGGTTAGAAAATAGGTGACGGGGTTGGAGGGCCGGGACTCAGTCGGTAAAGGGCTTGCAGTCCTCAGTTTGGTTCCCAGAACCCACGCCGCTGTTGTTTTATAACAAACAAAAACAGACGTGGGAGCACACACTTGTAATCCTAGCGCCGTGACACGGAGAAAGGTGGATCCCTGAGGCTCCCTGGCCAGCCAGTCTAGCCTACTTGGTGACTTCTAGGCCAGTGAGACCCTGTCTCAATAAACCAAGGTGGATGGCACCTGAGAAATGACAGCCAAGGTCGTTCCTAGCCTCCCAATGCATGCATGCATAGTTTACATGCACCCATAGTTTACATGTACCCCTCCCACACGTGAACAGGCACACACACACAAACAGGCAATGATCTCTTTGAACAAAGTCGCAGAGAGCTTTGTCTCTGTCAAGCTTGTGGTGCTCCTCCCACTTCCAACAGGTCAGTAGGGTCAGTAGGTCCAGCCTGCATCCAAGGGGGGAGAAGGAGGCACCAGTCACATCCAGCATCAGAGGCAGGGCCCACAGACATGGGTAGACAGGCACCAGTTACATCCAGCATCAGAGGCAGGGCCCACAGACACGGGTGGACAGGTGTTCCCTCATCCAATAGAACACAGCAGGCCCAAAGAGCAGACTGAGAAAGCCATGCCAACCATTCAGCTTCAGGGCAGGAGGCAGAAGCTTCGGGAAGGTTCTGAAGTCAGACATCTGCACACTAAAGCAGCAATTTCCTGTTGGCCCCCAGACGTGGTCTCAAGGGAACACATGGTCCTGTGTGTTCGTGGGCAGCCCTGCTGCCTCTGTCCCTGTCCTTCCCTGTTCGTGGGCAGCCCTGCTGCCCTGTCCCTGTCCTTCCCTGTTCGTGGGCAGCCCTGCTGCCTCTGTCCCTGTCCTTGCCGGGAGTCAGAGTGAACCCACCAACAAGCTGGGCAGTCACACCGTGGTGCACCAGGGCTCAAGGCCCAAGGCCATGGACATCAGTAAGGCAGTTTGTGCCCTTGAGGCACTGACATGCAACAGGTCACGTTCCTCAACTCACCAAGCACTTACTGTGTGCTAAGCACTCTGCCCATACTACTGAGTTGTCGGCACAGTCCGGTGAAAAGGGAGTGCCTCATAGTTCCATTTAACAGGTCAAAAGACTGATATCCAGGGAGTTTATCCAGACAGTGAGCAGCAGAGCAGAATCTTGAACCTGAGTCAGCTGCCTGAGGCATTCACTTTGACCAAGCTCCATTTTCATTCCCAGTGTGTGTGGGGTAATGGGACCCACCCACCAAGCCTGTTTGCTGACTCCTGCCTTCGTTACTGTATACCATATATTCTGGGGGCAGGGGGTTGGCAGAATATCACCCCCAGATAAGGAACACTGTTTTTTTGTTGGTAGTAAGACATCTTCCTTTTATGCACTGAAGCAGACATATAGTACACAACAGATCCATGTCCCATCTGTTGTAGTAAATACTCATGAGGACAGCCAAGTGTGCTGGTATATAACTGTAATCTCAGTACTCGAGAGGCTGAGGCAGGAGGATCACTGGGAGCTTGAGACCAGCCTGGACTGCAGACTAAGATCTTGTCTCAACAAAACAATCCCTCTCCCCCAAAAATGTTTATGGGGTGCACTTAGAAACAAGTGTCTGGAACACATGGCACTGTGGTACACAGGAGCCAGTGTGAACTGTCCCCTTGAGAGGGTGTGCTTGTCAGTCCCTCTGTGCCCGGCCCCAGCTCCACATCAGGCCTGTGGTCTTAGCAGACTCCACACTGACCCCTGACATTGGCACCCATAACCCTGGAGCCTCCTTGTTGTACCAGCTCCCGAGACTGGCCTGTTGGGACTTGTTATAGGTTAAACAGGTATGGACTTAGCTCAGCTCAAATGAGACTTGAACATTCAGGTCTCTGTTGTCGATTCTCCCAACACAGGGAGAAAGGTAATTGTCAATTAAAAGACCCATCAGCTGAGACGGGAGAAAAATCAATAGCATGGACCAATCCCGAATGTTCTGATGCAGGCTAGGATTCCAGAGGCCCAAGCCGTCCACACAGGTACGCGGAGTAATTGGCTTCTCCCTAGCGACCTGTCCTGTGGACTCCACAACTCTCCAATTAACATGTTCCGTCGACAGGCACACAATTATTTGGGTTCGCTGTACCCCTGCCAGTGTTTGTTCAATCAGAACTTGCAAGCACATGGAAAGTGCACGGAATAGCAAATACAAGCGTCTCTCAGGCCAAGCACTGAATGGTCTTAAAAGAACCTTAGAGTTGGACATTTCTGTCAGCTTAGATGCCTGCCCAGCATCCCTGATTATCTGGAACCGTCCCCAACTCCACTGGGAAACGGAGAAGGGGCCACCTGTGGCTTGGCTGGTATCTTCTTGTGGAGCTGATCTGGGAGGAGAGGACAGTTTCCTCCCTGTCCCACCTGAACTTGTCACTGAGCCTTTGCTGCTAACAATGTCACTTCTTCCTGGGTCTGCCAATCTCTCTCCCGATCCTCAGGGAACCTTCCTGGGCCAGGGCTGAGGCCTTTGCTTGCTTCACCTGTGGCCTTGTTTCCTCCTTCACGCAGACATTCACAGGTCCCCTCACTGAGAGCAAGTCTTCATAAATAAGCATCGCTGGTCTCAACGCATCATGAGGATACATGGGCTAAGACAATGGTGCTTAGACTAATGTCTAGCAGGCACCATAGATAAGGGTGGTGGGTAAATGGAAATGGGTTTAGGAGGGGTAGATGAGCAGGGCGGGGAGGATGTAGTTGGTCAGGTAGAGATGAGTAGGGAGGAGGTGGCAGGAGCTGGAGGGCAGCCTGTGCTAGCTAGCTGAGTGGCTACAGAGACTGCTAGAGTTGAGTGACCAAAGGGCAGTTAAGAACTTGAAAGGCCAGGTAGTGTGTGGTTGTGGTGTGGGCTCTGGGCCAGGTGTTGGGCTGAATCCCAGCAGTGATAGTTCCTGGCTCCGGACGATAAGGACAAGCAATGATTCTCTCTGCAACTCTCTGCAGAAAAGAAGTTCCTTTCCTCTCTAAATAATAACAGAACTTTCCCTACACATTGCTTGTGAAGACGAAGCTGCACCTGTGAGACACCTTAAGCAGTGACTGTGGTGGAGGGCTAAATAAGTACCAGTTGCCGAGTTCTGTGTTATCACCACCATTGCTAGTAATAGACAGAGAAACGGGGTGAGTGGGTATGCAGAAAGTGAGGTCCGTGACAGATAGATGAACAGCTTGATGGGAGGAGGGTAGGTGGGTGAGTGTGTGCACACATAGGTAACTGGATGGATGGGTGAGTGGGTGGAGAGATATACAGATGAACCGATGAGAACGTGGACTGTGAGTTAGATGGACAAATGGATGGATGACTTCATATGAGGTTGGGTAGGGTGGGTGGGATAATGCATACATAGGAGACCAGGTGGATTGATGGGTGGATGGCGGAGGAATGAACATAGTAAGGAGGGATGGGTAGAGGAGAAAATGCTTTGTGCCAAGGATATTGGGTGAAGCTGTCTTTGGCTCACCCTCCCTCACCCACCTCCAAGGCATCAGAGCTGCCCGGCCTGTTCCTCCATCTTGCCAGCACAAGTAGAAGCCTCATGGTTCCTAGTGTGAATCCCTTTTGGATCTGTGCCTTTGACAGAGGACTGTCAAGGGCCCTTTGAAGGTCCTTCTGGACCCAACAAGCTGTTTCCTCAGTTCTGTTATCCCACAGAGCCATGCCCCACAGCCAAGACTCAGCTGTTCCCTGTGCTCCAGAATTGGTTGAGAGTCTGAACTTGGGCTTTCTCTGTTCTGCCTGAGAGAGAACACTCAACTCTCTTCAGTGACTCCTGATCCTTCCTAGGCTGTGCCATTGCCCCTCCCCCCAGGCATGGAATCACTGGGGCAAGATTTGAACCTGGGTCTACATTACAGCATCCGATCTCCCTCTCTGTTCTCAGCTTCCTTAGAGTCTGTGAAAGACAGCCCTGTCTCATTTTCAGGGTAGATTGCAGGCTGCATTTGGAGATAAAGGTGGATCTCTGTAGTGATTCTGGACAAGGGAATGTTTTCTAGAGCTGAAGTGTATTTCTTATTGATTTTATGTTAGAGCATTCTACTTATCAGTTTAAAGAGGCCACAGACCAATCCCTAGCACCAGCAACTCTATTCCATCCACCTGTGAAGAAGGTTGCCAAAGATGCCATTACCTGAGCTGTCACATCCCTGGCAGAGTGGTCCTATCACTGGCCGAGGGGCCTTCTCGGCCCTGTCCCACAGGTTGGCTTTCAAATTAATGTCAGTTAAGACTCACTCTGAGGCTACTTGGCTCAAATGGGATTTCTGAGGATCAAAATCCTACAAGAATCGTGGATGTGTACCGAGTTGTGGCATTCTAGGCATGGTGCCAGCCAGGCATGGCTTAGTTTGACCTTGAGACCTACTCAGTACAAGTGAAGGTGATGGGGTCTTTAAGGAATCCACTCAAAACCTTCTGCCATCGACATCCCTTACATTAAATGGCACATTTGGGGGTTGGATCAGTAGGTAAGAGTGTTTGTTATACAACATGAGAACCTGAGTTCCAATCCCAAACATGCATGTAAAAAATGTGCAGCCACATGCATGCATTTACCCTAGCACTGTGGGAGGACGAGACAGGAGGATCCCTGGAGCTTGCTGGCCACCATCCTAGCTCCAGATTTATAGAGAGAACCTCTCTTAAGGAAATACAGCAGAGGTCTTAGAGTGAGGCCGCTGACCTCCTCCTCTGGACTCTGCATGCATTTGCTTACGCATGTGTGCGTGTGTGCTCTAAAGTACATGCGTAAACACACATAGGCATATTTGCATATGTCTGTAAACATCCTCTGCATACCTTAAATCCTGTCTAAAGTACTTAAAATATCTAATCCACTATAAACACTGTATTGTTTAGGAAGTCATGACAGGAAAAAAAATCTCCATGTATTCACTAGAGACAAAATTTGTTTTCAGAGATTTTCAATCTGTGGTTGGTGACACATCAGAAATGGAACCATGGACATGGCTGGCTGGCTGGCATGACTAATACCTGGAACCTTGGGAAGTGCCATCTCACATTTGGAGCAGTGGCTCACCAGGTCCTAAACACAGTCCCAACACCAGCGAGTGAAATTACACAGCCATCCCACCCATGAACTTGAATATAACTAAATATAACATCCATTCATGGGGTTTAGCAAGACATTCTTGTAAAATTCATCATGGTCGAGAAATGCTCAGACCAGGAATGCAGGGTTAGTTCAATGTCACAAAAGCACTCATATACTTCAGCTTACTAACAAGGTCAAAGGGGAAGAAATGTCTGTTTCCTCTAATTGCGTCTAATTCTGCATGACTGACATAACCAGGAACTCTTGGCAAAGTGGGAAAACAAGGACATTTTCATAGCGATAGTTCCACAAAAATTTAAGTCTTGTGTTCAGTGATGGAGCTCCTTCTGCCACTGATAGCTTAGCATGGAACCAGAGATCCCAACCAATGTGGTAGGGGGGAGAAAAAGTAAATGTGCAAAAATTAGGAAGAAACAAAATTGTCCTCGTCTACATCTCTATGTGGAATCTACAGTCTTCTAGAAGGAGGCAGAGTTCTCCACCATTGCCCAGAACAAGGTCAATATATAAACATCGATTGTGCTCTCATTCACCAGCAATAACCAATTTAGATCTGCAGTAAAAAGACTCCTTTCCAGGCAGCAAGACAAGCTGAATGACACCAGGAATAAACCTCGCAAGAAATGGGCTTGACTTTTATGGAGAAGCTGATACAGGTTTACAAGAGGAGATAAAAAGAAGAATTGGACAGACTGGGGCACTGTGGGAAATGATGAGGGCATGACGGCCAGTGAGAGGTTTCCCAGGGCTCCTGCCAAGTAGACGTTCCGCTGCATACAGTCCAAGCTGGTGGCTGAAGCCAGAACGGCTTTGGGCTCTGGGTTCTGAGCACTTCAGTAAGACTCCTCCACAGCGACAGGCTGTACTTTTGTACCCACTTGTCACAAGCCTCTCTAATCATGTGCTATTTTGCCGCCATACCTTCTCCCTCTTCATAATACAGTATGGATATTTTCCATGTCATTAAGTGGTGTTTGAGAAAAGAAATCATGAAGAATTGGTTCTCCAAGGCAGACGAGCCTGGACATTCCCCTGTTTTAGAGATGAGGGGGATGGAGAGGGATGGAGAGGAAGGCAATATCCAATCTGTGCCTATTACACACCATCTAATTCTTCTAGACACCCTGAGATTCAGAATTTTTTGTCTACCCGTCGCCTTATCCTCTCCCATCTTGAAAATGAGGAAAGCGCAGAGTGCTGGACCACTCAACCACTCAGGCTGAGGCTTGAACCAGGATCTCTAAGGCCTTGGCTCTGCCCAGGCTCCTGGAGCTAAGGATAGAGGTTTGCCAAGCCTGTCTTCCCCGACTGTCATCAGAGTGCCTGGCACAGTGCGGCATGAGCAGACATTGTATCAGCTGTGCAGTGTCTGGGAGCTGAGTGCCATTCTCCCTGGTATTGTATAGAACTTAGCATGCAGCAGTGACAATCACCAAGATGGCATGACAGTCACACTCCCTCAAAGGCTGGAAGGAGGGTCCTCCCTTATTGTTTCTAGCCCTGGTGGCTGTACATGCCATTGTACAGAATACCCATGTCCCCAAGCTTGTATGTCTTAGATCTTCCCCACCTTTTTCTATTAATTTTCTAGTCCTTGAATTTTGGAAGTCTTACTTCAGGATGGATTTGTCAAATTCCACAACGGAATCATATCTTTTAAGTCTCTATTTCCAAATAAGATCAAAGTAAACAGATGTGAATACCATAAACAGATAGAAAGTCAATAGTACAGCATAGTTCTGAGGAGAGTTCAGGCCCCGACACCAGTTAGACAGCATGGTGGGGGCCCAATGAGAGCTCAAGCCCACAAGGCAGAGTGGTAGGGCTGGAGGAGGTCCCTTCTTGTAGGTCTCAGAGGAAGAAAAAGGTTTCAGATAGCCAGACTGTCTCTGATTCCCCATCAGGCAGCAGAGATTGGGGGTGTATTGCACTGCCAGGAAGGACTGTGTGACTCCAAGGACACAGGGGAAGTAAGGAGGAGCTTATCTAGTTGACCTGTAGCAGGAATCTTAAAGAGTCTTATTAATAAAATCAAACCTGTGAGCCAGGTATTGGGGTAAACCTGGAAGACCAGAGATACAGAACAGGCCACAGCTAACCTCACCTGGCCAACTTCTCAGCTGATCTTGTTTCCTCAGACTGGAAGCCTCTGTGTCCTCATATCCAAATGACTCTCAGCTGAACTGTGCTGCTCAAAACCTAAAAGCTTAACCAGCCAAATGCTTCTAGTTTCTGGTCCTCATGCCTTATATACTTTTCTGCTTTCTATCATCACTCCCTGGGATTAAAGGCTCGCTTTCTGGGATTAAAGGCGTGAGTCACCATGCTTGGCTGTATCCTTGAACAGATGGATTTCTGCCTCTGGAATGCTAGGATTAAAGATGTGTGCTACCACTGCCTAACTTCTATGTTTAATATTGTGGCTGTTCTGTCTCTGACCCCAGATAAGTTTATTAGGGTGCACAATATTTTGGGGAACACAATACCACCACATTGACGTGTACCCATTATACAGGTCAGGAAATGTGTTGCCACCAGTAGCTCTTTGATGCCCTGAGTATGGCAATTTGAGATCTGTAAGCCTCCTTGAAGAAGTGAGAATGTCATTCTCCTGGAATCTGGGCTCCTGAGGAGTCCATTAGGGATTCAGAGATTGGAATATGAGCACTTTGCCATCGAGGTTCTAAGTGTGTTCAATGATAGACTCTCTTTAACGGTAATATTTGCTGAAAACAGAAGAGGAGGGCAGAAAAGGTCATGAAGGCATCTTTTAGAACCATGAGCATAAAAGCTTGGAGGAGGCGGCATGCCTGCAGAGAACCAAGCATAGGGAATAGAAGGGAGAAGCCCAAACAGTGCAGGACCCAGATCACTGACGGTCTCATGAGTCAGATCTGTGCCTTGGAGCAAGATGGAAGCCACTATGATGATTTCAAACAAACAGGTTGGAAGATGCAAAGAATGGCTCCCACTCAGAGCCCAGTGAGGAAGCAGCACCACAGTCCCTACAGAAGATCTAGCTTGGACCAGTGTCAGCAGTAGGTATGGGGATAGCTGGTGAGAGTCAAGATTCCCAGGTGCCTGTAGGTGTGAGAAAAAGGAAGGACTTCCAGGTAACTGTGAGTATATCGGCCTGCACAACCAGAAGGACAAAGCTGTTGTGAGCTGAGTTGAAGAAAGCTCTGAGTGGAGCTGAATGATGGGGAAAGGCCAAGAATTGAATTTGAGACCTGTTGAGGTTGAGATGCCAGTTAAGAAGAGATGATAGTTAGATGGTTCAATATTGAGTTTGGAGGTTGGAGCAAGGAAGGCCTGAGCTGCCCATATAAACTTAAGAATTGCTGTCAGCACAGAGACAATATTTCAAGCTGTAAGAATGGATAGAGTCACAGTGGGAATGAATGCAGATAAAGAACAGGTTCAAGGGTTAACCTTTGCAAAGAACACCCCAACTATTATGAAGAGGGCCCTAACAGAGGAGACTGAAGACTGTGACCAGCAAGGTGTGAAGAAAGCCAGGAAGTGCGGCACCTTGGGGACCCAATGGAGAGTAATTTCATAGAAAAGTGAGGTCAAGTATGCCAAACTTGCTGCTAGACCAAGTAAGGAGAGCATTAAGAAGTGACTCTTTGTGTTCTTGCAGTCATTGGTTGTTACGTAGCAATTTCCTCACTATTGAAACATTCTATCCTGAAAGGAAGCTTGTAAAGACTCAGGAAGTTCTAAAGGAAAGTTCATTAAGACTCAGGAAGTAAACAACTCACAAATCTCAGGTAGTCCCTGAACCCAACCAGATGCACAAGGCCCTTTGCTCTCCAAGGTTATTTAAGCAATAAGGACTGCTGGGGAGACTCAGACCAATTGAGCTGGCTTGAAAGAGACTCTCTGACATGTGGAGCTGCCTGTAAGTCATGCAGGGAGTCTTAGGATTCCAGCAAGAGTTGCTACTCATTTTGACGATGAAGCTGTCTTTGACTTGCCATGAGTCTGGAAGTAACCCCAGTAAACTCAGGTTCTAAGCAAGTACTAAGTTGTACTTTGGTGGTGTCTCACTTTGGTCTGTCTTCTGTTTCTTATCTGGTGTGAATGCACATTAGTGTTGTGTGTTCCCCAGGAAAGTGTCATATCACATTGGTGTCCTTAGCAAGAGCAGGTTCTGTGGAGTGGTGGATGCAAGCTAGTTGGATGGAACCAAAAGAAAGAGATACAAGAACTGGCAGACAGCCCCAGATAGAGCCCTGGGACTCCATGACAGAGAATGTCCTTGCAGATGTTTGGCTGGAAAAGAGCTGAAAAAGTGGGAAAGTTCTAGAACACACGGTAGGGTCCAGAAACGACAGCATGTGTATTGGTGGGAATGATGCAGTAGAAAAGGAAATTGCACACACAAGTCTCAACCATCCTCCTATCTCCACACCCCCATAGCACTGAGATTACAGATGCCAGGGACCATGCTTTTCACATGGGTTCTAGGGATTTGAACTCAGATCCTCATGCTTGGAACTCAGGTGCACTCTTATTGGCTGTGTTGTCTTCCCCGTCCCGAATTCCCTTTACTTTTCAAGAAAACCAAGATGAGGCCTTGAGCTGAGGGTGGAGGAGGAAGAGCTGGAATCTGAGGTGAAAAAAGGGAGATGTTGGAGGTGCCCAGGAAAATGCACTAGAAAAAGTAAACAGAGAACTGGCTGAAGAGTCATGAACTTGGACTGGATTTGAAGAGCTCAAGATGTTATCTCAGTAAGGACAAGGAGTCTCTTTCTTTCTCTTTGGGTTGTCCTTAGCTGTCCCTTACCCCCAGCAAAGACACCAGCAGTTACCACACTGGAGGACTGAGTGAATGCATTAAATGGGGCATGCAGCAGGAAGTGGTTGTCCCTAGTGCCTGAGGGTGCTTTCTCTTGGGCCATTGTCATCTCCACCAGGAGAACTGAATGAGCCCCCCAGCTGTGGTACCCTGGAGCTGGCCACATGGCTGAAAGTTAATTAATTAACTTAGAGGTGTTTTCCCTTTTCTTCTGGGCTGTAGAAAGCCAGACTTCATTCTTAAGGACCTCAATTAAGTGCTTCTCCGGAGCTCCCATCCCCCTTGAGAAGGCTTTAGTTTAGCAGGCCAGGTTCTGAGCCAGGAGCCTGGTTGGGCCTCCACCTCCTGCCTTCTAAGGCCTAATAGTTGCTTTATCCACTGAGTGTGCTCAGGAGTAGTAGCGAGGGACATAACTAGCCTTCCCCAACTACCCCTCCTGACCAGAGGTCCTGATAGTGGGGGCTGACCCAAAGCACCCTCCTGAGCCCAGGCGGGGTTCCTGCCCCTCTCCACTCCTGCTAAAGTCCCTCCCCTCGGCTCCTCTCCAAGCCAAGTGGTCCTGAGGGGTTTCTGCATCATTAGCCCTTGTACCTTACTTCCTGTTCTGTCCTGTCAGGGAGACTTGACTTCCAGGAGTGGAGCCCATCATTACAGTTTTTAAAGTCCCCTGACTGTAAAGCAGCCAAGGCTGACATCCACTTTGTTCTCCATAAAACCAAATGGATCTTTCCTTTCTCGATCTAGATTAAGAAACAGAGCTGAGTAGCAGCATTGCCAAGCAGCTATGCCCAGAACTCAGGTTCTTCTCCAATCTCTACAGCAACTCCATCACAGCTCCCTGTCATAGGTAGGGAAGCGAACTTGAGGAGACATTGCCCTGGGCACTTGGTGAAAAATGGACAGGGTGAGGGCTTGAAGTCAGCCACCTGGTACACCTCATGGACCTTTCCTCGTAGGGACAGTTTACAAACACAAACAATGCTTGCTGTTACTTGGCGGGAAGGGTGAAGAGATTTTTTTTGACTGGACTATGGCTGCAGCGGAGGAGGTCAGAGTCTTGTACTCTAGTCTCTTCTGCCTAGAGGGTGCTGGAGGATTTGTGACCCAGGGAGGGCAATTTGGGAGACACCCCTTGACCTTCCAGGGAGAACTAATGTCCTCAGAGCTTGGAGGAAGCAGACAGACCAGTCAGGAGTCAATCACATTAATCCAGTCAAAGCAGGAAGCAGGGAACACATGGGAGACCGGCTGTGAACAGGCCCGCACAGGCAGCCATGCACCATGCACGAGCTCCCCTTTGCTGGAAACCTCTGCTGCTACCAGAGGCTGCTGGAAGCACTGTGGGGCCGCCTCTCTCATGGCAGCACAGACATTTCATTATAATTTAAATCTTTCTTGGGTTTCATCAGAGGCTATGAAGCGTCTTGAAAGAGAGAAGTGCTCAGTCCTCAGGTGAGGGGAAAACATGCCAGAACTTTCTTTTCTAATATAAACGAGACGAAGAGATGCAGCGGAACCTGGCAGAGCCTGCCGGAGCACACTAATAGACTAGATGAGAAGAGAATTATAGAAGGAGACAGATCCAGAGGGTGGTGGGGCAAGGAGGGAGAAAGGCTTCCCCTGCCAGCCCCAGGTGGCTAACAGGGGCCTTGTCTCCTTCAGCAGAAGCATCCCCAGGGGCTGGGTGGGCTCGGATCACCACCTGGCTGGAAGCGTTTCAGCCTGGAGCGCAGAGAACTAAGACCCCTGCCTGGCTCCAGCACGTTTCCTTCCCAGGCATCCTCCTACAGCTTCCAGTGATCCCATTAATTATGGAGGCTCAGGACTGGGATGGAATCCACAGCATTTCCTGCACGGGAGCTCTTAGTGGGGGAGGGCACAGTGACCTAGAAAGAAGAGGGTGAGGTCGGGGGGGGGGGTGGAGGGGCAAAGGAACAGCCCCCACAGATCACACTCCTTCCAGGGTTGGCAAGGGTTAGGGGCTGTCCTGTGTATATGCAGGGTTTAAAATATTATCTTAGCAGTTAGAGGTCCTGAGGATCACTCACTTGGCTTCTAACTAACTGGGTGTTTTGCTTTCATAAAATCAGGTTATTTTTCTTTTGCCTTTAATAAAAACCAGCGCTGGTCTCTGACTCACAGGCTCAGCACAGCCTTCTCCGGGCTCAGAGGCCTGGATCTGTAGTGGCGCAGGCTGGAACTGCTCGCAAATAGGAAATCAATGGAAGACCGGGAGACAAAGCCGGAGAGGGAAGGGGGGAAGGGAGGGGAAGAGCAGAAAAAGCCAGGGCTTCATGGCTGTGCGGTCCCCAGAGGGAGGGAGGCAGGGGCTCTGGTTCCACAGCACCACTGGCCCTCCCAAACCCATGCAAGCCTTTTGGGGAAGGCTCCGCTGTGGCAGAAGCCCTGAAATCTTAGGCAGATGCCCTGTCACCCCGAGCAAGAAGCTGTCACCCCCCTCAGGAGGCTGAGATGGCTCAGAGCAGCCAAGGTGTAAGCTGCAGAGGCAGGGCTGGAGGTAGGCAGAGGTGACCCTGGAGAGAGGTCCCTGCTCTGGCTGCGCTGCTCCACCCCCCACCCCACCCCCATTTCCCACCTGTCTCTCGCTCATTTTATCTCATTGCTCTCTAGTCCTTTGTCTCCATCCCTCTTTCTCTTAAGAAAAATGGCTGAGCTTGTTAGGCTGGAAATCAAACGTCCCCACCAGCTGAACACATCAGAAGGGACCTTTCCTTTCACATCTGGCTCTTTTTATCCTATAACACAGGCTTCCTACAGAGAGGAAGGGCCAGGAGGGGGGCCGGTGGGTGTGGGTGATAAAAATCAATGCAAGCCCTGTCGTTATCTGGCCTGGTAACGGGGCTGGAGGGGTGACTAGGGCAACGACAGGAACACGAAGGTGCTCTGATGAGGGTCAGGCAGGGCCCTCCCAACAGGCACCACCGCGCAGGAGGCGAACCTTCTGTTAAAAGTCAGGTGTCCGGAGATGGGGGCGGGAGTGCAGCCTGCTGAGACGGGGGACGCTTTCCTGTGGTCAGGAAGGGGCGCCAAGCCTCTGGGGCACGAAGAATGGGCATAGACCCAAACTAGACTCGTGCCGGTTCACCTGGTTCTCCAGCAGCCCCCAGAGGGTGTCGTCCCTCTGATAACTGTAACTTAGGAGGTTCCCCACAGTCATGCAGGCCAGCACTGGCTACACCTTGCTGAAAAGAGCTAGGCTGCCCTGCTCTGCTCTCTCTGGTGTCTTACAGAGTCGGGGAAGTTGGCTTGTGAATCTGAGATAAGATGACCTTAGTCTGTGAAGGTGCAGCCTGGTCAGACCCAGAATGGGAACCCTATGGGGAGGGGAGTAGGGGGCGTGGGCCCATTGAAGGACCCCACCTCCCCAGCTGGCCTTTCCCGTGCTGTCTGCACAAGGAGGGAGACAAAGCAGAGTGCTGGTGAACCTGGGTCTCCCCTCCCCTGCCCTGTATCCAGACACTCCCTCTGCACTCCCGCCTCTGCATGCTGCCTGCGGGTGGGTGGCAAGGGAAGAGGAGAAGACATGGGCATCTTCTGAGCTATCCGAGTGCGCATGCCAGGTGAGCCCCATGAACTCCCTGCTACGTAACAGAACAACCCATCCCCACTCACAGGCTATCAGAGGCAACCGCCGCCGAGGATCATGTAGCTCAGAAGTATGGGAGCAGCCTGGTCCCTTTCACAGAGCTAACTCATTAGTTCTCTCCCTTTCTCGCCTCTCTTCCTCATGCCCCCCTTCCAGGGTGAGAGGGTTCATCACCCACCCACTCACCCACTCAGCTCTAAGAATGACTGGGAGCAGCTGAGTCAGAGCTCTGCTGGGCACTGCCGCGGAGGGAGGCAACAGATGGCGGTGCGGGGCCATATTGCTGCCCAAGCCACCCCCTCAGCACCCCACAGCCCCCAGAGGTGGCATTTGTGATGTTAGCAGCGGGTCCCTCTGCCAGTCTCAGGCTTGTGGACTGCAGTCAGGCTCAGGCAGCAAGCTGTGAGTAGGGAAGGTGGGGCAGTCTGAGCACGGGGTGAACCAGGAGTTCAGGTCTTAGGGACAAATGCTGTCCTCCCAGTCTTCCAGCAGGCAGCAGGCCAGTAGGGTGCCCCACCCCATGACCTCTGCCCCTGTCACTTCTCTAATTCCCACTGCCCACCTGAAAGCTCTGAAAACCTTGGGAATTGGAGACCCGGGTCTGGCATGGACCTGTGACCCCTGGCTGTTTCCATTCCATCTGTATGGAGAGTTTGGACCACCTTCAGCTCAGAGGTAGGCAGAGGCCTGCTCCAAGAGGGGAAGCCTCATCCAGGAGCACTGTCACTACTCATCTGAGGATGATAGATAATATGTCTCTAAGAGACTTTCAGAGTGGGCACAGAGCAGGCCAGGGTGACAAATGGAGTTCCCAGCTCCTGAACTCAAGGGAAACCTCTCTCTCCACTGTCCATCATGCTCAGGGAGTCAGGTCAGGTCCCTCTGGGGTTAGGGCTGGGGGAGGAGAGGTACTAGCTGACCTGCCACAGTGGTTGCCATGGGAACCACTTCCCAGTTCTTGCTCCATGTGACTGGCTATTGTGATGAGCCAGGCCTGAGTGAGAACTGAGAAAGGGACTGAGGCGGTCTTTTGCCCTAAGAAAGCTGATACCCAGGGAAGAGATGGGAAAAGACGTTTTCAGACTCTGCATCCTGGCTGCCTTGCAAATTCAAGGTCAGGGAGGGTCGATCCCGCCCTAGCACTGAGAACTCAGCACTCCACTTAGGATGAAATTGGGAGGGTCCTGTGGAGAATGTGACTTTAAACGTGTCAGTCAGAAGAGGGAGGTCAGGGAAGGGGTGCTGGCACTATGGGAGACAGAAGCTAAGGGCAAGGATGGGGTTGCCTGTGGCTACATGAAAGGAGCATTCAAAAGTGGCTTCTCTGAGGGTCTTCATTTGCTTGGCGGTGTCTTGTTCTCAGGTAAGCCCGGTGGATTGGGTGGGCTGAACAGATTTCCCTACAGGATTTCACAGTTCTCTCTGTGTGCATGTGTGCATGTATGTGTATAGTGTACAACCTCATGGGTCATTTCGAAGGTGCTCTTTTAATTTTAATTAATTATTTATTTATTAGTTTTTCAAGACAGGGTTTCTCTGTGTAGTTTTGGAACCTGTCCTGGATCTTGCTTTGTAGACCAGGCTGGCCTCAAACTCACAAAGATCCACCTGGCTCTGCCTCCTGAGTGCTGGGATTAAAGGCGTGTTCCACTGCCGCCCGGCTTAATTTATTCTTTAATTAATGAATGAATTATTTTTTTTCTGACAGGTCTGTTCACTGGCCTGAGACTCATCAAGGGAGCTAGGCTGGCTGGCCAAAGCAAAGCCCTGGGGATCTCTTTGCACCTTCCCCGACACTTGGATTATATATAGGTGTTCTACCATGGCCTGCGCTTTTTAACAAGAAAGTGTGTTTTATTTTTAGCTCTGTGTGTGTGTAGGTGCCATGGAACTCAGAAGAGGGCAGATCCCCTGGAGCTGGAGTTACAGGTGATGTGAGCTGCCTGATGTGAGTGCTGGGAGCAGGAAGCGTCTTAACCCCCTGAGTCACCTCTCCAGCCCCTAGCACTTTTTAAAATGTGGGTCCTGGGATTGGACACAAGTCCTTGCACTTACAGGGTGAACACTTAACTGACTGGGCCATCTTCCCAGTTCTTTGGAACCCTTTGCTAATAGCCATGTGGGTTTCCAAGGAGGTAGGGAGTGCGCAGACGCAGATGGTCTCCCCAGGCTAGCACCCCGGCTTTCTTGGTCACTGGAGGAGCACCTGTTGGGTTGAGGCTGAGGTGATGATCCAGAGCCGGAAACGGAGGCCACGCCAGGTCCTTCCGGCGGGCAGCGGCTTGGCTCTGCAGTCAATGGATCTCTAGGTAGAAGGGGACATTGCTGGTTTACTGGCACTTGGAAAGATCAGGGGACGACAGGAGCTGATGGCAGGAAGGGTCATCCCTGGCAAGTGAGAGGAGGTGTGGAGGGGGCAGAGAAAGAGATGTGAATGATCGCGAGGCCCTGCTGGCTTTTGTCACTGAGGACAGTGATAGGAGGTGCCTTTGCCAGCAGTGTGGAGGCTGCCCACCCGTGTGAGAGAGCTGTCCTTCCTGAGAGGCAATGGTCCCTGTTCTCCGTAGGCGCAAAAGACCAGCATGTGACACCCCCCCCCCCCCAAGTACAGTGCTCTTTGTCTACTGTTTCTCCCCTTCCAATGGGGAGAGATGTGAGCCTGGGATATGGAGACCACAACAGAAGAGGCACTCAGGTGCAGCCTACTCTGGTGGCTCTGTTAGGAAGGAAGGTTCCAGATGCAGGTAGAATGAGGCCAGATCCTGGCTGGGCTGTGGCCTCAGCCAAGTCAGACATAGTCTTGGAACCACAGCTTCCTCATCTGAGTGTGGGGCTGCTGGAGTATTGGGAAATCAGCTCCTGACCTCGACCACAGAAGTGCTGGATAAATATTAGCTGTCATTCCTTTTAATATGAATAAGATTTTATCCTCTTTGTAATAAAAGTCCAATTAAAGTTAACTTTAGATCACAGCTGTTTTTTTTTTTTTCTTTTAAACACACTTTTATTACTTTCAAGAACACACAGTGACACCTATTGGGTGACTCCAGTACTGACCAGAACTTTGGGATGCCTGTGACAGTCACAGGATGACAATGATTTATCCTTGAAGGCTTCTTTCTTCATCTTCAAAGGCGCTTCTCAAGTACTGGGCAGAGTTTGTCTGGCTACACAGTTCCAATGAGGCACTGAGACTTCACTGCTGGGGCTCTGAGCTGAGCTCCAGTGGTCATGTCTGGATCTGATTATCACTGACAGAACAAAGAATAGAGGTCTGAGAGGAGGCCCGGCTACACAGGCCTGGTCAGAGAAAAGGGAGACTGAGGTCCAGGGGCCCCAGCACTATCCTCCCTAGAACCTGGCAGCAGAGAATTAGCCCATGGCTCACGGCCTGGATGATGAAAGCCTGGGGGTTCTGGAGTCACCCCTCCCAAGCCCTGGGTTACCTGCCCCTCCACAAGGCCCCCTAGGGGACACAACAGAAGGTCCCTCCATGTCCACTGAATTCTGTGCTTACCTGCCCCACTGAGAAGTGCAGTTGCCAGTGGACGCCTGGCTGCCCAGACGGCCCACACTTCCCAGCCTCGTTTATAGCAGGTGAGATTCTCAGCAATGGAACTTGAGCGGAAGGGATGTGTGCCCCCTCTAAGCCAGCGCCTCTAAGGCAGCCAGCCTACTTCTGCTCTGATCTGTTTTCCCCTCCCCCTGCCTATAGCCAAAACGTGGCTGAGACCAGAGACTTAATCTGTGGAGACTCTGGCAACCTCCTAGGGGATGGTGAAGGATCCTGAGTCTCCAGATGACTACGGGAGGCAGGGCTCTCCATCCCAAGCTGCAACATGAAGGAAGAAAATTTTATCTTTAAGACGCTGAATCTGCTGAGTGGATCTCTGCCCCAGCACCTGAGCTCCATAAGCCTGAGCAGAGTGAGAAGTGCTGAGGCGGCTCCTGCATATAGGTGCCCCAGCTTCCCCTCTACAAAGCAAGGTAGCATCCCAGACTATGCGTTTATAGCTAGTGTTTCTGTGGAACGTCTCCCTCATGCCCAGGACCAAGAGAGAGGCAGGGGATTCAAAGAAATAGAGTCGACAGGAGTATGACCCACATTCACCTGTCAATATGCAATCTCTCGGGGAACTCAGCCCATCTCACATATGCCTGTGTCCCAGCTGCACTGAGATTCACTCTCCAAATGCAGAACAGACTTGCATGTCCCTCACAGGAGTGCCCAACTGAGACATAACATATCATCTACTGCACAATTGCGTTACCAAAAAAAAAAAGAAGTCCTGTACTGTTTTAAATAAGTTTTCAGATCTGCACTGGGCCACCTTCATAGCTATCGTTGCTGTTTGGGGCTGCACGTGGCTTGTGGGGTGCAGGTTGGACACACCTAGGCTTTAACACACTGGCACTCACCGTCGGTGCTCCTTCCTTCCCTGTCACTGTCTAAAGCCTTCTCCTCCTAGACTCTCTGGTAGAAACACTCTACTTCTTGCCCCATATTTCTAGAAAGGTACGTGTGTGTCCCCTGTTGCCCAGTTCCAGACACAAGACCTAGCTAGGAACAAGGACTCAGACACAACCATTCATACAACAAACACCAATCAGTCCCACAAAGGACAAGAGGCAAAACAGACAGTGAGATGCACAACTTGGCCCTTCAGCATCAACAGTCCAGTGGAGAGGGTGGCCACTACAGAGACACAGAAGCAGATATCTAACAGATATCTAACTAGCTAGTGTGGCGACTGAGTTAAGGAGATGGATAAGGCATAGTGACAGAGTCCCTCGGATAGATGACCTCTTTAAGAGAGCAGAATGCTTGGGGAAATGCCATTTTAATGTTGGGACTTCAAGGAAGTTGGAGTTAGGAAGGTAAAGCAGCGCATCTGAGTATGGATGGTGCCCTGGGCAGAAGGTATAGAAGGAGATGGCATGAAAGCCTGCTGGGAGGTCATAGAGTAACAAGTGGGCAGAGCATGATGGGAATGGGCCAGGGCAGGAATGGGGATTTGAGAGTTCTCTCCTGCGTGGACCTTGCTTGGTATTCCATTACAAGAAAGAAAGCTACTGCAGTGGTCCAAGTCATGGTGAACCCTTGGACCCAGGAAGTGGTGATGGAGAAGGAGGACCCCATAGGTGCACAGAGGGGTGTTGTAGAACTCAAACTGATGCACTGGGTTTGGGGATGCAGAGGACTGTGAAAGATGGCCCCTGGAGGTTCCTGTAACTGGAAGGAGAGATGAAAGAAACTTACTTGGAAATGAGCTGGAGCTGAAGCAGATGCTTCATCGGGGAGATGGATGGATGACAGATGCAGAGGCTGCCGGGTAACATCAATTGCCCCTTCAAACAAGCTCTGCTGGTCATGGGCTACGCAAGATGAGGACTTGTAGATGACTGCCTCTGCAAAACAGAATAACCTGGCCGGGCAGTGGTGGTGCACACCTTTAATCCCAGCACTCAGAAGGCAGAGGCAGGCGGAGCTCTGTGAGTTCGAGGTCAGCCTGATCTACAAAGTGAATTTCAGGACAGCCAAAGCTGTTACACAAAGAACTCCTATCTTGAAAAACAAAGGAAAATTTTTAAAAAGAATAATCTGTATGTCCATTGAGAGAGGACCAACTAAATAAAGTGAGAGTCCTTTGATGACAAGCACCAGGAAACCGTGATGCTCTGCAAGTTAGTGGGTCCCCACCTCCAAACCACAGCCCAAAGCAAAGAAGCATGGTGCAGGACAGCAGGCACTAGCTGCCACCATGGCATGCAAGTGGAGGAAATACACAGAGATAGAGCTTAAAGGTTTTTATATACACAAACACAAAGCATAAATATTTTTCCTCCAATGTAAACACACTATCTCTGGAAGAACACACAAGGAATGGTAGCCCTGGCTGCCTCCAGGAAGAAGAATTGGGAGAGAAGGTGACTTTTAACTCTGGATCCTTTTGGTGCCTTTTGGATTTTTCAGCTGCAAGGGTGCATTAGCTGTTCGGCAATGAATAATTGTCGTTAATAGCAACTCCAACTGAGAGATGAAGAAGCCACTGTCTGGAATGCAGAGCTGAGGGCAGCTGTCACGGGCAACCTGTACTGGTGGAGCCTCTTCACGCTCCCCTCTCGGCAGCCCCATCTCTCCCCAGCCCCGGTGCTCGTGACTCCAGCTCTTTGCCCTCCTGACCTGAAACCCTGAGGTAAAGCAAAGCTAGACCAGTTGAACGGCTTTCGTTGTTGCTATTAACATGGATTTTTTTCATCTGATCAGTTCCACAGAAGCTGATGGCCTCTGTCAACTCACAGGAAGGTCAGGATCCCAAGTTCGTGCATGTGTCCTGAACACGGCTGTACCTGTCATATGTCACCCCCTCCATGGTGCCTTTGGGTAAACACAGTTACGGCTAGCAGAGGCATAGGCAGAGCCAGAAGGGGAGTCCACATACACCATATGAGTGACCCCAGAGAATTGTCCTTGGGGCCCTGTGTGCAGACCTAGCCTCTGAGGAAGAGATTGGAGACAAGCCCGGGGCCTGGGACTCTGAGGGCTTCAGTCTCCTGGTGGGGGAGCACCCCAGGGAAGGAAATGAGGCACAGGTGTCCCACTGAGAACAGAGACACTGGGTGATGGCTGTGGACAAGCAGATGCTGAGCTTAGAGGAGGCCCAGAGAGGGGAAAGGAATGGGCATCATTGCCTCTTGCCCCTGGCCTCCATGGCTACTGAGTCTATGAGATTCAAGGAGATGGCCACAGTCACAGGCAGCCCTGATTTGAGCCAAGTTAAGCCTGTGCTTCTCACACACAGCATACCCTAGTAAGAGCGAGTAGCAATGTGTCTCCCTCCAAGCCAGGTGTGGATCTTAGGGGGACCCATGCAATCATTTCGAGTGCAGGCAGGCATGTCTGGCAGGTCATCACTGTTTTATAAGAAGGAGATAACACTGGGAAGATCGGTACCCTCCAGGTCGCACAGCTATGGAATGGTAGAAGTATGGCCCAAACCTAAGCATTGTGGCCTCTGAAGTCTGCTCCTCATTGTGTTCTCCCAAGTGGGTTGGGTTCCGTGTTGGATGGGCTGCCTGTGAGGTGTGTTCAGACAGTCAAAACCAACACAGCCAGAGTTGATGAATTAAGCTTGGGGACAGAGAAGGAATGGGTAGAAAGGTCTGTGTGTGTGTGTGTGTGTGTGTGTGTGTGTGTAAGAATACATGTGTGCAGGTATGTAAGTATACATGTGTGCAAGTGTGTTTGTGTGTGTGAGTATACATGTGTGCAGGTGTGTATGTACAGGTGTGTATTAGTATACATGTGTGCAGGTGTGTGTATAAGGTATACATGTGTGCAGGTGTGTATAAGTATACAGGTGTGTGTATGTAAGTACACATGTGTGCAGGTGTGTGTGTGTGTAAGTATGCACATATGCAGGGTGTGTGTGTAAGTATACATATGTGCAGGTGTGTATAAGTATACATGTGTACAGGTGTGTGTGTGTGTGTGTGTGTGTAAGTATACATGCGTGCAGGTGTGTATTAGTATATACATGTGCAGGCGTGTATAAGTATACATGTGTACAGATGTGTGTGTAAGTAGGCACATATGCAGGGGTGTGTGCGTGTGTAAGTATACATGTGTACAGGTGTGTGTGAAGGTCATAGAGTAACCTCAGATGTTCTTCCTCAGCTGCCTTCCACTTGTTTGAGACAGAGCACTGTAGAACACGATCCTCTAGGAGAAAACAAACACCTTTTCATCAGATCAGCTGTTTCTGCTTGCAAGAGTCCATTCCCACAGGGCTTGCTGACTGCTGACACCCCCTCCCAGAAGATGGGGGTCGGGAGGGCCGGTTGGACCCAAACTCGAGACTCCAGCCATTTGTATGTAATTCCACCCTGGTTAACAGAAGGGGCTCCACCTATGTGGCTATGGCAGAGCAATCGGTTATGCTGGGGAAAGGCTTTTCCATGTGGCTGCCCCATGCTCTTATAAGGAGCCCCTCGCCCATGTGCTGTGATCCAGCTAAATAAACTCCTGGTTCACAGGGTGACCTTGGATGGAACAGGACTTTGGTTTGTTGTTTGGACCTTATAAGGAGGGGACAGATGTTGTTTATGTCTCCCGGGGGAAGGAATTCTGGAAACACAGTGTCTCTCATTGGCTTGGCCAGCGAGCTCCAGGGATCTACCAGTCTGTTTCACATCTTGCTGTCTCTGGGATTGCAGATTACAAGTGTGAGCCCCTATACCAAGCTTTTTCACGGGGGTGATGGGGTTCGAACTCAGGCCCTCCTGTTTGTGAGGCGAGTGCTTTACTGGCTGAGCCATCTTCCCAGGGCCCAGAAAGTTCTTTATGTGATCAGTTTCTAGGCTGGTCGGGACAACCTGGAAGTCACTGCTGCAGGTCTCTGTGAGACATATTTCTGAGGGCCCCGAGTGTGGGTCCTACATATTCCAGCTATTTGTGCGAACAGGAGAATCTCCATCTTCCTTGTTGAACTCAGGCAGATGGGATAGGAAGAAAATACTGGAAAATGCTCAGAGGCACCTAGCATTTCTCACATGAGGACAAACAATGTCAGCAACAGAAAAAAACTCTCCAGCCTGGTGCTCCTCACATGAAATCATTGTGATGTGGACACCTGAGCCCTCCCAGACCCCCGCTGCCTGCATGTCCCTGCTTGGTGGGGGTGGAAGCTGGCAGGCTAGGCTATAGAACGGACTAACAGCAGCACACTTCAGTGGGTGACCAGTCCATCAGCCAGAGGCGTGAACATTAGGCTGGCTTTACCCCCGGCTCTCTCTGCTTCCCATGTGCTGATACCGTGTGCCTTGAGCACACAGCTACACCTTGTCTTCACATGAGTTTTAGACCTAAGCCTGTTATTATTTTCATTCTGTGGACAGGGGGATTGAAGCTCCATGCATAGTGAATACCTTGTCCAAGAACACCCAGGTAGCAAAGCCAGAGCTGGACTCCAAAGCCTCAGAGTCAACCACAGAGATATTCTACCATATGGCGTCACCTGAGTCAGTTTCCATTTCTAACTTGGACAAATAGAGACCCCATTGCTACGACGCCACACAGGCTTGAGTTGCTGCTGATACCTTGCCCTCGAGGAGTTCCTAGTACAGCAGCTGACTCATAATACATGCCCAAGAAACAAGCTTCATGAAGGAGGCAGCCCTTCCAGAAGGCAGTTCTGAGCCTCATGGAGCTTCAGTGCCTGTAAGGACCTCCATATCTGGTATAAACTAGCTAGAGCAGGTTGTATGATTTTATTTTATCTCTGAATTTGGCCCTTCAAGATTCAGCCTACAAATAGATGTAAATGAAATGCAAATCAAGTTGTCCCTGCATTAAACAGGAAACCAAATATGTCTGGTTGACCATTCTCTCCTCTCACCCCGGCAGATCAAGGAGACCCACACACTCTGAAGACCATCCAAGTCTCATGACTGTCTTCATATTGGTCACCACCGAGTCAGCCAGAGATAAAGCCGTGTCCTTCCTGGGACCCTTTTCTCTCTGTTCTCTTTAAAGAGTTAAGTCTCCCAGGCCTTGATCTTCAGGTCGGAAGCTAGAATGAAATCTGTCTACAGTGGCCCTGGCATGAGCATCTGCAGGCGCACACAATTGCGACTGGGATGTTGTAATCTGATGAGAAATATGGATTATGTCTTTGGCTCCTGAGACTGTTGCCATTTCCTGTGCAACTTCAGTGCTGGGGGCATCTTTTGTCCTGGTGGTAGCTTTCCACTTCCAGCTCTGGACATGGGGTTCTGGTTCCCCTGCCCCCACCACCCCGAGTTCCCTGGATAACAGAAGTGTCCCTTGCTCTAAGAAGTGACTTGTGGTGGGCTCCTGTATAGCTTCAGTAGAAGCTGGTTACCAGCAGGACCGAGCCATGTTTGGAAGCTTGGGACTTTTCCAGAAAAGGGAGTAGCTAGACATGAAGTTAGTGGTCTGTCTTGCCAGTGTAGTGCAGCTTCTATACAGATTCTTGGGCAGCAGGGTTTGAAAGCTTCTGGACTAATGAATACATAGAGGGGCCTAGAAAGGGGGTGCATGGGGGGGTTCATGCCCTTCTTCTTCGACATGCCCTGTGTATCCTTTCCATCAGCTTCTTCATCTATAGCTTTTCAAACGTGTGCACTATACCAGTGGGCACAGGGGCAATGATTCCCCTGGGAGCAATCTAACAAATTAATTCAACTTGAGGGGAGTCATTTGATGACCTCAAGTAAAGCCACTGGGCCAGAAGCACAGGGCAGGGCCAGGGTCTTACTACGGACGGGCACCTGAATCTGGGGGAGGCAGCCTTGGGAGGCTGAGCCCTTAGCTTTCAAAAGCCAGCCCTTGAGCCGGGTGGTGGTGGCGCACGCCTTTAATCCCAGCACTCGGGAGGCAGAGCCAGGCGGATCTCTGTGAGTTTGAGGCCAGCCTGGTCTCCAAAGCGAGTTCCAGGAAAGGCGCAAAGCTACACAGAGAAACCCTGTCTCGAAAAATACCAAAAAAAAAAAAAAAAAAAAAAAAAAGCCAGCCCTTTCTTTAGAGAGATGTGTCAGAAATGGGCTGGGTTAAAGACACACCCTTGGTGTTGTGGTCGGAATACAGCTGGCAGTCACCGGCTTGAGTGCTGAACGTTTGGTCTCATCTGGTAGTGCTGTTTGGAGAAGTTGTGGAAACTTTAGGAGGCAAGACCATACTGAGGGATGAGTTTTCCTCCCTCTCTTCTGTTTGTCCACTGTGAGGTGAGAACCCTCTCTCTACACGCTCCTACTACCACGACGACCTAGGCCAAGTGCACAGAGCCAAGCAACCACCAGGGACTGTGAGCCTGGAACTTTGAGCCAAGATGAGTCTCTTCATATGTTGTTTCTGTCCAGGATTTGCTCGCAAAGATGCAAAAGTGATAAAGTTGGCATCCCCTGGAGTCCTGGCTGTAACTGCGAAGAATGATCTACGGTTAGCTCTGCCAGTGAACAGCAAAAGCTATTGGTCTTTCTGTCTCTTACAACAGTCATTGCAGAGATGAAGACAGGCCGGGGTACGAGTGGCTGGGTACTCGAGGGTACTTTGTACAACTGAACCAGGGTGTGAAAGCAAATCCCCTAGAACAGCCCAAGGTGGCAGAGTGGCATTGGACCCTCAGTGTGATGTTTAGTGTTAATTGTCAACGTGACAGGACCTAAAATCACCTGGGACATGGGCCTCTGAGCATGCCTGTGGCAGGTTATCTCGACTGTGTTGACTGATGTGGGAGTCCCATCTTAACCATGGGCAGGTCCTGGCTGGGGACCTGGACTGTAGGATGGGAAAAGGCAGCTGAGCAGCAGCTTGTGTTTATCTCTCTCCTCCCTGGTTGCGGATGGGATGGGACTGGCTTTCAAGCTCCCACTGCCTCGATTTTCCTGTCTTGATGGACTGAACCCTGAACTACGATCTAAAATAAATGATTTCTCCCTTAATGCTTTTGTCGGGGTGTTTAATGACAGCAACAAGAAAAGACACAAAGACACTGGGTGTCTGGGGTCACAAAGCACCTAAGGGCTGCAGGCCCAGAAGTCTGAAATTTCAAGAGACGCTAAGCATCTTGACTTTGGATGTGACACTGGTTTTCTGAAACAGAGTCTGTTTCCAAGCCTGGCCCAAATTCACTATATATTCAGGATAGTCTTTAATGTCTGATCTTCCTGCTTCTCCCTCCTGAGACTTGGGACCACAGGCATGTGCCATCGTACCCACTTTATGCAGTGTTGGGGGTGGAACCCAGGGTTTACGCATGTTAAGCAAGCATTCTCCCAACTGAGTCACATGTGCAGTCTGTATGTGACACGCCCTTGATTTCTGCCTCTAATACTGCTGAGCTTAATGAAAGTCTGAGGTTTCTGGCCCACAGGCCTCCTGTTTACACAACCTATAATATAAATTAAATGAGCCTGTAATATAATGTAAATGAAAAGTTCTCAGACTGCCCTGGAGCCATGGATGCTTTGAAAATGCAATGAATGCATCCACGAAGTGTGAGAAGATATTCGCAATTCATAGAACTGTGGACAATTGATTTCTAGAACATACTTTTGAGAAACAACAACAACAAAAACAAAAACAATATGAATCAACAAACTTTAAAAACCACCCAACAACTTGGCAGAATAGCAAGCAGTTGACTTGTCCCCTTACAGAAAGGAGGTCCTCTAGGCCAAGAAGCATAGACAAAGGGCTCTGTCTCACTAGTCATAGAAAACAGGCAGAGTGACAATGCCATTGCTGATCCTCATCACACCACAGTGGCAAAAAGGAAGACCCCTAACCAGAGCGATGCAGCTGGGAGGATGTGGGCACTCCCCAGCTCTCAAGCTATACTGGGGTTCTGCACATAGGTAAGAACATTCTGGGAAAAAATGGTTGATTGTTAATAGTATTTTTACTATTTAAGCCTTAAGGGATAACAAGTTGGCATGGAGGCACTAAAACTTGGTTGTTTACGCTTATCTGGTAAAACTGGATGTGCATGTGCCCTGCGATCTCAGGTCCCAGGCTGGATGTGCATGTGCCCTATGATCTCAGGACCCACACTCAGTCATCTTCCTTAGAGAACTCTTGTTCGGACAGCCAAGCCTGAAAGCAATGTGAATGCACAGAGGCCAGGCGCTATGGCTGTATAAACTTTATACGTATAGTTACAGTTATATATAGCCTCGTGATGGAAGGCTTGCGAGCCAAGAGAAAGAAAAGCCACAGGCTCTGCTGCCTCCCCCAAGGGAGCTGTGTTTGCAGTGTAAAGCCACAGGGTGGGGAGAGGGCAGGGGTGGTTCAGAAGCAAGTGAGACTGAGCAGTGTGTTGTTTTGGAAGAGATCGATAGGTGGGAGAATCATCTAGAAAGCAGTAAAGGAACTAGAAGGGTTGGCTCGGCTGCTAAAGGCACTTGCTCTTCCAGGAGACCAGAGTCAAGTTCCCAGCACCATGTTGGGAGGCTCACTACAGCCTGTAACTCCAGCTCTAGGGACTCCTGTGTTCCCTTCTGGTCTCCATGGGCACCCACATGCTCGTGACCTTTAAGGCATATCCTTCAATCCTCAGCTGTTAGCCACCACCTTGTTTTTTGAGACACTGGCCTGTAAATTACCAACTCAGCTTGACTGTCTAGCCAGAAAGCCTTATGGATCTCCCACCTCCATCTGATAGCACTGGATCACAAGAGCATGCCACCATATCCAGCTTTTTAATGTATGCTCTGGGGATGGAACTCAGGTCTTCATGCATGCCAGGTGAATACTTCATGGATGAGCCAATCCTCCATTCCATTTCATTATTCTTTACACAACCCACAGAACTTAGGTATGCGGCTCTGTCTGCATTTACAACAAAGGAAACACAAAGCAATCTAATCCCAGGCTGGAGAGATGGCTCAGAGGTGAAGAGCACTGGCTGCTCTTCCAGACAACCTAGTACTTAAATAGTGGCTGACCTTTTTTAACTCCGTCTCCAGTTCCAGGGAATCTGAAGCCCTCTTCTGGCCTCTTTGGGTACTTCATGCATGTGCAGGCAAAACATCTACACACAAGATATTTTTTTTTAAAAAAAAAAAAAGGAAAAAACAAGCAAAAAGCAAACTATTTTCCCTTTGATCGTTAGAAAGAAAAATATGATTAAATCTATAGACTTCACTTCTAGAACAATTAAAAACTTCCTAGACATTGGAATGTAGAAGGTTCACAGACCCTTCAAAGATCCCCTCTGGGTCCATGGCATATATGTTGTCAATTGACTCATAGCCATAGAGACTCGGATAGCCCTAAGCTGCCAAGCAAGCTCCAGTGAAGAGTAACTCTCCAAAATGGTACAAACACCAATACCACCCTCAGCCTGCATCCCCTCCCTACTGCGGTATTCCCGGCTGGTAAAGTCCCCAGCATCCTCTCCTGCCCCAGCTGTGGCCATAAACTCCTGTGGTCCAGATCTCGCCTTTCTAACACAAAGCAGAGCCTGATGGGGAAAGGAAAGTCAGGGAATTTCAGAAAGTAGCTAACTACTTATGTTTCAGATAGTAATCTTGTCTTGAAACCTTGGGAAGATAATGATCTGGTTTTGGTATTTTAAATCTTAATTGTTTAAGTGGAGAATGAAACCAGCTCCCAGCAGGTGGAGCCTAGAAACACAGCGAGTGCCCCTAGGGAGCGACATGGAGAGGTAGCAGGCAGACAGATGGACGTGTGCCACTGGGGAACCACTTCTCTCCAAGCCTTGGTGGCACATCTGGTCAATAAGGTGTCCTTCCAGATGTCCAAATGTGCTTTAGTCTTGACTTCCATGGTGTGTGTGTGTGTGTGGGGGGTCATCTCATCTGGGATTCCTCACCACACAGATTCAGGGGACACTTGTCCCCTTGGACATTTGTTCACAGTCCTGGGTCACTGAGTGGAGCTACAGAGTCCCTTGTATTTCTCCAAGATCTTCAGGAATCTGGGTGCTTCTACTCACAAGTGGGGTGTCCCCATGAGCTCATGTTTAATGGAAGGTGTTGTAAATTGGGAATGTACTAAGCCACCTCGTATACAGAAATCCCCCTTGTGGTGGCTCCAGGATTCACTTGAAATAATTTATAATTATTTTTAATTTATAATTATTATAATTGCACATCAGTTCTGTTTCTGGATGATTCCATCTCCAGAAAAGGAAACTGTGGTACAGATGGTCAGAGGTGGGGAACAAATCACTCGGGGCTTCACATCTGGTGTGGGTGGAGGTGGGTCTAGAGCTCTCTTCTGCTGAGTCACTGCATCAATATGTTTAATCAATATGTTTAATACTGCATTAATAGAGATGCTTGGGTCAGCAATGGTGGAAAGTGCCATCCAGAAGGGCTTCTAGACCTATAAGGCCTAGATGTCCTCAAAGGAACCCTTCCTGCCACCTGCTTCCCCTCAAGCTGGAACACAGAGGCAGTCAGGACTTGCCTTCCTCTACCCGCTCAGCCATGATGCTTAGAAGCCATGTCAAACATAGAAGAATGCAAATAGATCCATATCTATCACCTTGCACAAAACTCAAGTCCAAATGGATCAAAGACCTTAGCATAAATCCAGTTATATTGAACCTGATAGAAGAGAGAGTAAGAAGTAGCCTTGAACACTTTGGCACAGGAGACCACTTCCTGATTATAACAGCAGTAACACAGACACTGAGATCGACAATTAATAAATGGGACCTCCTGAAACTGGAAAGCTTCTGTAAGGCAAAGGACATGGTCAATAAGACAAAACGGTAGCCTACAGAATGGGAAAAGATTTTCACCAACCCCACATCTGTCAGAGGACTGATATCCAGAACATATAAAGAACTCAAGAAACTAGAGATCAAAATAGCAAACAATCTAATTTAAAAATGGGGTATAGATCTAAACAGAGAATTCTCAACAGAATGGCTGAAAGACATTTAAGGAATTGCTCAGCATCCTTAGTCATCAGGGAAGTGCAAATCAAAACAACTCTGAGATTCCATCTTACACCTGTCAGAATGGAAAAGATCAAAAACACTGATGACAGCTTATGTTGGAGAGGATGTGGAGTAAGGGGAACACTCCTCCACTGCTGGTGGGAGTGCAAACTTGTACAGCCACAGTGAAAATCAGTTTGGCAGTTTCTCAAAAATTGGGAATCAATCTACCTCAAGACCCAGAAATACCACTCTTGGGCATATACCCAAAGGATGCTCAATCCAAGGACGCTTGCTCAACTATGTTCATAGCAGCATTATTCATAGTAGCAAGAACCTGGAAACAGACTAGATGCCCCTCAACCGAAGAATAGATAAAGAAAATGTGGTACACTTACATAATCAAGTATTACTCAGCGGTTAAAAAAAAAAAACAATGGCATCAGGAAATTTGAAGACAAATGGATGGAACTAGAAAAAATCATCCTGAGTGAGGTAACCCAAATCCAGAAAGACAAACACAGTATGTACTCACTCATAAGTGGATATTAGATATAAAGCTAAGGATAACCAGGCTACAATCCACAGCCCCAGAGAAGCTAGGTAACAAGGAGGACCCTAAGAATGATGCATGGGTCATTCTGGGAAGGGGAAATATGAGATCTCCTGGGTAAACTGGGGGTAGAGAGGGAGGGGGAGGGAATGGGGGATGGAGGGAAACATGAGAGATCCAGATGGCCAAGTTGGAGGAGGGATGGAGAGGGAGAGCAGTGAAAGAGATATCTTGATAGAGAGAGTCATTATGGGGTTAGGGAGAAACCTGATACCAGGGAAACTCCCAGGAATCCACAAGGATGACCCTAACTAAGACTCCTAACAATAGCTGAGAGGGTGCCTGAACAGGCCTTCTTCTGTAATCATATTGGCGACTTCCCTAATTGTCATCAAAGTAACTGATGGGAGCAGATGCAGAGATCCACAGCCAAGCACTGGGCTAAGCTCCTTGAGTCAAGCTGAAGACAGGGAGTAGGGATTGTATGAGCAAGGGAGGCAGGTTAAGATCATGACAGGAAACCCATAGAGACTACTGACCTGGGTTGTGAGAGTTCACGGATTCTAGATCGACAGCTAGGGAACCTGCATGGGACTGACCTAAGCCCTCTGCATGTGGGTGATAGTTGTGTAGCTTGGTCTGCTTGTGGCCCCTAGCAGTGGGACCAAGATCTGTCCCTGGTGCATGAGCAGGCATTTTAGAACCTACTCTCTATGAAGGGATGCCTCTCTCAGCCTTGATGCAGGGCAAGGAGCTTGGTCCTGCCTCAACTTAGTATGCCATGCTTTGTTGACTCCCTTGGGAGGTCTTACGCTTTCTGAGGAGTGGATGGGAGGTTGGGGTAGAAAGGAGGTGGGGGGAGGGAACAGGATGAGAGGAGGGAGGGGAAATGTGGTTCGTATGTAAAATAAAATTTAAAAAAAGCCCTGTCAAGCCTATCCCTAGAAATGTCCACATCAAACCTATCCTCTGCCCGCTGTCCCCTTGGCCAGGGTATTAGGTCAGATCCTGTGTCTTTTCCCTCATCATGGCTATGGCAAAGCCTCCTGTAGCCGAACCTATTGCACTGGAAAGGGTATTTCTAGAACATCCACCCTATTCTCATACTCCCCTTTCCTGTAATCTGTGTCTGCCTCCACATTATCTATGGGGAAAACAAAAACAAAAACGAAAACAAACAAAATCTCAGGCGTTGGACCTTCTCCAGCTGACCTCTGCTGACCTCCCGTGGCCTTGTCCTCGAATCTGCAGGTTGCTGTTAAGCACGGCAGCCGCCATGTTACTTCTCACCTCGGGGCCTTTGCATGGACTCTTCTGTCCCTGGACTGCCTTTCTGAGTCCCAACACCCTGAAATTGCCTACCTTTCTTCCAACATCAAGCCCAAGTATAGGACGGTCTCCATAGGCCCCTTCCAGCCATCTCCCTGCCCCAATACACAAGGTCAACCTCCTGTGGTTGTGCCCCCCCCCCCGCCCATAATCTTTGCTCTTGCCTTGGCATGACATTTTTTCCCCCATAGCATCTCAAATCCCACAGGGAATGAACCAGAACGAGTGGAGAAGTCTCCATGACTGCTCTTACCCAATGTCATAACGGCATATGTTCTCTCCGCTTGCCATCCTATGAGTATCTGAAAGGCTGAGGTATATCCTCATGGCTAGGCATGGTCCCCAGAAAGTCTCGTACTATCTTCCCCCAGAATGAATGTGCTCCCCCACCTCAAACACACACAGATGTAAGAAATCTGCTCAGGTCTGCCATGAAGCTGTGGTCAAGCCACTTAAGGAAGGAGAAGTGAGCACAGGCTTGAGATCTGCCCCTTGCTCATAAATATTTAGCCATCTCTTTTCCTTTTCCTCAGAACCTAGGCCTCTCTCCAGTTCTCCATCACTTGGTTTATGTTCACTCTGAGCCTGTCAGCCATACCCCTCCCCTTTAGATTTGCCCACGTCCTTCTGTAGCTGACTGACTGGTCCAGAGTGGGTTGGATCTCAGAGGCATGGCTGAGTCCCCAGTGCATGCTCTTGGGAACTCCCAGGCATGCATGATGGGCCGTGGGAACTCACTGTGAGGCAACCTGGCCGAGGGCTCTGGAGCCCAGCTGGGGTGTGGGCAGTAATCCACCCTGTCATAGAAACATCTGCTTTTCCTTGTGGCCCCCACCTATCTCCCTCAGCCCCCTAACACATGCTCCCTCCTCCCTGGGGTGGAAGCCATCAGAGCAGAGCTCTACAACATGCCGGGTGCATGGAGGACGCCCCCTTGGGAGAGACCTGGCCTCCCTGGTGGCCTTCTTACTTCCAGCTTTCCCACACTCCCCCTCCCAGTCACAGATTCCAGTGAGCCAGGACACCACCCACTCTCAATAAGGACACTCGGGATTTAGGATGATGATTACAAGTTTTTTTTTCCTTCACTTTTCCTTTTCTTTTCTGCAAAACATCTGATTTAACTAGAGAAACACATCCACGGGAACCGCGGACTGTAAAAATGCAATCCCAGGAAAAATGCTACCAATGGCCTCTTAGAGCCACTGCAAATGGGTCTCTGGGGTCACTTCCTGAGACCTGGACAGAGAGAGGCCCGGGCTCATCAACAGACCAAGAAAGTGACCCCCAAAGTCTGCCTCCACTTCCCAATAAAGGGTCCCCAAGGACAATGTTTACTCGTGCAGATCTCCAGTGCCTTCGGGACCTATTGGGCCCCTATACCAGTGCCAAGGCCAGCAGCCTTGTGCCAGGCTCATGGGGGCAGAGACCCCCCACAGAGACTGACAGAGCCCCAATGTCCTCTGGGCACTCACTACTTCTGTTTTCCACCACAGGGTCCACAGTCTGACACACAAGCGTCCCTACACACGTTGACTTCCTAGAGTCACCTCTGGCAATGGAGCCCCACCAGGAAGAGTGAGTACTGAGTGCGGCCACTTGCCGTGAGACCCTGGGCCAGTCCTTTCCCTCTGCAGCTTTTCTCTTCCCTAAACGAAGGGATCTGGGTGAGATGACTGTCTTAGTCAGCAGGCAAGCAGCGTGGTGCCTGTGTCTTCTCCACCTACCAAGTCAAAGCTCCAAAGGGCAGATTCTAGTTCCTACCATGCACCCCGCCCTTAGAGAGTCCCCGCCACCTGGAATTGCTCCAGAAATATCTAATGACTGAATTCAGCAAATCTGTCAACTGATGGTGGCCTGCAGAGACACAACTCTGAGGAGCCTGTCTGGGCTCCTGCTTCCCTGCAACCCCAAGCAGGCTCGTCCCTGCTCTTGTGACAGGAGGTATCTGCAGCTGTCTCTGTCCCGACCATAAGGACAGGAGTCCAGGATCCTGCCTCCCTCATGCTGCCGAGAGAAGCAAATTCAGCCCATAGGTCAGGATCTTGAGTCTTAGGAGCGGCCTTGCTTTCTCTGCCATGATAAGGTGGGCTCTAAAGCTCCTGGGAGCTGTGGCCTCCAGCCAGGGAGGCTCAGTCCTCAGGCTCAGGGCCTGGTTGTTCAAGCTCACATCTGGATGGACCTCTTTAAGCTCTGCCTGCCCCAGGAAGCAGAAAAGCAAACAGATCATTTCCAAACACTAAATATTTTGCCTTTGATGGGTGGGAGGGTGGGATGGGTAAACAGCGCACATCTCTGGCTGGGAGGCTGAGAGGTGAGGGTCTGGGACTTTTGCACTGGGTGGTGAGTTCAGCATCCAGCAGGAGCCACCTGAAGGGGACTCAGGCGGTACTCCAGCCCCACTGTCTTCCCCTCTTGAAACCAGGCCCGTCCCATCACTCCTATTGCCAAGGTTTGCAAGGATCAGAGCTGGCTCTCCAGTCTTCCCCTCCTGCCTGCCAGCCTGTGCCTTCGGTGCCTGCCTCCCTGCTGCATGAGGGAAATTCAAAGCACCATCTCCACTCAAATCCATTCTTCGTGGCCTCAGGACTTGAGCATGGGGGTCCTCACAAGCTCTTTCCCCACCCTCACTTTCTGCTCTGTGGATTCTGTCTCCTCAGCAGCCCAGGCTGTCCCCTCTCTCCCTCTCCAGCACACCTTTTCTCCTCTCCCAGACATATCATCTCCCTCCTGAGAACTGCCCAGGGCTCCTCAAGGGTCACCTCATCTAGCCTGGTTCTCCTGGAGAGGATGGCAGAGGGTTTGCACTCTGCAGACAGCCTGTTTGGACTGGGGACTGAAATGGGTGCAGAGGCCACAGAATTGGGAGGGTGGTACCCAGAAGGGCACACTGCAGGAAAATGGGCTTCTTCTTCCCTGTCAGAGCGGGACTAGGTTAAAGCCGGAGGAGAGGAGCTCGAGGATGCAGGTGGAACCCTTGGAGGTGTGTCCTGGCAGGAGTGCCCATCCAGTCCAAGTTGCCCTGGAGTGACTCAGCTGTACCCCACCCCCACCCCAGCAGCTTCTGCTTAGACGCATATTTACTCTTGCAGGGAGTAACCATCCTTGTCCACAGGCGCTGTGGGCCAACTCTGTGAAGTTAGGGGCCTCAGAGCAGCTGAACATCCAGCCAATGTCAGATACACAGTAGGAGGCAGAGGTGGGATGCAGAGCCTTGTCTCTCATTCATACCATTCTGTGCTTGTTTCTTCAGCTTCGAAGTCGGGGCCATGATGGTAATTCCACTGTCTCAAGGCAGTTATGAGGCTCCAATGAGATGACAGATGTGTAAGTCAGGGTCAAGGCCGAAAGCAAACAGGCAATGTGGGACCTGGGACTTTAACATGACACCAGGCTTCCCCTCTCACCTCCTCCCTGACACCACTGTCCCTACCTTTCATGCAAACACTGTGGGAGGAAAAGGGAGGGGTCTGGGAATAGGCTTGCTTCCCTCAAGGCCCTTATGGTCCAGTGAAGAGACATCTCAGAAATAAAAACAGGGACCTACGCAGACCCTGCACACAGCACAAGGAAAGATTCCTCACAGAGGCCTTCTCAGCAAGGGGGCAGGGCACACAAGGCCCTGGTCGAGCCTCTCTGCATCTGGGGCCCCTTTTGGAACATCTGCATTCTCAATCGCCCTCACACAGGGAGCCGGGAGGCCATTAGGGGCCAGCAAGCCAGTGTGCAGCTTCTCAGACCACAGAGCAAGAAAGACATCGTCTCACCAGGACGGTTCATTCCAAGAAACAATCTGGTCCTTGTAGTAATCGTGTTTTCCATGACTGCCTGAGAGGACCAAGACACACACCATCAATGAGTTTGCTGCAACAGGGCAGGGACCTATGAGAGGACAATGAGGGGACAGACAGGCAGGAAAATAACCCATTATTATAATATCTATTATTAGTCTGCCTGCTGTGGAAGGAACCAGCCAGATGAAAGCTGTTTACAGAGTAGCTCTTTCCCATAATGCTTTTTAATATTGTTGCACTATGGTTTGTGTGTGTGTGTGTGTGTGTGTGTGTGTGTGTGTGTGTGTGTGTGTGTGTGTGTATGTATGTGTGGAAGCCAGAAGTCAATGTGGAGTCTTCCTCAATTGAATTGGTAATCATTTTGCTTGTTTAGACAGGGTCTCTCACTGACCTGGAACTGGCCAAGTAGGCTAGGCTAGGCAGCTTCTGATCTTCCTGTCTTAACCAGCAGGCTCTGGGTTACAATCATGCACCACCTCACTTGGAGGTTCACGTGAGTGCTGGGGATCCGAACTCAGGTCCTCATGCGAGCACAGAAAGCACCAGGCACCCCCTAGCCCCAGCTTTGCTTTGTGAGTTGTGTTTTGGACCTTCGGAATGCCACAATATCCTTCCAGCCTTCTCTGCAAACTACCAGCGGCTTCCAGGAGGATAAAGTGAAGAGGTTCAGAGTTCACTGAGCTGGCCTGCAGTGCAGAAGCAGGGAGCGACGGAATGAATATGATCATAAAAGCAGAGACTCTCACCTGCTCGCATCTTACAGGCTGTGGAGGAGGTGAGGGTTCTGAAGGACAGGGTCAGCAGCCTGAGATCTGATGACCTCACTCTTGTAGGTCAGAGGCTCTCTCTGAGCTTCAGAGTCATCCTCTAAAATGGGGCTATGAGTGCCAACCCTACCCCTCCTCAAAATCCCTGTGAGCCTCTTAGATAGGAGCGTGGACAAGGGCATGCTGGGGGAGCTCAGCCAGGTATTTCCAGGAGGGCTTGTTGCTGTGCAGCTGGCGGGCTTGACTTGCTCCCCAAATCCCAGCGTACACAAAGTCTGCACCAGTCAAAATCAGCAGCTTTGTGTCCTTTGGCGGCCTGTGTCCCTGTTGTGGGCTAGGCCTGCTATTGTGTAAGCTGAGGGCCATCAACTGCCACAAATAAACAGTGGTAAAATGTGTCACAGGAGCCAATTCTCCCGTGCCCTTTATAGCTACTGTCGTTTCTAACCTCACTACAGCCCTGTGGTACAACAGCAACCTTTTGCAGATGGGAACACTGAGGCACAGAGTAGTGATTACTTAAAAGCCACACAGATGAAATGGGATTCTGGGACTGACTCTGGAGGTTACACTCGCTACCATGGGGCCAGTCGCTCTGCTTGGCCAGCAGCCCTGGTGGCCCACTAGGAAAAGATACTAGGGGCTACTTTTTCTCTTCATTGAGAACACACAATTGAGGCAGACTGTAAGGGGAACATACTACTGCATCAGTCGGCTATTGCTGTGTAACAAACCATCCTCCATGAGATTCCAACAAGGTTGATGGGCTGGTACTCTGATCTTGGCTGTAGACCAGTCTAAGATGCTTTTTACTTTTCTCCATGGGCTCTGGAGTTCTGGCAAGTTAGTCATGTTTCATGACCAACACAGAGGAACAAGGGCAGGAAAACCTTCAAGCACTTTCTCCAGCTCTGTTTGCATCTTGTTGGTTGCTGCCCCAGTGGCCGGATCCAGACCAGAGTCAGTGTGAGAAGGGCAGAGGCACTGTGAAAATCCAGGCCCATCACTACATCGAGAAGCCCCAGCCTTGTCCTGCAAAGCTGTCAGTAGCAGCTATAGGACACCCTCCAGAGGAATGCGCCTTGTGCAGGGTACCCCTGAGGACAGAGGGAGCCGGTGTCCTGACACGTCCTTTGCATGAGCCTGAGAGGCTGGTGTAGGAGAAGCTCATAGTCAGAGCTGGTCGAAGCTAGAGTGGAGAGTTCGCTCAACCAGGCTGTGGCTGCTCAAGGCTGGGACCCGTCTGCGGTAGTTTCTGGCCTCCCTGGGCCCTTGTCCCTGAGTGCTGTCCTCCCACACTACTTCCAGCCTGGACCTGCTCCAGCCAATGAGGAACAGGAAACAGGAAACATAAGATGAGTGCTCACGGGGAAGCAGGCAGTACCAGGTGCTGAGGCCATAGGAAGGACTGATTCTCGCTCTAGCTCATCTGTTCCTCTTTGGGGACCAGCACCCATTTGTGAAAACCTTCCATTTGGCCAGTGTTGAGCCCTTTCCAAAGCTCTTCCTGTCCCCTCTGATGTTGCCGTTCCCTGGGAGGTGGGCATGATGGGGGTTATCTCTAGCCTTGAATGAGGACCCAATACCAAGATGGGTCAATCAACACACTTGCTTGGGATCACACAGAAAATATATTAGTCTTGTCTAAAGTCCCCATCTTCTGAAACCCACAAGGGGCCCTTCCAGAACACCTACCACCTGACTCATCTCACGTAACAGGTGACAGGTTCTGTCTATCCCCAAGAGCTTCAAGAAGATACTGTCTCCCCAACCTCCTCACAGGCTTCTCAGACTCACCCCCTTTTCTGTGCCCTGCTGCCCTCTACCACCTCTCTATCCTCTCCCTGGCTGGCTCTTGCTCTGCTGGTGAGGGAAGCTTGCCACCAAACAGTTAAAGTTCCTAGAATCACTTATAAATATTTCATGAAAAATATCTGCTGTGATAATGCCAGCCTGTTGATGTCGACATTACCACACCTGTACATTTTAATTGGCCCAAGCGAGCCGGCCCATAATTGGTGCCTGGAAATTTGAACAAAGCTGGCTTGGCAATTAAACAGACAAATGGAGAGTGGGATATTATTTTAGCTCTGCCATGTCTCAGAGATCAGAGAGAGTGGGCACAGTACAGAAAGGGGAGAGGGACATGAGTTACCCACATGTGGGGCATCCTGAGCTTATAAGGCTGCCTGGATCAGGAGGCGTTATAGAGGCTCCCAGAGGCTCAGCTTCTGGGAGCAGGGGAGCCTTGTAGGCAGGATGTAGGCTTGAGAGGTGGGGCCCTTGATGTTTTCTGCCCTGTGAGCCCTGTGACCTCTTCGTAGGTGCCATGGATTCATTCCCATAACATTGTTTAAAATACATAAAGTGAGCGCAGTTAATTCAGAAACCCGTAACTGGTCAAAGTGCTGAGAATAAGTGGCAATGGGCGCTTAGCCCTAAGTAGGACAGTTGTGTCAACTCCCGCTCTCTAAGGCAAGGAGAACATTGCTAAAGAAGAGGCAGAGGAGTGTAAGAGCCCAATGCTGAGGAAGAACGCCATGGAGTGGCAGCCTCTGGATATGACATGTCTGTTGCACTCCTGAGCTCACAGCAGCTGTGTTTACCTGCACAGGACCTGCTCAAGATCAAGCCAACCCAATTTCCAGAATGGATCAGGGAGGGGCTTTAAGAGGTCCCATTGCTGTGGGATGTTCTGTATGGCAAATGTGTTGCTAATTAGTCAATAAATAAAACACTGATTGGCCATTGGCTAGGCAGGAAGTGTAGGCGGGACAAGGAGGAGAATAAAGCTGGGAAGTGGAAGGCTGAGTCAGAGAGACACTGCCCGCCGCCACGATGACAAACAGCATGTGAAGATGCCGGTAAGCCACGAGCCATGTGGCAAGGTATAAATTTATAGAAATGGATTAATTTAAGCTGTAAGAACAGTTAGCAAGAAGCCTGCCACGGCCATACAGTTTGTAAGCAATATAACTCTCTGTGTTTACTTGATTGGGTCTGAGCGGCTGTGGGACCGGCAGGTGAGAGAGATTTGCCCTGACCGTGGGCCAGGCAGGAAAACTCAAGCTGCATCCCACCCATGAGGAGCTATTGGCAGTTGATGGCTGCTGGGGGAGGTGTGGCCACCGGTAGATCGTCCATGCTCCAGTAGATGACCCTGCAGCCATGCCCACACCATCAGCTCTAATTGGTGGGATGTTCAAAAACATAAAAAGAGGGCTTGAAGCTGGAAGGTGGGTATGTCAGAGGCATGGGGGGGTTTGAAAGGTACAAGGGTTGGAGAGGGAAGTAGAAGGTGAATATGCTCGTAATACATTGTCACATGAACGAAATTCTCAAAGAATAAATTGTAAAATGTTTTAAAAATAAAATAAAACACCAAGTATGTGTGACCAAAGCTGGTCACAATGGTCCGTGCCTATAATTCCAACCCTCTAAGACTGAGGTGGGAGGATCATGAGTCTGGGACCAGACTGAGTTACCTATCAAGTAGGAGTCAAACCTGGGCTGCAGAATGAGACTCCATATCAAAAGAGTGGTGGGGGAAGAGGACGCTGGAGAGATGCTCAGTGCTATCTCTAAAGCACTTGTTATGTAAGCCCCAGGATTAAAGGTCCAGTTTCCCGAACCATGTAAAGGCAGCAGCGCAGCCCACAATCCCAGCACCACATGGTGAGATGGGCGATGATGGCAGGAGATCCTTGGGGAATCGTGGGTTAGCTCATCTGTAGTGCTCAGCAGCAAACAACAGAAGAGATCCTGTTCAAGCAAGGTGGAAGGTGAGGACAGATAGCCAAGGTCAGCCTCTGACTTCCACATGCACATAGTGGCATGTGCGCGCGCACACACACACACACACACACAAAGCCAAGCATGGGCTAGGTGGCACCTGGCACATCTCCACCACGAGCAGAAATGGCACCTTGAGGTTTATAAATAAGTTTCCAGCTCTCACTCAGGGTGTGCAGAGGTACCGCCTCCCCTCCCACCGTTTATGTCTGTTAAGGTCCTGGTGTGCAGGCTCCAGAGGGCTCAGAGGGTGAGCGGGGGGCGGGGATGGACCCAGGGCAATCCTCAAAAGCAACAGTATACTCAAGAAGCTAAGCTGGAACCTGCCTTGGTCCTGATGCTCAGGAAAGGTTGCCATGGCTACTTTCTTTTTGACTTCCCATCTTCCCAGATCAACCTGTCCTGGGTGGGTCTGAGCTACCTACAGGGCAGCAGAAGCCACTAACATCCTCTGTCCAGTGACCCCTGTGGAAGACAGAAGCTACCCAATCCTAATGGAGCCCCTCTACTTCCTAGGAGAAGACTCTTTGTCTAGGCCTTGGGGGTGGACATCATTTCACCCCTTCATCCCAGAGGTGTGCAAAGACCATTAGTGACAAAGTGAGCAGAGATAGGAGCCAGGCTGTGGGGGTGAGGGAAGGGCTGGTGTGAAAGGAGATGGGAACCTCAGGGAGCAAGTGCCAGAGGTTCCGGTTGGGTTACTACAGGAGGAGGGGCTGAGAGCAGGGGAAAAGGATGCCACCCTGCCCTAAGCCTCTAGACCTTCACAGACCCTGGCCCTGCTCCTCAGAGCCCCTCAGAAGGGAGAGGAGGAGCCAGCACCCCGATGCCTACTCCTGCAGTCACTGTTGCCTAATGGATAGCTTCTTATAGCTTGACTACAGAGTGAAATCCAGAGCTTTCCCTTTTATTTTATCTTAGTTGTTTGTTTTTATTTCTTGAGACAGGGTCTTAGGTATCCCAGGCTGGTCTTGAACTTGCTATGTAGCTGAGAATGACCTTTAATGACCTTTCATGGTGCTCCTGCCTCCACCTCCCAAATGCAGGGATTTCAGATATGCAGCACCACACCTGCTTTATACAGTGCTGAGGGTTGAACCCAGGGCTTCCTGCATGTTAGGCAAGCCTTCTAGCAACTGAGTTATATTCCTGGCCTCGGAGGCCTTGGTGCTAAGGTAGCAGGAGGTGAAGGAGTGAGCAGATGAGCAAGAAAGTGGCTATCTTAATTAAGGATACTACTGCCGTGATGAAACACCATGACCAAAGCAACTTGGAGAGGAAAGGGTTTATTCCGTTTAAGCTTCCACATCACAGCTCATCACTGAAGGAAGTCAGAACAGGTCCTCAAACAGGACAGGAACCTGGAGGCAGGAGCTGATGCAGAGGCCATGGAGGGGTACTGCTTACTGGCTTGCTCCTCATAGTTTGCTCAACCCGATTTCTTATCAAACCCAGGACCGCCAGCCCAGGAATGGCATCACCCATAATGGGCTGGGCTCTCCCCCATCAATCACTAATTACTAAAATGCCCTACAGGCTTGCCTACAGCCCGATTTTTCGGGGACATTTTCTCAATTGAGATTCCCTCCTCTCTAATGACTCTAGCTTGTGTCAAATTGACATAAAACTAGTCAGTACGGTGATACATCACACATATTGTAGGTGCTGAGCAAGTGCTTGTGAGAGAACGGGCCTGAACAGGACCTATCTGGTAGCCGTTAACAAAGGCCTCACTTAGCAGAACGTCCCACGTGCCAGGGGCCCTGTTGGCACATTAGGAACTTTCCTCTAGTTCTTTTCTTCCTTCACAGTAGGTGTGGATGAGACCTTCCATACTGTGGGCTGTGGACTTCCACGCTGGCTCCTCCCGGAGGACAGCTGCGTTCTGCTTCTCCTGAAATTGCTGACTCTTCTGCAAGAGAGGAAGCCAAGGGCGGGCGACTGGTGCAGGGTGGGCCAGACAGTCTGGGGGGGTTGTGGCTTTGATGTTGGGGGATAATCAAGGGATTGGGCCTCTAGCACTAAAAGGAAACTGTGTGGCCGAGGCCCTCCCCAGCCTGCTCATGACACTGCTGACCGCTGTTTGCTGAGCGAGGGCATCTTGGGGGTAAACGCCCAGAAAGAGCAAGGGTGGTCAGTTTACAAGAGTGTCTGCACAGCCTGCTTGCCCAGGAAATCCTGCTAGGGTTGCAAAAGTAAACTGGGTGTGTCTACACTTAGAAACAGATTTATTATAAAAGGTTGTAATTCCCTACTAATTTGCTGCTTGGTGAATACTGAGTTTATTATTATGATGATTTTTTCTAAACTGCAGCTCAAGAAAAACAAACCCAGGTCTGGGCATGAACAGGGGTGCAGAAGATGCTGAGAGACGGCTGTTTTCTTCCAAACCTCACCGAGAGGCCCTGAGGAGTCCTGGTCAGCTAAGCCCATCTGGTGAGTTCCATGGTCCCTGAGAGACTCTGTCTCAAAAAGTCAGGTTGGAAAGCTCCTAAAGAATGTCACCCAACGTTGACCTCTGGCCTCTACACACCATACACCTGAACTCCTACAACACACAGAACACACATGGGCTGGGGGTGGGGGGGGTCTCTAGAGAAACCATGTGATGACTGAGGGAAGCAGAGGATGGACTGAGGCAACTCAAGCTAGGGGCCAACAAGGAGGCCGAGGTGTCACCAGAGGAAGCTGGGAGTCGTCAAGTGGCTCTCCAGGAGCATCTCCTGCCACCCTCTCCACTGATCTCCCGGTCCAGACTGAGAGGGAGCAGGCTACTGTTGTGTTAGTCCCCAGGTCACAGTGCACTCTGACAGCAGCCCTGGGAGAGAACACTGGGACGCAGGCCCTTGGGTCTCTCTTCAGAGTGCTCGCTCCCTGCTTCGGCTGGGCCCAGCACAGATGCCTGACAAACATTTATTTGTGAGTGAATGTTGGCTTGATAGCTGGTCCTTGGAGAAGAGGAAGCACATCTGTCTGAGCTACCATATTGTCCCCAAGGACCTGGGCACTGTCCCCACTTGCCTCCTTTGGCTCCCATCCTAGACCTCCACAGCAGACTCCCAGTGGGTCTCCCTGCCTCCATCACCATCTCCCAGTCACATTCTCAAGCTCTGTTAACTCAGTCACTCAGAGTAGGCCAATGTCCAAGCTGCAGCCCTGGCCTATCACATCCCTCCCTGCTGGCCCCCCTGTCCCTTCTCTCTGCTCCCCCACATTGTCCTGCAGAGACCACACCAGTGCTCTGGATTATGATAATCTCTGGGCTTGTCTGACCACTCTCCCAGCTGTTGGTATCCTGAGGTGAGGCCCTTCATTTCCTTCCCTAGGTTGTGTGAGGCACCCCTGGGTGACTGAGGCACAAAGGAGGAGCCCAGGAGAGAAGGGATGTCCCAGTCTAATCTCAGGGAGCTTGGAAGATGGTTTCATACCTGCCTCAGTCCCTTCCAGGGCCCAGGGTCCCTAAGGTCTAAGAGGAGGTCCCTGTGAAGATGAGAGAAGCAGAGCTTATAGGAACATTGGGGTGATTTCTGACCTGTACTTCTCCCATCAGAGTTGAGGACCCACGGTCAGAGGAAAGAGGTCATGCAGCCTGTGGGGACATGCTCTCCCAGGGCTCTGAGATTTTTGCCAGAGCCTCAATTTATTGCTGGAGATAGCTCTTCAGCATTAGGGGCTGGGCTTGGGTGGTCTGATGGGAAAGAAGGCAGGAACAATGTTCCAATTTCCCACCCAAGGAGACAAGGACCCAGTCTTACAGTGTACCTGTTATGCACGGCCCTGTGCCGGCTTTTGCAAGGGCTCGAACATGGGTTGTCCCCTCAGGCTCATGTGGTGGGTACCTGTTTTCTGGATGGTAATGCTATTTTGAGGTGATAGGAACTTTCTGAAGTGAGGCCTAGCTAGAGGGGGTAGTTAGTCACTGGGTCCTGTCCTTTGGACATATCTTGCCCTGATGTCTTCCCCTGTTGTTTCAGGAAGTGAGCAGTCCCTACCACAACACGCATTCCCGTCCAGGATGTTCTGTCCAAATTCCTGGGGCCAGGCAACTGTGGAATGAATCCCTGACACTAGGAAGCAGCATAAAAATCTTTCCCTCCTTAGATTCTTTCCATCAGGTCTTTGGTCACAGCCGTGATAAGTGAATACATGCTGTGACATTTGAAACAGAGACTCAGCTCAGCCCTGAGACAGGGTACTACAGGCAAATGAAAGCCCTGAAGCTCAGTTGCCCCAAGATCCATGGGTAAGAGATGGGATTTGAACCCAACTCTACCTTGCTCAGAGACTCTGGGCTATCCACGCATTACAGAGGGTCCGTCTGGGAAGAGCAGCAGAATCCAGGTTGGATGTAACAGGATCTGGCCTCAGAGGCAGCTGGTCCAAAGCAGCACCAACTTGTACGATTTCTCAGTGCCGAAGAAACCCTGTAGTCAGTTTCTTACCTGGAGCAGTAGCGCTCCCGTGGTACATAGAAGGCCCCCAGTTCGATCCCTAGCACTGCACTGTGCAAATGATCAAGTGAGGCTGGGGAGATGGCTCGGTGACCAAATCCTTTGCCTTACAAACAGGAGGACCTGAGTCTGAATTCCAGGAACCTGCACAAAAGCCAGGTGAGTTAGCATAAGTTTGTAATCACGGCAATACTACAGTGAGAGGGGATGTGGAGAATCACACACAAATAAGAGTTCCTGTCTCAGCAAATATGGAAGGAGAGGTAGTCCTCTGACCTCCACACACGCAACACAGCACACACACACACACACACACACACAGTCATGAAAAGGAGGGGTGAGATTAACATGAAGAAAATTCCCCTCTCCTCCGGTGGAGCCTAAGGCAAGGTTGAGGAGGATGAGACTCCAGGCTATAGCTCTGTCCTAGAGGCTCTGTTTCCAGAAAGATCTTGCTAAGACAAGAGGCTGTGTGACCTTTGGCCAAATTAATGGGAGTGTAATGCCCAGATGGAAGGAGGTGATTCCTTTGCCAGGCCTCACAGGAGGCACATAAAACGAGCAAGTAAGTCCACCTTGGGGCTCTCACCCAGAGAGATACATTGCCTCATGTGGGGGTTGGGAAGCTTTAACTCGGGGAAGACAGGCAGGAAATGAAGACTGTCATCAGTCCCTCAAGGGCTCTTCAGTGGATGAGCAATTACACAGACTCCTCCTCTTCTAAGAGCTCGGTGAGGACCAGCAGCCAGAGGATGCAGGGGATGGGCCTCCCATGGCCCTCTTAAAACACAAGGGGCTTCCTCTGAGGGAGCAAGGCTTCTGTCCCAGGAGGCATTCAGCAGTGGCTGCTGAAGGGGACTCACCCAGTGCCCTGCTTCACCCTGGGGGTGCTCTCAGACATTGCTACTACTAGCCTAGATTTTTCTATGGTGATGCATTACTTGCTTCCTGAAACCACAATGCATTTATTTTCCAATATTGGGAATTTCTCCTGTAGCAGGGTCTGGGGATCTGAATTTCAAAATGATTCGAAGACCGCCCTCTATAAGATCATAGACAGCCTTCTCTGCCCTCATGCTCACATAGGACCCATTAGAGACATGTGCAGTGTTCCACTGTCAATCCCTCAGCCCCTCATTTCTCAGTCATTAGCTTGTCAACCCTCAAGCTCCTCAGCCCTTCAGGCTCCCTGGCCTCTCAGCCTTCGACCTCCAACCTCAAAGACTTCAGACTCTCAGCCCTCAGCCCCAGGCCCCTGGAATGCCATGTTGCTGTTGGCCAAGAGGCCTTGACCTGCAGCAAAACCCACCCCCACCCCTGCCAGTTACCCTTCTCCTTCCTGATCAGGATGGCCTGGAACTCAGCTGTGGAGCAGTGTCTCTGTGACCTGGCCCAGCCCTCTGGCATGTTTGCTATGAACGGTTCGATGGTTAATAATTTGTGTTCATTTGGCCAAGCTACGGTGCCCAGATCTGCTGTCAAACACTGTTTTAGGTGTCTTTGTGTGTTGTTGTTTTAGGTGGTCTCACTATGCAGCCCAAGCTGGCCTCGAGCTCTCAGTAGTAATCCTCCTGCTTCAGCCTCTAATGCTGGGATTACAGGCACGTTTGGTTTGTGAGGATATTTTTGGATGAAATTAATTCTCAAATCAGTGGGCTTTGAAGAAAGCAGGTTGCCCTCCTGCCATAGGTAGGCTTTATCCATTGAAGGCCTCCACAGAGCAAAAGCCTGGCCTTGCGGAGCAGGTGGGAAATTTGCAGCTGGCAGCTTTTGGACTTGAACTGCATCCCAGCTGTGCCCCTAGGTCTGCAGGCTGCCAGCCCACCCTGCAGATGTGATGCCTGGCAGCCTCCAGGACTATGTGAGTCAGTCTCTTAAAATAAACCCGATTCTATACATGCAGAATGCATTGGCTTCATCTCTCTGGAGAACTCCCACCAGTGCACAGGGAGACAGACTGAGCCATGAATAGAGGGAGTGCAAAAGGCAAGTAGCTGCACACAGAAGCCTGCCAGGCATAAAGGAAACCCAGAGGACACCAGCACTCACTCTGCCGAGGCCCCTTCCCTCTGCTCTAAAGCCAGCTTCAGAAACCCCAGGCACCCAGGTGGGGAGGCAGCACATTCCTGGAAGATACAGCCTGAAAGCTAGTAATCAGCAAACTTTGGGGTGGGCTGGAGCAGCTGACTGTAAGGGAATGCTCCAACCTGTGGGATCCAGGAGATACGAAGGTCACAGGGTACAGGGATAGGCCTGCAGAGACCTGGAGAAGCCAAAGAGGACAGAGATCCTCAGACCACAGCCCCCAGCTCACAGTCAGGCAGACAGAGAACATTGAAGGGAAAATTCTTAAGCCTTCCTGGCTCCAACAGACCTAGATAACACAGCCCTATCTTCTATTCCAAACTGGACACCGTGTCTTGGCCAGAGTATTCACAGAGAGAGTTGGTGAGGGGCCAAGGGAGGTGAAGGGAGAGAGGAAAGAGGATTTAGAGGGGAATGAAGGAAAAGAAGAAAAGGAAGAAGGAACCCGGGTGAACACGTCCTTACCAGCTTTTTGAGCACTTCCTGGCTGCCAGGTGTTGAGCTAAGAGCCTCCGAGTATCATTTGCATTTCTTACACTACAGTGTAAGAAGGAGGCATCACTACCATCCTCACCTTACAGACAGGATTCAAGGGTGCTAGTGAAGGTCCTCACAGTGGGAGAAGGTAGGGGGATGCAGTCCACACTCTTGCTCTCTTCTGTCCTGGATCCTCCTGAAGTCCTCCTACCCACAAAGGAACAGCATATCCATGCCACAAGTGAAAGGAATGGTAACCAAGGTCCTTCCCATATGGGATGACAGAGCAACGAGCTTAGGGTTCCAAAACCAACTCTGCGTTGAACCCAGAGTGACTTTGCTTAAGTGACTTTCCCCATTTTGAAGATGAAGCAGCTAAGCTCTCAGAGACCGTGTTTGTGCTCACATGCCTGTAGCAGGATCTTAAAAGATCTTGCCAATTCCTCAGCTGATCCTGTTTCCCCAGACTGGAAACCTCTGAGTCCTCATCCAGAATGAATCTCAGCTGAACTGCTTCTCAAAAGCCTAAAGCTTATCCAGCTAGTTCCTGGTTTTCACGCCTTATATACCTTTCTGATCACTTCCTGGGATTAAAGGCATGAGTCACCATGCCTGGCTGTTTCCAGTGTGGCCTTGTGCCTCCCAAGTGATAGGATTAAAGGTGTGAGTGCCACCATTTTCTGGCCTCTATATCTAGTGGCTGTTCTGTTCTGACCCCAGATAAGTTTATTGGGGTGCACAATACTTTGGGGAACACAATATCACCACACATGCCTGTGCATGCATGTGCATATGTTCACATTTGTGTGTGTGCATTCACACTCACATGTAAGCACACATATATACATATGTACACACCTGTTCATGCAGGTATGTAAGTGAGACAGTCTGGGTAACTGCAGGTGATGTTTCCCATACCTTTCAATTTTTGTTTGAGACAGGGTCTCTCACTGTCCTGCAACTTCACCACATAGACCAGACTAGCTTCCAAAAATCCTTCTCATCTGGAAGCTGGAGTTACAGGCATGTGCCACTGCACCCAACTGTTTTTACATGGATTCTGGGGATACGCACTCAGCTCCTCACACCTGTGAGGCAAATGCTTTGCCAGCTAAACCCTCCTCAGCACTTCTAAAGGTTCTTATTTTTATTTAATAAGTACTTGAGTTATTTAGAGTTTGTTTGTTTGTTTGTTTTTAAAACAGATCTTACTCTGCAGCCCAGGCAGGCCTGGAACTCATAACAACCTTCCTCTCTCAGCCTCCTGACTTCTATGATTCCAGGCCTGAGCCACCACACTTATCTGAGAATTTTAGAATTCTTAGCGTCTTGTTGGAACACCTCACCTATGAAGAAGAAAAAGTGACTGTCTCGCTCAGTTGATTTTAATGAACATGTCCATTCTCTGAGTGGCCCTGGGTCACTAGTGAGTCCCTTAAGGACGCATCACTGATTTTGTATGTTTTGAGCCATGTTGGGGGAGTGAGGAGAGAGCTCACCCAGGCCCTAAGCTTACTGTGTCTGCAAAGAACTCCCTCCATCCTCCTGACGGCCAGTGACAAGGGGCTGATGATGATGCCACTTTACAGAGGAGGGAACAGACCCAGAGAGGGCAGGCCTTAGCAGGAAACTCACCTCCAAACCTAGGCTGCATGTCAAATGGTGAGCAAACCTCAGACAAAGCCAGCTCCTCTTTTTTTTTTTTTTTTCTTTTCCTTTTAAAGCATCTTGCTTTTCAAAGGCTACACTTCTAATATTCCCTGCTCAGGGGCAAAGTGGGAACTAAGATCTGGTTTGTATACTGCAGCACCAAGCCCCAGCTGTCTTAGAAGAAAACAGTCTCATCCAGGCCTAGAAGGCTCAGATCTGAATAGCTAATGAGCATGGCATGGCCGCTTGATTTCTTCTGAAGTCGGGGTGGAGCCCCAAGGCACCAAAAGAACCTCTCGCTGGTGACTCAGAAACCACTCTGTCCTCTGTCCTTCTTGTCCTGTCCAGTTTCCTCCTTTGCAGGTGAGTTACCAGACATTCCAGCACCAATGGCTGTTGTTGGTCGGTGGGGTCTTCCGTGTGGCCGGAGAGGAAAGGCCTCCCACAGGAAGCAGGGTGCTTGCTGCATTCAGGGTGGGGTCAGGGATATGTAGGCTCTGGGGTCCGACATGCCTGGTTTCTTGGTCTGGCTCTACCCCTGACTGGTCCTGTGATCCTGGCCTCCCCACTGACCTGAACTTAATGTCTGAATCTGAGGCTACTACTTCCTGTAGGACTCACATCCAGATTCAGCCGGCATGGTGCTGCCCTAGGCAGTCTTCACAGAAGCTCATGAGGGCTGTGGGAGAAGAAGGCTCAGAGTTGGGAAGGGCCAGGGCTCTAGGCTCCCCACTGTAGCAAGTGTCTCTGGCACCTGTGTCATGTGACCAGATTTGCTTAAGATACTGCCTGGAGGACAGGACAAGTTCAGTGGAGAGCGTGCTCCTGCTCCCACTTCTGTGGGAGTGAGTGCTGGAGTCCAGCGAGCATTTATCAAGCGCTGGCACTTCTGTGCCCTCCCCTCCCCATCCTGCAGCTTGCTCCTCTCATTCTCTTCTCCTGGGTTTTCCACTAGATAGCTCAGCTGAAAACCAAACCCCAGCCGGAGTGTGGTGGGCCAGAGAAATACCAAGTGAGTCATCGCAGGTGTTGAGCACAGAGATTCAGGCCAGTTGCCTCTGTTGTTCCAGCCTGCTGAGAACTGGGGGTGTAGGAACCCCTCCTTCATTAACAACAGGCTCCTCCCCTTTCTCCTCCTCCGTCTTCCCCTCCTTTTACCCCCCTCTTCCTTTTCCTCCTATTCTCTTTCCCTCCCACTTCTCCCCCGCTTTTGTTCTCTTCCTCCTCCATGCCTTCGCCCCCACCCCCTCTCTTCTCCATCCCATCCTCGAGCTCCTTCTCTTTTCCTCTTGCCCTAAAGGGGAGGCCCCAGAGGGGAATAGCTCTGAAAAAGGAGAAGGTTGAGAAGGTAGGAGATACAAAAGGACTGACCTGGCTTTATAGCAAATCACCTAATTCTGCAGGACTGTGAGCTTGCCAAGGACCCAGGATTCTCACAGAAACTGGGAAACACACACACACACACACACACACACACACACACACACACACACCCATACACCACACACCACATGCCACACCAACACACACCACCACCACTCCAAAAGCAGCTCAGCTATTGGAGCTACAGCGCCACCTTCAGTCACACTTCTGCTCTGCAGTTTTCATCCCAAACACCACTTCAGGGCTGCTGCTGATTTTCCAGTGCTGGGCACTCCAGGTAAACAGGCCAGATCTGTGAATGCTGTGCACCAACAGAGGGGAGAAAGGTCATTGCTCACAAGTGTAGTGCAGTCAGAGTGCTAGAGCCTTACACCAAGCAGAAAACCGGCAGAAATGAAAGCCAACTTTCTACTCTAAACATGGGGAAACTGAGGCTCAGAGACCTGACCACAGTTAAAGGAAGCTATAGGCAGAGCTAGGATTTGAATCCAGGACTGTGAAGTAGCCACGCTTCTCAGCTTGTCTGGCTGATCACAATAACTGCACTGTGCCAGAAGCTACAACTGTTAGCCTGCAGTGTGCATACGAAGTCATGGTATCTTTCCACACAGCTGTGAGGAGATGGGGCAACTCAGAGACAACAGCTGCAAGATGAGCATTGGGCCTCGTCTCCCATGGGAGGAGAGGCCTCTGCCCTCACTGGGAATGGGAAAAGGTTGTATACACAGGCTCATCTGCCTTCCTACACACTCTCACCCCCTCCATACGGATAACTCCTGCCCACCCTTCACAACTCACTCATTTCTATCTTGGAAGGCTTTCTCTGACCTCTGTACCTTTGAGATATTCATTACTGGGTGTGCTATGATGATTTGTCTGTATGGAGAACTCTTGCCTGAAATCAGAGTTTTTCACCTTCTTGATGTCTCCAAAACCGAGGCCAGAGCCAGGCACAAAGATAGTGCTTGAAAACAGTGAGTAGACTCATGGGTGGATAGACAGATGGACGATAGTAAATGATTCCTGGATGGGTTGATAGGGCTGGATAGGTGGACAGATGGGTTCATGGTAAGTAGGTGAGCAGTGTATGTGTTTATGAATAGATGGATGGATAGGTGAGTAGATGGATGATGGTTGAGCAAATGGATGATGGATGGGTAGATAGGTGGATGGATGGGGAGATGGATGACAGGTGGATGGGTGGGCAGATAGATGATGGACAGCTGACAGGTAGATGTAGAATAGGTAGTGACTCACTCTGCCCTAGGACAGGAGTCACAGCTGTTTCTAAGGAGACATGTCTAAGAATGTCTGTTCCCAAACCAGAGTTGAAAATCATGGTCAAGGGTGTACATCCCAAGGAGGGTTGTATGGCCACCACACTCCTCCTCACTACTACCTCATCCCATCCCCTCAGAGAGCCTGTTACAGAGCAGACAGGAGTTCTCAGGGTGCCATTCTCTGGGTTCCTACATAGAACATCTGGAAAAATCACAAGCTCACGGGGTCCTGGCTGGGGCTGGAACATCTCAGTTCTTTCACTCGGTACTACTCCAATGAGTCTGGTGGGTGGGGGACTTGGACAGTCATTCATTGAGGAGCAGCATATGGGGTAATGTTGCACCTTGTCTTTGCCTATTGGCCCTCCAGAGACACTGAAGAACTGACTCAGTCCCGATGTTACTGTGTGGCAAAAGTACCCGTGGAGTCCTCCATCACCTACAGTCCCACGGGAGGCAGAGGCTTCCAACTCCACACACACAGCCCAAGTAGAAAGAAGGCCTGACTCTCCTCCACACCACCCTGTGACTCTCACCCAGGGGCTCAGGCTGCAAGGCGGACTCCCCATCTAGCCAGGCCTGCCGCTGAGGAGCCAGCAGCTCCTTTCTGTACCTGTTTCTGCTGGACACAGGTGCCATTTCCAAACATGGGCTCTGTTAGCAATGTCAGACCCGGAGCCCAGCCCCCACCATGTGCAGAGTGGAAGGAGCTCAAGGGTGATAAGGAGGCCTGAAAATACTTCTGGACTGGGCCAGCAGCCCTCCTAGGCTCCTGGGAGAAGGGGGAAAGATCCACAGGTGTGTGTGTGTGTGTGTGTGTGTGTGTGTGTGTGTATTCCTGTGACTGCTCATGCGGGTACAGAAGGACATGCCTGGGTGTCGTTCCTCGGGGAATGTCCGCCTTGTTTGTTTTAGTGCACCATCATTTGTGTGGGTGTGAGCGTGCGCACACTCCCGAGCATGTGCATGTGGACGTAAGACGACAACTTAGTGGAGTCAGTTCTCTCCCTCCCTTGCGTGGGTCCTGCCTGGAGGCGGAGCTCAGGTTAGCAGGCTTTCAGAACAAGCACTCTTATTCTGTGAGCCTTTGTTCGGTTGCTGTTTGGGTTTGCTTGTTTTCTCAAACAGGATATCTCCCTGGGACCCGGAATCTGTACTCACAGATTAGGCTAGACTGGCTGCCTAACCAGTCCCAGGGGGTCACCTTTCTCCACTTCCCCAGGAGGGGGTTGATAAATTATGTTGCAACCCTTGGCTTTTTAAAAAAGATTTATTTATTTTTATTTTATGTGTTTTGCTTGTATATTCACTCACAGGAGCGCACAGGCATGCCTATGCCAAGTGTGTGTAATACCCACAGAGGCCAGAAGAGGGCATGGGAGCCCCTGGAACTGGAGTTACAGATGGTTGTAAGCTGCCATGTGGGTGCTGGGAATGGAACCCTCGTCCTCTGGAAGAGCGGTAAACACTCTTATCTCAGAACCCTCCCCAGTCTCCGTGTTTGTCTTTTTACATAGGTCTTAGATATTAAAGCCAGTTCCTTATGCTTGTGAGGCAATTTACTGCCCGAGCCATTTTCCCAGCTGGACGCTGTATCTTTAAAACAAAAACAAAAACAAACAAACAAAAACCAGTCTCTCTATGTAGCCCTGGCTGTCCTGGAACTCACTCTGTAGACCAGGCTGGGCCTCTGACTCCCAGAGATCCACCTGCTTCTGCCTCCTGAGTGTTGGGACAAAAGGTGTGTGCCACCACTCTGAGCTGAACACTATATTTTGTTGCACACCTACTATGTGCCAGCCTCTGTATTTGGTGTCTTCCTGTTTTGGTTAATCCTCACACGTACCTTTTAAATTTGCGCACCCTAACAACCGCAGCAGACAAGTGGTGTCAACTGTGGCTGTGGCCCACCTAAGGAAGGTACAGAGAGGTGTCCCCCAGACCCTGCTTAGACCAGACATGGTTTGAGCTTTTGCTTACTGTTTGTGTTTGAGATGCTGAAGATAGACCTCTACCACGGAGATCCACCCCTTGCCCATTTTTTACTTTTTATTTTGAGACAAAGTCTCACTCTGCAGTCTAGGCTGGCCTTGAACTTTGAATCCTTCTGCCTCATCTTCTTGAGATTACTGGCTTTCCTCCAGCTCCGCTGTTTCCTCCATCCCAAACACCTTGCATCAGTTGCTGCAGGCCTAGTCCCTCATTAGACTCAAGTCACAGGCCGCTTCTCCACCAAACCTTCAAGTCCCATCCCCCATCCAACATAGTCCCCACTGTGTTTCCATGGTGCATTGTGTGGACAGTCTTCAGCCTCATTTCCCTCTACCTCACAGTTTTTGACTCCATAACACCCCCAAATCTCAATCCCTAACCCCGACCTCCATGGCTGCTGCCCCCCAGACTATCCCTCTCAGCCTTGTCCCTGTACCAGTCTTCTCCCTCAGAGGACTCTCAGGCTGTGCTTTGGTGAACCACACAGGTCCTGCACCTCTGATAAACCAGCCCTCAGCTGCTCACCACCCCGAGGGTGACATGGCCTGTTGGGCTGATGGTAGGAGCCCTGACTCTATGCTACAAGGCCCAGTTTTGAGATTCAGTTCTGAAACTAACTCACATGAGGCTTTCCTCCAACACCCTGGAGGCTCTCTGATGCTCAGGCTCTGTGTATGGAGTGGGTGAGAGGGTGAGGGAGGGAGTGACCGTGTTTCATGGCTCTGTCACCCCCCCAGTAGGTACTGAAGGGGTACCTGCAGACAGCTGTCTTTCTCAAGGGTGTGAGCCCTCAGACAGGCTGAGGGAGACAGAAGAATGTCAGCTGTTTAGGGGATCAGACTGTGTCCGATAGGCAGACACAGCTCAGGGCCTCAGATGCCACGAAAAGAAAGGACAGTTAAGTGGCACATCATGGGAAGGACAGGAGACAGGCAGTCACTCCCCTCATGCTGCTGTGGAAGGGATGGCCCACAGGACGGGGCTGTGGGAGGTCCTCAAGGGCTAAGGAGCAGGGCATTCACTGTGAGCCTTGTGAACACCGAAGACGGTTATAACCCTCTGTCCTCCAAGAACTTGCATTCTACAGTATGGTCAGCAGCTAAACGGACTGATTCCCTGCCATATGCCTTGCCCATACTCTTACAATTCTACCACAAAGATGATCAGAGAAACAGGGACTTACCTGAGTGCTACCAGATGGCAGTCACCATCCTTCAGCACTTCCTAAGTACTTAGTATGTCCGGGCATGGTTTGGACTATAGCAGGACAAAAACCAATTGAGTGATTCCTTCTGTGGGTGGTGACAGACAGAGACCGAACACCTCCCAGGCTGACTCTGAGAGCTAGGCCCTAGGCAACACTTCAAGCGGGGATACATTGTTCATGGTGAGCCCCACACCACCCGCCAGGCTTTTATCCAATGTGGCTGGGTGCTATTCTTCAGCTTGGAACCGTATGCGGGAGCCACAAAGCAGTTAATTACCAGACTAGAGCCCTTCTTCACAGAAGCCGATGGAGGGCTCGGATGATAAGATTTATGCCTCTTTCAATTCCTTTCTTCTCTCATCAGCATAGATTCATATTTCAGTTTCCCGAATTGGAAACAAAAAAAGGAAACTCACTCAGCCCACTGCTGCCTGAGAGAGATAAATGAGCTCTACACAAAGAACTCGTCCTGTAAACTCAATCTCCTTCTCTTCCTTTCATGTCTGTGATCATAAACACAGCCAAGGGCAGTTGAAATATATCCCTTAGCCTGTCTGTCTGCCTTGTCCAGCTCAAAGAGGAGACCGACGGGACAATAGCAAGCTGTGGGGTGCCAGCGAGAGAAGATGGGCTCTCCACAGCCCCGTGGCGCTGGCCTGGAGGGAGGATCAGATGGGAAGACCTCGCGCCATTCTCCCTCATGAAATCTTTTCCAGAGACCACAGGGAGAAGCTGGGCACCCTGCCACTGCGAATGCCTTCATTTTCTAGATGGCAATGTGCAAACTATTTGCTCAAAAGAAAGGGCCTTCAAGCTGGTGAGCTGGGCAGTACGCACAGGCCAGGCCCCCAGCTGGTTTCAGTAGTGCCTGGACAGAGGTCACTAGTGAACTAGACCGCAGAACAAGGCTGCTTTCACCAGCCCAAGGGCCAGATTCCAGGCTCTGGGGGAGAGAAAGGACTGCTCTCGCTCTCTGTGGGCAGTCCCTAGTGGAGGGGCACTGGCCTGCCCTCCCCAGGGGCAGTAGGGTGTTTCTTTTTTGTGTGAGAATTATTGCAGTTCAGCTACATTGGATGTACTTAGAGATTCCTAGAGTTACTGTCAAGAGTAGCCTCTGGGGATCAGGGACCCTGGAAATGAACCATGGAGCCAGCATGTTTGAGGCTGATGAGGGAACAATGGAAGTCCCAACAGTAATGGTTGACTGGAGCATAACAACTAAGAAATAAATGGGGTCTAGGCCGGGAGATGGCTCAGTCATCAAAGGGCTTGCTGACAAGGACGAGGATCTCCTGGGCTTGCTGACCAGCCAGTCTAGCCATATTGGTGAGCTCTGGACTTGGTGAGAGACCCTGTCTAAATCAATAAGGTGGAGAAGAATTAAGACCCTGATATAATCCCCCCACGCAAAAACCCCTCAGGCAGGTAGGAGAACTGGCCGTGATGTCACAAGAGCGAAGATCGGAGGAGGGGAGTTGTCCCTGCCCTCCACCAGCTGCAACACTTGGGAGAGCAGGCCCTGCACCTCACCTGGGCAACACAATAGAGCCAACCCTATTGGAGGAGGTGTAGGCGAGCCAGTCCCGAAGTTTTGAGCAATGGAGAACTGTCCCCATTACTCATCTGACATGTGGTGGCTTCGGGGTAGAAGAGATATCCCCAACCCCCCACCCATCAACACCTGAGGCAGGTGGAGGAGCTGGCTCTGAGATCATAAGAGCGGGAGAGCTGTCCCTGCCCCTCACCAGCTGCAGCACTCAGAGAGAGTGGCCCCTGCACCTGTCCTGGGCAACACAGCAGAGCCGACTCTGATGGTGTAGGTGGGGGATCTGATCCTGAGGGAGTGAAATCAGTAGAACTGGCCCTACCTTTCGCTCTTTGCTGTAAGGGTGAATTGGCTGGACAATGCTGGATATCACACCCTGGAAGTGAGGACAGGGGAAAACTGGCAGGCTGACCAACCCCGCAGCTGCCCAGGCCCTGAACCAGGGTTATGAATTGGCCTGCTCCAACATCCACCCCATCTATGATCTGCTGGAGCACATGAAGGGGTCTGACTCACAGACCCAAAGCTGCAGGATCTCCACAACTCAGGGCAACAACAGGATATCCAAGAAGAGTCCCAGTGAGGGCCCGGCATTGATTGTGTAGTAGAAACCAGAGGTCTCGAACCAGAACAGTGACTCTTTGCAATGAACACTTTCAAGTAAAGATATATGGACAAAGGGGTTTACTGTGTGACTCACTGTGTCACACTGCAGCTTCCATGACAAGATTTTTAATTTTCTCCTTTTTTCCCTCTTAAATTGTGTTTTATTGGTGGGAGGTTGCAGGGGCAAAGACCAGATGTGAAGGGATGGGAATGAGATCAAGATGTTTGATGTGAAAGACATATTGAATAAATAAAAAGAAAGGGGTGAAAAGACCCTGATGTCGACATCTAGCCTACACACACACACACACACACACACACACTTGTATATGCATGCACCCATAGCCAACATACACACTTGCATACATATCCCTCATACAGGAATACATATGCACACCAAGAGATGGACAGAGCCACCCATCCCTACATGGAGGATTACAGAAATAGGACACTTCTTGCTGGAGGTCTCACAGGGAAAAACCAGCCTAGAGGCCCTGGGTCAGAGACACATTCCGCTACTGTCTCTGAATGCCCCTCTCTGGTATCTTGTCTACCCTAAAGGCTTTCTGAAAATTTGTGGTTATGGGGAAGGGAAAATCTAATATTTAGAGCATAACGAGAAAAGAAGAGAGAGAGGAAGAAGGTAAGAGAAGCATCCCAATACGAAGCCAAATGTAAGAGTCAGGTCAGCCGGGTAATAAAATGTCATCCCACAAGATGTAGGACAACAGTCTCTAATAGACTTTGAGATTCAGTTATGCCTTCCTATTAGCAGCGGGCTCACCCTTGTCTAAATCATCCATTCACCATAAACACACCCTAATTCACAAACGGACCATAAAGCAAATCATTTTGATACTGGGCAGCTTCAGAGTCTTCCCTCCTCAGAGACCCATACCTCAGCCCTCTCTCCCAAGGGAAGGTTAATGGAAGCCCTGGGCACTGCCTCTAGTTCAAGGCCAGATGCTTGTGTACCAAGTGCACACTGGTACTGACACCCAAGCAATCATTTATAGCTGGAGACTTTTAAAGTGTGTTCCATTCTGTCTTCGTGGCCATACTCCTCCAACCTCTTAGAAGAAGGAGAAGGAGAAGGAGAAGGAGAAGGAGAAGGAGAAGGAGAAGAAGAAGAAGAAGAAGAAGAAGAAGAAGAAGAAGAAGAAGAAGAAGAAGAAGAAGAAGAAGAAGAAAGCTCATTTAATGATTTCTACCTCTCAAAGACTTTCCATGGGTAGTATGTCAGGTGCAGGTCTGTCCCCAGAATTCTGTCCCCAGAATTGTTAGGGTCAGAGTCTGGGCTTCAGCAGCCCTAACAAGCTACGCTCAGCTACCAGTTCTCAATAGGTCAATAAAGTGACTAGGAAAAGCAGAGAAGAGAAAATTATTAAATGTGAACTCACTGGACAGAGGAACACAGAGGTCTAGTGCCCCCTCCCAGTCCATCTTTGGGATCCTTACATGAGGTTCAGGTTTAAATGAGGAGAGAGAGGGAAGTGAAATCAAACAGTCCTGGTTCAGGTGTGGTCATCATTTTCTGGACTCTCGTCTTTCCCACAAGGTATTCTGACAACTTCTTGGAACCAACAATGAAGTCTCTTTCCTGGAGACACCAGGCTTCAGCTTTTCCCTTCACCCAGGGTGAGACTCCTGGGAAAACTCCTAATTCTCTAGGGGCCGTTGAGTCTGTAGTCACCATTCCTGCCAGGATGGTTACAGGTCAACACAGGAGCTTCCAGCAGTTTGGAGTGGGCCGCGGAATTAGCGACCCGAACAGCCTAGGCAGTCACTCTCACGCAGCCTATGTCCCAGCCTCCTCAAGTGAGGTCCTCACCCTACACAGACCCTACCTGAGAGCCAGCTCCTTGTCCTCACCCTTCCCCACCCCCACCCTGTTCCTTTCCCGCTTTCTTCCTCTGCTCAAGTTGTGAAAGGAATGAGTTCGTTGTAGCCCACTATTCAGCTGAGTTACAGGAGGCAAACAGACCCTTGTTCTCCTCCCCCGTCCAGAGCTCTGTGATTCCCCCATGCTTCTTCCATTCATTGAAAAACCCAAAGTTCTCTTAAATATAAGCTTCATCTCTTTAACAAATACGGCATCAAACTGTCTGGGTTTCGTTACAACTCGCTATTCAGAATTGACATCTTTTCAGGACACATAGAGACATTGACATCCTTCCTAACACTTTCCCGTCTTCCCATCAAACAATGGGATGACGCTCTTCCAAGCCACCCTGCATCCCCCAGTCTTTCCAGATGCCAGCAGGTCCAATCTCTTCCACGACCTGTCATTATGGATTACTCCATTTATAAACTGCCCATCTTCAGCAAGGTCCTCTCCAGGCTGGCCAGCCGTGCCAAGGGACGCCATTCCCACGTGATGCTCTCAAGAGTGAACCCTGCAAGGTGGTCCTGGTCCTTTAGACAAGACTAAGGCAGACTTGACAGTACAGGTTCTACAGCTGCAAAGTCTAGACCCCCTTTAAAATCTTTTAAAATGCTTTGTGTGTATTCATGTGTGGAGTGTGTGTGTGTGTGTGTGTGTGTGTGTGTGTGTGTGTGTGTGTTACCCGCACATGAGTATACAGGCATGTATGTCTGTGTGTGTGCATGTGGAGGCCAGAGCTCTATGTTGGGTGTCATCCTCCATTACTCGGCTTACTGCCTTGAAGTTCACCTTTCCAGGCCAACAAGCTCTTAGGATCCACCTGTCCTTGTCCCCCAGTGGGGGCTGCAGTCACACCCACACATGCCCAGCTTTTTACATATGTGCTGGGGATTGGAACTCAGGTTCTCATGCGTCCAGAGCAAGCTCTCTTACCTTCTGAGTCATCTCTCCAGACTCAGCAACGAAAGAAAGAAAGAAAAAAAAAAAAAACAAAAACAAAAACCATAAAGCAGAACTAAACCTTTAAGACACCCTAAACAGGCGTGCAAAAATACAATGCACAGTTCTCAGCATAAACCCGGTATCTGCCAGAAAGACTTAGAAAAACAATCCTTGAGAACAGGAAAAGTCGTTGTTTACCAGAGAAAGATTTTACAGTGCTGTTGCTGCATTTTATTAGCAAGAGAAGAGGCCGGAAGAGGAGACAGGCTGGAATCTGCTCACTTAAACTGGGTGCTAAAACACTGTGGGTCTGAATGTCTCAAAACTGGAAGTAAATTCTTCCAGGCAATCTGCTTTGCTGGAGCTCTTTTATGGAAGTCACATTCGAGCAGTTTTAGAAATCAAAATGAAATCTCACAAACGCATTAAGAGTCCGCATCCCTTAGAACTAGTTATTGCATTGCGGGGCTCTCTCCTGAGAAAGCGTCAGCAATGGCAGCCGAGATGAGGACAGGAGGAAGCTGAGTGCTGTGTTACTCACGGTCTTAAAAGAGAAAGGCGTTAACAGGTCCACAACAGGGAGATGAGATGAGATGGCATGCGGCTCTTAAAAAAGGTGTTCACTGAGCTGTGAACAGCAAGCAGAGGTGCTTACATTACGATATTAAGTTTTAAAAAGAGGGCTATAAAATTCTGTGTTAAAACCTCATGAAAATACACAAAAAACTCAAGGAGGCCCGTACCTGGCACGCTGACAGTAAGTGTCTCTGGGTGGTAAAAACAGAGTTACTTTTCTTCTTCTTCTTTGCCTTGTTTGTAATTTAAGGTTTTCCTAAAACAAACAAGCCCACATTGATTTTTATAGTAGATTAAATTAAACCAAGTCCAAAGGGAATTGATTCTATTCTTTTCAGAGCCACAGCACGGCAGGTATAAGAGAGGTAGGAGTGTATGAGGGAGATGGGGTTATGAGAGGGTGGGGGTAGGAGAGGGTGGGGGTATGAGAAGGTGGGGGGTAGGAGAGGGTGGGGGGTATGAGAGGGTGGGGGATAGGAGAGGGGTAGGGGGTATGAGAGGGTGGGGGGTATGAGAGGATGGGGGTATGAGAGGGTAGGGGTATGAGAGGGTGGGGTATGAGAGGGGTGGGGGTAGGAGAGGGTGGGGGTAGGAGAGGTGGGGGTATGAGAGGGTGGGGGGTATGAGAGGGTGGGGGTATGAGAGGGTGGGGTATGAGAGGGTGGGGTATGAGAGGGGTGGGTGGAGTAAGGATAGGGTGATCCTGGGGAAGTGGGATTCTGAGTCTCATTAATAAAAGATTTTAAGAATGGGCTCAAATGGGAACCCAAGGACAATTTTACTAGAGTTTACAAGAAAAACCTCCCAGGGCAGGCAAGTTACAAATCTCTAGATCTGCCTGGAGAATGGAGAAGAGAAGCGGGGGTGGAGAACCATGCCATTTAAGCTGGCACCTAGGTTAGACACTTGGCCCCCATACATCCATGGGGGGGAGGCCTTAGAGCAAGAGTAGGGAGGCTGAGAATGGGGGAATCCCACACGTTAAGTAAAGTGGAGAGAGAGAGAGAGAGAGAGAGAGAGAGAGAGAGAGAGAGAGAGAGAGAAAGTTATGCCATCCTACCTCAGACTTACAACTCCATGGTTGTGTCTTGTGAACTCCTGTAGGGCCGTGGATTCTGGAGGAAAAGTACAGTGTCCCATTAAAGGGCCAATTATCCTTCCTACCTACCTCCTTAGCATGACTTAAGGTGAGCCCTCCTCCCTGGGAGTGGTCCCTCCGCCAGGTGACTGACACGACCAACTGGAGTATTAGGTCTCCCCCAGGCCGGACCCTATTCTCTGGACCAGAAGTTCTTTCTCCTGTAACAAGTGTTTTCTGAGTTGAGAAGCAGAGATGGAGACAATGTCCTCTGGTGTCCTCAGAGTGTGGACCATTTCACGAGATGTCTACAGAACGGGAAGTGCACACAAAAGCTTCATCGCCTCAAATAGACTACACGGGGGAAACATTCAGTATTCATTGTGTACTCACTGTATGCCAGGCAGGAGGCAAAATGATCAGCCTGGTCTTCTAGTTCAGTTAAAGACAAAACAAAACAAAACAGAACACCAAACCCATGTGTCCCCATCATTATATATGGCACGTGGTACATTAATTGTCCCAATTTTCCTTCTATTGCTCTCAGAACGATAAATAGAAAGGAAGATGGACAGGCTAGTCTCTGCCCTGATGTCAAGGAAGAGCACGTGGGAAGTAGCCCTGGGATCGTTAGCTCCCCTGGGAGTTCCTTCTCCTCCCCAGGCAGCTCAGAGAAGCTGCAGCCTGGCAGGTGTCTCACTGAGGTCTGTGGTTTCTCCTGTCTGTGTGGAAAGGTCTCAGCTGATGGGCGCTTTCTTTGGGGCCAGGAAACAGTTCTAAGTCCATTATTCAGTCACTACCTCCTGCATATTGCCCTCTTCCATGAGCTGGGGGTGATGCAGGGATTCAGACAGGGTCCTCTCACTGGTGGAGCTTGTATTCCAGAGCAGGAAGCAGGCCCCACACAGAGAAAAATAGAAACTAGGTCATTGTTATGGGAGAAAAATGATAGCAGACCCAGGGAAGAGGAGGCTCTTTTTCAGACGGAGTCGTGAGAATCCCTTCTTAAGAAGGTGAAAATTGAGCAGAGAACTGAATAAATGAACTGAGTGATGCTGCTGTCTGAGGTGAAGGTTGAAAGGACAGGGGCAAAGGCCTTGGGGCCATAGCATGGCAAAGTAACCAGTCCACTAGAGCTCAGAAAGCAAAGGGAAGAGCAGAGGGAACTGAGGTCAGAGAGGACAGACGGCAGCCAGAGGGCCTTTCAGTGCACAACAAGGTCTTCGGATTTTATCCTCAGGGTGGCAAGACACCACTACATACTCCTGAGCTAAGGAATAAAGTGATCGGATTCGGGGTTATAAAGATGGCTGTGGCCGCCATCTCGAGGGAAAGAGTATGAGGGGAATTGGGGTCAGGAAGCTATGGTAAAATCAGTGAAAGGTGATGTTGGGGGTGAAGTGGGGTGAGAAGCAGCAGGAATCAAGACACAGTTTGGGCCCTGTACATGTCTGGAAGCCCAGCACTTGAGACAGCAGGAGCATCCTGAGTTCGAGGCCAGCCTTGGCTGCACAGGAGTCCCTGCTTCAAACAAGTAAGCAAATGCGGATGCTGTAAAGATGGAGTTTGAAGGGAGGATGGATTTGCAGCCAGACCAGCAGAGGAAGCTGCAGGAAGGTACCAAGGCCACTGGTAGGAGAAAGGGCAAACAATGGTAGAGGGGGTATGGGGTGGCGTTTCCTTTCACCTAGAAAGGGAAGCTGTCAGTTCCCAGCCCAGTCCTGAGGCCCCAGCACCTCAGAGTGCCATCACTGGAAGTCTGCCCAAAGCTTTCTTCACAGCCTTGTTCTGTGAGCAACTGTCCACCACTACACGCAGAAACTGGTGTACAGACATGTCAGCTCCCTTCCAGGACGGTAGCAGAGAGACATCAAGTAATGAACTTGACCTGTCTCTTATACCACCAGGTCCCAGAGCTAGCTGGCAAGCTTCCCAGTAAGCGCCTTTACCCTCTGAGCCAAGCGGAGTAATTTGAACAGAGAAGACAGCCCATTGCCCATTCCATTGGGCCGATAACTGCCTTCCTTGTCTATTCCGCCATTGATGCAGCTACGCCTCCTTGCTTCCATATCTTCTAGCCATGAAGAACAGAAAGAATGATGGTCAGGGACCGTCAAAGGAGAAGAGGCTGGAGACTCATGGCCCCTCTCTGTTCTGTCTTCTGGAGACAGTTCAGCAAATACCCTGAGACGGGGCGGCCACATTCTTAGCAGCCGTATCAGGGGCCATGTTTAAGCACTGGCTCTGAAAGGGGCTGGACCCTCACGTCCAAAGCTGGAGGCCAAAGAGACCCGTTGCCTCCTCACTCAGGAAAGCACGCCCGTTTACATGGTCACAGTTTGTGTGCCACAGACAATTCCAAGACATCGATTTCTAAGTCCTTCCTGTTAGTGTGGATTGCCTGGAGTAGGGAGGGTGTGAATTACAAGCCCCCATGGAGTTCCTTTGGTTTAAGGGGAAAGCACATGGTATCAATGAACTGCTCACAGAAATGCCGCCAGTCCTTCTATGGACAAAAAGGTTTCGAGGCCGCAGTCACACAGGATGGGGAAAGGCTCAGGCAGCCTTTGTCAGCCTTGCCTCTGTTATGCCAAAGAGCACAGGCTTTGACTCCCCTCAGTTCTGGCCTGGGGTGTGCTGTTGGGTCTCTCTGAACCTCAGCTTCTCCAGGAGCTTGATGGAGTTAACTTGCCCCTGGAGAGGCTGAGATCCACAGCATCTGGCAACCAGCAGAGCAGATGGCCAGCTAGCTCTGACCCCTGTCTGTAGCTAGGGCAACCTGGCAGGGTACCCTGGCTCAGAGATTCTCAGGGTACAAGAACTGTCACTAAGAAAGAGGGTGGCACTTGTGAATCAAGGGTCTTTCCCTGGCCATCTAGCGTACAGTCTTCTTAAGCACCTGTCTCGTTAGTACTGCTTGGCACACAGTAGGGAAGCAGGCTCATGCTGTGGAGGAAGCCCACACTGTGAGGTAGATGTGTCTGCAATCAAGCCCCAGGTCTGCCACTTAAGTTTCAGGAACTCATATCTTCATTTGTTAAAGGACTAATAATATCGGCATTAGCACTGGGCATGGCGACTTAGACGTGCAATACCAGCACTCAGGAGGCTGAGGCAGGAGGATTGCTATAAGTTCCAGACATTGCAAGACTCTGTCTTAAAAACTAAAACAGCCCCCTCTCCCCACCAAAAAACTACTTTAAGGTGTCCTGAGCATTAACTAACAGAAATGCAACCAGTCTTTCTATGCACAAAAGGATTTTGGGGACATAGTCACATAGACTCTCAAAAATGGTGAGCCTTTGTGCTACACACCCGCTGATAACTCACAGGTAAAAGCACTCTGTCTAGTCCACATACTCACACCCAGGGTGAAAGCCTGTCACATCCAGTTTTCCTATATCAAGAGGTAACCCCAGAAGGGCATGGTGGCATACGCCTTTAATCCTAGCACTCAGGAGGCAGAAGCAGATGAATCTCTGAGTTCTAGGCTAGCCTAATCTACAGTTCCAGGATAGTCAGGGCTACACAGCGAAACCCTGTCTCAAAAAACAAAAAACAAAACACACACACACACACACACACACACACACACACACATATATATATACATACATACACACATTTTAAAAAAATCCTCAATAACAACAAAAAGAGGTAGCCCCAGCTAAGCAAGGAGAGAATGATAGCTCTGCAGAGGCCAAGGCAGGGTCACAGGAACTACATCACCCTGTGCTGCACAGTAAACCCCTGTCACAAAACAGAAGAACCAAACCCCCCCAGTCATTTCTTACGCCGACAAGCATCTCTTCTAGCTCTCTGCACTTGGACTGCCTGGTGTGAACAAGTCCTCACCCTGCCCCCACCTTCTCCCCAGCTCGTGCAAAAGGAAGTGCCGAAGGACTCTTCAATCATCCACCCTCAAAGAAATAGCAATAGAAGTAGATCTCGAGCCAGCAAAGCGGCTTGCTGGGTAAAGGCGCTTGCTGGTAGACCTGACGGCCTGAGCTCAAGCTCTGGGACCCAGATGGTCGAAAGAGAGAACTGACTCCCATAAGTTGTCTTCAGACTTCCACACATGTGCCAGTGCATACCTAACAAAACCAGGAAGCCATATTGACATTATACAGCCCATCATGGAGCTTCAAAAAGGGTGTGGCACCTCTGTGGTGTCCTTCCCAAACACTCAAAGACCCAGTCCAACCACGAGATAAGATCACAGATACCCAAGCTGAGGGACAGTCCCCAAATCACTGTCTAGCCTCTAAGTCAAGGTTGTAGAAATCATGGGAATTTTGAGAACTGTCACAGACTAGAAGAGATATAGACCCTGATTTGGACTTGAATAAAGTCTGCAGTTCAATTGGAAGGAATTCCAAGGGTAGTCACAAGGGGGCAGAAGATTCATAAACGTCCAAGTGAATGGTGTGCGGAAGGCAGGATGCTGATTGATCAACAAGCTAAGGAAGACTTACAAAAAGGTTAGTTTACCTCTCTCTGTCCTGAGTGAGCACCAATGGAACCTTCCTCTCTCATCCCCGATTCTAGAGCGAGGACGAGTCTGCACAAAGGTCCCACTGTAGCATCATCTGTCATCTACATGACTATTAAAGTGCATAACATCAGGGGGTTTGGGATGGGGAGATGACTCCGTGGATAAAAACACTCACCACACAAGCATGGAGATCAATGTCTGTGCCCCCAGTACCCGCACAGGAGCCAAAAAACAGGGCGAGTACTGTAGGTGACCAGGGGAAGGATGCTGCTGCTGCTGGACCAGGATGGAAGTGACAGGAACATCGGACAGATTCAGAATGTGTGTTGCCAGGGAAGCTGGCAGATTTGATGGATGTGGTACAGAAAATGAGATAAAGAAGAAATCAAGATCACTCCTGGGTTTTTGCCTTGAGGCCACTGTTAATCAGTAGTCCATGTGGTTGACCTAAGGAATCCTGGGCATGAGGAGGCTGGAGAGAAGAATGGAGAGATCTATTCCCCACATGCGAAGCTTAAATTGTTGCTACTCAACAGTGGACTATGTGACCCCAGATGTTACCATCCCCTTTTCTTCCTCCTTAAGCAGATGGACAATGGAACACAATGTTTAAGCTCACAGGCTTGGTAGGGGAGCCACATGTTTCTAGGCAGGCATAAGCAGCTGATCAGTCAGCGAGTCAATTGTTCAGGAGACAGACTAATTAAAAATTTAATCCTATGATTTTCATCTTAATCTCTTTTTCCTATTAGTTTTGATCAATGCCTACAAATATAATTTAGCTGAACTCTTCATTTAGATAAATGACTGAGTAGGGCACCTGGTGAGCTTGCTTGTTATGAACCAATTGATAACTAAAATTTATATGCTAATTACTTAAAAGTACAGACTAATTTCTAAAGCACATTATTATCACAAAGTCATGCCCCTGTTACCAAACAAAATCCCTTCTTCTTTTCGGCAAGACAATGGTTTGAGTCAGTTTCTCTTGACCGTCAGTGGTCAAATCTCACGGTGTGCTGTGCAGGTAAGCAGTGCTTGGGAGATGTCCTCGCATGCTTGCTGGCAGGCTAACAGCAGGAATGGGAGCTGAACCAAGTGAGAAGATTCCACGAACTCCTCGGGGATCTGGAACTTTCTAGTCCTTGACCTCCCTACTCTGCCTCAAAAACAAAAAACAAATAAACAAAAAAACAGGCTCTAACCATATACAACAATTACTCAGAACTGAGTATGGAATTTTTTCTGAGGAAATTTTTCTTCTATTAAAGGCAGCTAGCCCCACAAGGGTCAATGGTCCACAACCAATACCCCCAACGCTGTGAAACTCTTCTGCACATTCCTGTTTGCCCAACCCCTAAACAATTCCAAGACTTCCTACTATAGCATCCTCACTGTTCATGAATTACCAGTTAGCCAATCCTGTCAGATTGTGAGCTCAAGCTTCCACCGATGGGATGAGACACAGTCACTGAGGACAAAGACTAATGACCTCCTCACCTGGCATGGGGTGTGACACACCCTTTTTACAAAACGGATCTGCTTTGTCAGGTTGCTTTCACTTTGTGTGTTTCTTTGTGCAATACCTAGAATATTCCTTTCCAGCAGGACTAGGTTTTGCTGCTTAGTCCAATGCTAAGGTAGAAGACACTGAGGTTTTGCTGATTATGTCCGTAAGGCTATTTCTTTGGTGATGATCTTGTGTGTGTGTGTGTGTGCGCGCGCACATGTGCCCACATGTTTTGCTTTGCTTTGATTTTGCGTGTGCATATGTGTATGAGTCCTCTTTCATGTATAAGCATGCACATGGAGGCCCAAGGCTGGTATCAGGAACTGTTCTTCTGCCTTTGTCACTGAAGCAGGATTTCTCAATCTCAGTCAAACCCAGAGTTCACTGATACAAATGTCTTAGTCAGTGTTCTATTGCCATGAACAGACACCATGACCGCAGCAGCTCATATAAAAGAAAGCATTTGATTGGGACTTGCTTACAGTCTCAGACGTTTAGTCCATTATCATTACGGCAGGGAGCATGGAGGCATGCAGGCAGACGTGGTTCTAGAGAAGGATCTGAGACTTCTAAACCCAGATCCGCAGGCAGCAGGAAGAGAAAGATACTGGGCCTGGCTTTGGCTTTTGAAATCTCAAAACTAACTCCCCCCTCCGTGACACACTTCCTCCAACAGGTCACACCCACTCCAACAAGGCCACACCTACTCCAACAAGGCCACACCTCCTAATCCCTGTCAAGTAGTGCCACTCCCTGATGAATAAGCATTAAAATATCTAAGCCTATGGAGGCCATTCTTATTCAAACCACTGCATTCCACTCCCCATTCCCCATAGGCTTGTAGCCACATCATAATGCGAAAGTGTACTCAGTCCAACTTCAAAAGTCCCCATAGTCTGTCACAGTCTCAACAGTGTTTCAAAGTCCAAAGTTCAAAGTCTCTTCTGAGATCCATAGTGGTCTCTTCTCTGTAATTCCCTATAAAATCAAAAAACAGATCACATACTTCCAACATACAACGGCACAGGAAATGCATTACCATTCCAAAAGGGAGGAAAGGGAGCATAGTGAGGCAACACTGGACCAAAACTAGACCTAAAACCAGCAGGGCAAACTCCAAACTCTGTCTTCACGTTTGATGTCAAAGCGTTCTTCAGATCTCCAACTCATTTCAGCTTCCATGGCTGCAACACCTTGTCTCTGCCTTCTCAGACGGGATAACAGCAGGCCCCTGCCTCCAGCTGCCATTCGTTTGGGTTTCTAGGGATCTGAACTTCGTTCCTCACACTGTCGCAGAAAGTGCTTTAACCACTGAGCCATAGTCCCCTATCTCCCTAGTCCCTGGTAATGGGCTTATCCTATAAGGCATAGTTCTTATTGCTTTCAGTTCCCACAGGCCTATGTCAATGTCAACATCCTTAAGTTCTTTCAAGGAAGTTTCTAAGATTTTCATTTTAAAAATAAACACCAGTGTCTCTGGCCTCTGGTAGACTCTTTGCCAGGTTAATAGTGCTGTTTGTACTTTGCATTTGCATTACCATTTCAATAAGGGGTGAGAAGAGTGAGCAAGGTGAATAGACATTATCCAGTTCTTCTTAGATGTAGGGCCAGATACAGGAAGTTGGCCAGAGAGCAAGGAGGCTAGGTCTAGTTCAACTATACCTAAAAGCAGACAAAAGCAGTTCTGTGGATGTCAAGGCCCCGTATGACCAGCATGGTTCCCATCACAAGCTGGGGAGGTGGGCTCCTCTAGACTCCTTCCTCTTTGTTTCCCTCTGCGACCTCACCACCAGCCCCTCACTCAGTCTACACTTCCCATGAGGTAAGAATGAAGAGATAAACGGGGCAGAGATCTCCAGCTCTTGACTTCCGGAGGGCATTAGGGCAACCCAAGACGCTAGAGGAGCTCTATGCCGGAACCAAAAGCCGTCCTGGTTTAGGTGGCCACCATGCTGTGAGTGGTGAGTAAGATTTCAACCTTCAGGCTCTGCACTGTAGCAAAGAGGAGGGATAATCCACTCCCTCCTCCACTTTCCTTACCCATCACCCTTCCTCTTCCTGGGCACCGAGTGTTTACTGGCACCCCACCAAGTGCTCTGCACCAGAAATCAGGGAGCAAGATGGACCAACCATTAAGCTTCCTGGCAGTGGACACTACAGGAGAAGCCGTGGAGCAGGAGTTAACAGTTTGCAGCAGGAAGCATTGGGAAGGCTGAGTGTGGAACCTAGCTGATGCGATACATCCAAAGGAGGCTTGTCTGGCTTTGGCTATGTCAAGGAGAAACATAGCCCTCACCATTCTTGAGGGAAATAATGAGTGTCTGTGGCCCAGGAACATGAATGGATCCAGGTTGCCCCAAAAGAGATGCTCCATTATGGAAATGGTCATCTGAGAGTGTATTCATTATAAAACAAAGAAAGGCACAGATCAGGAAAGCTGGGAAAACTTTGCTAGGTTTCAGATGCTATCTGATGACCTTCTTAGCTTTTGGATTGTGGAAGTTAGTGGGCTGCTAAGAATACAAGTTTGGTAGTCCCAGGGCTGTCAGTTCAGACAGGGATGATCAACGAATGGCCTTTGAGGGGATGAGAAACAGCCCAGCATAATCTGGTTCTGGTCTGCAACATTTGCATTCTCCATAATCATGAAGTTTGGACTTTAGGGCCGGCAGAATCTTCAACATAAGTGTGCCTTTCACTCCTGAGAACTTCAGTTTATCGTTACCTAAAACGGGGTCACACTGGAGACTAGCCCAGGAAGAGATAGAGAAATGGTTGGGAGGAGGGTTGTAGCAGATTGATTTGTGGAATGTGAAGAGTGGGGGCAACTGCCAAGGTTCTAGGTCGATAGTTCTGTGAATGTTGGGGTGCCATATGCCACAAAGGGACACAGATGTCAATTTGTAGGAATGGTTTGGTTTTAGATACACCCAGCCTGAGGGACCAGCTGGTGGAGAGACTCATCAGGCCAATGGGATGACCTGCAGCTTTTAGTGAGAGGCTTGAGTTAGAAGTCTGTCTTAGATGTAAGCACAAAGACAGAGTGGGGCAAGGGAGAAAGTAGTCTTTGGAAAACAGGCCCAGGACTGAACATCAAGAGCTCCCCCACTTAAAAGGAGAGGAAGAAGAGGGCTGGCGAGATGGCTCAGTGGTTAAGAGCACTGGCTGTTCTTGCAGAGGACCAGGGTTCCATTTCCAGCCCCCACATGGCATCTCACAACTATTTTTAACTCCAGTTCCAGGGGTCCAGGGATCTGACACTCTCTCCTGACCTCTGCAGGCACCAGCTACACACGTGGTACACAGACATGCAGGCAGGCAAAACACCCACACACACGAGATCAAAAAGATAAATCAACCTAAAAGAAAGGAAAGAGCAGGCCACCTTCGGGGCAAACGCAGGGGAAAACAGCACTGCATGACTACGAGAAGAAAGTTCCGAGGAAGAGCAGGCACCTGGGCCAGTCTGCTGAGAAATTATGTAGATGAATTGTAGGAAATGCCACGGATACACAGGCATGGATACATCAGCCAGAGCTTTGCTCACTGCAGCTAGGAAGAGGAGCTGCCCTGGGCATGCTGAGCAAGGAGGAAGGGTAGGAAAATGAGGACAAATGAGCTTGTAAAAGTCTTCCAAGAAATTGTGAAGGTGTGAGAGTTGTGGTGAAGGAAGATGCTAGAGTCTTCTTAAATGAAAACCCCGTGGGGCTAACAACAGAGATGGTTCTGAGAAACATGCCCTTGGAAATCCCTGTGGGAGCTAAAACCACCGGCTTTCCTATGATCTCATTTTCTAGAGACGTTTCTGGTAAACTGAGCTAGATCTTTGCTGCCAGTGTGGTGTCTAAGTGGGCAGATCGGGATGATCCAAAGGTGCTAATCTTCCAATGCAAACCTTTCACTTTGTAAGGGCCTGTTTCACAGGGTAATGTCTTGTGAAAGGGGAGCAAGAGGCTTGCCTTTAGATGTTCATTGGGGAGGGGGTGGGGGGTGGAGTATAATTTAACAGTACAGCGGGTGCTCAGCATGTGTGAGGCTCGGGGTTCCATCTCCAGCGTGTCCCACACCAAGAACACAGCAGGCTGTCTGTCTGCTGCCAGGGGAATGAAGCAAATGTGCTCTCTTCTTCCCCAACAAGAAAGATGAAAAAAGAAAGAACTGGACAAATTATTTTTGAATAAAAGAAACCATACTCCTGTATGAATGCGGACATGCAAACCCTTAAAAAAAGTTGGCAAATGGAATCCAGCAACATTGAAGAATTGTAAGCCATAACCAGGGTTGGGGGGTTGTTCCAGGGAATCAAATCCAGTTCTGAAGAGTAAAATCAACATGCACCATATGTAGCAGGCTAACAGAGTGTCACATGATCCTATCGATCCTTGCAGAAAATGTGGTAAGATTCAACATTCATTCATGATTCTTAAAAGGCATGGAAAAACAGGAATAGAGGGAACTTCTTCAACTTGGAAAAGAACATTTACAAAAACATATAGTAACATACTTCTTTTGATTTTTAGAATGACTTTTATTGTTTTCTAGTTTACAGCTACAATACAAATGGAAGTAATGTTTGTGTGTGGTACCGATAGAGTTCACTTTTCCAGGTCGCTAGCTAGCTGACAGAGTAGCATTTATTTAGCTAGGGCACCCTTGATCCATCTTCTGGAGTGTTCCTTTCTAAAGACAATCCAGTGGCTTGTGAACTCATAGTAACACATTTTATCATTTTAATGTATTTATTTACTCGTGTGTGTGTGTGCGTGCGCACTCACATGTGTCTATGTGGGGAGGTACATGCCAGAAGAGGGTGTCAGGTGTCTTCCTCTGCCATTCTGTCTATTCTTTTGAAGTAGAGTCTCTCCCTGAATTTGGGGCTCAAGTTTTCTTAGCTAGGCCAGCATCTGGTAAGCCCAAGCCATTTTCCTGCCTCTGTGTCCCTTGGAGCTGGGGTTTCTGGCACTTGCAAGACCCCCAGCTGGTCGTCTCAGTGCTGACTCTCTCCCTCAGGATTGCAGTTTAACTGCTAAGCTGTCTCTCCAGCCCCTGCAATAACATCCTTAACGATATAAGAACGACTGTTTTCTCCCTAAGCTCGGAGCGTGTAAAAGATGTCCGTTCTCACTATTCTTATGCAACATGATTCTAGAACTTTATACAAAGCAATAAAATAAGAAAGGGAAATAAAAAAGCCATGAAGATCAGAAAAAAAAACCTGTCTCTGTTTTCACATCATTATCTGCACTGAAAAATCTCAAGAAACTTGGGGGAGGGATGTGTGGAATACACTGAATGTGTGTGTCTGACACACAAAATGCTCAGGTAGAACTCCAATAAATTTGGGGGGTTCCTATGTTGGAAACTACAAAATATTGGTGAAAGAAGTCAAAGAAAATCTGAACAAATGGAGAACATGACTCTGAAAAATTCAGCAAAGGTGACATTTCTACCCCAAGTTGATATATATATGTGTATGTACATATATTTGTATATATGTGTATATATTAATAAACTTCTTACCCAAATCCCGGAAGTATTTTTGTAGACATCAGTAAGATTATTTAAAATGTACATAGCAAGATGAAGAAACTAGAGAAGCAAATATAATTTTGAGAAAGGAGAACAACACGGGAAAAGCCAGTGAACTTGATCTTGAGTTACACTCTCAAAGTTATATGGTACTGGGAGGAAGACAGACTCAGGATCAGTGGAAGACAATAGAGTGTCTGGAAGCAGAGCCACAGGGACAGCTGTCCCTGCTGATTGTGAGCAAGATACACAAGCAAAGGCAGTCCTCTCCCAAGGGTACTAGAATGAGCATGGTTTTCATAGTCAGGAAGAAAAGAGAAGGAACGAGTGGAAGGAAGGAAGGAAGGAAGGAAGGAAGGAAGGAAGGAAGGAAGGAAGGAAGGAAGGGAGAAGGAAGGAAGGAAGGAAGGAAGGAGGGAGGGAGGGAAGGAGGAAGGAAGGAAGAAGTTCTTAACACTTAAAAAAATTAAGCAAAAATTCCTTAAGGGGCTGGAGGGATGGCTCTGCAGCTAAGAGCACTGACTGCTCTCACAGAGGACCTGGGTTTGGTTCCTAGCACACATGCCAGGTTACCTTCTGGCTTCCAAGGGCATCTCCACATATGTGGTACATATAAACTCATGCAGGTACATACACATACACATAAATTAAAATTAAAAAAAAATTGAAGGGACTCGGTTCTCACAGTCACTTAATGAATTTGAAATAAATCATAAATGTAAACATAGAACAGAAAGCTACTAAACACTGGGGAAGGCTGGCAGATGACTCAGTTTGGGAAGTCCTTACTGTGCAAGATAAGAATCTGCATTTGATACTCCAAACCCCATAAAGATGCCAAGTGTGGTAATGCACTGGTAATCCTAGCCCTGGTGAGGCAGAGACAGGAGAATGGACCCCTGGGATTCACTGGCCAGCCAGTTTAGCTGAATCAGTGAGCCGCCCCCCCTGCCCCGGGGAAATGGGGAACTGAGTTTGACTTCCAGCCTCTGCACAGGCATGGGCACATGCGCGCAAACACACGCACATGCACACGAGCGCACACACTATTTACAAAAAAAGGACAAAATTGTCAGGACCCAGGGTTAGGCAAAGAGGGAATAGCAGCTAGCCCTGGAGGGAGACAGAAAGAAAGCCGATCCAGGGTTTCCTGTTTTATGCTAACAGTCACCCCTGAGTTTCCCTAATCAGAAGCAGAGCTTCACACACATCCTGATTTATAGAGAAACTTCAAAAACAGACTAGAATAGCGCTTATCTTTTAGATTTAGGGCAGAACAGAAAATCAAAGGCCCAAGCAAAGCTTTGCAAATTTCCATTTTCCCATGATCTAGTCTATGCCTCAGGAGCGTTTGTTACAGACCCACATTTTTTTCCCAAAGAAAATTGTTTCATGCCTTAGTGTGAAAGCATTTCCTAGCTAACTTCAACCCATTTTTACAAACACCCCTGCAGGGCTCTCTGCTTCCAAAGGATCACCCTACGGCTTGCAAGGAACCCACTGG